>NC_136914.1:205636257-206236257 GCF_949752795.1 Hyperoodon ampullatus
TCATGGTACTCCCAATTTTGAGACTAAGCAGTCTTTTTCTGCATCTGTTTGACTTAATGAGAGTTGGATAATGAGGTTATAGAAATTTAATTATTACCAAAGTTTTGGTTAGTAAAATCAACTTCTAAAGATGAGCGTTGAGTAATAACCTAAATGAATGTACAGTTTACCACATAAATGTTTTAAGAGAGGTTTTATGAAATGTTTTAATCTTAAGTTTATAAATCAGTGGTATGATTCTGGGTGTCTTTGTCTATTCAAACAAATCAAGATCTTTGTGTTTCTTAGTCAATAGAAAGAAATATAACTTATGCTTATAATATATAAAGTAAATATAAATTTATCTGAAACAAGTATGTAAATATATCAACCTTACTTAATTGATCTAACAATATAAAGTACCAGCTGGGGATTTGCTTCCCTAAGTACCTGTGTTAACAGTCTCCCATTCTTTCCTGGTTTCAATAACAGCTTCTAAGCCAAGAACTGAATCACTGATTGCAGATATATATTTCTATCCAGAGATAAATTTTAAAATATTGAGCTCATAAATTTCTGCATTTACAGGGGCAGCCTGATTTTATTTGCCATTTTAAATAGCATTTTCCAATCCAGGTTTTCTAGCAATAAAGACTATTTCTTAAATAGTAAAATTTCTTAAGGAATTGGGGGGTACGATCGGCAACTCAGAGAAACCTCTCTTAATATGTTCCTCATAATAATGACCAAGGCCTCTTCCGCTAGAAAATTATCTCATCATAAGTAGTTCTGGTTATTGAGATAGCATACTTGTATAGGACTTTGAGAGAATTTCAGTATTTTGTGACATTTTTAAACATATGAATTTATCTCTGCCATTTTCTCTTTTTTTTTTTTTTCCCCACTATGCCTTTTAGAGAGGGAACAAGATTCTGATTTGTAATGCTGTGTCTAGTGATTACTTTTTTCCCCCTGGGGATTAGAAAATCTAGTAAAACAGAACTGAAGTGTTGTGGATAGGTGTCACTAGGTATAGTTTAGGTGGCAAACTTTTTGCAGTTATAAACTTAGGCTTGTAAAATAAAAATTAGATATCTATGTACTCTTTATGTACCTATAAGATTGTAAACTGAAGTTTTCCTCTTACAAGCAGACTGGTATCTCAAAGGCATCAATGCATTTGTTGGTAAGTTCAAGGAGACTAAGAACTGGAGGGTGTGGCCAAGATAGCAGAGTAGGAAGACCCTGAGCTCACCTCCTCTCATTGGCACAACAAAATTATAACAATTTTCCGAGCAACTGTCTATGAAAATGACCTAAGACTAGCAGAAAATATTTTTCACAACAAAAGGCATAAAGAAGGAACCACAAGGAGACCGGTAGGAGAGGTGGAGACACAGAGTAATCAAGACCTACACACTTGGGTAGGTGACTCACAAGGGAGAGGATAATCGCAATTGCAGAAGTTATCCCCAAGGAGCAAGAGTCTTAGCACCTCATTGGGTTCCTGAACCTGAAAGTCCTGCACTGGGAAAATGAGCCTCCAGAACGCCTGGCTTTGAAGACCAGTGGGACTTGCATTAGGGGGAGCCAGAAGGCTGTAGAAAATAGCTCTCAAGGGACATACACAAAACCCCAAATTCTCCAAGTCCCGATGTAGAGGCAATAATTTGAAAGGGGCCTGAGTCAGAGCCATTTGCTGATCTTGAAGAGCCTCCCAGAGAGGCAGGAGGCAATTGGGACTCCCCCAGGGACACAGATGCTAGTGGCAGCCATTTGTGGGAGCTCATTCTACCACAAGGGCACTCTTTTAGAAACCTCTCTTTAGCATATTAGTGCTGAGGGCTTACTCATCCACCAGTGGGCCAGCACCAGCCCTGGGCAGCCCTGGACTGTGCAGCCAGTCATGTCAGGACTGGGCCTTGCTCACCAGAGGGCCAACAGCCACCATATGAAGCAGGGCCTGGCAGCCAACTGGACTGGGGGCCAGCCCTAGCTGCCAGTATGACCACACTAGTCAGCCCTGCCGCAACAGAAGGGCCCATACAACCCACTGAGGGGGCACCTCTAGAGCATATAGCTTTGGTGACCAGAGTGGAGTACACTGCTGAGTCCCATAGCATATCTACACATAAGGCCACTTCTCTAAGATCAGGAAATATAAATGACCTATCTGATACATAGAAATAAACACAGAGAATTAGGCAAAATGAGGAGACAGAGGAATATATTCCAGATGAAGGAATGAGACAAAACCCCAGAAGAAGAACTAAGTCAAGTGGAGATAAGCAATATACCCGATAAAGAATTCACGGTCGTGGTTATAAAGATGATAAATGAACCTGAGAGCAGAATAGATTAACACTGTGAGAAGTTTAATGAAGAGTTAAAAAATATAAAGAAGTACCAAACAGAGTTGAATAATACAGTAACTGAAAAAACAAAACAAAACAAAACAAAACACTAGAAGGAATCAACTGCAGATTGGATGATACGGAGGAATGGATCAGTGAACTGGAAGACAGAGTAGTGGAAATCATCCAAGGTGAAATAAATTTTTTTTTTAAATTAAGAAAAATGAAAATAGTTTAAGAGGTAGTTGGAAAGGAAGGAATGCTTCCAAACTAATTCTATGAGGCAAACATTACCCTGATACCAAAACCAAACAAAGACACCATAAAAAAAGAAAATTAGAGGCCAATACCACTGATGAACATGGATGCCAGAATTCTCAACAAAATATTAGCAAAGCAAATTTAACAGTACATTAAAAGGATTATACAAATCCCATGATGAAGTGGGATTTATCCCAGAAATGCAAGTATGGGTCAATATCCATAAATTAATCAATGTAATACACCACATTACCAAATTGAAAAGTAAAAATCATGACAATTTCAATAGATGTAGAAAAAGCTTTTGACAAAATTCAACATCTGTTTGTGATAAAAATTCTCAACAAAGTGGGAATAAAAGAAACATACCTCAACATATAATAAGGGTTATGACAAACCAACAGCTAACATCATTCTCAATGGTACAAAGCTGAAAAAATTTCCTCTAAGATCAGGAAAAAGACAAGGATGCCCACTCTTACCACTTTTATTTAACATAGTATTGGAAGTCCTAATCACAGCAATCAGATAATAAAAAGAAATAAAGGCATCCAAATTGAAAAAGAAGTAAAATTGTCACTGTTTACAGATAACATGATACTGTATATAGAAAATCCTAAAGATGCCACAAAGAACTATTAAAACTAATAAATTCAGTAAAGTTGCAGATACAAAATTAATATACAGAAATCTCTTATGTTTTTATACACTAACAAAAACTATAAGAAAGAGAATTTTTTAAAAATCCTATTTTCAACTGCATCAGAAAAATAAAAGACCTAGTAATAAATCTAACCAAGGAATAAAAGAACTGTACTTGGAGAATTATAAGACATGGAAAGAAATTGAAGACAACACAAACAAATGATAAGATATACCGTGTTTGTGGATAGGAAGAATTAATATTGTTAAAATGACCATACTCTGCAAGACAACCTACAGATTCAATGCAATCCCTATCAAAATACAAATGACATTTTCCACAAGACTAGAACAAATAATTCTAAGAATTGTATGGAACCATGAAAGACCAACAATAGCCAAAACAACCTTGAGAAAGAACAAAGCTGGAGGTATCATGCTCTCTGATTTCAAAATATACTGCAAAGCTGTAGTCATCAAAACAGTATGGTACTGGCATAAAAACAGACACATAGATCAATAGAGGTCAATAGAGAGCCCAGAAATAAACCCACACTTTTATGGTCAATTAATCTATGACAAAATCTTTTTGGGAAAACCTCTTCAATAAATGGTGTTGGGAAAACTGGACAGCTACATACAAAAGAATCACACTGAACTACTTCCTCACACCATGTACAAAAATAAACTCAAAATGGATTAAAGACTTAAATGTAAGACCTAAGACCATAAAACTCCTACAAGAAAACATAGGCAGTAAACTCTTTGACATTGGTCTTTGCAGTATCTTTTTGTATCTGTCCCCTAAGTCGAGGGCTCCAAAAGCAAAAATAAACAAATAGAACTACATCAAACTAAAAAGCTTTTTCACAGAGAAGGAAACCATCAACAAAATGAAAAGGTAACCTACTCAATGGGAGAAAATATTTTCAAATGATATATCCAATACAGGGTTAATATCCAAAATATACAAAGAACTCATACAGCTCAATGTCAAGACACCAAACAACCTGATTAAAAAGTGGGCAGAGGACCTAAAGAGACATTTTTCCAGAGAAGACAGACCAACAGGTACATGAAAAGATATTCAACATCACTAATCATTAGGGAAATACTAATCAAAACCACAATGAGATATCACCTCACACCTGTCAGAATGGCTATTATTAAAAAGACAACAAATAACAAACGTTGGTAGGATGTAGAAAAAGAGAACACTCATGCAATGTTGATAGAAATGTAAATTGTTATAGCCACTATGCAAGACAGTATGGTTTCCTTTAAAAATTAAAAATATAACTACCATACAATGCAGCAATTCCACTTCTGAGTATTTACTTGAAAAAAAGCAAAAACACTAATTTGAAAAGATATATATACAGTGCTACTGTTCATTGTAGCATTATTTATAATAGCCAAGATATGGAAGCAACCTAAGTGTCCATAAACAGATGAATGGATAAAGAAGATGCGGTATATATATACACAATGGAATATTATTCAGCCATAAAAATAATTGATTCTTGCCATTTATGACAGCATGGGTGGACCTAGAGGGCATAATGCTAAATGAAATAAGTCAGAGAAAGATGAATACCATATGATTTCACTTATGTGTGGAATCTAAAGCAAAACAAAACAAAAACAAGCAAGCAGAACAAAACAGAAACAGACTCATAAATACAAAGAACAAGCTGGTGGTTACCAGAAGAAAAGGGGGGGAGAGCATGAGTGAAATAGGTGAAGGGGATTAAAAGGTACAAATTTACAGCTATAAAGTTAATGTCATTTGGATGTAATATACAGCATAAGGAATATACTCAATAATATTGTAATAACTTTGTATGGTGACAGATGGTAATTAGACTTATTGTGGTGATCATTTTGTAATGTATAAAAATATCAAATCACTATGCTGTACACTTGATACGAATATAACATTGTAAGTCAATTACACTTCAGTTTAAAAATACTAAATAAATAGACAAATAGGTACATCAATAAATAAATAAATGGAGGCTAAGAATTGTTTAGGCTGGTCGTACCTAAATATATATTTTTCTTTATTGAGGCATAATGTGTTTATATCATAAAAAGTACAGATCTTGGGGCTTCCCTGGTGGCGCAGTGGTTGAGAGTCTGCCTGCCGATGCAGGGGACACAGGTTCGTGCCCTGGTCCAGGAAGATCCCACATTCTGCGGAGTGGCTGGGCCTGGGAGCCATGGCCGCTGAGCCTGCGCGTCCGGAGCCTGTTGCTCCGCAATGGGAGAGGCCACAACAGTGAGAGGCCCGCGTACCGCAAAAAAAAAAAAGTACAGATCTTAAGTGCACAGTTTGTTTAAAATTTAATTTATTTTTTTATGCAACAGGTTCTTATTAGTTATCTATTTTATACATATTGGTGTATATATGTCACTTGTACAGTTTGATAACTTCTGACAAAGTTATACATCCTTGTTACTGACACCCAAATCAACATATAGTAAATTTCCACCAAACCAGAAAGTTCCCTGATGCTGTTTTCCATTGAACAGCTGCCCCCACCACTTCTATGACAACTACTGTTCTGATTTCTATCATAATTACTTGTTTTGCGTGTTCTTCATCTTCATCTAGATGGACTGTTAGGGTGTGTACTTTTTTTGTGCCTGGCTTCTTTTGCTCAATAAACTGGCCTTTTAGGTTGGTGCATGTTGTTGCAAGAATTATTATTCATCTTTATTGCTGAATTGTAACCAATTGTGTGAGTACATCACAATTTGTTTATCTATTATCCCACTGATGGGCATTTGGTTTGTTTGCAGATTTTGGTTATTTTAAAAAAACTTTTTTGGAACATTCTTGTGCAAGTTTTTTTCTGGACATATCTAGGAGTAAAATGGCTGAGTCACAGGGTAGGTATGTTTATTTGTATAAAAAACAGCCCGATTACTTTAAACCAAAGTGTTTATATCATTTTACACTCTCAGTAACAATATATGAGGGTTCTAGTTGAGCCACATTTTTACCTATGTTTCATATTGATTGTCAGTTTAATTTTAGCCATTCTAGGAAGTATGTAGTAGTGTCTCCTTACAGTTTTAAACAGTGTTTCCCTGGTGACTAGTGATGTTGAGCATCTTTTTAATGTGCTCATTGGTCATTTGTGTATTTTTCTTTTGTTAAGTGTTTGTTCAAATATTTTCCCATTTTAAAAGAATTGGTGGTTTGTATTGAGTGGTACTAGTCTTTATCTATTTTGCATACATGTGCTTTGTCAGATATGTGTGTTGTTAATATATTTTTTCCCCAGCCTGTGGCTTACCTTTTTCTTTTCTTAATGGTGTCTTTTGATCAGCATATGTTAATAAAAAAACAAAGCCTAAATGCAACTTATAATTTGCCATACTTTTCTATTGTTGAATAATTTGAATAGAATAATTTTTCAAAATACACCAATTTTAAATGTTCTAAAATTGTGTTCAATAAATTAATCTCCTTTTTAAAGATCTTTTCAAATATCATAAAAGACTCCTTAGTAGCTACCATACTTATAGACTTTGAGAAAGAGTGTGTAACAGAGATAGAAACACACACATGCAGACTTTGTGAGTTTCTGGGTGTGTCCAAATTGAGGACCTAGGATGATTGTGTTACTAACAGTGAAGTGAAACTCAGGAGGCAATGTTAGATTGAGAGGGACTGTCTTGGTTCTAGGCCCTGTGACCAAAGTGTGACAATGGAAGGTCTTTTCCAAGGCTGCTGTCAGGATGCACATGCTCTGGGCCTGGTAATATTGGGTACTTGCTTTCAGTATTTTGGCTGAGAAAAACAAGCAGAGTTAAATTTTTCATGAAGCTATGAAGCTTAATCATCAGAGTTCGTGACTGGCATGGACCCCTTCCAAGACCCTCGGAAGGGTCCTGGACACATAGTTACATGATGATATACTTCTTTTATAAAATTTTCAAAAATAAGGTATTTGAACCACGATAGGTTAAGACCACTATCTTCTTCCACTCTGATTCCCTTCTCTCATATTCACTTTCTTCTCTCATCAGTTGGTTTTGGAATGTCTGTGAGACTTTGGGTTAGGGTTAGGCTAACCTAGTTAAGCTGGGAAAGTTGAGATGAAGATACACTTAGTTTTGGTTTAGTGGGATACATCTGTGAGGCTTGCAGTCACCTGTGTTTAATTATTTTTTTGTTGGTAATTCTAGTGTAGGAATGGCTTCTAGGAATAGCCCTACCATCCATTATATCAATACCTCTGGTGTTGTGAGATGACAGTGGATAGCCAGAGGTTATATAGTAATATAACAGCATTTTTGATATTTGACCCTGGAAGCACATATATAGTAGAAGAGAATCAATATTTGAAATATACAGACCAGAAACTAGCCTGTGGAACATTCTTTTGAACTTTATACATATTAAAGTACAAGTGATAGATTCATCTTTCACTGACAATCAAGTGTTCTAACTTATGAGACATATACTGAAAAAATGTAGACAATATACAATTATAAACATGCCTTACCTATTATTTTTATTGGAGTCACCTGAAATAAAAATCAAAATTTTGTGTCTCTTAGGACACAAATAGTATAAAAGCTAAGTATATTTGTTCGTGTATATTCACAAGTGTTATGCACCCCAACATATGAAATCTTGACTAAGTGTATCTGATATATCTTGTCCTCAAGGGAATTCTGGTAGTTTAGGCAGAATTGCACATGACGTCACTAGCAACAAAGGAAAAATGTCCAAAAAACCACATATACCTTCACAAAACTTCCACATATATTCAGCAGTAAGTTAATGTATGTAGCATAAGGATCATTTGGTTATGCAATTATACGGCTCAACACTATGTAATGACAATTTTGAATGAATTTGCATTGCTTTTGTGTGCACCTTATTTTCAGATTAAAAAAAGTTTCCGAATAATTAAATGAATGAATAGGCTCTTGAACTGTTTGATAATCCAGTTAATGAAGAAGAGTGGATCATGAAAACACGTTGGAAAAAGGCTTACTTTTCTTGCTAATTTTAAACAATTACTAACGTAGATAAAGATAAGATAAAATTTATAATATATTATGACAACCAGGATGTCATTGACAAACTGGTTAGAGAATGATCATTTTAAAGATTATTTGTTTAGTCACTCATAAGAAAATTCGAAGTGACCTGAAATCTCGTAGGTCATGTATGAAAGAAGCTTGATAGTAATCCTATAAATGGGCATGAATTTTGAATCTGAAAACACCTTTTTTAATCTATCAATAACAGTAGAAGAGTATTTTGATCAACCATTGATAAAGCAAAGAGTAAATTAGCTCTCTATTCTTCCTAGAGAAATGATATAAAACCATGACTGTATGATAGGAGTTATTAAAAAATGCAGCCAAAGTAGAGAAAAATTATTATACATGCATCAGACAGTTGATGGATAAAAATATTAACAACTTCTAGGAATACTCCCAATTAAATATCAACTTCGAAAAAAATTGGTTGATATTATTCTGACTTATTGTCTAAATAATCACATTTGTATCAAATATAGTTGAAATTTTGTATTCTTTCATTTAAGGAGGGATCCCCGAATTGTTTGTTTTCAGACTCCTAAAAATTTAATATAGGGTATGCCAGTGTATTCCTCTTTAACAGACATCCTGGGAAGGTCTCACACAAAGAGAGGCAGAGTGCCAGCCATGTGGGCTGAATGCCTGACAGCTTCTTGTAAAACTGATCATGGACACACTCAATCCTGTATCAAGTACAAAGCTCTGATCAAATTCTTCATTCCATATGCCTGTGCCTCATGTGTCATCTTAATTTTTAAAATTTCTTTACTTTCATTTCTTTGTACTTTTAGGCTTTTAGTATAAGCTCTTTCAATACTCTCACTGCTTTTACACTTATCAGACATGATGGTGTTAGTAAGATTCATTTTAAAAAGGATCTAAAACTAAGCATAAACTCAGAAAACACCCAACAAATTAACAATAAATTGACTGAGACTAAAATGATTGCATGACATCCACTGCCTCCCAGTAATCACAGCCAATACGGACACCCTTTAAGCAAAATGTGAACTAATTTTTAATAAAAGTTAAAAAGTTAAAAAAATATAAGGAATTTTCTTTATTTAGATTATGTAAAAATGAAGCATCTGTACATAAAATACAGTCAACAAGATGTAAAAAACCACTGCAGTATCTGTTTAGGTTATCTGAACCTCTGTTTACCTCCATCATTGACTATGTTAATTTTTTTCCTGTAATAAATACATGCCAGAGAATATCTGGAAGGGTGTGAAGGAAATTACTTTGGATAAATGGGGATCAATATAATTTGATATCATAGAGGAAACATTAGCTCATAGAACATAATATAAACGATACATGTATATGTGACATTTCCTCATTTCTCCTTTTAAAATAAGATTCCCAAATTCTTTTCAAAAACATTTTAGAGAGTTAAACATTCAGTTGACTTTCATTCTTTTAGAACTTTGTGCAAACAAATCTAGTGACAGCTCTTCTCCTAACTCCTGAGATTGACAACCCTCTTCAGGTAGTAGGTAGTTGTAGGGAGAATGGGATGTAGGAAGGAGGGAGAGTGATGTTATTTTCAAATTTGAGTCATGAGTGGACTCAGATTTGAGCATAGTGAGTGTTAAGGGATAAGGATACAGGAAATACCTGAAATGGAGAAAGGGGGCTGAAAGAGAGTCAAAGCCAAATTTTACTTAATTTGTCTCCAATTTTACCAAAGGACTTTTCTTGGACTCTACTTCCCCAAGCCTTTTTTGCTTGCTTAGTCACATCATCCAAGTCTCAGAACTTTTCCCTACCACCTCCTGCTGAAGTAGCTCTCCTCTAGGTACCCTCTGTTCTTTTACTATATATTACTTAGAAATCTTCTCCCTCTCTAAAAATCTTTCTTTATTATTATTGAAGTATAGTTGATTTACAATATTGTGTTAGTTTCAGGTGTACAGCAAAGTGATTCAGGTATATATTTTTTCAGATTATATTCCATTGTAGATTATTGCAAGACATTGAATATAATTCCCTGTGCTATACATTGAATCCTGTTGCTTATCTATTTTACATATAGGAGTTTGTATCTGTTAATCCCATACTCTTAATTTGTCCCTCCCTCCCTTTCCCCTTTGGTAATCATAAGCTTGTTTTCTATGTCCGTGAGTCTTTTTCTATTTTATATATAGATTCATTTGCATTATTTTTTAGATTCCACATATAAGTTATATCATATGGTATTTGTCTTTCTCTGACTTACTTCACTAAATATCAATATAACATTCTTTAGGTCCATCCATGTTGCTGCAGATGGTAATATCTCATTCTTTTTTTATGGCTGAGTAATATTCTGGTGTGTGTGTGTGTGTGTGTGTGTGTGTGTGTGTGTGTGTGTGTTTATATCAATCACATTTTCTTAAGCCAATCATCTGTTGATGGGCACTTGGGTTGTTTCCATGTCTTGGCTATTGTAATAAAAATCTTTAAAAAATGTGTTTATTGTCTGTCTCCCTCACTAAAATGGAAACTATATGAGGACCAGTTTTTTTCCATTGTTACTATGCTGAGTCCTAGAATAGTGCCCAGAACATATAGATGGGCTTGAAGTATTTTAAGTTCTCACAAATTCTTAGCTTAACAACTTGTTTTAGACATATAGATATGCTAAAGAGTCAATATGTATGTTAAATGTTGCAATTCAAAAACATTATCTTTTGTTGTAGACAGAGGCCAAAGAATGCTAAAAAGTATGAAGTCAATATTTTACATAAACATTCTATACTCCTTTAACATAAATGCATATTTAATCACTGTCCTAGTTTTAAGCCAGTGTGTTCTTTCTGGCATTACTAATTATCGGGGAAATAATAATCAAAACTGCAATATCATCTCACATCTCTTAGAATGGCTATTATCAAAAAGACAAGAGACAACAAATGTTAGCGAGAATGTAGAGAAAAAGGAACCCTTATTGCACTGTTGGTAGGAATGTCAATTGGTAGAGCCACTAGGAAAGGCAGTATGGAGGTTCCTCAAAGAATTAAAAATACACCTACCATATGATCCAGGAGTTCCACTTCTAAGTATATATCTGAATGAAATAAAATCACTATCTTGAAAAGATGTCCTCATGATCCTGTTCATGCAGTATTATTCACAATAGCCAAGGCATGGGAGCAATTTAAGTGTCTGTCGATAGGTGAATGAATTATAAAAATGTGATATATATATATATATATATATCACATGATATGTATCTTTATATATATCTTTATATTTATATATATATGTATCATGTGATATATATATAATCATCTGCAACAATAGGATGAGCCCTGAAGGCATTATACTAAGTGAAATAAGTCAGGCAGAGAAAGACAAATACTGTGTGATATCCAAAAGCCAAAGTCATAGAAATAGAGAGTAGTATGGTGATTGCCAGGGGCTGAGGGTGGTGAAAATAGGGAGATGTTGGTCACAGGGTACAAACTTCCAGTTATAAGGCAAATAACTTCTGGGAATCTAATGTACAGTATGGTGACTATAGCTAACAGTGCTATATTATATACTTGAAAGTTGCTAAGAAAGTAGATCTTAAATGCTCTCATCATACACACACACACACAAATGGTAA
The DNA here is from genome assembly GCF_949752795.1 of Hyperoodon ampullatus. NCBI lineage: Eukaryota > Metazoa > Chordata > Mammalia > Artiodactyla > Ziphiidae > Hyperoodon > Hyperoodon ampullatus. Next base: position 205,648,159 of record NC_136914.1, read on the forward strand.
TTATTTGAGGTGATGGAAATTTTAACTAACTTCATTGTGGTAATAGTTTTGCAAGATATATGTCTATAAAATCATCTATCTGTACACCTGAAATTAGAACAATGTTATATGGCAATTATATCTCAATAAAGCTGGAAAAGAAAGGATATAATGGCTATATATTAAACCCATATATTTATGGGTTTTAATAATAAGATTTTGTACTATTTTATAATATAAACAACTTTAAATATCTTTGTACTATGTTTTTTTAAAAGAGAGAATTTAGTCTTATCCTTCTGGGGCAAGAACTACGTGTAGCAGTCCTCCACATGGTACTCCCTTGTCCTTAATCCCATGTTATGGTATCAATTTAATTAAAATCAATTAATATTTTGCCATAATGCTGATATAAATACTTTCTTTTCCTACATATTCACAGTTGGATCCTGTAAAATGATTAATATTAATATGGGAAATTAAACAAAACACGAATGAAGTGGGGAAAAGAGGGAAGCAGATGAAATAAGTTCTGAGAACACAGTGTTTCCTCAGCTACTAGAATGACTTTTCTTCTACCTAGAGGAAAATACAAAGAGAAATTATAGGCAGTCACTGGGGAGCCACCTGACATGGCAGAAAGTGAACTGGAGTAGGTACTCAGAAGTTCTAATAGTCCCAGCTATAACATTAGGTAGCTGTGGGATTTTTAGCAACTTTTTTTGGCATCTGGCCTTCAATCTCTCCTTTGTAATATTTCTTTCCAACTCTGACTTTTTGTATAGACCTAAAACCTACAAGTTATATTTGATTGCTTTATTTTTTCCTCATGTCCTACATCCAACCGAGGATTTCCCATTGGCTTTATTTCCAACATATATCCTGAATACACCTGCTTTTAACCAACTCCTCTGCTATCAACTTAGTCCAAGCCATGACTATCTCTCTCAGACTTAAAAAATAGTGTCATGAATGGTTTTCCTGCTTCAAATCTACTCTTATCTATAGCTTATTATCCACATAGCAGCTAGTATACTTTAAAAAAAAGCAAAACTCTCCAATGTATTCCAGTTACAATTGGAATAAAATCCATGTTCTTTATCTTGCATTCAAGGCCTTTTATGCCTTGGCTTCTACCTACCTCTCTCTCTTTCTGCCTTACCACTTCCTTTACTGCAATAGCAGATCCACACAGGCCATTTTTCTAACCTCCAAACACATTGAAAATGTCCTATCTCAACTCCTTTGTTGTTCCATCTGCCTAGAATGCTCTCCCCCAGGACTTCAGCTTTTTATCATGTCAATCTTACCACCAGGTCACTTTGTCAGACAGATTTTCCCTGGTCACACAATCTTATGTTGCCACTGCCTCACTTCCCATTATACTCTAACCCATAATCTCATTTGATGTCCCTCATAGCACTCATCAGTATCAGAAATGTTTAATAATCTATGTGTATATAGGTTTATTTTATTCTCCACCACAAAACCAGAAACTCATTGAGGGCAGGAAATTTGTTTTTCACTACTATTATTCCCAGTGTCCAGAATAATGATTTTCCCATGACAGGTGCTCAGTAAAACTCTTCATGAATAAATAAATAGTAAATGAATCAATAACAAAGACTGGTAACAAACATTGCTTAGCAAGAGATGAAGCTAGATTTTCTACATCACTCTAACACTCAGAGACCTTTCTATTCTCTAGCAAAATATAACATTATCTTGACATGATAGTCAAGATTCTTTCATAAGATAATCCAAAACTCATCACTGAAATATATCTTTTGAATTTTTCCCCAACATTACAGTTTAGATCTTCTTTGTTTCTGTATCATTGCAAGGGTAAAATAGTAAAGTTCTAAGTACAATAAGTATCTACAACTAGTCACCTAGATTTTGGGGGGGGGCCGGATCACTCATTTTTCTCATACTGCTTGCCCTTTTCTGCAGCATTCAGTGCAATTCTCTACATTTCTGCTCTTCAGCGACTCACAGTCCCCTTCTACCTTAAATTTGTTTTAAGGTGGTGGCTATTAAAAGAAGATAGAATTGTTAGCAAGTTTAGGACACCCCAATAATTGATCTACTTTTACTTGAAAACTGAGTCCCTTTTTTTACACAATGAAAAGGGTAAGAACTAGACATAGATTACAGAACAAGGAGAAGGTGACCTAGAGAGAAATGGACTGTGATTCTAGATTTAACAACTTTCAGACAGGAGACTAGAATAAGCTTTAAGACCCAGGACAAGAGAAATCTCTTTAGATTTCAATCTTTTGAACTAACTCTAACTTGGGTCTCTGAACAATATGTGCTGGTCTTTCTAGGGCAAGGCTGTGCTTGGTTATAGTAGCTGTGCCTATATTTACAAAGACTGCGAGGATTATTTCTGTATTGAGCATCTGCTGGCTTAAGATAAAGTAACTTACACTTCATTGTGCACTAATGTTCTCCTTATTCTATTTATTCACAGAAAGGGGGAATAATTTCAATAAGAAAGGTGGGTTCTAAAGGGGCCATAGTGTCTTACTCAAAGAACTGTCGCCTGCCATGACAAAAAACTCCTCTAAAATAAAAGCCAAAATGACCGTCTCCTCCTCACTTCCTTACACGGTTTGAAAAAAATAACAAGTTATGCTTATGGACAAATTATTTCAGAAATGGTGCTTTGCTAGAGACAGATACTTGAATTCTGTTAGAACAGAGACCATCAAAGACAAATTTCAGTAAGCTTCCATGTTATAAGTACCCTTTCTCTCATAACAGCTAAATATAGAGCTTTTTCATAAAGCCGTTAAGGTTTATTGAGTAAATAATGCCTGCTTTACCATGGTTTGAACTACATATTCACTTGACAAATAGGAGGAGGCATGGAGGGGCTGAATAACTGCATTTTGTTAACACCCTTCAAAGACATCATTCTTCCAGGAAAAAATGCCTTGAGACAAATGATTCCTTAATATTTAAGTGCTTATCATAAATATTTAAATGTAATGATATTTTGCAAACAAAAACTTTAAGTTAAATAAACTTTAAAATAAATTGAGTGTGCACAGAATGGGTAGGGATGGGTGGCTTGAACATGCCACTTGTTTATTTTTTGTTATTTTTCTTTATTAAAATATTGATAACAGTTTTCTAAAACATATGTCCCCTATGCAGTTAAATGTAGACTAGACAAAGAATATTTTCCACCTCAGTTAAAATTAAGAAGGAGTTGATGAACTAAAGAATTCAGAAAGGTGCTAAATGTTGATTTAAATGTGGCATCCTTAAACATCTCATACTGGAAACTTACCCTTGGAATTATGGAGCTCACTAATATAATTCGTGTAATAGTTGTAGCTAAAACTAATTTTCTTGTGCTATTTGGGTGGAAAGTTTAGCTCTCAGCATCTGCTATAAACTGCACAGCCCTTAGAATGACACAATTTCATCTGGTTTTGCAAATTCCAGTTTATACCTAAGTGATTTTGCTGTGTATAATCTGAAAATACAAACATATGAATTTGTAGGCACAGTTGAGAAACATTGGGATAGGGTAGCAAGTATATGCACAAAAACAAAAACAATTAGGGCCACCTCACTGTGCCCAAGTGTGGCATGCACAAACACAGGCTGCACAAATTTATTAGCAGTAACACGTCTCCACAGACACTTTGCAAGTCAGATTTCTCGACTGCTTTTTAAACCATGATTCTGTTGCTGGTAATCTTTGACAACTAGTCAACTATAACAATTTCATTAATTAAAGTTCCATGTATACAATATTTCTAACTCCAGAACTGATAATGAAAAGCATACCTTATCACAAAACATTGGTTTAAGAATTCTAACGATGGTCATGATTTATTAATGCACTTATCTACATCTGCTAGAGGGAGCTTTCTGCATGCCTCAGTGGGAATCTCCTTGATTTTTTTATTGTGAGCTGAGGAGAAAATAGGCATGTAAGTTATTGCTATCTTGTATGCTATCCTTATACTGTCCTAGGGAAGCTATGGTTTTGCCATCCACAGGTGAATTTGGCCTTTCCATATAACTTAATTAGTGACCAAAGCAAACACTTCTGATGTGATTTTGTTGGGACAAAGCCAAGGCTTATATTTTATGTGTACAACAGTCTTGACAAATTTATGTGAAGACATTTTTATAGTGCTATCGCTGGTGTAGGGATACTGCCTTTATTTATACATCTCCCAATTGCATGCACAGTGAGCAAGGGCTGTGACCCAGCACTGTGCCAAGACCAATTACATTCCCAAATTAACTTGGCTTTCTCTTCTTTTGTTTTTTCAGTGTAGTAAAAAAGAAATAAAAGGGCACACACCATAGGGATTTTTTATAAGTAACTTCATTAGGTGATGTGGTAATGAGATCGTTGCATTTTACAACATTTGAACACAGAAAAAAAAAAAAGAATGCATTCTCTATTTTTTTCCACAAATAAGGATACAAAATTACATAGTAATTTTTGATGTTTCTATGTAAGAAACAATATAATGTACCAGAAACCTCCTTGGAACTATTGGGAATATATAAAACAAAATTTAACAAGACACCTGGGAGACTTCCGGGTAAGATGGCGGAAGAGTAAGACACAGAGATCACCATCCTCCCCACGGATACACCAGAAATACAGCTACACGTGGAACAACTCCTATAGAACACCTACTGAACGCTGGCAGAAGACCCCAGACCTCCCAAAAGGCAAGAAACTCCCCACATACCTGGGTAGGGCAAAGCGGAGAGATCCCCGCACAGAGAATCGGTGCCGAGCGGCACTCACCAGCCCGAGAGGCTTGTCTGCTCGCCCGCCGGGGCGGGTGGCGCTGGAAGCTGAGGCTCGGGCTTCGGTCAGAGCGCAGGGAGAGGACTGGGGCTGGCGGCGAGAACTCAGCCTGAAGGGGGCTAATGTGCCACAGCTAGCCGGGAGGGAGTCCGGGAAAACTCTGGAGCTGCCGAAGAGGCAAGAGACTTTTTCTTCCCTCTTGGTTTCCTGGTGCGCGAGGAGAGGGGATTAAGAGCGCTGCTTAAAGGAGCTCCACAGACGGGCGCGAGTCGCGGCTGAAAGCGCGGAGCCCAGTGACGGGCGTGGGACGCTGGGGCTGCTGCTGCCGCCGCCAAGAAGCCTGTGTGCGAGCGCAGGTCACTGTCCACACCGCCCTTCCGGGAGCCTGTACAGCCCGCCACTGCCGGGGTCCCGGGATGCAGGGGTGGTTTCCCTGGGAGAACGCACGGCGCGCCTCGGGCTGGTGCAACGTCATGCCGGCCTCTGCCGCTGCAGGCTCGCCCTGCACTCCGTGCCCTCCCTACCCCCCCCGGCCTGAGTGAGCCAGAGTCCCCGAAGCGGCTGCTCCTTTAACCCTGTCCTGTCTGAGCGAAGAACAGACGCCCTCCGGCGACCTACACGCAGAGGCAGGGCCAAATCCAGAGCTGAGACCCAGGAGCTGTGAGAACAAAGAAGAGAAAGGGAAACCTCTCCCAGCAGCCTCAGAAGCAGCGGATTAAAGCTCCACAATCAACTTGATGTACCCTGCATCTGTGGAATACATGAATAGACAACAAATCATCCCAAATTGAGGAGCCAGGAGTCAGTGCTGTGCCTCTGAGGTGGGAGAGCCAACTTCAGGACACTGGTCCACAAGAGACCTCCCAGCTCCACATAATATCAAACGGCGAAAATCTTCCAGAGATCTCCATCTCAACACCAACACCCAGCTTCACTCAACGACCAGCAAGCTACAGTGCTGGACACCCTATGCCAAACAACTAGCAAGACAGGAACACAACGCCACCCATTAGCAGAGAGGTGGCCTAAAATCATAAAAAGTCCGCAGACACCCCAAAACACACCACCAGACGTGGACCTGCCCACCAGAAAGACAAGATCCAGCCTCATCCACCAGAACACAGGCACTAGTCCCCTCCATCAGGAAGCCTACACAACCCACTAAACCAACCTTAGCCACTGGGGACAGACACCAAAAACAACAGGAACTACGAACCTGCAGCCTGCAAAAAGGAGACCCCAAACACAGTAAGATAAGCAAAATGAGAAGACAGAAAAACACACAGCAGGAGAATGAGCAAGATAAAAACCCACCAGACGTAACAAATGAAGAGGTAATAGGCAGTCTACCTGAAAAAGAATTCAGAATAATGATGATAAAGATGATCCAAGATTCTATTTCCAAGATCCAAAATCTTGGAAATAGAATAGACAAAGTGCAAGAAACAGTTAACAAGGACCTAGAAGAACTAAAGATGAATCAAGCATCGATTAAAAACACAATAAATGAAATAAAAAATACTCTAGATGGGATCAATAGCAGAATAATTGAGGCAGAAGAACGGATAAGTGAGGTGGAAGATAAAATAGTGGAAATAACTGCTGCAGAGCAAAATAAAGAAAAAAGAATGAAAAGAACAGAGGACAGTCTCAGAGACCTCTGGGACAACATTAAATGCACCAACATTCGAATTATAGGGGTTCCAGAAGAAGAAGAGAAAAAGAAAGGGACTGAGAAAATATTTGAAGAGATTATAGTTGAAAACTTCCCTAATATGGGAAAGGAAATAGTTAATCAAGTCCAGGAGGCACAGAGAGTCCCATACAGAATAAATCCAAGGAGAAATACGCCAAGACACATATTAATCAAACTGTCAAAAATTAAACACAAAGAAATCATATTAAAAGCAGCAAGGCAAAAACAACAAATAACACACAAGGAAATCCCCATCAGGTTAACAGCTGATCTCTCAGCAGAAACTCTGCAAGCCAGAAGGGAGTGGCAGGACATAATTAAAGTGATGAAGGAGAAAAACCTGCAACCAAGATTACTCTACCCAGCGAGGATCTCATTCAGATTTGATAGAGAAATTAAAATGTTTACAGACAAGCAAAAGCTGAGAGAGTTCAGCACCACCAAACCAGCTTTACAACAAATGCTAAAGGAACTTCTCTAGGCAAAAAACACAACAGAAGGAAAAGACCTACAATAACGAACCCAAAACAATTAAGAAAATGGGAGTAGGAACATACATATCGATAATTACCTTAAATGTAAATGGACTAAATGCTCCCACCAAAAGACACAGAGTGGCTGAATGGATACAAAAACAAGACCCATATATATGCTGTCTACAAGAGACCCACTTCAGACCTAGAGACACATACAGTCTTAAAGTAAGGGGATGGAAAAAGATATTCCATGCAAATGGAAACCAAAAGAAAGCTGGAGTAGCAATTCTCATATCAGACAAAATAGACTTTAAAATAAAGACTACTAGAAGAGACAAAGAAGGACACTACATAATGATCAAGGGATCGATCCAAGAAGAAGATATAACAATTGTAAATATTTATGCGCCCAACATAGGAGCACCTCAATACATAAGGCAAATACTAACAGCCATAAAAGGGGAAATCAACAGTAACACAATCATAGTAGGGGCCTTTAACACCCCACTTTCACCAATGGACAGATCATCCAAAATGAAAATAAATAAGGAAACACAAGCTTTAAATGATACATTAAACAAGATGGACTTAATTGATATTTATAGGACATTCCATCCAAAAACAACAGAATACACATTTTTCTCAAGTGCTCATGGAACATTCTCCAGGATAGATCATATCTTGGATCACAAATCAAGCCTTGGTAAATTTAAGAAAATTGAAATTGTATCAAGTATCTTTTCCGACCACAATGCTATGAGACTAGATATCAATTACAGGAAAAGAGCTGTAAAAAATACAAACACATGGAGACTAAACAACACACTACTTAATAACGAAGTGATCACTGAAGAAATCAAAGAGGAAATTAAAAAATACCTAGAAACAAATGACAATGGAGATACGATGACCCAAACCCTATGGGATGCAGCAAAAGCAGTTCTAAGAGGGAAGTTTATAGCAATACAATCCCACCTTAAGAAACAGGAAACATCTCGAATAAACAACCTAACCTTGCACCTAAAGCAATTAGAGAAAGAAGAACAGAAATATCCCAAAGTTAGCAGAAGGAAAGAAATCATAAAAATCAGATCAGAAATAAATGAAAAAGAAATGAAGGAAACGATAGCAAAGATCAATAAATCTAAAAGCTGGTTCTTTGAGCAGATAAATAAAATTTATAAACCATTAGCCAGACTCATCAAGAAAAAAAGGGAGAAGACTCAAATCAATAGAATTAGAAATGAAAAAGGAGAAGTAACAATTGCCACTGCAGAAATACAAAAGATCATGACAGATTACTATAAGCAACTCTATGCCAATAAAATGGACAACCTGGAAGAAATGGACAAATTCTTAGAAATGCACAACCTGCCAAGACTGAATCAGGAAGAAATAGAAAATATGAACAGGCCAATCACAAGCACTGAAATTGAAACTGTGATAAAAAATCTTCCAAGAAACAAAAGCCCAGGACCAGATGGCTTCACAGGCGAATTCTATCAAACATTTATAGAAGAGCTAACACCTACCCTTCTCAAACACTTCCAAAATATAGCAGAGGGAGGAACACTCCCAAACCCATTCTACGGGGCCACCATCACCTTGATACCAAAACCAGACAAGGATGTCACAAAGAAAGAAAACTACAGGCCAATATCACTGATGAACATAGATGCAAAAATCCTCAACAAAATACTAGCAAACAGAATCCAACAGCACATTAAAAGGATCATACACCATGATCAAGTGGGGTTTATTCCAGGAATGCAAGGATTCTTCAATATACACAAATCAATCAATGTGATACACCATATTAACAAATTGAAGGAGAAAAACCATATGATCATCTCAATAGAAGCAGAGAAAGCTTTTGACAAAATTCAACATCCATTTATGATAAAAACCCTGCAGAAAGTAGGCATAGAGGGAACTTTCCTCAACATAATAAAGGCCATATATGACAAACCCACAGCCAGCATCGTCCTCAATGGTGAAAAACTGAAACCATTTCCACTAAGATCAGGAACAAGACAATTTTGCCCACTCTCACCACTCTTATTCAACATAGTTTTGGAGCTTTTAGCCACAGCAATAAGAGAAGAAAAGGAAATAAAAGGAATCCAAATCGGAAAAGAAGAAGTAAAGCTGTCACTGTTTGCAGATGACATGATACTATACATAGAGAATCCTAAAGATGCTACCAGAAAACTACTAGAGCTAATCAATGAATTTGGTAAAGTTGCAGGATACAAAAGTAATGCACAGAAATCTCTGGCATTCCTATATACTAATGATGAAAAATCTGAAAGTGAAATCAAGGAAACACTCCCATTTACCACTGCAACAAAAAGAATAAAATATCTAGGAATAAACCTACCTAAGGAGACAAAAGACCTGTATGCAGAAAATTATAAGACACTGATGAAAGAAATTAAAGATGATACAAATAGATGGAGAGATGTACCATGTTCTTGGATTGGAAGAATCAACATTGTGAAAATGACTCTACTACCCAAAGCAATCTACAGATTCAATGCAATCCCTATCAAACTACCACTGGCATTTTTCACAGAACTAGAACAAAAAATTTCACAGTTTGTATGGAAACACAAAAGACCCCGAATAGCCAAAGCAATCTTGAGAACGAAAAATGGAGCTGGAGGAATCAGGTTCCCTGACTTCAGACTATACTACAAAGCTACAGTAATCAAGACAGTATGGTACTGGCACAAAAACAGAAAGATAGATCAATGGTACAGGATAGAAAGCCCAGAAATAAACCCACGGACATATGGTCACCTTATCTTTGATAAAGGAGGCAGGAATGTACACTGGAGAAAGGACAGTCTCTTCAATAAGTGGTGTTGGGAAAACTGGATAGGGACATGTAGAAGTATGAGATTAGATCACTCTCTAACACCATACACAAAAATAAGCTCAAAATGGATTAAAGACCTAAATGTAAGGCCAGACACTATCAAACTCTTAGAGGAAAACACAGGCAGAACACTCTATGACATAAATCACAGCAGGATCCTTTTTGACTGACCTCCCAGAGAAATGGAAATAAAGACAAAAATAAACAAATGGGACCTAATGAAACTTAAAAGCTTTTGCACAGCAAAGGAAACCATAAACAAGACCAAAAGACAACCCTCTGAATGGGAGAAAATATTTGCAAATGAAGCAACTGACAAAGCATTAATCTCCACAATTTATAAGCAGCTCATGCAGCTCAATAACAAAAAAACAAACAACCCAATCCAAAAATGGGCAGAAGACTTAAATAGACATTTCTCCACAGAAGATATACAGACTGCCAGCAAACACATGAAAGGATGCTCAACATCTTTAATCATTAGAGAAATGCATATCCAAACTACAATGAGATATCATCTTACACCATGGCCATCATCAAAAAATCTAGAAACAATAAATGCTGGAGAGGGTGTGGAAAAAAGGGAACACTCTTGCACTGCTGGTGGGAATGTGAATTGGTACAGCCACTATGGAGAACAGTATGGAGGTTCCTTAAAAAACTACAAATAGAACTACCATATGACCCAGCAATCCCACTACTGGGCATATACCCTGAGAAACCATAATTCAAAAAGAGACATGTACCAAAATGTTCATAACAGCCCTATTTACAATAGCCCAGAGATGGAAGCAACCTAAGTGTCCATCATCGGATGAATGGGTGAAGAAGATGTGGCACATATATACAATGGAATATTACTCAGCCATAAAAAGAAATGAAATTGAGCTATTTGTAATGAGGTGGATGGACCTAGAGTCTGTCATACAGAGTGAAGTAAGTCAGAAAGAGAAAGACAAATACTGTATGCTGACACATATATATGGAATTTACGAAAAAAAATGTCATGAAGAACATAGGGGTAAGACAGGAATAAAGACACAGACCTACTAGAGAATGGACTTGAGGATATGGGGAGGGGTAGGGTAAGCTGTGACAAAGTGAAAGAGCGGCATGGACATATATACACTACCAAACGTAATTAGATAGCTAGTGGGAAGCAGCTGCATAGCACAGGGAGATCAGCTCGGTGCTTTGTGACCGCCTGGAGGGGTGGGATAGGGAGGGTGGGAGGGAGACGCAAAAGAGAGGGGATATGGGAACATATCTATATGTATAACTGATTAAATTTGTTATAAAGCAAAAAAAAAAACAAAACAAAAAAAAAACAAGACACCTGGACATTTTAATCCAGGAAAAATAGATGTTCTCTCAACTAATAACAATTCAGGAACTGGTTCCTGAGTTCCATTTACAAATCAGACTATTTAATTATTTTAAGAATGACCTGAAGGGAATTCCCTGGTGGTCCAGTGGTTAGGACTCTGTGCTTCCATGGCAGGGAGCATGGGTTTGATCCCTGGTTGGGGAACTAGGATCCCACATGCTGTGTGGCGTGGCCAAAAAAAAAAGACCTGAAAATGCTGAGTAGTGTGAAAGATTGATCACAAGAAAAAATGTTTATTCTTAACATATGATTCAGTTCTCATTGAGGCACCTGGAACTTCCATTTCTAAAATGAATACTAGATAATTAACTGTTTTAGAAGCATATATCTTGAAAATGTTTCACCTTGTCACCTTGAAAATCCAAAAATTGAAGGTAATAATTTTCACAAAAACATGAGGACTTTACCATATATTTTTGTGGTTGCTATTACAGTATACTACCCAGATCTCCTTTCAGGACTGAAAGATTTGCAGACTCAGCCTTCTGCTGCCAGGTCCTTACAGAGATTGCCTATGCTTAAGGAGCTGTCTTACCCAAGATCATGCCCCATTACTGAGGTAGCCCACAATCAATGATTGCATGACATGGGAGTATAAAAGTGTACTCCCCTTGTCCCACTCTGAATAACTCTGAAAGATAAGCCTTAGAACTCATTTCAGGATCTGACAAAGTCTCCTTTAAGACTTCATTGCAGCTTGCCTTTACCCTTGGACCAATGCAAAACACCCAAAGATCATATAAAGATGGGAAGAAGTTCTACTAAAATAAAAATTACATAAAGATTAAATGGTGGATTAGGAAGATCCTGAGTTCACCTCCTCCCACACACTACCAATATTACAACTACTTTCAGAGCAACTATCTCTGAGAACAACCTGAAGACTAGCAGAAAAGATTTTCCACAACTAAAGATAAAAAGAAGGAGTCACAATGAAATGAGTAGGAGGGTCAGAGACATGGTATAGTCAGGACCCAATCCCCAGCACAGCAATCCACAGGTAGGAAAATTCACACCCACAGAAGTCCTCCCTGAGGAGAGAGGAGTCTGATTGCCACATTGTGCTCACCAGCCTGAGTGTCCTGTACCAAGAAGATGAGTTCCCAAAACGTCTAGCTTTGAAAACCAGTGGGACTTACATTTAGTAGAGTCAGAGGGCTGTAAGAAACTGAGACCCTACTCTTAAAGGATGCATGCAAAAAGGGTCACTTGCTCTAATTCCCAGCAGTAGTTTGAAAGGTACTAGGGTCAGGTCAATGTGCTTATTTTAGAGATCCTCCAAGAGTCAGCTCTCCAGGACTGAGACAATGGCAGTAACTATTTTTGTGATCTCATTCTACTGTGCTAACACCAGTACTGGCAGGTCCCATTTTGGAATCCTCCCTCTAACCTATTAGGGCCAGGGGCATACCCCACCCAACTACATGGTCTCAGTCTTCTCACACCACCAGACCAGCCATGCCAGGGGCCTGCTCTCACCAGCACACCCACAGCAATTGCATGAGGCATGACCTCACAGACAGCCAGATTGGAAACCCTGGCATATGAGAGCATCCACAGCAGTCAGCCTTGCCACAACAGTAAGGTGCATGCATTCTACATAGAAAACACCCCTGAACCATCTGGCTCTGGTGTCCAGAGGGGAGTGTGCTGCTTGGCCCCAAAGAAAGTCTCCTTCATAAGGCCACTTCTCCAAGATTTGGAGATGTAATGGACCTATCTAATACAAAGAAATAAGCACAGAGAATTAGGCAAAATGAAGATACAGAGAAATATATTCCAAATAAAAGAATAAGACAAAAACCTTGAGGACAGACAGAAGATAAGACACAGGGAGGAGGCGATGTGACCAGAAAGGCAGAGATTGGAGTAGTACAACCACAGCTTGAGGAATTTTGACAGGGACTGGAAGCTGAAAAAGACCAGCCAGAAGAACATAGAAAGATCTAAAAATACAGTGTTGAGAGGGCAGACAGCAGAAGCAAGAAGAACTACAATCCTGCAACCTGTAGAACAAAAACTGCATTCACAGAATGATAGAAAGATGAAAAGGCAGAGGGCTATGTACCAGATGAAGGAACAAGATAAAACCCCAGAAAAACAACTAAATGAAGTGGAGATAGGCAACCTTCCAGAAAAATAATTCAGAATAATGATAGTGAAGATGATCCAGGACCTCAGAAAACGAATGGAGGCAAAGATCAAGAAGATGCAGGAAATGTTTAACAAAGACCTAGAAGAATGAAAGAACAAACAAACAGAGATGAACAATACAATAACTGAAATGAAAACTACACTAGAAGGAATCAATAGCAGAATAACTGATGCAGAAGAACGGATAAGTGACCTGGAAGACAGAATGGTGGAATTCACTGCTGTGGAACAGAACAAAGAAAAAAGAATGAAAAGAAATGAAGACAGCCTAAGAGACCTCTGGGACAACATTAAACGCAACAACATTCACATTACAGGGGTCCCAGAAGGAGAAGAGAAAGAGCAAGGACCCAAGAAAATATTTGAAGAGATTATAGTTGAAAACTTCCCTAACATGGGAGAGGAAATAACCACCCAAGTCCAAGAAGTACAGCGAGTCCCATACAGGATAAACCTAAGGAGAAACATGCCGAGACACATAGTAATCAAACTGACAAATATTAAAGACAAAGAAAATTATTGAAAGCAGCAAGGGAAAAACGACAAATAACATAAAAGGGAACTCCCATAAGGTTAACAGCTGATTTCTCAGCAGAAACTATACAAGCCAGAAGGAAGTGGCATGATATACTTAAAGTGATGAAAGGGAAGAACGTACAACCAAGATTACTCTACCCAGCAAGGATCTCATTCAGATTCCATGGAGAAATCAAAAGCTTTACAGACAAGCAAAAGCTAAGAGAATTCAGCACCACCAAACCAACTCTACAACAAATGCTAAAGGAACTTCTCTAAGTGGGAAACAAAAGACAAGAAGAGGACCAACCAAAACAAACCCAAAACGATTAAGAAAATGGTAATACGAACATGCATATCGATAATTACCTTAAACATGAATGGATTAAATGCTCCAACCAAAACACACAGCCTCACTGAATGGATACAGAAACAAGACCCATATATATGCTGTCTACAAGAGACCCACTTCAGACCTAGGGACACATACAGAATGAAAGTGAGAGGATGGAAAAAGATATTCCATGCAAATGGAAATCAAAAGAAAGCTGGAGTAGCAATACTCATAACAGATAAAATAGACTTTAAAATAAAGGATGTTACAAGAGACAAGGAAGGACACTGCATAATGATGAAGGGATCAATCCAAGAAGAAGATATAACAATTAAAAAATATATGCACCCAACATAGGAGCACCTCAATACATAAGGCAAATGCTAACAGCTATAAAAGAGGAAATTGACAGTAACACAATAATAGAGGGGGACTTTAACACGTTACATAAACCAATGGACAGATCATCCAAACAGAAGATTAATAAGGAAACACAAGCTTTAAATGACACAGTAGACCAGATAGAGTTCATGGATATTTATAGGGCATTCCGTCCAAAAACAGCAGATTAAACTTTCTTCTTAAGTGCACACGGAACATTCTCCAGGTGTTAAGCCCAGAGTTAAACCCATGCACCTATGGTCAACTAATCTATGACAAAGGAGCCAAGGATATACAATGGAGAACAGACAGTCTCTTCAATAAATGGTGCTGTGAAAACTGGAGAGCTACATGTAAAAGAATGAATTTAGAGCACTCCCTAGCACCATATGCAAAAATAAACTCAAAATGGATTAAAGACCTAAATGTAAGACCAGACACTATAAAACTCTTAGAGGAAAACATAGGAAGAACACACTTTGACATAAATTTCTCCAAAGAAGACATACAGATGGTCCAGAGGCAAATGGAAATCTGCAGAACATCACTAATTATTAGAGAAAAGCAAATCAAAACTACAATGAGGTATCACCTCACACTGGTTCGAATGGGTATCATCAGAAAATCTGCAAACAACAAATCCTAGAGAGGGTGTGGAGAAAAGGGAACCCTCTTTCACTGTTGGTGGGAATGTAAACTGATACAGTCACTATGGAGAACAGTATGGAGGTTCCTTAAGAAACTAAATTTTTAGTTTTTTTAAAATTACCATATGACCCATCAATCCCACTACTGGGCATATACCCAGAGAAAACCATAATTCAAAAAGACACATGCGCCCCAATGTTCATTGCAGCACTATTTTCAATAGCCAGGTCACGGAAGCAACCTAAATGCCTATCGACAGATGAATGGATAAAGAAAGTGTGCTACATATATACAATGGAATATTACTTGGCCTTAAAACGGGATGAAATTGGTTCATTTGTAGAGATGTGGATGGACCTAGAGACTGTCATACAGAGTGAAGTCAGAAAGAGAAAAATGAATATCATATATTAATGCATATATGTGGAATCTAGAAAAATGGTACAGATGAACCGGCTTGCAAGGCAGAAATAGAGACATAGATATAGAGAACTAATGTATGGACAGCAAGGGGGGAAAGCGAGGTTGTGGTGGGATGAATTGGGAGATTGGGATTGACATATATACACTAATACGTATAAAATAGATTAGTAGTAAGGTCCTGCTGTATTAAATTAAATTAAAAAATAATAGTGAGGGCCCAAATAAACAAAAGATAAGCTGCAATTGACATCATAGAAATACAAAGGACCCTAAGAGATAACTAAGTAAAATTATGTGCTAGCAAATTGGACAACCTAGGAAAAATGGAATAAAATCCTAGAAACATACAATTTTCCAACACTGAATCAGGAAGAAATACAATAGCTGAACAAACCAATGACTAGTAGTAAAATTGAGATAGTAATCAAAAAACTTCCTACAAACAATTCCAGGGTTAGACTGCTTCATAGGTGAATTCTACCAAACATTTAAAAGAGTTAACCTGTCCTTCTTAAACTATCCCAGAAAAACTGAAGAGGAAGAACCACTTCCAAGTTCATTCTATGTAGCTAGCATTACCCTGATACCAAATCAGACAAAGACACTACAAATACAGAATGTCATGGGCCAATCTCCCTGATAGATTCAAAATCCTCGCCAAATATTAGCAAGCTAAATTCAACAATACATTAAAAGAATCATACACCATGATCAAGCAGAATTTATTCCACGAAAGCAAGGATGATTCAATATCTACAAATCAATGAATGTGTATACAGCATTAACAAATTAAAAGATAAAAATCATATGAACTTCTTAATAAATGAAGATAAAGCATTTGACAAAATCCTACACATTGGGATTAAAATCTCTCAACAAAATGAGTATAATGGGAACATACATCAACATACTAAAGTCCATATACAACAAACCCACAGCCAATATCATACTTAAGAAAGAAAGTTGAAAGTTTTTCCTCTAAGATCAGGAACAAGACAGAATGCCCACTCTCACCATATTTATTGAACGTTGTATTGGAAGTCCTAGTTGCAGCAATCAGGCAAGAAAAAGAAATAAAAAACATTAAAATTGGAAAGGAAGAAATAAAACTGTCACTATTTGCAGATGATATGATATTATATATAGAATATCCTAAAGTCTCCACCAAAAAAATATTAGAACTGATAACTGAATTTAGTAAAGTCACAAGGTACAAAGTTAATATACAGAAATCTGTTTCATTTCTATACACTAATAACCATCAGAAATATAAATTAAGGAAACAATCCCATTTAAAATTGCATCAAAAATAATAAAGTACCTAGGAATAAATTTAAACAAGGAGGTGAAAGACCTGTACTATGAAAACTATAAAAATGATGAAAGAAATTGAAGGCAACACAAATAAATGGAAATATATACTGTGTTCATGGATGGAATGAATTAATATTGTTAAAATTTCCACTCTAGGCAAGGCACTGTACAGATTCAATGCAATGCCTATCAAAATATTAATAGTATTTTTCACAGAACTGGAACAAATAATCCTAAAATTTGTATGGAACCACAAAAGACCCCAAATAGCCAAGCAATTTTGAGGGGAAAAAAAGAATTTCAAACTATACTACAAAGCTATAATAACCAAAATATTATGATGCAAAAACAGAATCATAGATCAATGGAAAAGAATATAAATCCAGAAATAAACCCATGCTTACATGGTCAATTAATCTATGACAAAGGAGGTGAGAATATACAATGGGGAAAAGACAGACCCTTTAATAAATGATGTTGGAAAAACTGGACAGCTGCATGCAAAACAATGAGACTTGGCCACCTTCTTACACCATATACAAAAATAAATTCAAAATTGATTAAAAACTTAAATGCAAGACTTGAAACTATGAAACTCCTAGAAGAGAACATGGGCAATAAATTCCTTGACATCAGTCTTTGCAATATCATTTTATCTGTCTTCTCAGGCAAGGGCAACAAAAGTGGAAATAAACAAATGAAATTACATCAAATAAACAAACATTTGCACATAGAAAGAAGCCATCAACAACAGTAAAAAGGGCAACCCACTCAATGGGATAAGATATTTGCAAATAATATATCTAATAAGGGGTTAATTTCCAAAATATACAAAGAACTCATACAACTTAATATCTGGAAAACACAAGCAATTCAATTAAAAAATGGACAGAGGGCTTAAATAGAAATTTTTCCAAAGATACACAGATGACCAACAGGCACATGAAAAGATGCTCAATATCACTAGTTATCAGGGAAATGCAAATCAAAACCAAAATGAGAAATCACCTCATACCTGTCAAATGACTGTTATCAAAAACAATATAAATAAGAAATATTGGGAAGGATGTGGAGAAAAGAGAACACTCATGCACTTTAGGTGTTATGTTATGTTCATTGCAGCATTATTTACAATAGCTAAGATATGGAAGCAACCTAAGTGTCCCTTGATACATGAATGGATAAAGAAGATGTGATATTATATACAATGGAATATTACTCAGCCATAAAAAATAATAAAACCTTGCCATTTGCAACAGTATGGATGGATCTAGAGGGTATTATGCTAAACAAAGTAAGTCAGAGGAATACAAATAAGGTATGATTTTACTTATATGTGGAATCTGGAAAAAAGTGAATGAACAAAACAAAATAGAAACAGACTTATAGATAAGAGAACAAACTGGTGGCTGCTGAAGGGGAATGGTGTGTGGGAATGGACAAAATAGGTGAAGGTGATTAAGAAGTACACACTTCCAGTCATACAATAAATGTCATAAGGGTGTAATATACAGCATAGGGAATATAGTCAGCAATATTCTAGTAACTCTGTATGGTGACAGATGGTTACTAGACTTATCATGGAGATCATTTCATAATGTACAATATATAAATGTCAAACCACTATGTTGTATACCTAAAAGCAATATTGTATGTCAACTATACTTCAATAAACAAAAACAGTGGCAGTTATTTCTTGGTGAAAGGATTATAGGTGATGAAATTTTTTCTGTCTTTTTTATTATGTTTTTATTTTTTCTATAATAAGTATATATTATTTTACACAGAAAAAAATGGAAAATCCTAATGATAGATGAGTTGTTTCAGACAGTGTATATGAAGTGTGAATATTAGTTTGCCAACAGTGAATCTTTGTAAACACAATTATTTAAGAGGAAAATGAAGAAAAATGGCTCAATAAGAGACAGAACACTAGAAAAATAATTAAAAGAATCTGTTTTCATGGAACCCAAGAGTTGTGAAGGTTTTAAGGAAGGCATTCCCATAGTCAAGAACAGTTCCAATGAAGTAATTAGGGACAAAAGATAATCATGCCTCAGTGCATAGCAATTTAAGATATAAGGAAGCAGGAATATGTTCCCAAGCTGTTTGATTATAAAGTGAAGAATAAATAAGGGGTGGAGCTAAAGTGAGGGAGAAGTTAAGAAAGCCATGTTATTAGATTGATTTGAACTTTCTGTAGGCTAGTATAGTCAGAACAACATATTAACAGTATAATGGTGGGAGAATGATGGTAACTGATGGAAAAAGATCTGGAGAAATTAAAATAGGATTAGATTAAATTTAACAGAAATTATATTCCTCTTGATTTAGAAGAGGGATGCCATGTTTTCTGTGACTAAATGATAGTCTGAATAAAAATAAATTTAAATGTAGGTGATGTGGTAAATTGAGGAAGTCCATTCCTGGTTGTCTCAACTATCTTCTTAATTTTATAAAAGAAATTGTCTGGTGAGAGCGAGAGGACCAGGCCTGCAGTAGGAACTTGAGGAGAGTGGTACACTTTTAAATAGTTGCAGAATTGAGTGGCAGAGGAAACTGCTAATTGAAACAATTATGGAGCTGTGTCAGATTCCTGGCTGGTGTGATTGCCATGAATTATTCAGGGCAGCAGTCTGAAGAGCTGTGGAGTTGTGTTTGTTTATTTTATTTATTTAAAAAAATTTTGCTGTACACATAAGGAGCCTGTATAGGGCTACAATGAATACGAATTATGTGTGTGGGTGGAGAGGTGGGTATATGTCGAAAAAACAGGAGAGCAAAGGAGGAAGATCTGGAGTACATATGAATCTCACTTTTTTTTTTTTTTTTTTTTTTTGCCGTAAGCGGGCCTCTCACTGTTGTGGCCTCTCCCGTTGCGGAGCACAGACTCCGGACGTGCAGGCTCAGCGGCCATGGCTCATGGGTCCAGCCGCTCCACGGCATATAGAATCCTCCCGGACTGGGGCATGAACCCATGTCCCCTGCATTGGCAGGTGGACTCTCAACCACTGCACCACCAGGGAAGCCCTGGATCTCACTTTGAATGTGATAAAAATAATGATTCTCATGGAGTCTGATGGACCTGAAAACATCGAGACATAAAGGAGCTTATGGGGACTTCCCTTGTGGTGCAGTGGTTAAGAATCCACCTGCCAATGCAGGGGACATAGGTTCGAGCCCTGGTCCGGGAAGATCCCACATGCCGTGGAGCAGCTAAGCCTGTGTGCCACAACTACTGAGCCTGCACTCCAGAGCCTGAGAGTCATAACTATTGAGCCCACATGCCACAACTACTGAAGCCCACGCACCTAGAGCCCGTGCTCCGCAATAAGGGAAGCCACCACAATAAGAAGCCCACACACCGCAATGAAGAGTAGCCTCCACTGGCCACAACTAGAGAAAGCCCACATGCAGCAACAAAGACCCAACGCAGTCATAAATAAATAAAAGATAGATAGATAGATGATAGATAGATAGATAGATAGATAGGAGCTTATGGTCTCTAAGGCATCCAAGAGAGTTTCAGTGAGAGTGAGGCCCTGAGAGAGATGGACAATTAGAGGCTGTGAT
Organism: Hyperoodon ampullatus; assembly: GCF_949752795.1. Taxonomy (NCBI): domain Eukaryota; kingdom Metazoa; phylum Chordata; class Mammalia; order Artiodactyla; family Ziphiidae; genus Hyperoodon; species Hyperoodon ampullatus. The sequence continues at coordinate 205,668,716 of NC_136914.1, forward strand.
TATAAGATGACCTTAGAATTTCTGAGGTGTCACAGTCCTCAGTGATGATAGGTTCTAGGGTGTTGGCACAAGTGTAGAAGAGAGATTAAGGTGAGAAGATCAAGGGACTATGAGGTCAGATGCTTTAACAACACAGTCATTTCAGATTGGAAGACATCTGGTAAAGCTGGGTAAGACTTTGTGATGAATAGAAATTGTAGAATACTTACCCTGATCTTTAGGAAGTGATGTGCCAAAGGGCTTCCTCCCTCTGTCACTCTGAAGGAGTGCACCTGTGCCACCAGTGGGGAGACAGGTCTCAAATTGAAGCAAGGAGGTTGGGGGTTGTGGTCATTTTGTAGTCTATGTAACATTTAGAAACTTGCTTCTACACTGGAAATGAAGTGGGCCAGGCAAAAAGTTGGTTCTGCTCCATTATTCTACAGGGATTCTAGATGGAAACCAGTCTTATAGAGCCCTGTGTAAAACAATTAGAAAGAGCAGATGCCAAAACTGAAAGGGAGCATTTCTAGACTACTTGAACACAGGTGACCTAGGAATATTTCTTTATATCAAATATACATTAGATCTGTAGTCCCCAAAGAAATGCATATGTGTATTCATCAAAATACTTATACTAAAATAAATATATTAGCACTGCTAGTACTGGTCAAAAACTGGAAACTATCCAAAGGTCTACCTAGAGAAAAATGGATATATGAATCATAATATGAACATACACTGGTATACCATACAGTAAAAAGGATAAATATTCTATATTATGAATAAGCTGAGTGAATCTCATATACTTAATATTGAATGAAAGCAGCCAGAAATAAAAGAATACATATTCTATAACACTATTTGCATAAATTTCAAAAAACAGGAAAAACTAATCAATGATATTCAGTCAGTATTTTTTTTAATTTTTGATGAAGGTTGTGACAAGAAGGAAGTGCAAAGAAGGTTTCTGATATCTTGTGATGTTGTATTTCTTAATCTAGGTACTAGCTATATTGGTTTGAAAATTAATATAAGCTCTTCATTTAGGAATTGTAGACTTTTCTGAATAAATATTATATAGCAAAATGAAAATTTTGCTCTAAGCTATAATAGATTAGCTTGTAGCAGAGCAACTGTTTTGCCAAAATCAACTATAAAGTCTGGATAAAGTTTTTAAAAATATGCATAAAGGTATGAAGGCATCAAAGAACTAGCAAAGAGTCCAAGGTTTGAAGGACCAAGTTCTCCAAGAGAAGTAGAACCAAGAGGCTGAGAAATCAAGATGAAGGGAGCAGTTAAAATGCCAGAAAGCTCATCAGAGATTTCAATAATTTCAGCTGGGAAAATAAAATTGAAGCCTAGGACTTCGTATAGTCAGGACTTGGGGGTTATTATCACAGAGAGAATGGAAATACGTTGAGGTAAGCCTGAGATCTGGTGCCACTTTTTCCTTGGATGTCTTTCCTTAGGGGCAATGAATGCAAGCAAAAAGCATCAGCTAAGAGATAGAACAACTTGGCAGAGATTATGGCAGTCTTGAAAAAATATATATATATACATAATATATAAAATAATATGTTGATATCAATTTTTATATATATAATATATAAAATAATATGTTGATATCAATTTTTATATATATATATATATATATATAGAGAGAGAGAGAGAGAGAGAGAGCGACAGGGACAGAGAGACAGAGAGGAAGAGAGACCAGCCCTAACAAAACTTAAAGCCAGATCTAAATCAGCTCAATCCCAGACCAGATTATGCTGATCCATCATTTCTCTATCAGTCAGCCATAAGCAAAACTAAATCATCTTTGGAGGAAGATAATATCATCCATGATGATAAATTATTTTTATAACTTTTTATACACAGTATTCACTAATTAATTTACCAGCTATAGCATGAGACAAGACTAAATGACTACAAAACAAGTAAAGTGCCCTCAATATAGAGATCGAGAGATGATCTAGATACAGGATTTCTCAGACATGGATTTAAAATATCTATAATTTATGCCTTCTAGAAAATACATGATAGAGTGGGGAGATTTAAGCAGAGAAAATATTTATAAAAAGAGAATCAAATAAAAATTTTAGAACTAAAAGACATAATGATTGAAATGAATTTATACATGTGTTTAATATCAGTTTAGATGTAGCTGAAGAGAATATCAATGAACTAGATGAAAGATTGGTAGATAATACCCAATTTGAAGCATGGAAAGAGAGAGAGAGAGAAGATAAAATATAGAGAAGTATGGGAGACAAGTGGGACATGGTGAAAAGGTGTAGAAGGAGCCCTAGGAGGAAAGGAGAAATAGAATGGGAAAAGATCCAATATTTGAAGACATATTGGCAAAGATTTTTACAAATTGATTAAAAGAGAGCAAAGCACATAGTCAAGTAATGCTATACATATCAAGAATGATAAATAAAAAGAAAGTCATGCCTAGGGAAATCAGTGACACTATTGCACCTGAAGACAAATGGGAAAAGAATACTGAAGTGGCCAGAGAAAAAAAGACACATTAGCTTTAAGGAACAGTTGAAGAACTGACAGTTGGTTCAGCTTTCAATAAAAATAACAGAAAATATGATGATGATGAGAAAATGGCAGTTTTAAAGTGCTTAAAGAAAAGAATAACTTACCTCTAGTTCTTTACCCAGTGAAAATATTCTTCAGAAAATAGAGGTTGGGGAGGGAAGGATTGGGAGTTTGGGATTAGCAGATGCAAACTAGTATATATAGAATGGATAAACAACAAGGTCCTACTGTATAGCACAGGGAACAATATTCAATATCCTTGTGATAAACCATAATGGAAAAGATTATGAAAAAGAATATATATGTATAACTGAGTTACTTTGCTGTACAGTAGAAATTAACACAACATTGTAAATCAACTATACTTCAATAAAATTAAAAAAAGAAAGAAAATAGGGTAACATAAAATCATTTTTATGTATATATAAGTTAAGAGTACTACACTATTATATTTCAAGACTTATTAATAAGCTGTAGTTGAAATACTGACATTGGTTTAAGGATAAACAAATAAACTAATGGAACACAATAAAGAATATACAAATAGATCATATCCATGCAATCAGTAGATTTATAACAAAGGTGATGATAGAAAGCATTTGGAAAGGATAGCCTTTTAAATAAATGGAGCTGGGTCAATAGGATACCATTATAGAAAAAATTTATTTCTTGACCTTACCTCACACAATACACAAAAATCAATTCCAACTGGATTGTAAAACAATAGAACTTCTAGAAGGTAATAAAAGTGAATATTTTCAAGACTTGGTCTAGGCTAAGATTATTTGAATGTGGAACAAAAGGCACTAATCAGAGAAGGATAATAAATTTGATATATTTAAAAGAAAAAAATTTCTATTCATTCAAAGACACCATTAAGAGAGTGAAAAAGCAAGCCATAAAGTAGTAGATATTTGTAATACAAATATCCAAAAAGAGATTGTAACCAAAACATACAAAGGAAACTTACTGATGAATAAGAAATCCAATAGAAAAAGAAAAAAGACTCAAATAGGCATTTCACAAAACACAATATCTAAATCTCTCTCTCTCTCTCTCTCAATATCTCTCTCCTACATACACGTATATCTTTATATCACTCATCACAAGAAAATGCAAGTAATAAATAAATAAATAATTACTTATATAAATAAATAAATAAATGTATATTGATTTATACACCACATACCAACCAAAAGTGCTAAAATTTAAAAGGACTTCTTTTGACTGAAAAAAAAGAAGCACAACCTGAAAGTGGCAAGTTGTGTTTTATTCAGGGACCTCACTGAGAACTGTAGCTAGGTAGATAGCCCATTAGATAACTCTGAGGAACTATTTCAAAGAGAAAAGTGAGGAGCCAGGATATACAGATGTTTTTGCTGAGAAACAACATGCAGTTGAACATCAAAAGATGACTGCTAATCACAAAAAACAGACATCTCAAGTTAGTGACTTTAGTGTTTTCTCTATGTATGGGAAAATGCAAGAGTCTGGGCTCAATGAAATTATTCCTTTGATATGCATCTTGACTATCTAGGGCCAGTGTCCTGTTTTTCTTCATCCTGAATGCCCCTTAGGATGCACCATTGGCAGCAGCTACAGTGGCTGATGGCTTGATGGGAGGCAAAATTTGTTGTTTACTGGGATGGTGGGCAACATTCGTTGTTTACTGAAGTGGCAGGCAACACTTTTTGGTCCACACTGTCAATGCTCAGTGGCAAGATTTTGTAAGGATGGGGAGCACCTTACAAAACTCACACTGCTGTGTGGATGTGGGTATTAATGGCATGTCCCTTTGAAAAAACATCTGGTGGCATTTACCAAAAGTGAACATATCCTTTGTCTAGGTTAGACACACCTAAAGGCAGACTTTAAGATACCAATCTATTGCAAGAAGTTTATTTAACAGTAAATATCTGTAGAAGCATGGAGAAGTATTACAAGGTAGGGAAGGAAGCCAAAGAAGAGTGTGTGTGTTCTCAGGCAAATATCAGTGTGGGCAATGGGAGCTTACTCTTACCAGGAAACTGTGGGAGACAGTGTAGAAAGTGCATCTGTATCAGATTCAGTCATTGTTTAAAGGCTACTACCAGAGGTGTTAATCCTGACTTCCAGCTGGCTGTGTGTATATGTGGGTGTGTGTTTAGGTAGCAGAGTGTAGAAGGAGCTCCAACGGCCAGAGAAAGCCCTCATGAAAAGGAGAAAAATAGAAGCAAGTGGTTATGGGTAAATACCAAGAGCTTCTGATCTACCCTATAACCCAGATGATCAATTTTTTAGATATATATCTAAAAAAATGCAAATGTATGGAACCAAAAGTCATGTACAAGTATGTTTATAGCAGCAGTATTTTAGCAGCCCCGAACTGTGAAAAACCCAAATGTCCATAATAGTAGCATAGATAAACTGTATTATTTTATAATAGAATATAAACAAGGAGAATGAATGAACTACTGCCTTATACAACAAGGTGGATGAAACTTACAAACATCACATTAAGGGGAAAATATCAGGCAGAGAAGAATTCACACTGTCCAGCTCCATATACATATACATGAGTTTGAGCTCCTCAAACTCAGGCAAAACTCATTTGTGATGTTAGAGGTCAGGATAGCCGTAGTTACCTTAAAAGGTGGTCTGTGTAATGAATGGTCAGGGACACCAGAACACCATTCCACAGTGTGTGGAATGTTCTATTTCTTGGTGAGGGGTGGTGATTATAGGAATGTCTCCTCTGTGAAAATTTATTGAATCATACACTGTTGATTTGTCATCTTTCTGTATGTATGTTATCCTCCAATAAAAAGTTTAACTTAACAAATATAAAGCATAAACTAAGAACTAATGGAAACATTGATTTCACTTTCTTCAGAAGGAGAGATTCTGGCTTTTGTCAGAAAGTTAATGCTGCACATTAATGCCATTTTTCAGCAATTCTGTCGGAGGGTACTAGAGGATTCAGCACCTCTGTCTGTGATTAGATGACAATACTCTGGAGAAATGACTAGGATATGCCAAATGTTAAATGTTCATTATCATATGTTCTCTTTTACAAGTTCCTAGCTTCAGGTCTATTTTTATATTTCCTTTAACTGTTCCATGGTTCTGAGCAACTGGCTGGTTTTTGTGAAATCCATCTCATTATGAGACCAAAAGAAAATGTCTTTGTTTCTTCTGATCAGTTCAGTTTTTCAGAATCCTTTGTGTAACTAACCCCACCCCCACTCCCCATATACCCTTTTAAAACATATTAAACCTTTCTCCAAATACTGATCTTAGCCAGCTATGGCTGCACTTCGGTACCTTTTTACAAAAACATGATATATGTTTTGTCCACTATCTTGTAAAAGAATATGTCCTTCATTATCCTCCTTAGAGCAACGGTAGACAGGATAAGCAGACTTATCTGGGTTCAAATATAAATGGAGACGGAGCTTCAGTATTTTTATAAATGTAGTCAAAGCCAATAGGAGCTGCTTTAGAAATGCAAATGACAATCCCATTGCCAGGAGGCAGATGTTGTAAGGAAAAAAGGATGGGTATGTAGCATGTTACCCTGCCAGAGGTCACATTTGTGATTGTACACTTTTCTGAGAGAGGGTTAATAGAAAATCTTTTTAGGACTAGCAAAAGTAACGTTTCATCACACTCTCCAACACTTTGAGTTTATAAAGAGTTTCATAATAGTTACATATATAACTGTCAGTCGGCCTATTGTCAAGTATAGATTTCCATATTCCTTCTGCAACAGAATACAATAAGGATTAGAAAGAGGTATAAAAAGGGAGTAAAGTAAGATCAAGCCACAGAGAAATTACTGTAGCTTTATGGTTTGTATTCCAGTATGAGCTAATTATTGACATTGTTAAACATAAAATCATCTTGTTTGTTCTAAATGCTGGGAATTGAGATAAAAGAGAAAATTACTTTTATTGGAGAGACTTGGAGAGGATGTAGGGAGAGGTAGGGAGAAGTTTGGCTTTAGAGAGTGACTTTTCATGGAGATTGGTTGGATTTTCCCACCTATGTTTTCATCTATTTTGGGATACTTAAATATGCAACAATATCTCTTCCTTTATTCTGACTCTGGCTCACTTTAAATTTCTCTTTTAAAGGAAAAGGGAAATGTGAAATGGGAGCTTTGAAAAAGAGATGAGATGTGAACATTTCCAACAAAATGCATAAGGTTAAAATGATTTGGGGCAGTGGTCCATTACCTTTCAGTTCCTCCCCTGGGCAATGCTGGGTCCTACCATCTGTCAACTGAAAAACAACAACAACAACAACAACAACAAAACAAAAGCAAAAAACAAAAATGCACACCCTAAAAGTTGAGAGTTATGTTTTTTTCCAGGATCTTACTGAGGACTAAAACCTGGGGGTTGGCCTCTCAGATAGCTCTGAGGAATTGTTTCAAAGAGGTAAGAGAGGAGCCAGGAGTTTATAGGAGTTTTTGCTGAAAAAAATAAATGTGAAATTTCAAAAGATTATTGCTAATCACATAAAAATTGGACATCTCAAGTTAATGATTTTAGTGCTTTTCTATATATGGAAAGATGCAAGAGTCTGGGCTCATTGAAATTATTCCTTTGACATGCATCTTAATGATCTAGGACCAGGATCCTGTTTTTCTCCATCCTGAATTTCCCTCAGGCTGGGATGGTTTGATGATGGGCAAAATTTGTTGTTTACTGGAATGGCAGGCAACATTCTTTGTCAACACATCTCAGGTGGTGGTAATAAGAAACTGACCAAGACATCCTTAAGGGATGGTCCTCTCAGCTTAACTAAACTTCAAATGGGTATCTTCCTGACTATAGGCCCCCATCTCTGGGTTTTTAGAGCATTTACTTTAGAAACTTGGAAATGTAAATTCTCTCTTTGCCCCCTTTGAGATGTAAATCTTCTATGAACTTGGAATGTCAGTGTCATTCTCAAGGGCCTGGGAGCCATCCCTTCAAAATATAATTGTAGCACCCCTCTTTTCCAGTCTCTGTGAGAGGGTTGGAGCCTAACTTTGATAAGTGCCAATTAGCAAATACAGCTGGCTTAATCACATAAACCAACCTCCCCCTAATATCCTCCAGCACTTTTCCACTAGCTCATCTCAATACTTAAAAATTGGAGTTGAGTTCAGTCTCCTTCTCCATATTGCAGTAGTCTTCCTTGCTTTTTTAAATGGTCAGGTGCAATTTTTCTTTTACAAAACCTTAGAAAATGTTGCTGCTAGAATGGGTGCATTTAAAGAAAGCAAAAATTCAACAAATTATGCAGTTGCAGTTTATGCTGATATTGGAGCTCCCCTCCCCCAGTGTTTGTACAATGTAGGGCAATGGCACCATGCAATATTTAGCAACTCCTAGAGGTGGGAATTCCCTAAAGTTTTGGCCAAAGATCTGGCTAGAACTTATACTTCTGACCTCAGAAAAATGAACTAAAAGAAGGAGGAACCATATATAACTGAAGCAGGTTAAGAGCAAATTCTATAAAGGCTTTTTGAATCTATAAATGAAAGCAGTTTCAAGAGTTGATTCCTTCTAGAAATTCAAATGTCTTCCCTGCTATTTGCATCAACATTAACAGTCTGTCTTCTGATCCCTTCTTTCATGAATATGGAAAGAAGCTGGTCTTCAGTCTCACCTGGTCTTCTCACATAACTCAGGGTCCAATCTTAAATCTCCCTCTTCTTTACATGAAGACCCCTCAACAACACTTTTCTTCCTATCAAATAGTAAAACCAATGAGCACAGAGCAGGTGTTATCTTGTTCACAGTACTCTGCAAATGATTTGCAGTTAATGCATATTTGTTGAATAAATGAATGAATTCCAAATTTGAATATTCTCATATTTGTTTTATTTGCTTTATGATTGGCTAACATAAATGTCAATTCCTTAAATTTTCAATTGTTAAAGTATTTCACTTTAGGAATGTACTTCTTGGGGTTTAAATGAGCTGTTACTGCATATTCAAACAGGAGGTTATTTGATTTGTCTCTTCAGTAGAGGGTGGGAATCTGTTGAACATCACCTATTTTCTACTCCTCCTTAGCTCATCTTATTTAAAGGCCACAGTAAGAAAAAAAGTCTTTTAAGATTGATTGCAATTTTCATCTATAGAAGAGGGGAAGTTAATGGGCTCATAAGGGACTAAACTCATAGTTGCCAATGAGCCTCTAACAAGAACAAAAAAGCATTTAAAACATACTATTTCCTGTTCTTGCTTTTTTCTCTCTTGTCATTGAGAATGTATTATTATGTGTGTGTATGTATGTATATATATATATATATATATATATATATACACCACACAGAAATTCTCATCCCCTCAAGGTATGCTATATAGCATTTTTGTATCAGTTGGATTGTGTTGATTAGGAGTATCAGAAAACTCCACTAGATTGATTAACCAATAGCAGTATTTTGCACTCATAACAAGAAGTAGAGAGGTAGATGATCTAGTGTTAACTTCAGTGGCTCAGTGATGTCATCATAGACTAAGACTCTTTCAATCTGTCTTCTCTGTCTTTCTTGGTATGCTGACTTCTGTCCTCTTTCTAACCTCTTCCTGGTGACCCAAGAGCTACTTCCCTTGGCAATACAGGCAAGAAGAAAGGGAAAGGGAAAGGGAAAAAGAGAGCCAATCATACCTACCCAATTTTAATAAGTAAGGAAAACCTGTCCTGGATGCCCCACCCAGAGTCTCCCACTTACCATCATTGGCCACTCCTAAAGTGTTAGGACAGTGACAAGTCTGGATGAAAGCACCATGGTTTATTCCCTGGGGCTGTGTTGGAGTCCTACCACCCTAAGATCAAGGGATCTCTGTAGTCACCTGAATAAATCTGGATTTTGTTAGAAGAGAAAAATGAGAGGAGGCGGTTTGGATCGTGTTTAAGCAGTAGATACTGTATATTATGACTTTTAAAATTCAACATCAACAGAGAACTTACTATGTGTAAGGTACTATAAACTCTACCTGAATTAATTTGTCTAATGCTCACAACTCTATGAAATAGGTACTCGGATCATCTCCATTTTACATATGAGGAAACTGAGTGGTAAAATTTCCAGTATTTTGTCCAAGGTCTTGCAGCTAGAAAGGAGCAGAGCCTGGCCTTGAACTCTAGCACTTTAGCTTAGTATCCACTACTTTTCCATGTTGACTAGTCTTATTCTAAATCTATTTGCAGTTTGATAAAACAGGTATAACACCTAGGCTAATTTTCTGTTGCATGATTTTATTAAGAGTACTATTTATAACAGAGAACCCAGCATCTTGCCAAACTGATTTTGATTTCTGAAGCATCTGATGGAAATTTTAAAGAGTAGTTCCACATGAAGCATTCCTTCTTGTTCATTTCAAGTGTTGAAAAAATCCCAGGTCTAACACATATATCTCTTGGTTTAAATTGAATTCTACAAACCTTTATGGATTGCCCACAATGAAACAGAAACCATAAATTTGGAGCTTGATAATAAAAATACTCTGGTCAGGAAGAGAGGGCCATAAACAGATAATCACAATTAAGACATGATAAATGTTATCAGAAAGAAATATACAATTGCAGTAAGGTCAGCAGATTTTCCTAAGGCCAAATGTGGGAGTCTGAGAATGGTATGAGGGGAGATAACTGAATTGAGCTTTGAAAGAACAAATGTATGAAACCCACTGGAATCAGTAAAGGTGATCAAGTTTTATAGAAGCAGGATCTTAAAAAATTGAAAGCTGTAGTAGGTTTAGATACCTTTTAAAGCATGGGTGTATTCAGTTCACAATCTAAGAAAATTGATGTAAATAGCATGATCTACAATGAATCTTTATTTGCAGGACAATTATCCAAACGTGAATCACTATCAGCCTCAGAGCTTCACTGCTAAAAACTACTCCCCTAGAGATTTAACATTCCAAACTTTGAATGCAAAATGTATAGCTCGATGATCAGATTTTACTTAGCTTGTGAAAGGAGTTTGAGAGCAAATGCATTATAAGCTCATGCAAATGTAATTGACTTTAGAAATACGTTAAATTTTGTAAGCACCGATACCTTTATGTGATCTTCAAAAACTAATGCAGTGGATAGATGGGTAGATATGTGATACAGTGAATGTAACGAATTGTCAGTTGTGGAATCTACATGATGGGTATATGAATGTTCCTTATATCATTCTTTCAAATTTTCTTCATGTTTGAAAAATTTCATAATTAAATCTTGAGAAGTAAAAGCAGTGTAATATATCTCCTCAGGAAAGCTGTGGATTACCAGGTTATATAATTTAGCCATGTAGCTCTTGCATTTGGGCAAAGCTGTATGTTTTTCTGTCTCTAGGGCTGTAGGTCAAGCCACTTGGCTCAGGTTTAAACTAATCAGATCATCTAATCTCTTAGCCATAGTTAGTGGTTCAGTCAAGGGCACATATACAAAGATGGACTATTAAAATCTGAGTGAAGCTTGTTGAAGTCTTCTGGGGAAGGAAGTTTCCTCACTCTTTTAAGAAGGCTTCTGGAACCATCTGTCTCTCTCTTGGGTTTTGGAAGAAGAAGTCCATGCTTAGAGGAATTGTTGAGAGCCATTTTTAGATGACCAGGGGGAAGCTGGCAGAAGAAAAGTAGGTCCTTAGAGCTGCTAAATCAACTCTTCTCTATACATTGTCTTTCCAGTTAAACATACAAATAAATCCTCCTTTAATTTATTCCAGTGTACATTCTATTGAATGCGTATTGTTACAGATTTCATTTGTAAAGTAAACACAGTGTTCCAAGTAAGGAGGCAAAATAATGATATTGACATTTTACAAGGATATAGATGTGTGTGGATGTAAATACATGTATTCTAATGTATTCAAATACGCAAGTCCTCAACTGTAAGATATACCCATAAAGAAAATGGGTAATTCCAAGTATACATAAGAAACTGATGTTGATTATCAATGACCACTTTTTAAGCTTAAAGCATTATATTGAGGCCTAATTGTTTGAGAAATTTCCAGAAGTGTCTTTCTGATGGCTCTTGGTATGTTGAAAACAGATACATAATATCCATTTATTTCAGAGGACTACTAAACTTTTTCCTGGTCACAAAAATACCACAAGTTTACACACATATTCATACATTTATATGCACACACTCATATATAAACACACACATATGTTTGTGTGTGTGTGTATTAGTATACTTGGGCTGCTATAATAAAATACCACAGACTGGGTGGCTTAAACAGCAGACATTTATTTTCTCACAGTTCTGGAGACTGAAAGTCCAAGATTAGGTTCCAGGAAGCTTGGTTTCTGGTGAGACCGCGCTCTCTGATTTGCAGGTGGCTGCCTCCTCGTTGTGTTTTCACATGGCCCTTCCTCTTTGTGTGAGGAAAGAGAGCCCTCTGGTGTCTCTTCCTTTAAGGATACCAGTCCTTACGGGATTAGGGCCCCACCCTTATGACCTCATTTAGCCTTATTTACCTCTTTAAAGGTCCTATTTCCAAATACAGTCACATTGAGGGTTAGGGCTTCAACATATGAATTTTTTGGAAAACAGTTCATACACTACACTACACACACACACACACACACACACAAGCAAACATTTATATTTCCATCATCAACTTTTGTACATGTGTGATTTTTGAACTGAAACATTGCAAAAGATGAGTGAACCTAGTGGATGCTTACTCCTCCATGTGTCCCATTCCTCTGTCCCCCGTGCTCCACATAGATACAGGAAAGGAGCTCAGAAAAACTTACTGGGTAATTACGGCATCATGAATAAGGTTGCCTGATTTAGCAAGAAAAAATACAGGACACCAGTTACGTTTTAATTTTAGACAAACAAATATTGCATGAAATATAGTAAAAGACTATTATTCATCTAAAAGTCAAATTTAACAGGGGGTCCTGTGTATTACATGGATAGAGGATTTTCTTGTTGCTCTTGTTGGAAGGGCTATAGTATTACCTTTACACTCAGAAATAAGTGCAATTTTTGATTCTGCTCAATCATTCTAGGTCTTACATCCTGGCCAATTCTGGGTGAAACTGCTACTGACTATATGGCATTACATTCCCATTTGATGTTTAATTTCAGGAATGTCAAATGATGTTTTTGGTATGGCGTCAAATGGGTGGCTGGGTGACAGGATGCGAACACCATGCAAGATAAAACACAGGTTCTGCTTTTAATAAGTATAACCTTCTGCAAACATCTTGAGAGCAACACATGTTTAGTTCAGAGACCTCTGTCGAGCCCTATCTTTGTGCAGCTATGGTAGTTGGTGTCTTTGCATTGTTCATTTTCAATAAAGATTGTGATATAGTTGATATCCTTCCCCTAAAAATTAGATGGAGGTCCCAATCCTTGGTGCCTCAGAATGTGACCTCGTTTGGAAATAGTGTCTTTGCAGATGTAATTAGTTAAGATGAGGTCATACTAGACTAGGGGGGCCCCCTACTCCAGTGTGACAGGTGTCCTTATAAAAAGATGGCCATGTGGAGACAGACATACACTGGGAGGGTGCCATGTAACAATGAAGGCGAAGATTGGAGTTAGGCAGCTGCAAGCTAAGGAATGCCGAAGATTGCTGGCAAACCACCAGACTCTGGAAATAAACAAGGAAGGGTCCTTTCATGTGTCCGAGGTAGCATGGCCATACCAACACCTCGAGTTTGGATTTCTAGCCTCCAGAATTGTAAGGCCATACATTTATGTTGTTTTAAACAGATTGTTACAATCACTTATTATTATTATCAGAATAGCAGTGGAATCCAAGGTTTAAGATCTATCTTGAGACCTACTCCCCAATGTTGAGAAAGAATCACCAGTTGGGAGGAAAAGTCTAACCCTACAGAAAAGAGGACACTGTAACTCTGGACAGCTCAGAGCTTCTTTAAAAAAAAAAAAAAAAAAGATATAGAGAAGAAAAAAATTTCATTTTCTTGATAGTACTCCTTATTTCATTTTTCTGCAACAATTCCAATGAGAAGTGCAAAAGGCTTTTTATTATCATATCAGATTTACATGGTAAAATTTAATGTACTTCTTGTCAGCTTTAAACACTAGAAATATCAATAAAATATCAAATTATATTTGACTTCAAACCCAAGTGGTTATAAAAACGCAATACAAATTTACAATCATTTAGTCTTCCCCTTTCCCCACAATAAAACCCTGTTTTATTCTTTATGGGAAGCTAAACTTATTTTGTTCAAAGCTGGTAATTTATTAGAGCTTACATCAGATCTGAAGTGTGTTTCTCTTAGAAATCAGTGGTAGGCCTGGAACTAGGACCAAACTTTTAAATTATGGCTTTGAATAATGTAATTGTGGTTTTTCATGCCTCCTACATCTGCTTGAAGGATTATGTGAGTTTGTTCAAAGTTCTGGAAGCAATAAAATTAATTTTTTAGACAGTGAGCTAGCAAAGGACACCCGTGATGCTAATTGGAGTGTACAGCATAATATCTCTTAATGCATTTTGTGATCTATCTCACACAAGGAATATCTTGCCCAGGGTGTCAACAGGAACCACATCAAAGGAACTTTGTTGTCCTTCTGTTATATTCTTTTCTCCCTTCCCTTTTCCAGGTTCCTGGTTTTGAAACAATTTATCCTCTTTTGGATGAAAGATTCAGTGGCATGCAGCTCATGTTGTTCAGTGCTATTGGTGATTTGAGGCCAAGCCTGTTTTACAGATTTGGGTTTTTGGGCAAAGTCTATGTCAGTGATTAAGAACTGTAGTCATTGCTTTCAAGCCAGCACAGCTAATTACTGGAAGTAAAGAGTAGAACAGGAAATTCAACAGAAATGGGAGAATGCTGGAGAGAGCAAAGAAGGAGAGACCCCAGGGAAGGTTCTATTCCAGCACCTTTTCTTGGATTCCCCCCCCCCCAAAGCATTTCTACACTATTTCAAGATACTAAGATCTCTCGATCATAAATTGCTCAGGCAGAATTAAAAGTGAAACCCGAGCCTGTCCCTTTTCCATGCTTTCTCCCTGGTACATATGTGTGTATTTCTTTTGTTTATTTCAATTTTATAATTATGTGGCATCATGTCTGTCCCTCTAAAGCCAGTTAGCTTTCTCTAAAAAAGGTAACTCTCTCTTACGTCGTTCACAAAGTTAAGGTGAACTTTGTATATAACTTAGGTTGGTCTGTATTAAAGTAAATGTCGGACTTAGGGAGTTTGTAAAATTGTTCTTCCCGTTGTGATGTTTGATTGGAATCAGCTCTTTGACATTCAGCAAACTTCTGTTTCCATGGCTGTCTCTCTGTCTCTTGCATTCCTCCCCTGGTGATGGCTCCACTGTCCTCGGCCATCTGAACTCACCCCTCCACCTTCTCTTCTTCAGTCAATGGCTTGACTTCAAGTTTCATGAAGAAAAGAGAAATTATCAAATGACAGCTCCCCCCCACCGGCGACCTTATGCTTAGAAATTGTATTCTAGTAAGCATCAGATCATTTTTCAGATGAGGGGGACCTTGCCTTTTGATTAACTTCTTTCTCATGTTTTTAATTTCTTCCTTTAAATGACTCATCATCACTTGTATTTTTGTATTTGGCATATAAAATTTTTGGTGGTAGGAAAAATTATGCTCCCCCCCCCCAATATCTATATCCTAACCCCTGAAATTTGTGAATGTATTAGGTTACATGGCCATTAGGATATGGGCCACCTCTAGAAGCTGGAAAGGGCAAGGAACAGATCCTACCCAGAGCCTACAGAAAGGAATGCAGCCCTGTATTCACCTTGATTTTAGCCTTGTGAGACCCATGTTGTAACCTAATAAATTTGTGTTGTTTAAGTTGTACTAGTTTGTTAGTTTAAGTTAGTTTATGATGTTAAGTTAATTAAGTTTGCGGTAATTTTTCATGGCTGCAAACAGAAAACTAATCAGCCATCAAACCAATAAGCCAAGCTAAATGAAATAAACCAAACACAAATACAGCCAAATGAACCTTCCCAAACGCCATTGTTTAATCTCCCTCTCTGTCTCTCAGTCTCTTCCTCAATCTCTCCTTCAACTATCTCTCAATTTCAACCTTTCTCACTCCCTCTCCTTTTATAACCAAACTGCTCAAAATAGCTATATGAACATACCCACCCTCTTTCCTCTCTCCCATACCCATCTTCTACCCACTCTAAATTTGACTTCTGCACTCAACATGGCACCAGATCTGCCAGTGCTAAAATCACCAATAACACCCAAGTTACCAAATTCAAGAGATCTTCATTTCTCATCACCATTTAATGCCTTTGCTTCAATTCCCTTATTGAAATAGTACTTCCTCTTAGCTTCCATGACACCAAAACCTTAAGATTTTCATTCTCCTTTTGGACTTTCTGCATGTCTTTTTGGCTTTCCTCACCCCATCGGATTGTTTTTGTGGCAACACCTCTGTGCTCAAGCCTAAACTTTGTGGGTAGTAAGCTTTGTGGGCTCTATTGGGGTTATAAGTCAGAGTCCAAATTTCAGAGTCCTCATGGAATTTACGGTCTTAGCAAGCAGCTAATAGCAGTCAGTGTGCTTTAAATGTTATGGGCTTTGTTGTAAATGTTTATTTCTTTTATAAATTACTCTGGCTGGGCTTTCCTGGAGTTTCCTAGCATCTATTTGTAAGGTTCAGTGTATGCTTTTTGCCACCTAAAACACTAGGGGCAGCATACAAGAAAAATGAGCTCCTCCCCTGGGGACTCTGACAATTCTATTAGAACTTGCTAGTTCTCACAGGGGATTCTTCTTTGGAAAGTAGCTCATGTATCAGTATTATAATACAGTGAGACTGGACTCAAGTCACAGTTCTCCTCAATTGCTATTTGACCTCAATAAGCCTCCCAAACTTTTCAGTCTCTGTTTTCACAGCTTTAGGTGAAGGAAATAAAAATGACATCAAAGAATTGTTCTGACTTTATTTCCTTAAATAATTTTTTTAAAATTTTACAACAGTTTTAGAGTTATAGAAAAATTGCAAAGATAGTGCAGAGTCCTATATACTTCCACAGACAGTTCTCCTGTTATTAACGTCTTATATTACTATGGTACATTTGTCACAATTACTAAATTGATATTGATACACTATTATATATTATGTGCATTATACATACATATATATTATTAAAAACTAAAGCCTGTACTTCATTCGTAGTTTCTTAGCTTCTACCTAATACCCCTTTTCTGATCCAGAATCCCATTCCGGATATAACAGACATTCAGTGTCCAAGTGCTCCTCTTGGCTGTGACATTTTCACAAGCTTTTCATGTGTTTTGTGAGGTTTTTTTTTTTTTTTTTACTGTTTTTGAGGATTGAGGTGGACACTATTATTTGTCTTCCTGTTATCTGTTCTCTCCTTCCTTTATTTATTTTTTATTTTTTTAGAATAATTCTTTATTTTTATTTATTTATTTTTGGCTGTGTTGGGTCTTCGTTTCTGTGTGAGGGCTTTCTCCAGTTGTGGCAAGCGGGGGCCACTCTTCATCGCAGTGCGCAGGCCTCTCACTATCGCGGCTTCTCTTGTTGCGGAACACAGGCTCCAGACGCTCAGGCTCAGTAGTTGTGGCTCACGGGCCTAGCTGTTCCGCAGCATGTGGGATCTTCCCAGATGAGGGCTCGAACCTGTGTCCCCTGCATTGGCAGGCAGATTCTCAACCACTGCACCACCAGGGAAGCCCTCTCCTTCCTTTCAAAAGGTGCTGACAGTGTACTCAGCTGAAACACTCATTTACCGACTCCCTTGCAGCTAGGAGTTGCCACACGACCTCCTCCTAGGCAATGAGATGTAAGTCAAAGATTGTGAGTGGGACTTCTCAGAAAGCTTTTTAAAAGGGTCAAACTTGACTAGCATGTGCCTTTCCGTTGTCATAAATCCACTCTTCTGCCCAGAGGGTGAAAATAATAATCAGAAATGTGACAAATACCTTTTTAAAATATTATATTTTGTTTATTTGAAACATAAAAATGAACTTTGGAATTTAAAAATTGACATACATATTTACTCATATTACCATATATATATATATATATATATATATATATATATTTTTTTTTTTTTGGCCACCCTGCATGACATGCAGGATCTTAGTTCCCCAACCAGGGTTTGAACCTGTGCCCCCTGCAGTGGAAGCACAGTGTCTTAACCACTGGACCTCCAGTGAAGTCCCTACTTATAAAACCCTCATATTTTTTTTAACACTTTTATGACCTATGCATGCATTTATTGTTTGTCACTTAGTTCTCATAATAATCCTATTAAGAAGTTCCTATTACTATTCCCATTTTTTTTACATCTTTATTGGAGTATAATTGCTTTACAATGGTGTGTTAGTTTCTGCTTTATAACAAAGTGAATCAGTTATACATATACATATGTTCCCATATCTCTTCCCTCTTGCATCTCCCTCCCTCCCACCCTCCCTATCCTACCCCTCTAGGTGGTCACAAAGCACCGAGCTGATCTCCCTGTGCTATGCGGCTGCTTCCAACTAGCTATCTATTTTACGTTTGGTAGTGTATAGAGCTTTATTGAGATATGATTATGATTTGCATACCATGCAACTCATCTTTTGTTTTTTGGCCGCGCCATGTGGCTTGTGCGATCGTAGTTCCCCAACCAGAAATCGAACCCATGCCCCCTGCAATGGAAGGGTGGAGTCCTAACCATTGAACCACCAGGGAATTCCTGCAACTCACCTTTTTAAAGTACACAGTGCAGTAGTGTTTTTTTATCATGTTCACAGTATTGCACAACCATAACAACAAGCAATTTTAGAACATTTTCATTACCCCTCAAAGAACCCTGCACCCGTTAGCAGTTGCTCATCATTTCTGCCAAATCTCCCTGCCCCCACCCTAGGCAATCACTAATTGCTTTCTATGTCTATAGAGTTGCATATTCTGAACATTTCTTATAAATGGAATCATACAGTATGTGGCTTTTGTGTCTAGCTTCTTTCACTTACCATAATGCTTTTAAGATTCATCTATGTTGTAACATGTATGAATACTTTGTTCCTTTTTATGGCTAACATCCCATTTTATGGATATAATACATTTTATTTATCAATTCATCAGTTTATGAACATTTGCTTTGTTTTCACTTTTTTTGGCTATTATAAATAATGCTTCTATGAGCATTTGTGTATAAGATTTTGTGTGGACATAGGTTTTCCTTTCTCTTGGGTAGATACATAGGAGTGAAAGTAGCAAATATCTTGACAGCATGAGGATGAACCTGAGTATGATAGCCTCACAGTAAGGATGGCTGAACAAGAAACACAGGAGATGGGGTCTTACAAACATATTAGGGGTACTGCAGCTCCCCTTGACTTTCTACCTTTGGATTTCTTTTTTTTTTTTAACTTTTATTGGAGTATGGTTGCTTTACAGTGCTGTGTTAGCCTCCACTGCACAACAGAATGAATCAGCCATACACATACAACTATCCCCTCACTTTTGGACTTTCCTCCCATTTAGGTCACCACAGCGCATTAGGTAGAGTTCCCTGAGCTATAAAGTATGTTCCCATCAGTTGTCTATTTTATACATAGTATCAATAATGTATATGTGTCAATCCCAGTCTCCCAATTCCTCCCTCCCCACCCCTTTCCCCCTTGGTATCCATACATTTGTTCTCTATGTCTATGTCTCTATTTCTGCTTTGCAGATAAGATCATCTATATCATTTTTCTAGATTCCACATATATGCATTATTATATTATATTTTCTTTTCTCTTTCTGACTTAACTCAGTATGACACTCTCTAGGTCCATCCATGTCTCTACAAATTACCTAATTTCGTTCCTTTTTATGGCTGAGTAATATTCCATTGTATATATGTACCACCTCTTCTTTATCCATTCCTCTGTTGATGGACATTTAGGTTGCTTCCACATGCAGGCTACTGTAAATAGTGCTGCTATGAACATCGGGGTGTATGTTTTTTTTTATTTGAATTTGAATTATGGTTTTCTCTGCATATATGCCCAGTAGTGGGATTGTTGGGTCATACGGTAGTTCTATTTTTAAGTTTTTAAGGAATCTCCTTACTGTTTTCTATAGTGTCTGTATCAATTTATATTCCCACCAACAGTGTAGGAGGGTTCCCTTTTCTCCACACCCTTTCCAGCATTTATTGTTTGTATATTTTTTGATGATGGCCATTCTGACAGGTGTGGGGTGATACCTCACTGTAGTTTTGATTTGCATTTCTCTAAAAATTAGTGATGTTGAGCATCTTTTCATGTGTTTGTTGGCCATCTATATGTCTTCTTTGGAGAAATGTCTATTTAGGTCTTCTGCCCAGTTTTGGATTGGGTTGTTTGTTTTTTGATATTGAGCTGCATGAGCTGCTTGTATATTTTGGAGATCAATCCTTTGTCAGTTGCTTCATTTGCAAATATTTTCTCCCGTTCTGAGGGTTGTCTTTTCATCTTGTTTATGGTTTCTTTTGCTGTGCAAAAGTTTTTAAGTTTCATTAGGTCCCATTTGTTTATTTTTCTTTTAATTTTCATTAATCTAGGAGGTAGGTCAAAAAAGATGTTGCTGTGATTTATGTCAAAGAGTGGTCTCTTGTAGACAACATATATATGGGCCTTGTTTTTGTATCCATTCAGCTAGTCTTTTTCTTTTGGTTGGAACATTTAATATATTTACATTTAAGGTAGTTATCAATATGTATGTTCCTATTACCATTTTCTTAATTATTTTGGGTTTATTCTTATAGGTCTTTTTCTTTTCTTGTGTTTCCCACCTAGAGAAGTTCCCTTAGAATTTGTTGTAATGCTGGTTTGATGGTGCTGAATTCTCTTAGCTTTTGCTTGTCTGTAAAGCTTTTGATTTCTCTGTCCATTCTGAATGAGATCCTTGCTGCATAGAGTAATCTTGGTTGTAGGTTTTTCTCTTTCATCACTTGAAATATGCCCTGCCATTTCCTTCTGGCCTGCAAAATTTCTGCTGAAAAATTAGTTGATAACCTTATGGGGATTCCTTTGTATGTTATTTGTTGTTTTTCCCTTGCTGCTTTTAATATTTTTTCTTCTATTTAATTTTTGTTAGTTTGACTAATATGTGTCTCAGTGTGTTTCTCCTTGGGTTTATCCTGTATGGAACTCTCTGCACTTCCTGGAGTTGATTGACTATCTCTTTTCCCATGTTAGGGAAGTTTTTGACTATAATCTCTTCAAATATGTTCTCAGGCCCTTTCCCTTTCTCTTCTTCTTCTTGGACCCCTATAATTCAAATATTGGTGTGTTTAGTGTTGTCGCAGAGGTGTCTGAGACTGTCCTCAATTCTCTTCATTCTTTTTTTTAAATTCTGTTCCTTGGCAGCTAACTCCACCATTCTATCTTCCAGCTCACTTATTCGTTCTTCTGCCTCAGTTATTCTGCTATTGATTCCTTCTTGTGTATTTTTCATTTCAGTTGTTGTCTTGTTCATCACTGATTGTTTGTTCTTTAGTTCTTCTAGGTCCTTGTTAAACATTTCTTGCATTTTCTCCAGTCTGTTTCCTAGATCTTGGATCATATTTATTATCATTACTCTGAATTCTTTTTCAGATAGCTTGCCTATTTCCTCTTCATTTATTTGGTCTTGTGGGATTTTACCTTGCTCCTTTTTCTGCAGTGAATTTCTCTGTCATTCCATTTTGTCTAACCTACTGTGTTTATGGTCTTTCTGCAGGCTGCAGGGTCATAGTTCCTTTTGTTTATGTTGACTGCCCCCTGTTGAGTGAGGTTGGTCCAGGGGCTTGTGCAGGCTTTGTGGTAGGAGGGCCTGGTGCCTGAACTCTGTTGGGTGGAGTTGAGTCTTTTCCCTCTGATGGGCAGGGCTGCATCAGGTGGTGTGTTTTGGGGTATCTCTGAGCTTAGTATGACTTTAGGCACCCTGTCTACTGATGGGTGGGCCTGTGTTCCTGGCTTCCTGGTTGTTTGGTGTGAGGTGTTTAGCACTGGAGCCTGCAGACAGTTGTGTGGGGTAGGGTCTTGGTGTTGGTATGGATACCTTCAGGAACACCCATGCCAATTAATATTCCCTGGGCCTGAGAATTCTCTGGTTTTCCAGCATCCTGGACTGTATGTTCCCACCCTGAAGACCCAGGCCCACCCCTGTTTGGGGAACCAAGAGCCTGCAAGCTGCACAGTGCAGCCTGATAAAAAACAGAGAAAAGAAAGAAAAAAGAAAAACAAAACAAAATAAGACAAAACACAAAAAACAAAACAACAACAAAAACCAGACAAACAAAGCTCAGGGCAAATAGCAAGAACAGCAGCAAACAAACAGCACCAACAGCAACACAACATACACTCACACACACATATACTCACACACACAGAGAAAAGAAAAGAAAAACAAACAAAAACAAAAACAAAACAAAAACAAAAAACCAAGGGAACAGACAACCAAACAAGAGAATTCTAATATAAGAACGCTTGATGAAGTTTATACTAACGAAAACAAAGAATGAAAGGTAAAACAGAAACGGGGGCAAGCTAAGAACATCAACAACACCACCAACAACAAAGTGAATTAAATATAAAATATACACCTAAAAATAATTTAAAAAGGAAAAGATATGTATATAAAATGAAGAACAAAATCAAGACAAAAGCCACAGAGCAACAAAAAAATGAAGGAAAAATATAAAAATAAATACTTTATATATATTAAGAAAATAATATAAGATAAAAAATTAAAAATAAAAGTAGAAAGTAAAAAATAAAAGATAAAGAATAATAAAAGCAACAACACCAACAGCTGAACAAAATGAAACAAACCAACAAGGAATGTCAGTAATAAGAATATTTTCTTGGTGCTGCCTCCCCAGGAGATCTTCCCATACCTCTAGTTACGTCTTTGGACCTGTCGTGCACACTGTGGAGCCAGCTCAGACTAATCTGGTCAGATTGCCATGTGCATGCCCATTAAGTCCAGTGTTGCGAAGCCTAGACTGGTCTCAGATGTTGAAACACTCATTGTCCATTGAGGTATTCCACAAATGCAGGATTTACCCAGCTGATCTTGGGGATTTAATTCATAGCTGTGCTACTGCATAGAAAGGTTTGTGTTTCTCTTCCTTGGTTGCATCGCCCCTTGGGCTCAATTTTGGTTTTAACCCCACCTCTGCATGTGTGCCACCCTTAGGCATCTGATCCTTGCCCAGGTGAGTGGGAGCCCAGGTGGAAAGCAGCAGATGCTTGGAGCATACTTGGGTACTCCCAGTAGCTTCAGCAGCAGGAGCTGGCATATGGGAGCTCTGTCGTCCTTGCCCCCCATGTGCCTCTCAGCAATGGTGCCTCACTTTCCAGGCAGACCATGCTTCTTCTAGGGCCATTCCGGGTGCACATCCCCTCACTCCCATTCCTTCTGTTGTCTCCACACAGCCAACTGTGTTTCTCTTCCTGGGTCTGTTCTTCCAACCCTACGCTTTAGCCCTCTGACCCTGCCAGCTTCATCAGACTCTCGTCCCAGGCAAGGTTGCCCAGGGCTGTTTCCCAAGGAGGTTTTGGGGTGGGCAGTGCTCAGGCCCCTGGGAGCCAATGCAGGAGGAGGCGACACCGGTCGGAGGGGTAGGCGGGCCTGCTCAGGTGGGAGCCCCTCTCAATGCCTGCAGAGGCCGAAGAAGCTGGCGGGTAGGGAAGGGGTTATGATGGTGGCTCTGCCCCTTGCACACTGCTTGACAATGACTGCTATAGTGTCTTAGGCTTTTTCCACAGACCTTCCCGGTTGTGACACCCCTTGCTCCTGTCCCTTCAGGCTGTCTTTTCACAGCCAAGCATTGTCCACTCTCTGGGTCTATACTCAAAACCCCTCTTTCCAGCACCCAGCTCCCCTTCACAACAGGCAACTCACGATTCAGGCTGGAATGTGCAGAGCTGCGGTATAGACCATGCATGTGGTTCTTAATTTGTCTTGCCTTCCACAGACCGTCTGCTGAATTCTCCTTTGATCCCCTGAAGTTCCTTTTCTGTCCTAGCTGATTTCCCCTCTGTGAAGGAGTCTTTCTTAATGTGGGGATCTCTGCTCAGCTTCAGCTTCAGACCAGCCAGGTTTGCTGGTCTCTTTTTTGATTCTTCTTCTTTCTTTTGTTCTTTTAGGTGTCCAAGGTCTACCACTACTGTTCAGCAGGAGCTCTGTGGGAATTATTCCATTTGTAGATGTGTTTTTGATGAACTTGTGAGGAGCAACAAATTCTGTGTCCTCCTATTCCACCATCTTGACCCCTTCCCCCTGGATATCTTATATACGAAAAAATTGTGTAAAGGGTGCTTGAAAGGCTTCTGTCCTATGTTGCTGAAGAGGATTCTCACTGACACCAAGATTAAATAGGATGTTGTCAAGAATGGGGCAATATGCCTAGTGCAGAGTAAGTTTCAGTCTCAGCCCAAAGAAGTCTGCTCCCATTTCTTCAGCTGGTACTTAGCGCTTCCTTCTTGGAACTTCATCAGCACTGAGTACCAGGTGGATTCTTTGATCTTTGGCACTTACTTCTATATTCTTGACTTACCTGTAAACTCTTTGAGGGTAAAATACCACTTACAATGCTCATTTGCTGTGCCTCTGAAGTGCCTAGGTAAGTGCTGGGCCATATATTCCCACAGGAAATATTCGGGTTTGATTCTATTAGAAGTAAAAATCTGCTATTTTCTTTGGAAGATCCCATTCTCTGAAAGTGACATTAACCAACACTTGAAGAAGGACAAGTGCCTACAGGGCCAAAACAATAAATCTGTGGAAGCAGTTTCAAAATTCTCACCTCCCATCTGCAGAAGATCAAGCCCAATTGTCACAAAAGACCATAACAGTTAATAATATATGCCAGATTGTTACTACTGACTCAACCAATCATCCCCTAGTTTTTTGTTTTTTTGTTTTTTGATTAAAAAGTGCAAGACTGTTCTGATTTTAGCACCACAGGTCCCACTTCTTTGGTTACTCCACATTCCCAGTCAAACCAAACCAGTCACTATATATTTTATATATATATAAATATATATGTATATATTTACTGATAGTTGTGGTTTTTTTAAAAAGTGTGAAAACCACTAATTGAGAAATTATCACAGTCTTTTTGTTTAGGCATTAAAACAGGTAAGTACATTAAATGCCAAAGCTGCTTCTGCAAGGATGCATGTTTCTCCAGCCTGTGGTTATCAATTTGTGCTCTTAGCACTTATATCTTCATCCCCTCCACCTGACAGCTTGAGAGTGGGGACCGTGTCATAATCATTCTTGAATTTCTTTGACTTAGCACATAGTAAGTATTGAAACATGACTGCTCTGTATGCAGAGATTTGTCAATATAACTAGGGTTCAAATGCCTCTTAGGCATTTGCTTGTGTTTGTTGACTGTTGAATTATGAAGTCACAAACTATCAGTTGCATAGCATGGAATAAGGCTGGGAGGAGAGTAAAACATCAGACCATACATTGGCTTAGAGGCAAAGTAAAGGTTTCAGATTTTACCATAAATATACTAGGGGGGAAAAAAAAAAAACCTCAAAGATTTCAAGGAAGAAAGTGACCAGATACACATTTTCCATTTTCTTCATTTCACTGCTTTAGCTACTTCCTCACCACCAGAAAGGGATGGTATCCTCCCTCCCTAATAGAATGTTGGATAATGGTCTAATGAATTAGAGTTTCTTGTTGGCCCCAACACTTTGTTGTTGAGAGTAAGAGCTCCCTGTACCGCATCTTCATCATCTATGAGATGGGTATAATAATGGTATCAACCTCCCTGATTGTTAAGAGTATTAAATGAGGTCATATTTCTAAAGCACTTCAGTAGTGCCTGGAACACAATAAGGAGTCTGTTGTGAAGAATGGGAGGATGGAGGAACAAATACATTTCCAAGTTGTATTCAGGTGCAGCAGTGTGAAGAAGAAATTGCTGAATCAAATACATGAAGCAAGAGTTATTCCAATGGATTACCAGCCTCACAAAGCTGAAATCAAGGGGTCACCTAGAGCTGTGATCTCATCCGAGGTACAAGATCCTTGTCCAAGCCTGTTGGTTGTTAGCAGAATTCAGTTTTTTATAGTTGTAGGAACTGAGGCCCTCACCAGAGACCACCCACTGTCCCATACCATGTGACCCTCCTTACAACACAGCAACTTACTTCTTAAAAATGAGTAGGAGAATGTCTCATTCTTCAAATCTCCCCCTTCAGGAAGAGACCAGGTCTTTTTAAGGGTTCACCTGATTAGGCCAGGCCCACTTGGGATAATCACCTCTTTGATTAACTCAAAATCAATTGATTTGAAACCCTAATGTCATTTGCAAAATCCCTTTACCATTGCCATAGAATGTAACTTAATCACATTAGTGAATTTCATCTTCCCGACTCTGCCCACCCTGGAAGGCACACAGAGATTGTACATGGCATATATACCAGGGAACAAGAATCATTAGGGCCATCTTAGAATTCTATCTACTGCAGTGTGCTTTTCAGCCCTTGTAGAGCATAACTGCAGGTTGAATAGAGATCCCTCTGGCTCTGGCTGTAATGTAAAGGATTTACTGGGCAGTGGGTGGGTCAAGCAGAAACAGTAGTTGGAAGGATAATGCCATAGTGAAAGATGATGGTGGCTGACAAATGTTGTGGCAGTCATGGTGAATAAAAATGGATGGTTTTTGGATATATTTGGAGAAAAAATATTCAGGCCTTGATAGTAGAGAGGTTATCCAAGAAAGGTGAAAGAAAGGAAGAGTAATGGATGCTGCATTATTATTTTTTACTGTGTAATAAAGTTCCACCAAATTTATCTGTTTTAAAAAGGCAAACATTTGTTGTTCCAATATTTGTATGGGTTACAATACAAACATGCATGTTGTATGCATGTTGATACAACTCAACTTGGTTGCTATCAAGATGTCCACTGAGGCTTCAGACATCTGAAGGCTTGACTGTGGCTGAAGGATCTGTGTTCAGAGTGGCTCACACACATCCATGTTGTCAGGAAACTTCTTATTTCTCAATATATGGACTTTGCCATGGGGTTGCTTAAGTGTCCTTACAACATGGCAGCTGCTTTTCCCCAGACAAGTTATCTAAGAGAGAGGGCAAGTTAGAAGCCGTAATGTCTTTTCTAAACTAGTCTCAGATTTCACATACTGTCACTTTTGTCATATTCTACTCATTAGCAATGAGTCACTGAGTCCAGCACACACTCAAGGGGATGGGAATTTGGCTCATTATTGGAAGAGAGGAATTTCAAAGGATGTGAATATATTTTAAGTGATTATCAACACATTTCCATAAGAGTTTAGAGAAGAGATAGGTGGATATGAGCTGATGTGGCCAAGAGAGATCTAAATTTGAGGTAGGCCTTAATAATGAGTAGGATTTTAATAGGGAGATACAGAATGGTTATCCAAGCAGGGAAACCAGAACAAACAAGAGCATGGATATAGAGAGAGATCCCATTGAAGCCAAACATTTGACTTGAGGAGAATAGGAGAATGGTCAGTAAAAGCTGGGAGTCATTTCATAAAGGACCTTAGGTAATTTCATGCTAAAGAGTTTGCATTGACAATTTGTGATAGTTTTTAGAGAAAAAGAAAATCGACAACACTTTGCCACAGCACAAACTTGGCACAGACAAGTGATGTTTCTGCTGTTGGCTTGTGTTCCAGATGCAAGGCTTGCTCCTCAAACTTAGTGATCCTCAGGAACCTAGTATTTTGTGCATTGAAGAGACTGATTGTGAATCAAATTATTCATCAGGTTTGGAAGGATTTATTGAGGAATCCTGAAGGAAAAATCTCCTGTCACCAAAGCAAGATTTAAACCACTTAAGTGCACATAAGTCAATCAGAAATTATAGCAATTGGACTTAAACTTGCTTCCCTTTCTGCATACTGTAAATAAAAGAAGACAGTTTAAACAAAGGGGCAAAATGTAAATACAAGAGTGAGATCAAAGCGAATCTGGAATTTAATTCTGCACAGAGAAAAACAAAAATCCAAGATACGCCATCAACACTTTGTAATGCATTTTACAGCACTAAAAACTGGCAACCTAAAATATGATTTTTTCAGCATGTCTACACAGAGTTTGCAAAACAATTTACAATTCACCCTTTTTTGTTGTTTCCCAATGACCTTATATTTAATGAAGTCATTTACTATTTCTTCACTGAAATATGCACAATGACTGTCATATTTGCATACAAATAGACGACTCCCATTCCTGAACTTTTCTTTATCACTTAAACCACCCATAGTCATGATGTTTATGTGTTATTTTCTTTAGTAATAATGTAATTCTTTTTGAAAGCCAATGAACAAAATAAAATGAATGGACATTTTTAGGTGTGGGGAGACTGGTGAGATAAGATTGCTTATAGAATCACTAAACCTTATCAATTTATTCTAATAAAGAATAACTTGAAATTAAGTCTTCAAGTAAATAGGCTAAGAATAAAGATTTTTTGAATAAGGAAGTAACAATGATGACAAATTTTAAGGCAATACTGGGGCTAAGAGAGAAATGCAAAATAGAGAAATGGGTTCAGAAAACAAATTGGGTAAGGACAGGACACTAACACAAACATTACTGATCTGTGATTTTTAATCAAGACAGTGACGAATGTGTAGAATTAGTATTTGCCAAATCACCTCCTAGATAATACCTGGCCAACTATTCCTAAATAGAAATTTCTCTTTCAATCACAAGTCCATACATGAATAGTGTGCATTCTCAATGCAAGTAGTCTTGCCTCCAGTGGGGTGAAAAGTGGGGCAAACTGTCTTACTTGTTTTATGGATAAAACACAGATATACATGCAGCACCTAAACAGCTATACAGCTTATCTATGGTATTTAAATTTCATGGAGAGAATAATGAAGTAAAAAATGTCTAAAGGGTTCTGTGTATGTCTGTTGTAGAGGGTCATGAAAAAGGAAGTTGACGAATATTGTTTTATACCATACTTTTCTAAGTCTTGTGTAGCGATCCTCTAGAGTTCAAGCTCCTTGAGCTACAGATTTTTAAACATTTCACTGCTGTATCCTCAGCGCCTAGAACCATACTTGACACATAGTTGGTATTTATCAAATATTTATCAAATAAATTACTCTTCTTACTTTACAGCAGAGACACCCAGGGCGATGATAGCTGTACCCAGATTGCTTTTAAGCAGTGTGCATTGCTTTTATGATCGAAAAGGAACAATCTAACAGTTGGTCCTGTCCTTGGCTACATGTCCAGTTCCATCAATGACCAACACCTCCTTTAAGTGGCTCTAGTCCCCCTCCCCACACCAGCCCCTCACCTGGCATCTTTTATATTCTCTGTCCTCCCTCCTGCAACAAGGCCTTTGTATATAATGCTCTCTCTACTCTAAACCTCCCCACTTGTAGCCTAATCAACTCCAACTCATCCTTCATTCACACCACTGACAGACACAAAGGTTTTCATAGCTCCCATTATTTCTTTTTCACAGCATTTAACACTGGGCCAATGTAGCATGTCCTTGTGTAACATATCAATCATGCCTATTTTCCCACTAGACTGTAAGCTCCATCATGTCTGTTTGAGCTCATTATTGTATCCTCTGCACATAGCACTTTCTCTAGTACGATGCTCAATACATATTTCCAAATAACAAAACATTATTAATTCTTCTGCAAATCCCAGAATTAAACAGATGCGAGTGTCTCAGGTATGTGATCAGGATAAAACAAGAACCATACTACCTTCAGTTAATATAGGAAGCAGGTATTTTCTACCAGTTAGTCCCTGATGAGCCACTTGGAAATGAGAATGAATGAATCAATGGGTAATAATTGAGAAGTTGCCTTTTGCCCAGCACTGTACTAGAACCTATATTTAATCAGCTTCTTAGTGTCTGTAGACGTTAGGCATACATACTGGAATCTGACTGTTTGGCATTTGCTAGAGCATGGAGTTCAGCTTGAGAGAAGGCTGTCTGAGGGCTGAACTCTCTGATAAGGGGTTTCCATTATCCAGAAAAATCAGATGGGAAGGGTTAAAGCAGAACACACTCTTTGCTGAGCACTTTGTGATTGAAACACTGACAAGCACTTCACATGCATTCTTATTTAATCCTCATTAAGTCTATGAGATTGGTATTATTTATTGCTATCACCATTTTAAAGATGAAGAACCTTTGGTTCTTAGTGGTGCTGTGACCTAGTTATCCTCTCATGGAGCAAGGATAGTTTCTTTTAGATAATGCCCATAGCAAAAAATAAATAAATAAAACAAAATAAAAAAAAACAATATGGCATTATTATGCTTCTTTAGAGAACAAATGAGAGACAGTAAACAAAACTTCTAGAGCAAGGATTGGCAAACTGTTTCTGTAAAGGGCCAGATAGTAAATATTTAAGACTTGATGGGCCACATGTTATCTGTTGCAACTACTCAACTTTGCCATTGCAGCTCAAAAGCAGCCACAGACAATTCTAAACCAACAAATGGGGCTATATTGAAATAAAATTATTTGTGGACACTGAGTTTGAATTTCATATAATTTTTACATGTCACAAAATATTCTTCTTTTTATTTTTTTCAACCATTCAAAAATGTAGAAATTATTTTTAACTCATAGATTATACCAAAACGAGCAGTTGGACAGTTTTGACCCATGGGTCATAGTTCATGAACCCCTGCTTTGTGTAGAAGGAACAGTATTAGTAGTTATAGCTAATACTTATTGGTTCTGTACTGTGTTGCAAGGACTATGCTAAGCATTTTATGTAAAAGAGTTTATTTAATATTCACATATTTTATCAGGTAGATAGTAATAATATTAGTCCCACTTGCTCAAGATCACACAGCTATGGATGATAGAAAAATCAGGATACAAACTGAGGTCTTTTATATTCTAAAGTCTAAGGTTATAATATATTTATGAATAAAAACTTATTTATGCAAATCAGAAATATGACTGGGTCTGCATTTATGTAGCACCTAGTATACATAATAGGAGTTTGGGGATGAATAAATCCATAGCAGTGGGAACAGAACATGGAAGAACTGAGTCTTAAATTGGGCCTTGACAGGATTAAGGAGGTTCTTTATTTAAATTTTAAGTAGGAGGTAGTGGGTGGTGTAGGGATAGCATAAACAAAGTGAAAAATAGATTCAATTTAGCTTTCATACAAAGCTTGGTTATTTTACATATAATCTCATGTGCATTCATATAATGTCTGGAGCTTCACAGTGTATTTTTAAAAGCCTTTTTGAAAAAGAATACTATTTTAAAAGCCTTTGAATATATCAGTGTTGTTTCTTAGTTCTAACAAATGTAGCATGGTGACATAAGATGTTAACTTAGGGTGTGAACAAAGAGCATTGCTCACCACTGAGTCCTACAAGAGTTGTCTTTTTTAAAAAATAATTTAATTTAATTTTTTAAATTAACTTTTTATTGGAATATAGCTGATTACAATGTTGTATTAGTTTCTGCTGTACAGCCAAGTGAATCAGCCATACATATACATATATCCACTCTCTTCTAGACTCCATTCCCATATAGGTCATTACAGAGCACCAAATATAGTTCCTGGTGCTATACAGTAGGTTATTAGTTAAGGGTTAAGTCTTAATACACTACAGTCTCTGATTGACTGTGCACCTGGAGAGGAAATTTAGAAGATAACAGAATGAGGCACTCTGTGCTTTGGACAAGCAGGACCCTTAGATACTTAGATGCATATCTCAAGAAGAATTTTAATGACCCCAGATTTTTGTACCGTCACATTCATAGAAAAGTACTAAAATTATTAACTTGAGACATCTGTTCTTAGTGATTAGCAGTAGTCTTTACCAAGTTGTATGCTTGACTTCATGTATCCCCTAGCCAAAAGTCATATATAAACTGGCTTTTCCCCCACCTCTTCGGTGCAGTTTCCTCAGAGCTAACCGAGGGAGTGTCTCCCCAGCTGTAGTCCTCAGCAAGACCCAGCATAAAACTTAAACTCACAACACTTATGTTGTGTGCCTTTCTTTAAGTCAACAAGGGGAAACTTAGTGAGGGGTTGCTAGGAACTTTGTATTATCTTTGCAAATTTCTCTGAGCCTAAAATTGTTAGAAATAAAAAGTTCATGACAAAATCTCTGATATTTTTCAAACGCAAGTTTGAGAAGCCTACCAGTTCAGACTATCTCCCAACTCAAACAATTCATTCAGTTTTTTCTGTATATGTCCTGGAGTTAATCTGAGGATCTGATTTTCCCACAGCTAGCCCTGATTTATTTCCAGAGGAGGAAACCTCAGAATGATTTAGAAATGAACATTCAGGATGTAATACTCCATCTGCTCCTGCTGTCACTCCAAATCCTTTTGACATCAGATCCATGACATGGCAGCTTTTTGTTGTTGGATCGATGATATAAGCAACAATTCTGAGTGACAGCTTAATCAAGTTAAAACTCCAACAACTGTACTTCAGAGGTACAGAAACATCTGCTGGAGATCTACAAAGAATCAAAGGATGAACCTGAAAGAACTTAATGTTATAAAAGAGACTTCCCAGAGGCCTGCTCTCCAAAGGGTTTCTTTTCCATTAGAGAAGATTGATGACAAGGCAACAAAAGGAAAGCCTTTCTCTTTCAGCCAGGTGAGGTCAATGCCAGTGAGATATTGGAATAAAGCTTTGAAATTATCTCCTTCTACAGTTCCTTTGGCAGCATAAATATAGTCAATCATTATTTAACCATACCCAGAATCTACTCAAATGCTCTATAGTATTGCAATGCCCATTGTAAAGGAAATCCATTGAGTAGAGATTGTTTAATTCAAGTAAATGAAGTAATAAATTAACCATATTTTCAATGGCTATAATATGCACACATTTTCACATGTTAATTCATTTATCTGAAATTAGGATGTGCCTTAAAATCAACAGTGTCTTACATTGCTGTCTGCCTTCTGTCTGAATTGAAATTGTTTTTCAGAGAGAATTTACATTGGCTTCTGTCGGTTCACTTAGGTTGGCCACTACTTATCTAAGAGATCACTTTAAATTAAATTCAGGTTTTGGAACTGCACTGGTAGTCTTCAGACTTTGAACTTGAATGAATATGTACTTGGTTTAAAAAAATATATTCAGAGGAGATTTTCTTTTCCTCTCCTTCTAATTGGTGCCAAGTTTGAGACATGCAGGTTTCCTTGTGGTCTCTTTCTGCATGGTGGGTGTACTGCTAGTTTACCCTTTCAAGGAGCATAAAGTTCTTTTATATCATGGCTTTAAGCACCATTTTCTTACTAATCTCCTCATTTGGGGCAGTTTTGGTTTTCCTGCTGAGATATATAAAATAGTGGTGCATCTTACAATTAATATCTACTATTCAGTGAAATATGAAAACCTCTCAAGTTTGAGTGTTGTTTTTGCTAGCTGCTGTGGTAAATGTTTACATACATTATATCATCAAATTCTCCCTCTAGGACTGTGAGTAGTACTCTTTGCTTTGTAGTTCATCTTTCCTTGAATGTGACAGTGCAGTATTATGTGTACATGGCTGTTTCTTAAGCAGCAACTTTGGTTTAGTTGATTTCAACAGGAATTCACACTCTGGGAGTACTGAGCTAACCATCTAATCAGGAAGCACCTACTTCAGAGGCAACTACTCCAAGCATTTTTGTTATTCATATCCTAAGAGGAAACAAATGCTTCACTAGTGAACAATTTCAGAAATAAATTTTATTGATGAAATTGCAAACTTGTTAAAGAATATGACAAATGCTAGAAGTGTTGGTGCCATTAAAGATTTCTATATAAACATTGCTAAAATATAGAGATTCTCCCTTCTCTTGCACAACTGGGTATGCAGCAACCTGGTGGGTCCTGCTCTATCCCTGGGGCTGGCACCTGACCTTTATCCTTAAGTAGAACTGTGCCATTGGTTTGGAGAATTTCTATCTGCCTGATGCCAATTAATAGGAAAAGAGTATCTTACCTCTAAATACTGTTTTACCTGTCTTGCATGAACATTTCATGCAAGGTATGGTTGGAACATCTAAAAGAAGAGAGAGATAGACTATTGGTTCTGTTTCTCTGGTGAACCCTGATTAATACATTAGGTTTAGAGGAAGTTGTGAGGGTGGGGCCCTCATAATAGTATTAGTGCCTTTATAAGGAGAGATACCAGAGAACATTCTTTCCCTCCCTCTCTCGCTCTCGCTCCAAATGTGAGCGCACAATGTAAGCCAGGAAGAGAGTCTCTATCAGGAACCAAATTGGCCAGCACTTTGATCTTGGACTTCCTGACCTACATAACTGTTGTTTAAACAGTCTGAGGAATTTTGTTATGGCAACCTGAGCTGACTAAGAGAGTTGCCTATGCAAAACTAGGTGATGTGACTTAACCTGTCTCTCAAAGCCTTCTATAAAATGTATACTAGATGCTGGGCACAAAAGCACTTGATAAGTGCTAATTGAAATGAATTCATTCAGCGCTCTCAGAGAATTTGATAATTTCATTGTAAATTTCCACCAAAGGCAGAAGTACAGGGTTGTTAAACAACTGGATTCTAGAACCAAACTGCCTGGAATCCAATCCTCATAACACCTGTATAATCGTGAGCTTAAACCTGTTTCCTCATCTGTAAAATTGGCATAA
This sequence comes from Hyperoodon ampullatus, assembly GCF_949752795.1. Lineage (NCBI taxonomy): Eukaryota > Metazoa > Chordata > Mammalia > Artiodactyla > Ziphiidae > Hyperoodon > Hyperoodon ampullatus. The sequence goes on from NC_136914.1 coordinate 205,702,834, forward strand.
AAATAGCATTAACCTCATAGGCTAGTGAAGATTAAAGACAAAAAATATATCAGTATAAAACACTTAAATGACTGCCATGAAGATAGTATGTACTTAATAATGGTTATTGTCTTTATCATCATCATCATCATCAAAGGAAGCAGATGACACACATTTTGAGGACAAATCTCACTCCTGGCTCTAGTTTACTATACCATTATATAGCTATATGCAAAAAAGGGCCACATTTTCACAACATATTAACGTCACTACCCAAGAAGGAAAGAGCTGAGAACATTTCACAGGCTCACATAGGAAACCTTTATCACTGCTTTGGATCATCATGAGAATAAAGGTCACTTCTACCTTCTACATTTACTAAGAGACCCTCATGAGTTGAAGTTCAACTGTCTTTTTCCTAATATTTATTGCAACTTTTATCGACCTTTAATATGAAATAGGTTATACTCACTCGAGGTATTATAATTATATAAAGAAGACATAATATGTATAGATTTTAGAAGCAGAGGCTGTCTGAGTCGATGTCAATCACAATAGGGTCCTGGAAATATCTAGAACAAATTCAGAGCAGGGAAGGCAGCTAAGCTTCAGAACTTGTGCTTACTAAATACATACATAAAATAAATAAGTAGAAGTCACTTAGGAAGCAAATAAATTGCTCATCCTCCCTCCTCTCACTGTACCATACAGAGAAATATTTATTTACACTCCTCTAAGTGGTGAGTTATCATCATTTGACTTAGCTTGGCCTCCAACTTACCTTAGACTGTCTCTAGGAAGAAAAGATTTGCTGAGTACCTTAGTATGAATGACATTGTATAAAGATATGTTTAACCTACTAAAAGGAACCAAATGTTTTTAAGGATTCAAGTTCATTAATTAGTTGTGTACAAAGTTCCACTATTTATAACTAGTTATCAAGTAATTAGAATCCACCAGGATTTTACCCAGAAATACTTGTTTATAGTTAGTTACTATAGGTTTTTGAAAGCGATAACTTTGTTTAAAATTTATCTTATAAATATTAGTTAGGTCCAATCACATGAATCTAGAGCAGTGAAGCTGATGTTTAAAGTGACACTTTTTATAAACTAGTAAGTTTCAGCAAATACTTATAACAGGGAGCACTTGAAGGCACCTTGAGTTTTGCATTTGAAAAGTGTGAGAGTTCTCTAAAAATCACCTTATCATTTACATTATGATCTGCATTATTCCTCAAATTTTTCTGTTCATTGCTGATTCTTCAATTTGCTTGTGAAAGCCACATTTTACTTAGAAAAACTGATTGATTTTGATTCAACAGTTATATACTTAGTTTTTACTTTGTCTTAAAAAATAACTTGACCATTACATCTTTATTTGTAACATTGAAAATACATAAAAACATATGTAGCAATAGTCCAATTGGAGAATGGTAAATGGACTAGAGTTATGATAAGTTAACCTTTTGGTTGGAATATTATAACCATAATGGAATATTATATAACCATTAAAATAACTATTATAGATTTATAACAGACTAATGTCAGCTAGATGGCAGACTGCAAGGTCCCAGCCATTCCTACTCCCCCCCCAAAAAAAACCACATAACTACTCACAGATGAAAATAGCTCTGAGAATGCTCCAGACTACAATTAAGGATGGAACACAAAACCTTAGGATGACCATGCAGAAGAGTATGGGAAGCGTTTTACCTGTGTCTTTAAGAGGAGGTGGGAGATATTGTGCATCATACTCATTTTGCTTAAGCCTTGATGGAAATTTTGCCAGTGGAAAGTTCTCTCTGTTCTTCTGTGGTGGGAAAGAGTTCAACACACACACACACACACACACACACACACACACACATATCCAATTATATGTACTATCACCAAGTGTCTATCTAATCTGACAATCGGACAGACAGAAGATTATGCCTGCTGTCAGCACACATTTCAAACTCTCCCCAGGGATGCCCTTTACTGAGCAAAGCATGAGGAATGAAGAATGATCAACTGCCTTCCCACCAGTGGGCTGGGGGCAGCAAACGTCTGCCCAAGTACTAAAGTACTAAAAAGCGGGGGACAGCACTTATGGGTCTTGATTTTAACTAAATATTTCTTCTCTAGATGCCCCCCAAAACTTAATGAACCAAAAGTTTCTAGGAATGGTGTCACAGAATGAATGCTACAGAACGTCCTGACACTATTTCACTGTATTCGTCAATGCGTGTGAAAGAACTCTTTTATTAGCTCTTCATTATTATACCCAGGAGATAACATGATAATCCCAGGGAAATGGGAGAAAGCCAGTTTTGACTTTGAAGAAGGCAAAAAAAGTGGGATGTTGTTAAGAAAGACACGTGCAGCTCTTTTGGTAGGTGGAATGATGTGGGTGCAGGTGTGTGTGTGTGCATGCACACGCTTGCATGCCCATTGGGTATGTTGGGTAGCATACATCGCCAGTGAGCATATCTTGCCATGGGAGATAGGGTGGGATGGGTGTATTCATGAAAAACAGGAGGCAACCAAAGATGCTTTCATGAGTTGCCTTCTTCACCTAGCGCTGCCCTACAGAACACTAGCCTCAGATCCTAATTTCTATACTCTCCCCCACCACTGCCATTCCACTGTCTTACAGAATACTCTATACCTTTCTTCCTGTGATTGTAGAAGGAAGAAAAACCAACTTGTAAGAGTTGCAGCTGTATTTTATGTGCATCTTAAGAGCAGAAGCCATGACTTTTCACATAGAATGAATTCACCCTGACACAATGAAATACTGAAAAAGATGTCATCGAAGCTGTGTCTTTGTTTCTTGTTAGTACCTTTGCCACCAAATAATACATCTGTATCCTTTCTGTAGGGTAAAACTTCCAATAATCCTAACTTAAATACTTAGGGACAAACCAAGGCACTGCTGGTCTCAGGAAAGAAAAATTTGAGAAAAATTTTAAAATTAATAATTAAAAGGAGAAAGAAAGGAAGTCTAGATACAGAGATTGTGGTACTTTTAGAACATCCTTCTTGGCTTTTCAGAGGGCTTATTTTCCCCTTGAGATTTTGTCCATTATCCTTCTACGTGACTATAGCTTAGCAAAGGTGTCAATGACTCCATCCAAAAAATGGAAATGTAAGTCTGGAGTTTGAGGGAGTGACTGAAGTTGGGAAAATACCAATTAGAATTATTATTGGTGTTGTCTCCCAATCCGCATGCCAGGATTGAAGGGGCTCCTTCCTGGAAGAGAAACAGCCATTGGGAGGTTTTCTCCCCAGAAAACTGTTTAATTTGATGGTAATTATTTGTTTGTCAAAACCCACTGTTTATTCAGATTAATTAAAACCAGTTGTTCCAGCTGCCACATGGTAGCCCTCCTTGTAACGAAAATATCTACAATCTTAAATTCATCAACCTACATCTGATCCCCTCTGAAAGTCTTTACCCTTACTCTGTAAGGCAATATCACTCAACCTGCCTCAGACCTATGTCAGTACATGGGAAAATGGAGCTCTTTAATGCGGGTCTTTTCCTGTTGAAATCTCATGGCATAAAACTGTTAAGGATGGCCTCCAAATTGAGATCAGTAAATTGAAGGCCCCAGATGAGGTCTCAATTAAACAACAGGAAGGGAAACTGAGCTGCTAAATCTGAAACTTGTTTAAAATACCATCTTGTAGAAAATGATATTTTAAAAAATGTTTTGCTGTTTTGATTATCAAGAGTCCTTATGTGTTATGGATTAGCAGATGCTATCATTTCCTAATAAATAAAGATACTTAATAAGAAATAGCTATTTGATGAAATAAGCCTAATTTATTTTTGCTTGTAAACTTAACGGAGACCAAATACGTTTACCTGCAGTCAAATTTTGATTCTCCAAAATAATCTCCATATAATTGAATATCCCGATTTAAAAGCTTAACTGATTCACATCTATAATATTAAAAATTGGCTTCCAGCATACACAGACCTGCTGAAGAGAGAGGAGGAAAATAAGGAAGTATTTTCCACCTATATATTAAATTGTAAATGCATCTTAAATTCTCTAAAGCAGTTCATTTTTGCACAAATGAACTCAAAATACTCCAGAGAAAACCATTTGCCTGTAACACTTCCAGATATTCACAGCATTCCACCTTTGAATGTGAGGGAAGTGTGAAATATTTTGCTGATTAAAAGACAAATGACCATAAGCCTTCTCCACTGTGATTGCTATTGGCAACAGTCAGTCCTGTCCTTGGCTGAAATCACAAAGCTACCTGGAAGACATTTCTTAATCAAAGCCAGGCATGTGTTCTAAGGTTGGTTGGTTTAGTGCTTTTTTTTTTTTTTCTTCTTTTTTTAGCTAGCCTGACTAGCTACTTTAACTTGGTATTTGCTTCCATTCTCCTACTTTGGTGTCCAGAATAAATGTACCAGTGACTCTTCTACCTGAAATGGTTCAGACGTTAAAATAACTAAACTGTGTCTATGCTTGGCCTCTACTAAGGCAAAAATATTGAAAGTAAGATCCCAAGTGTGCCCAGAAGACTGAGGAACAAAAATGAACCCACATAATCCATCAGTCATTTAATTCTTTGCCTTCTTCCAGTCTGTTCTTTCTTCTAAATGCCACTTCTAATATTGCCACAATGCTCCTGTCCCTACTTCATCTCCACAGTCTTTGCCTCTGATCTTCCCTGTTTAGGGCTTGGTGTCCTTGTCGTATTTACAGAATCCATTAGGAAACTAATCTGCAAAATACTGACTTTGGTAGGACATATGTGTCGACTGAAAAAAAAGTGCACAACCTAAGAGTTGAGAATTATGTTTTATTTAGTGGACTTAAGCCCCAGAGGCAGCTTCTCAGATGCTCTGAGGGAAGGCTGTGAAGAGGTCAGGGAGGAGCCAGGATGTATATGAGTTTCTGCAACAAAACCCAGGTAGTTGGAATATCAAAAGATTACCATTAATTAAAGAAAACCAGACATCTCAAGTTAATGAATTTAGCACTTTTCTATGCATGGGAAGATGCAAGAGGCTAAGGTCATTGAAATCATTCCTTTGATAGGCAGGCACCTTAGCTATTTAGGGCAGTATCCTATTCTTTCCCATCCTTGAAAGCTATTTAGGGCCCCCCATTGGGGTGGCTGTAACTGCTGACTGAGGCAACATCTTTCATTTACTGATGTGGCAGGCAACATTTTTCATTCCCATATGTATATTAAAGAACTTAAAATGAGTCCCAGCATGCTCTGATTATTGTCTTTTCTTCTAAGGAACACTGTGATTAACCATCTTTATCCTTCCATAAGGTGGATTCATTCTGGGGCTTTACCCTTCTCCCCAGTCATTCTTCCGGGGCTTTGTGACAGGGGCATCTCTTATGCCTTTCAGTAATACAAGATAAACAAGCAGCACTTGTCACTCTGCTCTCCCAAAACAGAGGCAGGCCTTCCTGTCCTACATATATACTTTCTCATTTCATGTGGGGAGTTCATTATGGGGAATGTTGCTACCCGGCAAAGGATGAGAAGACTGAGGCTCTTTGCAAAACAGCCCTTTAAAATAGAAAGGCAAAAGGAATTATTTTTATTTTTAAGGGGCTCCCTTTTAACCCAAGCTCTTATTTATCTGTCAGGGGTCATGCCACCTCACATAGCAGGGAAGACCAGTAACAAGTATTTGGCCAGTGCAAGAGGCAACTATTTCACACAGGCAGCTTCTCTCAGGAAAACCATTAAAGCACATCAATCCTGACAGCTGCACAGATGCCCTGAGAGCTGTGCTGCAGATACCAGGCTTTAATACATCTGCAGGCTTTCCAGGGGACTTTGTGGCTGCTTGTTTCAATGAGGTGAGATTGGAGTTCCAGATAGTGATGGAGAGATCATGGGGCTGGGGGGACAAGAGGGATGGCGTGGGGGGAGAAGAGAGTGTAACAGCAACCTGAAACCTTAAGATGACTTGATGATGGTCTGGAAGTCCTAATCTGAGAAAATGCATACATCTCAATCCAAAATGGCCTCAGTCTTTGTTTCTAGCACCAGGTCAATACTTCCAGGAATTAACCACCATGTTTGCAGAAAATTAGAATGGGTTCTGGTTACCAGCACATCACTCCACCTGCAACTGTCTTACAGCATTTGGCTTTTTGAGAAATAATGTAGTGTATCGTCTATCAGTCTGAGGATCCAGTGGGAAAAAACAATGCTCACGTGATAAAGGTGGGAAGCTGTTGCAAAAAAGGGGACCCCTTCTAGGGCCTGAGAGTGGGTTCTTGTTTCACACTCAGAAATGAATTGTCCAAGGAGACACATGCTGACAAAGCAAGAGACTTTACTGGAAAGGGGCACCCGGGCAGAGAGCAGCAGGGTGAGGGAACCCAGGAGAACTGCTCTGCCACATGGCTTGCAGTCTCGGGTTTTATGATAATGGGGTTAGTTTCTGGGTTGTCTCTGGCCATTCATTCTGGCTCAGGGTCCTTCCTGGTGGCGCGCATTGTTCAGCGTCTACTCTCTCCTTTTGACCTTTCCTGAATTCTTCTGGTTGGTGGTAGCTTGTTAGTTCCAGTTCCTTACCAGGACCTCCTGTTGTAAGATAATTCATGCAAGTGGTTGCTATAGTGCTTGGCCAGCGTGGGCGGTTTCGGTCAGTGGTTCCCCTAACAAAGCTACTAATGTTAATGACAGATTTTAGGCTGTCCCAAATCTTATTCTTCCTCTCTAAACCCTAACTACATATAATCTGTTCAGTCTTTGTGAGATGTCCTGAAACCCAGGAGAACAGCCAACTGCAATGGTCTAAATGTTTTCTGGTGTTAGAGTAGGAGCTTTGACTAACAGGGAAGGCTTTTCATTGCTGATACAAACTAAGAAAGTGCACACTGCTTACCCTTTATCTGGCAATGGTTTGAAAAAACTCCCAGGAGACAATGGGGCATGGTGGGCCTCCCAGTCCTTTGAGGAACATGGTAGTCCTTGTTGCAGAGTCCTGCCTACTCCTATTTAGAAACTTTCCAGCCAGCTAATGGGTGACAATGGGACCTAAATGACAAGCACTGGAGATGCCTAAAACATTTAATAATAGCAAATTAAATTAATTTTAATAAAAATAATTTAATTTCACAGGTGCACAGGTCTAACTGCCATGCACATATTGTCTTATCATAACCCTATATCATAGCTCTATGAAATAGTCCTACTTGTTTTTTTTAAACATCTTTATTGGAGTATAATTGCTTGACCATGTTGTGTTAGTTTCTGCTGTATAACAAAGTGATTCAGCTATATGTATACATATATCCCCATATCCCCTCCCTCTTGCCCCTCCCTCCCACCCTCCCTATCCCACCCCTCTAGGAGATCATAAAACACTGAGCTGATCAGCCCATGCGATGCAGCTGCTTCCTATTAGTGATCTATTTTACATTTGGTAGTGTATATATGTCAGTGCTACACTCTCACTTCATTCCAGCTTACCCTTTCCCCACCCTGTATACTCAAGTCCATTCTCTACATCTGCATCTTTATTCCTGTCCTGCCCCTAGGTTCATCAGAACCATTTTTTTTTTTTTAGATTCCATATATATGTGTTAGCATATGGTATTTGTTTTTCTCTTTCTCACTTACTTCACTCTGTATGACAGATTCTAGGTCCATCCACCTCACTACAAATAACTCAATTTCATTTCTTTTTATGGTTGAGTAATAGTCCATTGTATATATGTGCCACATCTTCTCTATCCATTCATCTGTCGATGGACACTTAGGTTGCTTCCATGTCCTGGCCAACGTAAATAGTGTTGCAATGAACATTGTGGTACATGACTATTTTTGAATTATGGTTTTCTCAAGTTATATGTCCAGTAGTGGCATTGCTGGGTCATATGGTAGTTCTATTTTTAGTTTTTTAAGGAACCTCCATACTGTTCTCCATAGTGGCTGTATCAATTTACATTCCTACCAACAGTGCAATAGGGTTCCCTTTTCTCCGCACACTCTCCAGCATTCATTGTTTGTAGGTTTTTTGATGATGGCCATTTTGACTGGTGTGAGATGATATCTCATTGTAGTTTTGATTTGCATTTCTCTAATGATTAGTGATGTTGAGCATCCTTTCATGTGTTTGTTGGCAATCTGTATATCTTTTTTGGAGAAATGTCTATTTAGATCTGCCCATTTTTGGATTGGGTTTTTGATTTTTGATATTGAGCTGCATGAGCTGCCTGTATATTTTGGAGGTTAATCCTTTGTCAGTTGCTTCATTTACAAATATTTTCTCCCATTCTGAGGGTTGTCCTTTTGTCTTGTTTATGGCTTTCTTTGCTGTGCAAAATCTTTGAATTTCATTAGGTCCCATTTGTTTATTTTTGTTTTTATTTCCATTTCTCTAGGAGGTGGGTCAAAAAGGATCTTGCTGTGATTTATGTCATAGAGTGTTCTTCCTATGTTTTCCTCTAAGAGTTTGATAGTTTCTGGCCTTACATTTAGGTCTTTAATCCATTTTGAGCTTATTTTTGTGTATGGTGTTAGGGAGTGATCTAATCTCATACTTCTACATGTCCCTGTCCAGTTTTCCCAGCACCACTTATTGAAGAGGCTGTCTTTTCTCCACTGTACATTCCTGCCTCCTTTATCAAAGATAAGGTGCCCATGTGTGCATGGGTTTATCTCTGGGCTTTCTATCCTGTTCCATTGATCTGTCTTTCTGTTTCTGTGCCAGTACCATACTGTCTTGATTACTGTAGCTTTGTAGTATAGTCTGAGGTCAGGGAGCCTGATTCCTCCAGCTCCATTTCTCGTTCTCAAGATTGCTTTGCCTATTTGGGGTCTTTTGTGTTTCCATACAAATTGTGAAATGTTTTGTTCTAGTTCTGTGAAAAATGCCAGTGGTAGTTTGATAAGGATTGCATTGAATCTGTTGATTGCTTTGGGTAGTAGAGTCATTTTCACAATGTTGATTCTTCCAATCCAAGAACATGGTATATCTCTCCATCTATTTGTATCATCTTTAATTTCTTTCCTCTGTGTCTTATAATTTTCTGCATACAGGTCTTTTGTCTCCTTAGGTAGGTTTATTCCTAGATATTTTATTCTTTTTGTTGCAGTGGTAAATGGGAGTGTTTTCTTAATTTCACTTTGAGATTTTTCATCATTAGTGTATAGGAATGCCAGAGATTTCTGTGCATTAATTTTGTATCCTACTAATTTACCAGATTCATTGATTAGCTGTAGTAGTTTTCTGGTAGCATCTTTAGGATTCTCTATGTAGAGTATCATGTCATCTGCAAACAGTGACAGCTTTACTTCTTCTTTTCTGCTTTGGATTCCTTTTATTTCTTTTTCTTCACTGATTGCTGTGGCTAAAACTTCCAAAACTATGTTGAATAATAGTGGTGAGAGTGGACAACCTTGTGTTGTTCCTGATCTCAGTGGAAATGGTTTCAGTTTTTAACCATTGAGGATGATGTTGGCTGTGGGTTTGTCATATATGGCCTTTATTATGTTGAGGTAAGTTCCCTCTATGCCTACTTTCTGGAGAGTTATTATTTTTTTAAACATCTTTATTGTAGTATAATTGCTTTACAATGGTGTGTTAGTTTCTGCTTTATAGCAAAGTGAATCAGCTATACATATACATATATCCCCATATCTCCTCCCCCTTGTATCTCCCTCCCACCCTCCCTATCCCACCCCTGTAGGTGGTCACATAGCATCGAGCTGATCTCCCTGTGCTGTGCGGGTGCTTCCCACTAGCTATCTATTTTACATGGTAGTGTATATAAGTCTGTCCATTGCAGCTCTGGGGAGTTTTTATCATAAATGGGTGTTGAATTTTGTGAAAGCTTTTTCTGCCTCTATTGAGATTATCATATGGTTTTTATCCTTCAGTTTGTTAATATGGTGTATCACATTGATTGATTTGCATATATTGAAGAATCCTTGCATTCTGGGATAAATCCCACTTGATCATGGTGTATGATCCTTTTAATGTGCTGTTGGATTCTGTGTCCTAGTATTTTGTCAAGGATTTTCGCATCTATGTTCATCAGTGATATTGGTTTGTAGTTTTCTTTTTTTGTGCCATGTTTGTCTGGTTTTGCTATCAGGGTGATTGTGGCCTCTTAGAATGAGTCTGGGAATACTCCTCCCTCTGAATAGCCCTACTTTTTGTGCCACTACATAGATTAGGACTTGATGTCAAAAGGAGGTAAAATAGTTTGTCTGTAGTTAAATAGAGTAGTATGACATAGGGTCATAAATTTTGTCACCATGTTGACTTAACTGTGAATGCTGATTCTCTTGTTTATGAACTGTGTGATATCCTTCAAGTAACTTAACTTCTCTGATCCATATATTGATGGCTCATCACTTAGTAGGATTATTATGGGGACAAAATAAGGTAACAGATTTAATTTCAGGTAGATCAGGTTATGCGGGTAGCAGAAAGCTTGATATGGAGGAAACACGATGAATTCATCTAGAAATAATGAGCAAATGATATTGTTCTCAATTTTAAAAGTAGTTAAATGATATCCAAAGAATCTGAGTTATTTATCCAAGTCCCCAAACTAGAGGTCACAGAACTGAACTAGAGACTAGAATTTCCAGCTAGTTTGGTATTGTTTCTACATTTTCACAAATTCACTCTACTTTAGAGGACATCAAGATACATGTTGTCAGTGGAATCCTACTCAGTAGAGACGTCAGATAAAGAAAATTCACTTTACAGCTTAAGTCTGTTGAGTCAAGAGTGATTAGACTTATTTTCCATTGTGGGGTAAATAAAAAATGATATACATTAGCTTTGTAAGATTGAAAGGCAGTAGCCTTAAATTTCATGGAGAATAACTTTTGGGAAGTCCATTGTCAGGCAGATGCATAGAATGACCTCTTAAAAGTCTTCAGTTCTCTATGATCAGGGCTAAGGAGATCTTTAGCCCCAGATTCTTGCTTCTGTTTACGTTTCTGTCTCAAGAAAGTCCAGGGTAGGGCAGGTCAAACTACAAGTAGAACATCTTAATTGCCTCCCTCCAAAATAGTTGTCTGACAAAATGAATTACATTTACTCATAGATACTCATTTATTTTCCCAACTCTAAGAAGTGTAGTGAAGACATTCCCACAGCCCTGTGGGAATGAAATTGAAGACATTTTCCACAGGGAAATAAAACCGGAAGAGAAGCACTTAATTTTCTTTTTTTAATGTTCAGAAGGAAGAAAACATAAAGCCTTTTCTCCAGTCTCCATTCCACAATTTGGTTGAGTTGCATCTGGGTCGAATAGGCTGTAGTAGTGAATATTTTATCAGATTTTTGACAAGACATCCATCTCACTGTAGAATAAAGCTAGATCTTAAATCACCTTGGACAGTTTTGCTCCTTAATTAGACAGTCAGTACACTACCAGTTGGGAGGTTGGGGTTATATTTGGCTTCTATGATTGTGAGATGGCTGAGATCATTGAGAATTTGGATCTGGTCCAATTAATTCTCTTGATAGCTTACTGTCTCTTCAGCTCTGCTAGACACTTGGGTACTGACGCAGCACACTGGTATTAATTTTAAGTGAAGCTCTAGCAAGTCACAGTGAAATAGCATTGTTTGAAGCCTGAACCAAGAATTATGTTTAAAATGGTATTACATTTGTATATATACACAGTGTAAGCTCAACACAATCCATTCCTTCATTAAAAGTGAAGATTTTCTACTGCCATCCAACTTCTTCAAGTTTTAGTTCTGTCAGAATGATTATCAGTCAGTAAGTTCTTGGCTGTGCCTCAGATATCTAATTAAATTTGAGGCTTTTGTCTTGAAACCAATGGAGAATAGTTAACTACTGATTATATGTTAGTTTATACAAAACAGCTAGTTTTATAATGGCTTGCAATTAAAAATTTAATATCTTATCTTCTTCAGCCAGCAATTTGGCTAGAACAAGACATACCCTGTCCTGAAATATTTGGGTCAATAAGAATACGGCAGAGTCTACTCTGTTTTCCAGAAAATGTGCCTTTTTTTTTAAGAAGTGGGAAGAGGAGGTAGAAATGGGCATTGAAAGCAAAATGTGTTAGAACTCAAAATATTAAATGACTCAGCACAGTAAAGTTTATCTTTTCATTAGCCAAAAGTGGAAACATATGAAGGAATTGAGGGTAAAAAGAGGTATCTTATATAAATAAAATATAAGAATAAAATGGCTAAATGCTCTACCATGATTCTGGCTAAAAATGGTGACTTGAAAAACAAAATGCTTTTATATGTATTTCATTTGATATCTCCCCAAAATGACAGTTAAAAAATAAAGATATTACCACAGAGGCACAAACAGAATGGGAGAGGAGACAAGATAACAGATGTCATCAAGCTTTTGCAAGATGAAAAGAAGCAAAGTAACTTATTTTGAGGAGTAGACCATGTATGAAATTGTGAGAAGTGGTTTTCCCATAGAACCCTGAAAAGCCTAGATTCTTAGAGTTTCCAAGAATCACAGCAAATGGGAATGAGGTATAATATGAAAAACATGTGGATTTGTTCAAAATTCATTCCCCAAATCTTCCTTCTCATGCCTTTTAGCCAAACAGGTACCCTATTCCTATCTCTCAGAAGACAGGATATTCATTCTTTTCTGGAGAAACTGAACCATGCACAGTGGGGAACAGTGAAGTGTGTTTGTCTGGATCACCTTCACGGTCGTACAACCTGTGTGATCATACAGAGTCCCATACTCAAAAGGGTCCCTTACTTGTTTAATACTTTGCTGTTGTTATCTTAAAATTCTTAATCATACATTTTTTTTTTAATCAATGAGCCGCAAATGTTTTGCACTGGGCCCCACAAATTATATAGTTTGTCCTGGTGTTTATGGTAGTGAGTTGTACTGAGATACCAGACAGAAAATATAGGCATTTAGGAAAGCATGAAAAGTGAATCATAAGTCACCCTAGCCTGTTCCTAGTGTAAGATCAGCAAGATATATTACCCACCCGTTATACCCTCACACACTCAGGCAAAAGACTAGAGACATTTTCTTAGGAGATATAGAACAACTCTAAAGAATGCAGATATTAGTATTTGAAGGAATTATAGTAAGAATCAGAGTTGCTATCCAATCACTCTCCTATGAAGGCCTCTAGTTAGAAAGAACTTCCCCAGCATGTGGAAATTCTATTAGCTATTTAATGCCTTAATCTACATTACAAGTTGATAGCCAAGGAGTACCAGATACTTGAGGAGAGACTTCAACAGAAACTGAAAAAAAGAAACTGAAGAAAAATGGATTCAACACAGGGGACAGAATAATATGTCAAAAATTTTATCTGTTTTTAATTATTTTAGAGAATTAAGAAGAGATGCTGTAGAATATTCTTGAAATTAAACACAGAGTGCTATAAATGGGAGTAGGGATAAGAAACCAAAAATGAAAATAGGCTTAAAAATTAAAAAAAAAAGCCCCCTCCCCACAAAATCAATAAAGGGATTAGAAGATAGAATTTTAAAAAAACCAAGAAAGAGAGAGAATGGATGAAATGAAGCCTAAGGGATTATCAAATGAATCATAAAGGGAAATTTCCCAGGACAGAAGGGTATGTGTCCTCATGATTGAAAGAGGTCACTGAGTGAAAAATAATCCACACCAAGGCTTCTCATCATGCCTCATTGCAACACCAGCAGCTGAATGAAGTTGTCAAAGGTTCAGGAGTAAGAATAGCATCAGACTTCCAGCATTGCATGTCAGGAGACTGCAGAGTTACGCCTTTCAAATGTTGACAGGAAGTTATTTCCAAACTTGAATTCTTTACCCCACCAACCACCACTATTGGTTCAGGGTATAACTGATACATTTCTATATTATAAAAAGACTCAGAAAATGTACTTCCAAGCACTCTTTCTTAGAAAGCTACTAGCTAGTGTACTTAGCAAAACCAAGGAAAATGAATGGGACTTAGGATCCAGACAGAGTAAATCTCAACCAAATGAGAGGTGAAAGATTAATCCCACAGCTGCTGAGAAAGCAGCCAGTTTAAATTGAAGCAGGAGGTTGAAGAAAAGCAAGAGGGTTGACTTCAAGGAAAACAATAAAAGGGAACTGAAGGTGTGTTTGAAAATGTTGAGCATTTGGACAAAAACATTTACAGGCATTTGACAGCTCTCTCAGAACATTTAAAGAGAAAACAAAGACAACTCAGTAAGAGAACATAGGAAGTTAAGGGAGGAAATGGCCATTATTGAACAAAGGAAAAACAAAAAGAATTATAGGAAGGAAAATGTAATCATATAGACTCTGACTTTGCAGTACAACTTGCAAATAATTCTAATAAAGCTAAACCCAACATTTGGTTAAGTCTCTCCCAAAAGTGACATAATTATATTGGGAAGATTTCAGCAGTGGTGGTACAAGAAAGATTGTAAAAAGTTTTGGGATGTTTGAGGAATAGAACTAAAAATCCTTAGCTATTTAACTGGAAGAAAACAAATATGTATAAAAATTTTAAAAAGCACTAAAAAATCACAGTGAACTATTATTTATAAAGATGGGAGATTATAATAATAAACAGGATAATTTCTACTATAGATAGATAAATCATCTTGATAAAAAATAAAAATTAACTTAAAACAGTTAAATGATAGAAAAAGTTTTGTTTCATTCATTGAGGGAGTTCCATTAAAGTTAACAAAGAAATAGTTGATTGGAGGATGAGATTTTGTTAGTACTTTTTAAAATGTAGGCTCTGTCTTATTGGTATCATTTTTGTCTGTTGGAGGGTGTTCAAATGACCCTAAAAGAAAATGTCGCATCTATATTCATAATAATCAAATATATGGCCACAATTGTCTATCCTCCCATGGTTGACACCCATCATTATGAAGAGAATGAAACAGAAAAAAAAGCTCTTCTCTGCATTTTTTACCCTTTCATTGTCCTCTTGGCTAATGGCTGTTTTGTTCCTTTAGGAGTAAAGTGAAGACTTCCAAAATGCTAAGAATATTCAAAGACTTTCTCAGGGAGGGTCAACTCATGAAACAAGAGTTGCCGCAATGTGAAAATTGAACACATTAAGTCTGATAAGTAAACTTCAAAAAGAAAGATACTCATGTTTCCAAAAGTCCTTAAGGTGGATGTTTGCAGCATTTTGTGTTACAGTAAAAGACTCGGGAAAAGACTGATTAAAATACTGTCCATACAATTTTACACTCTACAACACTGAAAATAGAGAGTGATAGGGAGGCTGGTATGAAATGATGTTCAAGACTTATTGCTAAGATAAAAACAAAACAAAACAATAACAACAACAACAACAACAACAACAAATGACTAAACAGCTGCAGAAGAGTATGTATGGTACACTCATCCCTACATGAACTTATTAGGAAAGTATAACCTTGCTTGTTTTGGACAGAGTCTCTGAGGCTGGAATCCAAGGATGGATTATCAGATATATATATTTTTTATGTTTGTCCTCATGTTACTTTCAATTTTTATAATGGGAAATAATTTTTAGAAAGTCCATAATACATAACTAATGCATGGTATTAGTCCATGTGATCAACACCCCATACCTTAATTTTATAACTTTCACTCCAAGTTCAGTTCAGGAATTAGGGTGAAATTGGAACATTGCCTTAGATAGTTAACATGGTAAGAGCAAAGAACATGGGATTTAAGTCAGGAGCTCTAATCCCATTTTCCCATGTAAAATCTGGGCATGTTTCCTTTTATCTCTTAGTCTCAATTATGTGATATATAAAATAGGGGTAATAATGACCTCTCCTCCTTTGTTGGTGTGAAAACAAAGTCAAGTAGAGGAATAGGTTTTGTGCACTGGAAAGAACCATATAAGTATTCATTGTTTTGCAGAAAACTGGTTCTTGCAACTTCATACGCATGATATTTTGCATTGATAATAACAACTAAAAAATCACTAACATCTTTGAGCACTCATTGTTCCACGTGCTATTTTAAGGGTTTTACATGTATGAATTCACTACTCACAACAACAAATGTGTAAGTGTGTATTGTTGTTATCCCTTTCATAGATGAAGATGCTCAAGTAAAGAGACGTTAAGTAACTTGATTGAAGTCACACAGTGACTAAGTGATGGTGCTGGGCTCCATAACCACACAGTCAGCCATGCTTTCTGTCATTTGATAAGAGAGTGTCTCTAAGTGAATGCAGCTGAAAAACTGATAGGGACTTTCTGTGCTTTGTAGTAGAAGAAAGTTTTGTTTCTTGAACTAACCCAGTTTTTGTCTTTTTTCTTTGTGAGTTTTCTTCCAAAGTTTCTCCTCTAATTTGTCTTTAAAATTATTTCTCCTTATAACCACCAATGCACTGTACAACACCTAGGACATAAATCAGAAAATTACAAATGTATAAGAAGAGAGTAACTGCCTCTGAAAGTGCCAAGGTGTTTTTGTCCTGGTTCACTGGTTCATCTCCTGCAGATGGAAATGACTCACCTAAATTACCCTGAATCATAGAATCCCAACATTGCAGGGCTAGAAAGCACCAGTGTTCTTTCACAAGTATTCAATCAAAGTTAAAAATGATGACTTGCATCAAAAAGAATATAGAATTAAAAATGGAATTTAAAAATTAAACAGTAGGTGGGATTCCCTAATATGAGTCCTGAGCCTGAAGGCAGTGCCTTAAGGATGTTGAGGTGCTAAAGTGGACAGCAGTAGGGATTGGGTAGCCTTCCTTCTTTCCTTGACTCTGTTTTTCAGTCTGGTTTCTGGTCTTGGAAAAGCCATTTACATTCTCTGGGATACGCTTGTCAAATCTGTAAAGTGAAATGCATGGAGTAGATGCTCTATAAAACCCTTTCTCAGTTTACTTTTCATTGATTTCCTTGGGTAGTGTTATTTTGTGTCCAAAACATAGGATTTCCGTCAGTGTTTTGGGGGAGAGAGTGGTTAGAAATGGAAATAAGGAAACATTAGCTGCATTGCTGGGAAGAAATGCTTTAATAATGCCTTCAGCCTGAAGACTTACAAAAAAATACACTTCCTCATGTGCTTCCCAGGTCAAGGGCACCAAGAAAAGAAGAGCAAGCTCACAGCTCATTCTTGAAATGAACTCCACCTCTGAACTCCCCTGCCTGCATTTGTGTGACGTTTCATGTTTTTGCCACTTATAGGCATTTGCACTTAAAAATGATGTTCTGGGATGCTTCAGTTACTTTTAGTAGAAAAATGCAAATAAATGTAGATTTCTGTGATTATCAGCTTCATCAAAGCAAACAGACAGAAGCAGGAACATTATTAGAGTTTGATAAGAGTATATATTTGAATGATTTCCCCAGAGGACTGGGGAAAACTCATCTCATTGCATTCCTATTATAGACAAGCATCAGTTGCTTCATGTGGAGTTACCTGCATTTACCACTTGTCAGCCCCACCCTCAAGCCCCCACCCTCACTTTTTTTTTTAGTGTGAGAGCTGCTCTTTTGATTTCTGAAATGTAACTGCAATAAATGGTAGACTTGAATCAAGACTTTTAAGCAGAAGCAGGTGAGAAAAGGCATGGATAACATAATAGAGCATTGGAAGAATAATCATTTCAGAAGGCAACATTTATATCACAGAAAAAATAAAGAAAAACTTAGACTGCTAGTTCTCTGATTAGAACTAAGTGAAAATAAGGAATCTTGGGACCTCCTGTTGGATTTCCAGTCTGGACCATGTCACTTACCTTTGAATATAGTTTGGAATATCTTCTGACATATTTCCCTTAAATGAATCCAAATTTCTTTGAAGGCAGGGGTCTTGTGTTTAGTTAAGTATACTACTAAGCCTGACACATTCCTGGGCAGATGGAAGGTTTTAATAAACTAATGTTGATTAAGTGACTCTTAATCCACAACAGGGTCAAAACTGGAAATGGTCATTTGATGGCAGGCCAGTAAATGTGACCAGGTTTGTTCTAAACATCTAATTATTCATTCTAGAAAAATATATCATTTTCTTTGGTGAGATGCAAAATAAAAATCAATTAGATGATTGTCTCCAAAAATGTATAAGTGCCTATTTTTACAGAACAAAATGCCTAAAATGAAACGAAATCTCTAATTGTACTTCTAAATGCAGCGGGATTTCAGGAGCAATTCCATAGCAGATGGGCTATTTTAGAACGATTCCCCTAATTTTTCCTATGGACAACCTTGGGAAGTTTGGAAATAATATCGTTTTCATACTGATTTGCTTAGTTCTGGATTAGACTCATCAAAAGATCACTGGACAGGAAGTAGGGGCCTTGAATTCTGAATTTACCTCTGTAGTTCACTGGCTGGGTTAAGTCATAGATTCTTAGCAGAGAGAGGAAAAGTTCTCTGGGGGCTGAGTTTATTCCCTAAAGCAGTTTTCAAGCTTTCATTTGCATCAGAGTCACCTGGAGGTTTTGTTAAAACTGATTGCTAGGCTCCACCTCCAGAGTTTCTGATTTAGTGATCTGGGATCTGGAGTCCGGGTGAAAATGTACATTTCTAATGAGTGAAGCTGCTGCTATAGCTGCTGACCCTGAGAACCACTGCCTTAGGGAAAAAGACCAAATAGAACCCTGCTAGCCTCCAAGCTCTTTCTCTGGCTACCTCTTCTACTCCTTAGCATTCATGTGTCTTTTGGGCTGGCTCTATCTGCACAGTTTGGCTCTCTCTCTGAGGGCCTCTTTCCTGCAGGAGCCCCCAGTGGTAACAACAATAACAGCAAGCCGTGCTTCTCTTTTGCATTCTTCCTAATGAAGCCTCAAGTCTCTGGAGCCACCTTAAACTTCTCTCCATTGCTTCACCAGATCAGTGCTCAAAGTAAACTGTCAGACCTCACAAACAAAGACTGAGAGTATAGAGCGATCCCACAGCTGATTCTTTGCCTCTGGTGCTTCACACCGTGTTGCAGGCCCCCTCTTTGGCCTCCAGTGGAAGGCTCTTTGCTCAGACCTTCTCGCCTGGGAGGTGGTGTGTAACAGGGCTTCCTAGTTGGGTAACACATACATTCTCGGGGCACTTTCACTGATTTGCTTTTACGGGCTTTTGAAAAGCATTATTTTCTCCAGCTCTCTGGAAGAGAACAAGTTTAATGGTATCAGGCAAAGAAAAGGGTAAATCTTCGTACACGGGAAAACAGAAAAGAAAGAAAGAATGTTCCTCGTTAGTGATGCAAGAAGAGACCTAGCTTGCCTCTTCAATAGTTTAAGCTAATCTTTGAACCCATAAAGTATGGTGGAGAATGGCTTGCCAATGAATGCCTTGTGGATGTGTCCCTTTGGAAGGGAAACAGAATAATTAAAGGATAGATCCGCAGGCCTGGCTCCGTCAACCCCTCCCTCTCACCTTCCCGCCTCCTCCCTACTCTTCCCAGGCATCTTCCCTTCTCTAACCACCATCGTAGGTGGTTTTTTTTACTAGAATCTTCACCACATCAAAACAACTAATAAATGTGATTTATTTGTGACACAAGACCTTACTTTCTCACCTCTCCCCCCTCCATTTTAGAGACTTTCTGTGGCTCAGGAACTTATGTGGCTTCAAGTCTAACCCCAGCTGCCTGACTTCCTGCTAATGCCTACATAAAGTCTCTCCTGTGGCCTTGCTGGCTTCTTCCCCAAACCCCAAATGTGCTGCTGTATACTTCTTGACTCAAGCCCTTCATTCATGCTCTGCATCCCTTTCTGAACCTTCTTGGTTTCTTTCTAACCTTCCCTCCCCAAGGTGTCATCTTTTTCGTGAAGTCTTGCTTGACTGCTGCAATCCAGTGATCCAACTTTGTTCTTTGCTATATACCATATATACGATGCCAACAATATTCATTTGTCTCTGATTTTGTTGCATGGATTAGACTTACCTCCTTCTTTTTCTAAGAAACCTAAGGGCCAGGATTTAATCTCATGCATTTGTAGTTTAACAAAGTTCTGTCACATGTTTGTCTTTTGGAAGTGCCCAGTATGCAATTACAATTAATTAACTTCTTTGAATCCATTTTCCTATATCCTTCTGCCAATGTTTTTGCGTACATGATGCATAATAAATGCTATAATAATAATAGCTACTCAATCCGTTGCTATACATGTTGCCTCATTAATAGTCATTAGACACCTATTATCATCCTATTCATCAACCTATTTATCTAAAACTTAAAAACAAAAAGTCCCAGAGAAGTTAGGTAAACTGCATAAAGGTACCGAGCTATTAGTTGATGTGGGGGCGGTTACAAACTCAGGTCTACCTGACTTTAGAGAGTGTACCTTCCTACAGACTCCACCCCAGTTCTAAACTGTTGGGGTAGGAGTGAACTTACTAAGGATAAACCGCTTGCCCAAGGTCACATCATAAGCTGTTTTCTGAAGAAATAGGTACAAATGTATAAAACGAATCATTATTCTGTTATCATGACTATGTTATACAGAGCATGAAAACTAGAAAATCACTCTCTCCACCATTTGAGCTGGTGAACTCTAATCCTAAGTTGAGGGCCCAACTCCTCTGTTGGCTCTAGTTCTCTCTCCCCTCTAAGTCTATCAAAGAAGACGTGTGAGGTGATGATAGTTTAGCTCTTCTCAGTGGCTGAAATGAATGTACTTTAAACGAACAGGGGGTTTTATAATGCCTCCTGCCTCTCAGGTCTCCATGGGAAAAATTGCCTGAAACATCCTGTCTGATGTCCTCATGGGAGCCAGGGCTTTATATTATGTATAAAAAGTTCCTACAACTGCTTTAACTAATAACATTTTAATTTAACGCATTTCATATTTCCATATTTATTGCACTCCAATCGTGTTTTATGAGGAGACAGAACTGGAAACTGATGTAACTGATGTTTAGTATGTATGCATAGTGTACTTTCCTCAAGAGGTTCCCTTGCTGAGCATAAATGTAAAATAAATACAAATAAACTCTTTGATAGGCCTCCAGAGTGCCCCAGCCTAGCTGATCAAATCGTCCCCTGCCTTCCACTTAAATAATTCTCTGCAGAAATGAATAAACTGATTAGAACCAAATGCCCTTGCAAAATAGTGTTTCCTCTTTCAAGTTTATTAATCTGGCTCCACTCAGAGCCATGTTACTCGCCAAACAGAACCTGAAAGATGATTCCAACTCTCCTGCTTTCCAGCTAAGGAAAAGTCTTTGCTGGGAAGGATGGAGAGTGTGAAGAAAAAGCCTGGTGTAGTCTCCAATCTGTTCATCTTACAGCTGGCATCAGGAAGAATCTGATTTTCAAAGAAAAGGCTCTGGATCTTATGTCACATCCAGAAAGGGACATTTAGGAAGATGGGAAAGAGAGGATGCTCAAAAGTTCCAAAGACTTTCAATGAAACTGGAGGATGCACTCAGGTAGGGTTGCAAATTCTCTGACCAGATTTCATTTTGTAATTATCTAAGACAATGGTGAGGAATGGATATTTCACTCCAATTAAACTTCAGCACTGTGTTTTGTAGTCATGTCACAGGTAATATATTTATATCCACTCCATTTTCCTCTCCTAAAGAATTAAAATCCATGCTCTTTTTCATTTTCAAAATTTGGATATGGGCTTCCCTGGTGGCGCAGTTGTTGGGAGTCCACCTGCCGATGTAGGGGACACGGGTTCGTGCCCCGGTCCGGGAGGATCCCACATGCCGCGCAGCGGCTGGGCCCGTGAGCCATGGCTGCTGGGCCTGCGTGTCCGGAGCCTGTGCTCCACAACGGGAGAGGCCACAACAGTGAGAGGCCCGTGTAACACGAAAAAAAAAAAATTTGGATACTTCTTGAAAAGAAAAAAAAATCTCTTTCTTCCCCTTCATTAAGAATCTTTTCTTGCTAAGATCCAAAGAGAAGCGGGTAAGCAGGGTTTTTTAAGTTAAAATATATTTGAAATCATTTTTAGACATTGAAATTGAAGCATTTGGGGAGCTGAAGTCTTTCCTTCTATATTAAAGGAAATGTAATTTAGAAGCAAGAATGGATATCAATTGATATTAATACCATTATCTTAAAGATATCTGTCTTAAAGAGTAAACACTTAGAACAAAGTTTTTCCAGTTCATCAGAATCTTTAACATTTGAAACAAACTTAGATGGTTCACATGCAGCAGGTAGGTGTTTAGGGAATAAAGGGGCAGGGGTATTCTGCTTCCAGGTGTCTCCATGATGAGACAAGAATAAGTGTCAGTTTCCGATTCCTTCTGGAGAGTCTTAGATCTGAGTTCACAGCATCATCTTCCTGAAAGCATTGAAGAAAAGGATAGGTGCCCTTCTGTCGTGGTCTGGAATGACCTAGGCCGTTGCTACTTGGGGGCTCAATGATGTTCAAGTTTTCTGCTCATGCAGGGAATCTGTTAATTTACTGTCTTATTTTGTTCTTATCAATCTGTATTAACTTGTCAGATCCTGTGGTGGTGTATTCTAAAGTGTCAAACAGGAGAAAAGGAAAGGAAAATGGAAACTAATGTAACTTGTATGCTGTGTTCTAGGAACTATGCTATTATATCTTGTTTTATTCCCTCCCAAACTGTGTTGTCATGTAAGCCATTTTTCTTTTTTTTTTTTTTAACATCTTTATTGGAATATAGTTGCTTTACAATGGTGTGTTAGTTTCTGTTGAATCACAAAGTGAATCAGCTATACATATACATATGTTCCCATATCTCTTCCCTCTTGCATCTCCCTCCCTCCCACCCTACCTATCCCACCCCTCTAGGTGGTCACAAAACACTGAGCTGATCTCCCTGTGCTATGCGGCCGCTTCCCACTAGCTATCTATTTTATGTTTGGTAGTGTATATATGTCCATGCCACTCTCTCACTTTGTCCCAGCTTACACTTTCCCCTCCCCATGTCCTCAAGTCCATTCTCTATGTCTGCGTCTTTATTCCTGTCCTTCCCCTAGGTTCTTCAGAACCAACTTTTTTTTTTAGATTCCATATACATGTGTTAGCATATGGTATTTGTTTTTCTCTATCTGACTTCACTCTGTATGACAGATTCTAGGTCCATCCACCTCACTACAAATAACTCAATTTCATTTCTTTTTCTGGCTGAGTAATATTCCATTGTATACATGTGCCACATCTTCTTTATCCATTCATCTGTTGATGGACACTTAGGTTGCTTCCATGTCCTGGCTATTGTAAATAGAGCTGCAGTGGACATTGTGGTACATGACTCTTTTTGAATTATGGTTTTCTCAGCTTATATGTCCAGTAGTGGGATTGCTGGGTCATATGGTAGTTCTAATTTTAGTGTTTTAAGGAACCTCCATACTGATCTGCAAAGCGGGTATATCAATTTACATTCCCACCAACAGTGCAAGAGGGTTCCCTTTTCTCCACACCCTCTCCAGCATTTATTGTTCGTAGATTTTTTGGAGATGGCCATTGTGACCAGTGTGAGGTGATACCTCATTGTAGTTTTGATTTGCATTTCTCTAATGATCAGTGATGTTGAGCATCCTTTCATCTGTTTGTTGGCAATCTGTATATCTTTTTTGGAGAAATGTCTATTTAGATCTTCTGCCCATTTTTGGATTGGGTTGTTCGTTTTTATGATATTGAGCTCCATGAGCTGCTTGTATGTTTTGGAGATTAATCCCATGTCAGTTGCTTCATTTGCAAATATTTTCTCCCATTCTGAGGGTTGTCTTTTCCTCTTGTTTATGGTTTCCTTTGCTGTACAAAAGGTTTTAAGTTTCATTAGATCCCATTTGTTTGTTTTTGTTTTTATTTCCATTTCTCTAGGAGGTGGGTCAAAAAGGATCTTGCTGTGATTTATGTCATAGAGTGTTCTGCCTAAGTTTTCCTTTAAGAGTTTGATAGTGTCTGGCCTTACATTTAGGTCTTTAATCCATTTTCAGTTTATTTTTTTGTATGGTGCTAGGGAGTGTTCTAATTTCATTCTTTTATATGTACCTGTCCAGTTTTCCCAGCACAGCTTATTGAAGAGGCTGTCTTTTCTCCATTGTATATTCTTGCCTCCTTTATCAAAGAAAAGATGACCATATGTGTGTGAGTTTATCTCTGGGCTTTATATCCTGTTCCAATTATCTATATTCCTGCTTTTGTGCCAGTACCATACTGTCTTGATTACTGTAGCTTTGTAGTATAGTCTGAAGTCAGGGAGCCTGATTCCTCCAGCTCCGTTTTTCGTTCTCAAGATTGCTTTGGCTATTTGGGGTCTTTTGTGTTTCCGTAGAAATTGTGAAAATTTTTGTTCTCATTCTGTGAAAAATGCCATTGGTAGTTTGATAGAGATTGCATTGAGTCTGTAGATTGCTTTGGGTAGTATAGTCATTTTCACAGTGTTGATTCTTCCAGTCCAAGAACATGGTATCTCTCTCTATCTGTTTGTATCATTTTTAATTTCTTTCATCAGTGTTTTATAGTTTTCTGCATACAGGTCTTTTGTCTCCTTAGGTAGGTTTATTCCTAGGTGTTTTATTCTTTTTGTTGCAATGGTAAATTAGAGTATTTCCTTAATTTCTCTTTCAGATTTTTCATATTTAACATGTAGGAATGCAAGAGATTTCTGTGCATTAATTTTGTGCCCCACTACTTTACCAAATTCATTGAATAGCTCTAGTAGTTTTCTGGTAGCATCTTTAGGATTCTCTCTATATAATATCATGTCATCTGTAAACAGTGACAGCTTTACTTCTTCTTTTCCAATTTGGATTCCTTTTATTTCTTTTTCTTCTCTGATTTCTATGGCTAAAACTTCTGAAACTATGTTGAGTAATAGTGGTGGGAGTGGGCATCCTTGTCTTTTTCCTGATCTTAGAGGAAATGATTTCAGTTTTTCACCACTGAGAACGATGTTGCCTGTGGGTTTGTCATATATGGCCTTTATTATGTTGAGGTAAGTTCCCTCTATGCCTACTTTCTGAAGGATTTTTATCATAAATGGGTGTTGAATTTTGTCAAAAGATTTTTCTGCATCTATTAAGATTATAATATGGTTTTTATCCTTCAATTTGTTAATATGGTGTATCACATTGATTGATTTATGTATATTGAGGAATCCTTGCATTCCTGGGATATACCCCACTTGATCATGGTGTATGATCCTTTTAATGTGCTGTTGGAATTTGTTTGCTAGAATTTTGTTGAGGATTTTTGCATCTATGTTCATCAGTGATATTGGCCTGTAGTTTTCTTTTTTTGTGACATCTTTGTCTGGTGTTGGTATCAGGGTGATGGTGCCCTCGTAGAATGAATTTGGGAGTGTTCCTCCCTCTGCTATATTTTGGAAGAGTTTGAGGATAGGTGTTAGCTCTTCTCTAAATGTTTGATAGAATTTGCCTGTGAAGCCATCTGCTCCTGGGCTTTGGTTTGTTGTAAGATTTTTAATCACTGTTTCAATTTCAGCACTTGTGATTGGACTGTTTATATTCTCTATTTCTTCCTGGTTCAGTCTTGGGAGGTTGTGCTTTTCTAAGAATTTGTCCATTTCTTCCAGGTTGTCCATTTTATTGGCATAGAGTTGCTTGTAGTAATCTCTCATGATCCTTTGTGTTTCTGCATTGCCAGTTGTTACTTCTTTTTCAATTCTAATTCTATTGATTTGAGTCTTCTCCCGTTTTTTCTTCTTTTTTTTTTTCTGGTACACAGGCCTCTCACTGTTGTGGCCTCTCCCATTGCAGAGCACATGGCTCACAGGCCCAGCTGCTTGTGGCATGTGGGATCTTCCCAGAATGGGGCACGAACCCGTGTCCCCTGCATCGGCAGGCAGACTCTCAACCACTGCGCCACCAGGGAAGCCCCCCCTTTTTTTCTTGATGAGTCTGGCTAATGGTTTATCTATTTTGTTTATCTTCTCAGAGAACCAGCTTTTAGTTTTGTTGATCTTTTTTATCATTTCCTTCATTTCTTTTTCACTTATTGCTGATCTGATCTTTATGATTTCTTTCCTTCTGCTAACTTTGGTTTATTTTGTTCTTCTTTCTCTAATTGCTTTAGGTGTAAGGTTAAGTTGTTTATTTGAGATGTTTCTTGTTTCTTCAGGTAGAACTGTATTGCTATAAACTTCCCTCTTAGAACTGCTTTTGCTATATCCCATAGGTTTTGGGTCATTGTGTTTTCATTGCCATTTGTTTGTAGGTATTTTTTGATTTCCTCTTTGATTTCTTCAGTGATCTCTTGGTTGTTTGTTAGTATATTGTTTAGCTTCCATATTTTTGTATTTTTTACAGATTTTTTTCCTGTAATTGATATCTGGTCTCATAGTGTTGTGGTCAGAAAAGATACTTGATACGGCTTCAATTTTCTTAACTTTACCAAGGCTTGATTTGTGACCCAAGATATGATCTATCCTGGAGAATGTTCCATGAGCACTTGAGAAGAAAGTGTATTCTGTTGTTTTTGGATGGAATGTCCTATAAATATCAATTAAGTCCATCTTGTTTAATGTATCATTTAAAGCTTGTGTTTCCTTATTTATTTTCATTTTGCATGATCTGTGCATTGGTGAAATTGGGTGTTAAAGTCCCCTACTATTATTCTGTTACTGTTGATTTCCCCTTTTGTGGCTGTTAGCATTTGCCTTATGTAATGTAAGCCATTTTTCATTGATGAGGAACCTAAAGCTCTGAGAAGTTAAGTAACTAAGGTTGTTAGTGGTAGAGGTGGGACTGGAAGCAAGAATGTCTTGCTGCATGCTCTCTCTGCCTCACCACACAGCACCCAGAGTGACAGTGGCTCAGAGGAAGTGGAGGTTAGAGAAGACAGGAAGGATGCTCGAGAATTTCATAAAGGACGTAGAACTTCAGCTGAAGTTGAAGGAAAATGGCATAATGGTAATTGAAAATCCAGGGAAGGCAGTTTAAGGGAAAGGATGTTTGCAAATATTTGTATGTATAATGAGCTGGGAAAGAAGGTAAACTAGTTTGGTTGGAATAGAAACTTTATAGGTAATATAAGGTAAGGAAGACTACAGACCAGATGGTCCTTTTTTCATCCATTTTCATGGGGCTCAGAAATGCCCTACAATGTTACTCCTGTCATTTCTCAAGGTTGGTGTCACTGGAGGAAGTCAAATCTATGCTTAGCTTGCTCGGCCAACTTAGGAGAAGGTCAGCAGGAAAGGTATCTCTGCAGAGGTCATGTTTAGATAAAACCTAAAAGAAAACCAAGAGTAGCAGTGTGTGCAAATGCATTAACAAGGCAGGAAAGGTTGACATATTCAAGAATCTAAGACCACAGCTGCTGGAATCCAGTGAGCTGCATGGAAAAGTAGCATGAGGGCACAGGGGAGAGGTAAGCAGGGGCTCGATCACATTCAGCCTTGTGGGCTGTAGTAAGGAGTTTGATTTTGTATGAAGTTGAAGGGGATGTAACTAAGGGTTTATAAGCAGGGAAATACAGTGATTCCCTTTGGCTGTGGAATGAAGAAAAGGTTGAAGAGGATGTATGTCCACTCTAGTCAATTGGATTAACCCAGGCCAGAGATCATGGTGTCCTGAACAACAGTGGTAGCAGTGAGGATGGAGAGAAATGTATGGAGCTTGAGACATGTCTTGAGGATAGATTTTTAGGCACTTGCCCATGAACTAGATTATGGCAGCAGGTAGAAGAACCCATTAGGGCAGGATGTCTGGTCTCAGTAACTCAGGAGTTCAGTTTCTGATATATTATGAAGAGTCTGTGAGTCATTTAAGAGATGGCTAGTTGACAGCTAGATATTTTTCCAGCTTGGACTACAGCTCCAAGTTTTCATAGCTGGCTTTGCCCTTAGATCAATATTAAGATCAGATAAGAACAGAATTGTCCAATAAAATACAGGATGTCTAGTTACATTTGAACTTTAGGTAAACAGTAACTTTTGGGGGGACTTTATATTGTTTGGGACATACTTTCACTAAAAATTAACTGTTGCTTATCTGAAATTCAAATACGACTGGTTATACTATTTTTGTATGTGCTAAATCTAGCAACCCTATGTATGAGCTCCACTTATCATCCCTGTATCGCCCTATTCCCCTCCCTAACTCTGTTTCCAAATCAGCTCTCTTGTCCTTCCTTCTTTTCAGAGGAAGAGGAGGCTTTCATTCTCCTTGGCAAACCTGATTCTATTATCTGTTTTACCTGCTCCAGGGCTCTGATGTCACAATTATCTTTTTTTTTTCCCCTTTAAGATTACTTGGAGGCATTTAAAAAGGGGGTGTGCATGTTCCCCTTTTTGACTTACATTGGTTGATCTGTGGTTTTAATCACTTCATAATTTTTTTCTCTTAATTTCACTGCCAAAATGATTTAAAAATTATTTTGATTCTCTTTTGTCTTTTTTTTCCCTAAAGAAATTTATTGTATTTTATTTTATTGAAGTATAGTTGATTTAAAGTATTATATTAGTTTCAGGAATATAATATAGTATTTCAATATTTTTACAGATTATACTCCATTAAAAGTTATTGTAAAATCTTGGCTATGTTCTCTGTGCTGTACAATATATCCTAGTAGCTTATTTATTTCATACATGGTAGTTTGTACCTCTTAGTCTCCTACCCTTATCCTGCCCCTCACCTTTTCCCTCTCCCCACTGGTAACCACTAATTTGTTCTCCGAATAAATGTGTCTGTTTCTGTTTTATTATATTCATTCATTTGTATTATTTTTTAGATTCCACATATAAGTGATAATATACAATACTTGTCTTTCTCTGTCTGATGTATTTCACTAAGCATAATACCCTGCAAGTCCATCCATATTATTACAAATGGCAAATTTTTATTCTTTTTTTGGCTGAGTAGTATTCCATTGTGTGTGTGTGTGTGTGTGTGTGTGCGCGCGCATGCCACATATTAATCCATTCATCTGAAGCAACCCCATTTCTTGTCTATTGTAAAAAACGCTGCTGTGAACATTGTATCTTTTTGAATTTTAGTTTTGTTTTCTTCGGATATATACCCAGGAGTGAAATTGTTGGATCTTATGGTGGTTGTATTTTTAGTTTTATGAGGAACCTCCATAGTGTTTTCCATAGTGGCCAAACCAATTTATATTCCTACCAATAGTGTACTAGGATTCCCTTTTCTTTACGTCCCTGTCAACATTTGTTATTTGTAGACTTTTTGAGGATAGCCATTCAGATAGGTGTGAGGTGGTATCTCATTGTGGTTTTGATTTGCATTTCTCTGATAATTAGTGATGTTAAGCATCTTTTCATGCGCCTGTTGGCCATCTGTATGTCTTCTTTGAAAAATTGTCTATTCTGCCTCTCAGGTTCAGACAGCAAATCAGACCCATTAATAAACACTTCTCTCCATTTTCTTCCTGTTCAGTAAGTATCAAGAAGGCTGGGTGCTTAACAACTAACAATGCCTTCACTTTTTATAGTGTTTATTATTTACGAAGTGTTCTTCCTTTATGAGCTTCTTTTATTCAACATTCAGAATTTGAAACATAAAATTATAGTATAATAGAATAGGAGGAAAACTTAGGACCTAGACACTTAAACATTCATCTCACAGATGAGGAAATTGATCTCTGGAGAGTAAGTGACTTCCCTGAAGTTTACAACAAATTAGCATCCAGATTGGTATTAGAATCTGAAGCTCTTCACCCAGACAATCTAAAACTAGATAAGTATAGGGCTGGGGGAAGAAAAGCCAAAGAGTCGAGCATAGTGAATACTTACAATAGGCTCCCCAGATGTAACTTAGCCCTAAACTGCCACCCATTAAGTCCACGTGGATGAACGTGAGTTCCCATCTCCATTCATTCCACAGAACCTTTCGTTAACTTGCTTTCTCTCCTTGAAGAGGCAAATTTCTACTTGGAGGTCAATGTTTTCCTTGTAATTACATGGTAGGCTCTACTATTGAGGTGGCATTGTCAAACACTGCTTGCTATTTCTGGATACTGAAAAGAGTCCAAATGCTGGACTGGGCATCCTCATCAGATGCCTTCCTTCCCTCCAGCCCCATTTCTCTCCATATCCTGATCTGCCCTGACTAGTCAATCTACAGTGGTTTCCTGAATAGAGATTCTGCTCCACCCCAACACTACACATAGACTATTGTCACCTGTCCATCCCATTCTGGAAACCTAGACAACTGCAGCATTACCTTCCTTGGGAAGTTTCTCTTCATCTCTTGAGAAAGAGTTAATATATCCTCCTTCATCTCTATTCCCTTGTCATCAGGTTTGCAGTTTTTGCAATGACAATTTAAAAACACCTTTAATACATGAATAAAAATGTGGAAAAGTACAAACCGTATACTTTGAAAGCGAGAACATCTGTGTATCATTACAAAGTTAAAAAGCAAGTGCCATATTTGAAAAAATATTTGCTATAAATGTAATATACATAAATAATCCTACAAGTCAATAGGACAAAAATCAGTGAAACAAAGTTTAAAAATAAAGAAATCTGATATACAATAATGCAGTTCACAGAAGGGCAAATCTGAATGGACAGTAAAGATGAAAGGTAATTCATTTCCCAATAAGAGAAATGTAAATTATACCAACAATTAGATAAGATTTTACCCCGTTATTTGGCAAAAATTAATAAACTTAATATGGAGTGTTGATAAACCTGTGGGAAAACAGGAACTCTCGTACTATACTGGTAAATGTATACGGACATTGTGCAGAGAAATTTGTCATAATCTGTTAATATTTTATATAAGCATGCTCTTTACTCTAATAATCTTAATTCTCGGTATCTGTGTATCCAACAGAAATAAATCATACATAGGCATGCATGCATGCATAAAGATACAGTGCTTTAAAATTTAGAAACAGCTTAATTGGTCATCAGTAGGGAAATAGTAAAATAAACACTAGTGTATTGAGATAAGGAACAGTTAAATTAAATGAGGTAGGTTTATTTCCTAAAAATGGAAAGATCTCCAAGTGAGAGATCTATCTTTCACTACAAGGATTCAACCAAAAAAAAAAAAAAAACAGAAACACGTGGATCAATATGTAAACATCATACTATTTATGTGAAATTAGCCAAACCCAATAAAACAAATGAAACAAAATTGTGTATTTTTATAGATCCATGTATTAGATAAATGTGATTAAAAAATACAAGGTTTAAAAGGATAATACTAAACTCATAGAATGGGTAACTGGGGAAAGACTGGGATAGGCATATGTGATCAAGGAGAAGCTTTATTTCTAATGCTATATTTTTGTATTTTTTCACAATGAGAATTGTCCATTTATAACCTGTAAATTTAAAATAAATCATTTTGAAAGTGAAAGTCACTTTCTTCACCCTAGAAGCCCATGTTTCTTTTTTTCCCCAGAGTCATGTAAAAATTAAGCATAATTTTGGATTTGTTTTTTTCTCCTTAGATTTCTACCACTGTTTGCTTTATATATTTTAAATCCACAGTAAGGTGCATAAAAACTCATTTTTGCATCTTTCTGGCAAATTTAATTTTCATCAGATGGAATAGTCTCTCTTTGCTCCATCTAATATTTTTACCTAAAATTCCATTTG
This sequence comes from Hyperoodon ampullatus, assembly GCF_949752795.1. NCBI lineage: Eukaryota > Metazoa > Chordata > Mammalia > Artiodactyla > Ziphiidae > Hyperoodon > Hyperoodon ampullatus. The sequence goes on from NC_136914.1 coordinate 205,734,213, forward strand.
GTTGGATGTTGATGTAGCAATACCTCCTTTTTTTTGGTATGACTTTGCCAGATCTTTATCCATTCTCTGATTATTTGATTTTTAACACCTTTTCTCTCATTTTTTGTGTCATCTGTTACCAGAATGTATCTGAATTTGTTTTGAAATTTTACTCAATCTAAGAGTAAATCCATTTTACTCAATTTAATCAATTTTTCTTTGCCTTTTTACTGTGATCACATTTCTACATTAAACTCTTGCAATCATATTTTCTGTTCACTCTATGTTATTAGTGGGATTTTTCTCCCCCAATCTGTCTTTTATTGGATTGGTTGACACTTTCTGTAGTTCACTTTTTCTTTACTATTATTTTTCAAGTTGTACATTCTCTTTCTATAACTCAAGTGTGGAGATTCTCAAATTTTAGATTTCATCAGAATTATCTGGAGGGCTTGTTAAAGCATTGCCTGCTGAGCCCTGCTTTCAGAGTTTCTGATTCATTAGTTCTGAGATAGGGCCCAACAATTTTCATTATTAATAAACTTCCAGATGATAGTGATGTAGCTGGCTAGGGCACACCATTTTGAGAATCACTGGTCTAGTGGTCACTCAACTTTTAAAATCCATAATCACTTTGTATTTTCTGTCAACATCTATTTAGAATCAATATTTTTACCTTTCCTGCAAAATGGTAAAGAATCTTAGCACTCCCCCCTGGTGTCTTTTCCAATACATTGTTAACATAAAAGATTTTACTGATAGATGTTAAAATATTTTTATATTATGCAATACAACAAAATCTCTCTTGAATTAATTAGAAGTTGTACTTGCTCACCACCATTCTGAGTATCATAAGATATGATAATACAGAAATATCAATGATTATAATACTACATAAGTCTTTTTTCATTTTTAGATTCATATTTAATTTTGTTGCAGTATCTCCTGGAACATATACATATTTGTTCCGATTGGATTGATGGGTAGCATTCCTTCTGAGACTTTTCATGCCCCCTTGCCTTTATTCTCTTACATACTAAACCTAGTGGTTAAAATTTAGAGTGGTTATGGAATTCACCTGGTATCGCATGATATTAATGATGTTGCTATTTTGATTTGTATTGTTTTTGTAAGTAAAAGGTTTTTTGTTTGATTATTAAGTTTTCTTCTTTGGAAACGTTCAGACTTTTCTCATTTTTTGGTCTTTTGGAATATCATTATTATGTCTCTATGTATTGGTGTTTTGCACCAATCTTTGGGTGTTAGTTCTTCCACTTGTTGCATGAATTGCCATTCCTTTGAGTTATTGGTTCTCTTCATATGTTTGGTTATAATTGCCATTTGTAATCCCAGCTCTCCTTTATGTGAGTGTCAGTTCTGACTGCAAGAAGCCTGTTTCTGGAATCTTTGGGAGTTTTTTCAGGATATGCTTCTAAAGAGGTTATGCTTAATTCTTTATATTTGTGGCAAAGAATCTTTCTATTCCTCCTGGAGTAGCCAGTCACCTGAGACATTGCCCTACTTTTCATTCCCAGTGGTATAATTGCTGGGCAGAAAAGGCATAAAATAGGGTTTCCCTGGTGGTGCAGTGGTTAAGAAACTGCCTGCCAAGGCAGGGGACACAGGTTCAAGCCCTGGTCCGGGAAGATCCCACATGCCGCATGGGCCACAACTACTGAGCCTGTGCTCTAGAGCCCGTGAGCTACAGCTACTGAGCCCGTGTGCCACAACTACTGAAGCCTGCGTGCCTAGAGCCCGTGCTCCACAACGAGAAGCCTGCGTGCCTAGAGCCCGTGCTCCACAACGAGAAGCCACCTCAATGAGTAGCCCCCACTCACCACAACGAAAGAAAGCCACCACTCACCACAACCAAAGAAAAAGTCTTTGCAGCAACAAAGACCCAATGCAGCCAAAAATAAAATTAATTAATTAATTTTTTAAAAAAAGAAAGAAAAAGCATAAAATAGAGAAGATTCTAACCATCCTGCTGCTCTAAGAAAATTTTCTCAGTGAAGCACCTTGCTGATATCCCCAGAGCCCTCTCATTTTCTCTAACTTAATCAAATCTGAGCCTGAACAACTTCTGAAATTATGCCTCCCTTTTGTAACCATTTTTTTTCTATGTATTTTGGTCTGTTCTGTGGTCTCCTCCCTTCATCCAATTTGTACCTATCTACCTTTTAGAAAGCCTTCAACATTTTTAGTTTGCCAATTACTCTCCCTTATTTTCCAGCTTTTTATAAGTTCAAAAATGACATTTATTGCAATTTAGAACCCACACAGATGATCTTTCTTGAACTAGTCTCTCACACCACCAACAAATATTTATTAGAATTATTTCCTAGTTAAACTTCTAACTTCAAGAGAACAAAAACAGACATCATATCTGTAGCCCCATCAAGAACCATAACCTTATACCTAGTGGATCTTCATTGCGTTGTACACCAATTAGTAAATGAACAAATGAAATGTACTATAACATTTATGCTGTGCCCTGTTTGGGGTTACAGCTATTCAGGGATTATATCTACATAACTAATTGGTTTATCTTTAATTTGGCATTAAATGAATTGGGGGTGGAAAAAGAAAAATAAAAGAAAGAAAGAAAAAATTCAGAGAAGCAAAGAGGTTTCTATTCCTGACCACAATTGCACAGAAGAGACTCTTCCCATAATGTTCTCTGACATCTCCATCCCTCTGTCCCATCACACTGTTCTTATGGCACTGGGCTCATTGGCTGTGTGCTGTGGAGATACAGCAAAACATATTTTCTTTTTTGCTGCCTTACCTTATAAAGGACTTCATTTTCTTCCTCTGGGTCAAAGGCAGCTATTTTCAATCTGAATAGGCTGACTGCTCATCTAGCCCCACTCAATCATGAGGCTAGTGCAGAGAAAGCAGTGTGTTTACTGCGTTGTGTGCTGTGTTTGTCTAATTTATTTCCATACTGGGTTTCTATTCAACGATCTGATGGAGTGACCCTCACTATCATACTCTTTTGGTCTGTGGAAAAATAATGGTAAATCTTGTAAGAGCCCAAAGGCTTGTTTCTTTTCTTTCCTTTTCTTTTCCTTTCCCTTTTCCTTTCCCTCCCTCCTGCCCTCCCTCCTTTCCTTCCTTCTTTCTTTCCTTCTTTTCTGATCTATATTTCTATTAATAATATTAGGAAGTATACAACTATTCTTCCTTTCAAACAAAGCCTTCTGACATAAACAATGAACCTTTGTTTGAATAATCCAAATTATTGAATTACTTTCCTTCCTTTTGCTGATCTTCATAAATTCAAGCAATCCTCACCCAAAGCCTTAAGTACCTTCTCAGAGGCCCAGTGGTATTCTGAATATGTTTTAACCTTAGCCAATTTTCTTTCAAGGCTTTAATGTCTGAAAGCACTTTAAAATATAGTAACCAAAAAATTGGAAACATTACTAATAGTAGTATCCTTGTTTTTTTTTTTTTTTTTGCGGTATGCAGGCCTCTCACTGTTGTGGCCTCTCCCGTTGCGGAGGACAGGCTCCGGACGCGCAGGCTCAGTGGCCATGGCTCACAGGCCCAGCCGCTCCGCGGCATGTGGGATCTTCCCGGACCGGGGCACGAACCCGTGTCCCCTGCATCGGCAGGCGGACTCTCAACCACTGCGCCACCAGGGAAGCCCATATTCTTGCTATGTTTTAATTAAGATAAAACTTACATTAACCTTAAAAAATAGAAAACTTGGAGTCCAGAAATTAAAATGTGCTCCTGGTTCTGCCAGAGCACTTTAGGAAAGTTGACTAACATCTCTGACCCTATTTTCAACCTATAAAATGGTTCCGTTAACTGTATATTTTCTAAAGTCTGTATTCGCTCTAAAATTATTTCATCCATTGCATGAACTTATTATGCTCTACATATGTAAGGGATTGAAGGTTTAAGTTAAAATAGATTTATACTGCCAAATATTGGCCATTTATGAGTGTAATGAAATCTGTTATTACACTGGGGGCAGAGAGCAAGAAGGTGGCTATCATACTCAGTGTAGGTAGTCACACTGAGCAATACATCAAGTTTCTGCTATTTTGTTAGTTGGTCAATTCAGGAATCTCTTAACAGCAAATGAAAAGGTCATTGCAACTCTCACACTTTTGCTCTTCTATTAAGACCAATCCACTGAAAATATTTTGAAATGGGCACTTCCCCGTGGCAGGTTTACAAAGTAAACTGGTAATATGTCTTCACTGGCAAAGGTAACCCAGGAATCTGCAACAGACTAATTTATCATTTTGGGGTGTTTTATTTTAGTTAGATGTAGCCCAGGGAGAATTTTTGTAAAAAAGCATGAATAATATTATTGAGAGTGATTGGAATCTGAGCTACCACTGCCGGAATTACCAGAACTTAAAATTCTCTCCTGCAGTACAAGATTGTGAGGACCTTATACAGGCTCTTTGGGAGCCATTAAAATGGTCCAGTTAGAGCTGCTGGGTTGGTCTCCCATTGGGACACCTCCTGGCCTTACCCAGTAATGCAACTTAAGGACCTCTAACATTAACTGTGTCATATCTCCAGTCTCCAAATCCTAGTCAGGCGTGGAGTTCTCCATGCAGCTAGGAGAAGAAAGGAGCATTTCCTCATCATGGGTGTAACTATTAATGACTTTCCTATGAGTTAGTCTTAATGTTGTGTTTTTCTATATCCTTAGTGAACTGGGATTAACCACTCTGTTATTGGGGGTCAGAGGACAGAGAACTGTTATAACCAAGACAATCTGTCCCACTAAAAATCAGCTTTCTGAGCTAACTTCAAGTATCTTGCCAATCACTCTTCTGGATAAGTTCCTTTTGTCCCCTTATTTATTTGGAGTCTTCATCCTTGTACGTTGGAATCTACATCCTAGGTGTTTTGTCATCAACTCTAACATTTTTCCCAGAGGTCCCTTGGGTCATCCGCAAAACAACCTGAGCAGCACTTTCCAGTGCCAGGTGTTTGAAAATGGATATGCGGATTAAGCTCCATGCCACTCCATCCCACCCTTGGGACCACATGGCACCATAAGGCAACACTTTTAAAGTACAGTATGAGCTTGCTAACAATCTCACAAGGAACAAGAAAATTGACTCACTCTAATGATGCGTGAGCTTGCTGTAAAACTTCAAACTTTTTCAAGCTTCTGGAAAAGTACTTCAAATAGTTCTTTCCAGTCCCTTCACTTTTCCCTTGTATCAGTTGCTAGAATTAAACGCAACCTTGCCTTTACTTACTCTCCACACCCAAGCCCTGACTCAGAATCTAATATCTATATTATGATGATGACTATAAAAGTATGGATAGGTAGGTGAGTAGATAAATAGATGTAGATATATTGGATATATAGATATATTTGAATTATCTCTTGCCATAGCAAATGTCTCCTAAGGATAAATGGAATCTTAAAATGTGCCTTATTTGCATATCATGGCAGGTAGAACTCTTAGGCCTACAGCTCCCTCTACTGGGTGGATTTTTCCAGATTTATTATGCATACCTTAAACAGAAAGTCTTTGTCATCCTTTTTGGGGTCCCTTGCTCATGGTCTAATTAACTCAAAATCCCGTCTCTGTTCTGACATGGAACATGCTACATGGATTCTGTTTCAAACTAAAATCCACCTTTACTCCATTTGGTCATAAGTCCAAAGTCCATGCTATTAAATTAATTAAACAAGGAGGCCATCAGACTCTAGCAGCTCTAAAGCTGTAGCACCTACGTAAGCAAACCAAATTCTAACCCTGAAAATGCCTCAAGGTTACAAAATTGAAACCTAAGGACAACGGATCACAAACAACCAACTAAGCTTTAAGCTATAGCCGATGAATAACTTCCTTATTTTCCTTCTGCTTTTTCTCTACAAAAATCTCTCCTGGTGCTCTGATGGGTAGAGGGCTCCTAATCATTTCCAGTTTGGCACTGCCTAGTTCCCTTCGATTTTTGCTGAAATAAACTCTTAAAAATTTTAATATGCCTCAGTTCGTCTTTTAACACTACTCATAATAAAGCTACTTTTGTTTACCTTTTTTTCTCTTGAACATCTGATATCATTAGTAAATGAGATTCTTTAGGGTCAGAAGCTCATTGATTGATTACTGAACATCAGGTATTGGATGCCTATCATGAACACTGTACTAGGATCTGCAGATACAGAGAAAGCTGAGAGTTATTTAGTTTGATATATTTCTTTAATTGATTTTTGCATATGCTTTTTTAAAAAAGCAATAAACAAACAAACAACAACACAACAGAACACATAGGGCAGATGGCTTTTTAAATTTGTTTTTGGAAACAACTTCATGGGCCAAAATATTCCCCTTTTCTTTAAACAGAGGACACCAAGTTCCCCAAAACTACTCCCAGACACTTAAGTGAACACAGTCTGACTTAAGCAAAGTCTTGGTAATGAGACTGTTCTCTGAATCTTTGATCTGCCATAGCAATACGGTTTCTGCCAATTCTCCTAGGAAGGAGAAAAAAAATTCGATCAAAGTCCTTATAGATAGGCGTGGTGGTTAAGAATCCACCTGCCAATACAGGGGACACAGGTTCGAGCCCTGGTCCGGGAAGATCCCACATGCCATGGAGCAACTAAGCCCGTGCGCCACAACTACTGAGCCTGAAGTCAAGAGCCTGCGAGCCGCAACTACTGAGCTCATGTGTCACAACTACTGAAGCCCGCGCGCCTAGAGCCTGTGCTCTGCAACAAGAGAAGACACCGCAATGAGAAGTCCGTGCACAGTAAGGAAGAGTACCCCCTGCTCGTCACAACTAGAGAAAGCCCGTGCACAGCAATGAAGATCGAACACAGCCATAAATAAATAAATAAATAGGGCTTCCCTGGTGGCGCGGTGGTTGGGAGTCCGCCTGCCGATGCAGGGGACACGGGTTCGTGCCCCAGTCTGGGAAGATCCCACATGCCGCGGAGCGGCTAGGCCCGTGTGCCATGGCCGCTGAGCCTGCGCGTCCGGAGCCTGTGCTCCACAACGGGAGAGGCCACAACAGTGAGAGGCCCACATACCGCAAAAAAAAAAATAAATAAAAATAAATAAATAAATAAATTTGTGAAACAAAAAGTCCTTATAGATAAACATGAGCTTCCTGAGCATGAGTGCACTGTCATATTGGGAGACCTTTGGTTTTCAGTGGAAGGAGGCTTGGCTGAGTTATGAGATTTTGGGAATACTGACTCTTTAGAGGCAGTATTTACTTGTCTATTGGTGGTAGATGGTTAGAAATGACAAAAAAGGAAATTAAGAAATTATCAACTTTAAGTCTTTTGGGTAATATTAAACTGAAAATATCAAAAGCATAGACTGTGTGTGCTACACAAACAAAATTGTGCATTGACTTTAATTAGGCAAAAGATACACATGCATATGGCAATTATGTCTCGTGATATCAATTATGTCTTTCAAATACTTGTTAGCAAAAATGGTTTTGATCATCATTATCAATCATTGTCATCATCATCGTTGATATTTATTGGTCATTTGTTATGCTTAACTCTTCTCTGATTATTGTTCTTTTGCACTCAATAACCATGTTGGAAATCAGTTTTGGGTGATGGAGGTCTTAAGGAGACAGAACCCAATTGCTTGAGGGAGTAAATTTATGTTATATCATTAAGTTGATGGCAGTACACAGGAATATAGAAACTCCCAATAAGAATATGGAACTTGAAGTAACTTTCAGCCCAGCTCCATGGGCTTCGTAGGTAAAGTAGTTTGAAGTCTCTGGAAATAGGCAGGAAAAAGTCAAACTTGTCCTTTTTATTTCCTTCCCTCTCGGCCTCCCTCCATTCTGCACCCCCATTCCCCTTTCTTCCCCTCTTTTCTGTCTTTTTGTTTCTAAGACACAGCTATTTAAAACGTGTGGACGGACCTTCTCTATGATTTTTGTCTGGTACCTTGTTTGTTCTAGGATGGGTGTTCTTTAAACTCCATAGCATGAATCTGTTTGCTCTTGAATTGTTTGTTATAAACCAGGAGCCATATAGGAAGGCAAAAGACACCCCTGATAATAACCCTTAAGAAATAATTGTATACAAAGGGACCAAGAATAAACCATTGTGAAGCAGGCCACGTAAGCAGCATTAAGCAGATGGCATAAACATCTCTTTAGGGGTTAGAGATTAGTGTTAAAATACACACTAAGTCAGGGTAGAGGTGTTTCAATCTTTATTCTTTTCTAATTCTTTTTAGAATTAGATTTTCTTAAATTATCGATGCTTCCCTGGGAACTAGTATGAAAGCAAACATTATACAGTGTCAGGACCAAAGCAGCAAAGGAGCTCCCCACCTCCCTCTCAGCCTGAGGCACTTTATACTGGGTACTAGTTTCCTCTGGCACAATGCTTCTTTTGCTTATCAAAGTCAACTTTCAGGAGGAGAGCCAAAGGTAATTATTATGAATGTGACAATGACTGAGAGCTGATAATTAATCCTTCTACTCCTACTTATATTTGTATTTTGATGGAAACAACATTTTACAGAAAAAGATTGGAACTTTTATCCTGGAATTTTAAGTTGTCTTAGAGAGTTTGTGAGGAGTGTATGTAGATGGGGCATTCATTGTTTCTGACCCCCTCTTCTTACCTTTCCCTTTTCCCCACTGAATTCGTATTATATAGATATCTGTCAATAAGGCAGACAACTAAATCTGAATCCTGGATCAGTCATTTGCTTGAAAGTTCAGAGATAAGTTAAATAATTTGGCCAAAAGGATATTTCATCTGTAAAATTAGTAAGGACGTAATTAAAGCATATATATAATATGTATATATATGTGTGTATATATAATGTGTGTATATATAATATGTATGTGTATGTGTGTGTGTGTGTGTGTGTGTGTGTATATATATATATATATATACACACACACACACACACACACACATACACATATACATAAAATGTTATATCTGGTCCCTGATATGTTAGTTCTTTATCATGTAGGACAAGCATGTTTTTCCAGAAATGAATTGAGTGAATCTAATCTCTACCCTGCAGCCAAAATAAAGCTGTGCCTACAACCATTAATTCATTCTCCCACCTGCATGTACCAACCATTTGCAAAGTGCCTTGTATTAACTATTGCAAGAAAATCAAAGTGATTAACATCTGGGATATTAGACATGACTTTAAATACTAACACCAGAAAGAGAGGACCCTTAGAAGATTATTATTAAACTATAACCTAAAATACCATTTAGAGGGTTACTGATAAATTTATGTGCTAAGAGCAAAAAAAAAATAGTTGAGCAGTGAATGATAGATGGAGGAATAGGGAATAAAATAAGAAAAGTACAAAGACAACGGTGGAAAGCCGAGGATCCTAAAAGATGGTAAGCAGCAAGGACAGATCAGAGCTCTGTCCTGAGCTCTACTGATGCATAACATCACGCCAAAAGCATGTCTGAGTTTCCAGGTGGTAGGAAGCAAGGCCTGGTGGGCTCTGCTTGGTATTGAAGATAAGGACTTTTCCAACTGAGGGGACTGTGAGGAAAGTGAAAGGATGGACATTGCTTTTCTACTTGTTCAGACTGTTCCAAAGAATGGTCTTAGCACTTCTGGCTCAGTTCGTACAAAAGCAAAACAAAGTGACAGCGATGGTTACACGTTTAAGTCTGGGACTATATTTCTGTCATAGAGCACCCAATCATTTTTTTTTTTTTTTTGCGGTACACGGGCCTCTCACTGTCGTGGCCTCTCCCGTTGCGGAGCACAGGCTCCGGACGCGCAGGCTCAACGGCCATGGCTCACAGGCCCAGCCGCTCCACAGCATGTGGGATCTTCCTGGACCGGGGCACGAACCCACGTCCCCTGCATCAGCAGGCGGACTCCCAACCACTGCGCCACCAGGGAAGCCCCACACCCAATCATTTTTGATGAAGCATGTTTTTGAGCCGGTATGGTTCTCCTTCTCCTTCTCTCCCTCCCCCTCCTCCTCCCCACTTCGTTTTCCTCCTCCTTCTTCTTCTTTCCCTCCCCCCACTTCTCTTCCTTCTTCTTCAAGAATCCCAGCCTAGTCATCCAAGTCTAGACATCTGATCAGTCCCTTTTCAGAATCATGTCATCTTATTTTTCTCACATTAAACATGTAGATGGTGAGACTTTGTGAGAAGGCGCTATCTTTAGCTTCCGTACTGTTCTCCTTCTTGCATGGGGGGAGGGAGGCACATCAGGAAATCATCTGCAATTTGTATTGTAGATACTTCAGTCCCTTGATCTTGTATTTTCTATTCTTGACATACAGAGGAAAAGATAATGTGAAACCAGTTCTTTTATCATGCCAGGATTTGCTCAGCTTGCAGCATGCAGCGTAATTAATTGCTCGTTCAGTACAGAGATGCTGGGGTATGTTACTACTTGAAAGCTGGGGCAGAGTATAGACAGTAAAGTTGCTGCGTACCTTGCTCTAAGTGGAAATCAGAAAGGGAGATGATTAATTTTCTTAGAGTTGCATTATCTGTTACTGGATTCTGTTTTCCTTTGTAGTTAACAGCCATAGTTTTTGTGCCAAGGGACTATGTGGTATATGTAATGAACAGTATCTAGGAACAAAGTACATCTGGCATCGTACGTAAGGCTCTTCATGTAGATTAGGGCAGAGATCTTCATGGCAAGAGATTTGCATGTTTAGACAGAGGAACTTTGTTCAAGGAGACTGAACCCATCCAATGTATGCTGGGTGAAAGCAATGTTGTTTATCCTGGAAGAAGTGCCCCCAGATTTACACAAAGACATGTGTCTCAGAGATCTAGGTCCAGCTATAGTTAGGACCAGATCTCTGGCTGGAGCCATAGCCTCAGTATGGGCTGAATGACTGAGATTTCATTGGGCTAGGCTGACTCCATACAAAAAATTATCTTGGTGTCAAATTTTGGTATTGGGAATTGAGAAAGATCAATAGCAGCACATTTCTGAGTCTTGTGTCTGCAAGATTTCTTAGCCAACCATTTCCTGGAGTCAGTGGTTAGTCCTAGGATGGTAGAAGCAAAACTATACTGTTTTGACTTTGCATTTTCTCTGAATTTTCTCATGACCATCTGGGCAATATTCTTTTATGGTACTTAGCCCTGGCTTCTCCCAGTTTCCCCACTAAGATTCTGTGAAGTTTGAGAGTAGGTGCTTGCATCTTCACCATGTCCTGCTCATTATTAATGACCCATTAAATTCTCATGAAATGAATGAATGAACACATGAATGACTTCTAGGTCAAAAAGCACTACTTACTGAATTCCCTCATTGAAAATGCAGAAAAAAGTAAGGTGATTTTCCTAGAGTCAAGGTCTCCTGCCTTGCTGTTTCATTTGTTCATTACCAGACATGTATTAGATACCAGGAAGAATGCTAAGATTGATTAACAGATGGTAAGGTCTTTGCCATATTGAGGGCACATCTGAAAGTTGGTGTGAAGTAAATACAATGAAAAATAAAGTATGCTCTCTGCTTTTAAACAATCATAGTCCAGTGAACTATGCAAGGAGGTAAACACAGCATTCATTTAAAATGTATTAATTATTATAACAGAGGTGCACCTGTGATGCTGTATGAACACAGAGAGATAGAGATACCTCAGTCTCAGAGGTTTGGTGAGATTCTAAGAGGAAGTAAAATAAGAACTTTAGCCTTGGTCTTTGAAGGGAAGCTAACTTGGTAGAGGTGGGGGGTTTGGACAAGGAGACAAAATGGGCCAAAAGAGAGAGGCACAGAGGGTACGATGTTCAGTCCTACACAGTACACCATAGCGACTGACTGAATGAATGAATGAAGAAAGATCTGCTTCTCCTGGCCCATTAACTTTCCAACGATCGCCTGCTGCATATGCGTAGCCATTAGAGAATTCTTTTCAGGGTGTTTCCCTATTATAGCCATTTGGAGATGTGAGAAATTACATTCAACAGCCTGGAAAACTATCCTCAGAGCTTTCATTAGCATCTGTGTATAATCTCCTTGTACTGGTAAATATCTAGATTCCTATCTCCAGTCACTGTCCCCTGGTTTTAATGCTGACAAATAAAACCCAAGCACTCATCACAAAATAAAATATTTACCCTGCACCCTACCATAAACAAAGCTATTGGAACGGTGCAAATTTTAATGTGTTGAGATAAATTTCACAGGACTGGGATGAGATAAACAATGTATTTTATCCAGAACATAAAAATGTACTGGTGGTAATCAGAGGAAATGTGAGAGCATCTTCTCCAGCTGGAAGGCTTCACAGTAAGATGGGTGTGATCTGTTGATGATTTTGGTAATTCGTGTTTCTTTCTTGCTATGTATCAGCAGTGCCTGTTTTCAGGAAATCTGGCAACAGCTTTATCACTGTGTGCAGGACCCCAAGGTAGTCATGGGGGTGGGTGTAATCCACTCTCATAATGTTTGTCCTTTACTATCTGCTGCTTCTGAAGCCAGAGTGGACACAGATGACTAGATATTTTTTTAGTTCACTTTGGGCTTTAATCTAGAGCTGAAGAAAAAGCTACAGTAAATTCATACCAAACTATGATTCTGTAGTGCTCTGGCTTTGTAGGAATTCAAGGCCCTCCATGAAAGGAATCTTGGCCACTTCAGCCCTGCTCTTGTCTTTGAACCTCAATTTGCATTTCCCTAAGTAAGTCACATGGTTTCAAAATGTCATGCTTTTGTACATCCTGTTTTCTCCTGGCAAACCCCTATGCATCCTGCAAAACCTGAATCACAGAGGCACAGATAAAACTGAACTCCTCCCTCCCCCATTCACACGGAGTGTTCTTGCTACAGGTATGCATGGTAAATGAGGGCAGGGGCAGTGCTTACCTTGTGAACTGCTCTAACTCCTGCATTTAGAAGAGCGCTAGCATAGAATAGATGTTCAAGAAGTGTTTGTTGAAATAATGAATTATCGGTGCTAGATCTTATCCAAAACATGGAGGTTTTAAGCTTGCTTTTGTGAATAAGCTGCCTTGCCCTTTTGGATAGGCTTAGGCCATATTCAGAAGCAGAAGTGTTTGGTGGAGTTCCCCAAACACTCCCTGATTTATTAAGTTTGCACTGGCTCAGGCAGCTGAGCGCTCCCCCTGATATACTGCTGAGGTCCGGGATGACCGCATTACACGTGCCCCTACCTTCTACTCCCCTCCGTCTTCCTGGTTTTGAGGAATATTGGTCAGATGAAATGTTGCTACTATCAAAATGGTGAGAGTGAAGGATCAAAGCCTCTGAATGATGTGCAGAGGTCTTTCCCCAACAACAGAAAAAACCAAGAACAGAAACAAAAGCAAAAGTTACACTCCCTCAGGAGCAGGCACTCACTGCATGTGTGCTCTGCAAAGGGTGGCAAGGGGACTGGTGCGTGGGACCAGCCACGTGCCCAGGTGTTCAACATCACAAGTGATGAGACAAAGAGGGAAGAAGGGAGTGAGGCCTGGGGCTGCAGGAAAGACTCCTGAAGAAGGAGATGGGACAGATACAGTCTTGAAAAGAAAGGAAAGCCTCCTCCATAGAGTGATGGGATTGTTCTCCAGGAAGGGGTTAAGTCTGTGAGCAAATGCTGAAGGCAGGCAGGCAGGCCCGGTTTGTCCCTAGGAGAGGGATGGAGCATGCGTCCCTGCCACCAGGCTGGAGACAAAGAGGTGGAGACCTAGGCTTCAGATGCCAAGGTCAACCTTTTCAACTTTACCCAACACAGATCAGACCCAATTCTGTGCTGTCCTAAGCCCCTGTGCCCTCTCTGAGATGGACTCTTCAGTTGTTCTGGGAGATATTTCAGGAATATATTTACAGTTGCTTTTTCTTTGTTCTGAGTCCTTTGTGAATCCCTCCCCAGTGGTCCCAAGAGGTTAGTATCCTCACTTATTCAGGAACAAACACCAGTAGCTGCTGTAGGCTGGACCAACACCAGTAGCTGCTGTAGGCCGGACCTTGTCTGTAACAGCTGAAGCCAATTTATAACTAACGAAGTATCTAGAGAAAACCCATGGGTTTTGTTTGTTTGTTTGTTTTTCTGTTAAGCTCAGAGATGACCATAGCAGTTCTGGCCTGGGTCCTGAGAAGGGTGACTGTATCTTAAGCCCTGTTTTGATGAAAGGAGATGAGCATACAGGTTTATTCATTCTGAAGGTATTGATAGGAAAATTTCCCTGGCCCCATGCTGAAATTCTGAGCTGATAGCAGTGTCCACAGAAGCCCTGCATGCTAATTCATGGTGCAGCCCAAAAGCACACGTTTTGAAATGCATTTTCAAATCTGTGGTGTTGTGTGAAACATTATTAAACACATATTATTACCTCCGTAGACCTCAGTGACGGTTTAACTATTAGAGAATTTCACAGCATATATAATATTATCAAAATGAATCAATACCTTCACCTCAAGGCTGATTCCTCAATTACTATAACTACCAGTTGCTAATTGGAATGCTTTTTACACTCTGCTCTCCCTTCAGATTGTACACGCTGTGCATGTGAAGGCAGCCAAGGAGCACAAATAAATTGAGCATGAACAATTAGAGTATTCAGCTTTGGGTGATCTAAAGAGAGATGTGAGATGCCATTATATGGCATCGTGATTCTGAATCTCTGAGCTGAGGCGTGACTCTGGCTGACTGAATCTCTTCCTCCTGGCAGGAGTGGAAGATGGGCTTTTTAAAGACCTGAAGTGGTTCTAAAGCCTCTGATGTTTTCAAATGGTAATGAAGAGTTTCACCAAGTTGCTTTACATAGCATCTGACAGAGCTATTATCAGCCTAGGAGTTACTCTGTGGGGCTCTCATTTAATGTTGTTCTCTTTAGGCAGAGAAGGATCTGGTTTTGAATGGTGATTGAAGGATGCTAAGCTTCGGTGACTACAGGAAGAGGTCTCACTTTACACTCTTATGTGGGCAAATGACTCCAGCTGGAGGATCTCCTGTGATCAGACAGCGCTGCGCGAGTCTGGAGACCTCTCTCCTTTGCTCTGACTTTGCGTTTATGTTGAGACCATTTTGCTGCCCTTTGAGGAGGAGATGCAATTGCACTCGCAAAGTTAACTGAGCTCCAGTGAACAAAGAAATAAATGTGACTGTTTTCAGTGATCCTCTGAAGCAAAACAAATCAGGGATCCTTCACTGACTAATAACCAAGTGCGTCAATGGCTTTTACTCACCCACTATTATGAAGTCAACATTTTCTAGCAGCTCACAAAGCAACTGGGTGCTCACAATATAACCCAGCCTGGTGACTGATAAAAGTTTGTCTATTATGATTAACATACTGGGAATAAAGATTTATGTTTTTATTTTTGCTTTTCTCACCAGATTCCTAAGCTGATTGAAACCCAGGGAAATACCAGTATTGGTTGGGTTGGGTTAGTGGTACAAACCTAAATGCCAGCCAATGTTGGGCAGGCAAATGAATGACTATAGTGCAAGATTTTTAAAAACTCTAATATGTGTTGGAATCACCTGGGAATCTTGTTAAAACTCAGATTGCTGGGCCTCACTTCCAGAGATTCTGATTGGACGGTTTGGGTGAGGCCAGTGAATTTGCATTTCTAACAAGTGATGGGGATCTGCTGGTCTGTGGACCACCCTCTGGGTAGAACACACATGTGTATAATGGACAGGGCTAAGAATATATTGCACTGAAGGGTCTGCATCACTGGAAGTGAAACTAATTAACTCTCGCCAGTATCTGTGCTGGGATAGAGGGCTCCTGTTGCGAAATCATCTGAATTTTGGTGAAATCTTACATTGCAGGCAACTAATTTGCTGTTCTTAAAATTCTTCTCATGAAGTATAAGACCCATCTGTTAGATAGGTGTGGTCAGTAAGAGACACTTGGCCTTGTAACATGTACTGGAGGAATGAGAGCATTATTTACTGCTGTTAAATATTGGTTATAAAAGAATAAAACTGCCAGATTCTAAAAGCATGAAGAAAAATGTTAACTTTTACCATCCGATTCTCATCATTTAGATCTCCAACTGGCTCTTTCAAAACACAAATTGGAGAAAATGCACACTGTTCTTAACAGGGAAAGAACATTCATAGAACATGTGAACAAGGAAACTGTGCTTGGGCATTTCCTGGGTGCATCTCAATTAATTACTCTGAACTGAGACCTGGGCTTATTATGGGCATGAATGGAAGGTTGGCAAATAATATTTTTGTTGTTGTTTCTTTTCTCTCTCTTTATTTTTTTCTGTCGTCAACAGCAAGGCCAATTAGTGCATCTGGGCTGCATCAGGAAACTGTGAGCTGCAAGAGGAGTGACATTCCAAAAAAGATTTCTTTTCAAGCTCTGTGTCTTTAGGAAGCTTCTGTGCAGTGACCTTATACTTGGAATTCAGCTTTCAGATGGCATATCTAGCATTAAAGGTGACAGGGAAAATAAAAGTCTTCCTTCCAAAGATGGTGTGTGCCTTTAGCAAGGGTTACAGATGCGACAACTTTGAACATCCTTCTTCATGATGGCTCTGTCGCTGAAAATGGGCAGAGAAGAGAGGAAATCTGCAGTGAGCTAAAGATGTTTTCAGGGTAATGATTGTCAAATCCTGTACCTCTTGAATGCAGAACAACTGTGGGTTTCATATTTACATCTAAATATCTGGTTTACTTACTATCTTGTTCCTTCCCTCTCCTACCCTGTCATATCTGTGTAGACATAGGATAAAAAGGAGAAAATGTGTTAAAAGGAAAAAAAGTAAAATACCCCAGCCTCATCTAAACTAGGGATTTTTGAGACTAGAAGCAACTCATTAACTCTTTTTCTTTTTTAAAAAAATAAATCTTTATTGGAGTACAATTGCTTCACAATACTGTGTTAGTTTCTGTAGTATACCATAGTGAATCAGCTATATGCATACATATATCCCCATATACACTCCCTCTTGAGCCTCCCTCCCACCCTCCCTATCCCACCCCTCTAGGTCATCACAAAGCACCAAGCTGATCTCCCTGTGCCACGTGGCTGCTTCCCACTAGCTATTTTACATTCCGTATTGTATATATGTCGATGCTACTCTCACTTCACCCCAGTTTCCCCCTCCGACCCCATGTCCTCAAATCCATTCTCTATGTCTACATCTTTATTTCTGCCCTGCAACTAGGTTCATCAATACCATTTTTTTTTCTTTTTAGATGCCATATATATGCACTAGCATACAGTATTTGTTTTTCTCTTTCTGACTTACCTCATTCTGTATGACAGACTCTAGGTCCATCCACCTCACTACAAATAACTGTTTTGTTTCTTTTTATGGCTGAGTTATATTCAATTGTATATATGTGCCACATCTTCTTTATCCATTCATCTGTCGATGGACATTTAGGTTGGTTCCATGTCCTGGCTATTGTTAATAGTGCTGCAATGAACATTATGGTACATGACTCTTTTTGAATTATTGTTTTCTCAGGGCATGTGTCCAGTAGTGGGCTTGCTGGGTCATATGGTAGTTCTATTTTTAGTTTTTTAAGGAACCTCCATACTGTTTTCCATAGTGGTTGTATCAACTTACATTCCCATCAACAGTGCCAGAGGGTTCCCTTTCCCCACACCCTTTCCAGCATTTATTGTTTCTAGACTTTTTGAGAGTGGCCATTCTGACTGGCATGACGTGATACCTCATTGTAGTTTTATTTGCATTTCTCTAATAATTAGTGATATTGAGCATCTTTTCATGTTCCTCTTGGCCATCTGTATGTCTTCCTTGGTGAAATGTCTATTTAGGTCTTCCACCCATTTCTTAATTGGATTGTTTGTTTTTTGATATTGAGCTCCATGAGCTGTTTGTATATTTTGGAGATTAATCCTTAGTCTCTTGTTTCACTTGCAAATATTTTCTCCCATTCTGAGGGTTGTCCTTTTTGCAAATATTTTCTCCCATTCTGAGGGTTGTCTTTTTGTCTTGTTTATGGTTTCCTTTGCTGTGCAAAAGCTTTTAAATTTCATTAGGTCTCATTTGTTTATTTTTATTTGTATTTCCGTTACTCTAGGAGGTGGGTCAAAAAAGATCTCGCTGTGATTTATGTCAGTGTTTTTCCTGTGTTTTCTTCTAAGAGTTTTATTGTGTCTGGTCTTACATGTAGTTCTTTAATCCATTTTGAGTTTATTTTTGTGTATGGTGTTAGGGATTGTTCAAATTTCATTCTTTTACATGTAGCTGTCCAGTTTTCCCAGCACCACTTATTGAAGAGGCTGTCTTTTCCCCATTGTATGTTCTTGCCTCCTTTTTCATAAATTAGGTGACCATATGTGTGTGGGTTTATCCCTGGGTATTCTATCCTGTACCATTGGTCTATATTTCTGTTTTTGTTCCAGTACCATACTGTCTTGATTACTGGAGCTTTGTGGTATAGTTTGAAGTTGGGGAGCCTGATTCCTCCAACTCTATTTTTCTTTCTCAAGATTGCTTTGGCTATTTGGGGTCTTTTGTGTTTCCATATGAATTGTAAATTTTTTCGTTCTAATTCTGTGAAAATGCCATTGGTAGTTTGACAGTGATTGCATTGAACCTGTAGATTACTTTGGGTAGTATAGTCATTTTCACAATGTTGATTCTTCCAATCCAAGAACATGGTATATTTCTTCATCTGTTTATGTCATCTTTGATTTCTTTCATCAGTGTTTTATAGTTTTCTGAGTACAAGTCTTTCGCCTCTTTAAGCAGGTTTATTCCTAGGTATTTTATTCTTTTTGTTGCAATGGTAAATGGGATTGTTTCCTTAATTTCTCTTTCTGATTTTTCATTGTTGGTGTATAGGAATGCAAGAGATTTCTGTGCATTAATTTTGTATCCTGCTACTTTACCAAATTCATTGATTAGCTCTAGTAGTTTTCTGATGGCATCTTTAGGATTCTCTGCGTATAGTATCATGTCATTTACAAACAGTGACAGTTTTACTTCTTTTCCAATTTGTATTCCTTTTATTTCTTTTTCATCTCTGAGTGCTGTGCTAGGACTTCCAAAACTATGTTGAATAAGAGTGGTGAGAGTGGACATCGTTTGCTTGCTCCTGATCTTAGTGGAAATGCTTTCAGTTTTTCACCATTGAGATTGATGTTTGCTGTGGGTTTGTCATATATGGTCTTTATTATGTTGAGGTAGGTTCCCTCAATGCCCACTTTCTGCAGAGTTTTTATCATAAATGGGTGTTGAATTTTGTCAAAAGCTTTTTCTGCATCTATTGAGATGATCATATGGGTTTTGTTCCTTAATTTGTTAATGTGCTGAATCACATTGATTGATTTGCATATATTGAAGAATCCTTGCATTCCTGGGATAAACCCCACTTGATCATGGTGTGTGATCCTTTTAACGTGCTGTTGGATTCTGTTTGCTAGTATTTTGTTGAGGATTTTTGCATCTATGTTCATCAGTGACATTAGCCTGTAGTTTTCTTTTTTTGTGACATCTGTGTCTGGTTTTAGTATTAGGGTGATAGTGGCTTCATAGAATGAATCTGGGAGTGTTTCTCCGTCTGCAATTTTTGGGAAGAGTTTGAGAAGTATCAGTGTTAGCTCTTTAAATGTTTAATAGTGTTTGCCTGTGAATCCATCTGGTCCTGGACTTTTGTTTGTTGGAAGATTTTTAATTACGGTTTCAATTTCATTACTTGTGATAGGTCTGTTTATATTTTCTAATTCTTCCTGGTTCAATTTTAGAAAGTTGTACCTTTCCAAGAATTTGTCCATTTCTTCATGGTTTTCCATTTTATTGGCATATAGTTGTTTGTAGTAGTCTCTTATAATCCTTTGTATTTCTGTGGTGTCTGCTGTGATTTCTCCTTTTTAATTTCTAATTTTATTCATTTGAGTCCTCTCACTTTTTTTCTTGATGAGTCTGGCTAAGTGTTTATCAATTTTGTTTATCTTTTCAAAGAACCAGCTTTTAGTTTTATTGATCTTTGCTATTGTTTTCTTCATTTCTATTTCATTTATTTCTGCTCTGCTCTTTATGATTTCTTTCCTTCTACTGACTCTGGGTTTTCTTTGTTCTTCTTTCTCTAGTTGTTTTAAGTGTAGGGTTAGATTGTTTATTTGAGATTTTTCTTGTTTCTTGAGGTGAGATTGAAGTGCTATAAACTTCCCTCTTAGAACTGCTTTTGCTGTGTCCCATAGGTTTTGGGTCATTGTGTTTTCACTGTCATTTGTCTGTAGGTATTTTTTAATTTCTTCTTTGATTTCTTCAGTAATCTCTTGGTTATTTAGTAGCACACTGTGTAACCTCCATCTATTTGTGTTTTTTACAGTTTTTTTCCTGTAATTGATTTCCAATCTCATAACATTGTGGTCAGAAAAGATGCTTGATACTATTTCAGTTTTCTTAAATTTTCTAAGGCTTGATTTGTGACCCAAGATGTGATCTATCCTGGAGAATGTTCTGTGTTCACTTGAGAAGAAAGTGTATTCTGCCACTTTGGGGTGGAATGTTCTATAAATATCAATTAAATCTATCTGGTCTACTTTGTCATTTAAAGCTTGTGTTTCTTTATTTATTTTCTGTTTGGATGATATGTCCATTGGTGTAAGTGGGGTATTAAAGTCCCCTATTATTATTATGTTACTGTCGATCTCTCTTTTCATGGTTGTTAGCATTTACCTTATGTATTGAGGTGCTCCTATATTGGGTGCATAAATGTTTACAATTGTTATATCTTCTTTTTGGATTGATCCATTGATCATTATGTATTGTCGCTCCTTATGTCTTGTAACAGTCTTTATTTTAAAATCTATTTTATCTGATACGAATATTGCTACCCCAGCCTTCTTTTGATTTCCATATGCATGGAATATCTTTTTCCATCCCCTCATTTTCAGTCTGTATGTGTCCCTAGGTCTGAAGTGGGTCTCTTGTAGACAGCATATATAGGGGTCTTGTTTTTGTGTCCATTCAGCCAGTCTGTGTCTTTTGGTTGGGGCATTTAATCCATTTACTTTCAAGGTTATTATCGATATGTATGTTCCTATTACCATTTTCTTAATTTTGGGGGGTTTGTTTTTGTGGGTCTTTTACTTCTCTTGTGTTTCCCGCCTAGAGAAGTTTCTTTAGCACTTCTTCTAAAGCTGGTTTGGTTGTTCTGAGCTCTCTTAGCTTTTGCTTGTCTGAAAAGGTTTTGAGTTTTCCGTCGAATCTGAATGAGATCCTTGCTGGGTAGAGTAATTTTGGTTTTAGGTTTTTCTCTTTTATCACTTTAAGTATATCCTGCCACTCCCTTCTGGCCTGCAGAGTTTCTGCTAAAAAATCAGCTGGTAACCTTATGGGGATTCCTTTGTATGTTATTTTTTGTTTTTCTCTTGCTGCTTTTAATATTTTTTCTTTGAATTTAATTTTTGTTTGTTTGATTAATATGTGTCTTGGTGTGTTTTTCCTAAGGTTTATCCTGTATGGCATTCTCTGTGCTTCCAGGATTTGGGTGACTATGTCCTTTACCATGTTAGGAAAGTTTTTGACTGTAATCTCTTCAAATATTTTCTCAGATTATTTCTTTTTCTCTTCCTCTGGGACCCCCGTAATTTGAATGCTGTTGCATTTAGTGTTGTGCCAGACGTCTGTGAGATTGTCTTCAATTCTTTTCATTCTTTTTTCTTTATTCTGCTCCTCAGCAGTTATTTCCACCATTTTGTCTTCCAGCTCACTTATTTGTTTTTCTGCCTCAGTTATTCTGTTATTGATGCCTTCTAGTGTATTTTTCATTTCAGTTATTACATTGTCCATCTCTGTTTGTTTGTTCTTTAGTTCTTCTAGATCTTTGTTAAACATTTCTTTTATTTTCTCAATCTGTGCCTCCATTCTGTTTCCGAGATTCTGGATCATCTTTATTATCATTACTCTGAATTCTTTTTCAGGTAGATTGCATATTTCCTCTTCATTTTTTTGGTCTTGTAGATTTTTACCTTGCTCCTTCATCTGGGACATACTTTTTTGCTATCTCATTTTTTTTTTCTTTTGTTTATAAGTGGCATTGTGTTGCTGTCTTACTAGTTTTTTGGCCTGAGGCTTCTAACACTGGAGTTTGTAGACTGTTGGGTAAAGCTGGGTTTTGGTGTTGAGACGAGGACCTCCATGAGACCTCACTCTGATGAATATTCCATGGGGTCTGAGGTTCTCTGTTAGTCCAGTGGTTTGGACTTGGAGCTCCCACTGCAGGAGCTTCGGCCTGACCCCCAGCTTATGAACCAGGATCCCACAAACTGCTTGGGGTGGCAAAAAAAACCCAAAAAGAGAACAGTAACAAAGTAAGAAATAAAATTAGACTAGAAAAAGAACAGATATGTTAGAAAGAATATAAAAATAAAATTATAGATGAATCAACAACCAGAAGGTACAACAGTACCATAATAGTAAAAAAGAGGAGGAGAGAAAAGAAAAAAAGTAAAGGGGGGATGGAAGGCTTTGGCTGTGGAGGGTGGAGCCTAAGCAAGGGCAAGGTCTGGGCCTCAGACGGAACCTATGCTTAGGACCCACAGGGCTGGAAAATGGCTGGTGGGTGGGGCTTAGGCTCAACAGAACAGAAGTGGCCCAGGTGTGCCCCCTACCCATGGTCTTAGAGAGCAGGGGACCTCACCTGGGATCCCAGCAGGCTTCCTGGGCTCAAGTGGGTGAGGCAAACACCATCCTCTCCTCTCCTGCTCCTCTGGTTCCAGAGGGCCCCTCCCACCTGCCTCTCCTGATTTCCCTGGCTTCAGGGGTGCTGATCCTGTCTGGCCTCCACTTTTCCTCCCTCCACATCCTACCAGTTCACTTGGGGGTTCCTCCCATCTCCTTGGGCATCAGGGTCCCCCACCAGTGACTGGCAGGCACCCTAGTTGTGGGGAGACTCTAACTCAGCATCTTCTCCCACCCAACTCATTAACTTTTGCTGGTCCCAGACTTTTCCCCAGCTCACCTTGTTTTATTAGCCAAGAATAACAGAAGGCAGAAGGATGACATGTCCTCCTTCCAGTACACTGTCCCTACCTGAAGGGCTTCAGATGTCTTGAAACATGGCTGGTTACAAGTCATTATCATTATTTCAGCAATTATTCATTCACTATCTGGGGTGGGCTGGGAACTGGAGACAGGGACAAGAAATGCCCAAAAACATGTTTAGATTTATAGTCCTTCAGATAATTTGCTGCTCACCAGCACTCATCTCTTATTACTCAGGCCATTTCTGGAATATTCACAGTGCTCCCATCTACCTGTCAGAAAACCTCACTGATTAATTGTATCTCCTCCTTGAACCTTTCCATGGCTATCTAGGCTAATATTCCTCTGTAGTTAGGTAATTCAGTAGAGCACACATTAGAATGAGACCATCACGGGTTCAATTCCTGACATGTCAGCTAATAATGAGTTATATGCCCTTAAGCAAGTTTTTCACACTTAAAAGCATATTTCTGAATTTCTGTGGTCAGCTTGACATCATTACCAGCTCCTTCTACATTGTCCTCTGCATAGCAAGTGAAAGTCTGGAACAACATGAGCTAGAAGCCTTTCCCCTATATGATTCCAAGTTCAATTTTACTACATTTGTAAGATATGGACATTCAGTATTCTCATTCAGTGCTCTTATTCTCTGGTGGCAGTTACAGGCAGAAACAAGGGCAGACGTGAAGGTTGTAGCAGCCTTGTAGGGTGCTGGGAGGAGCCTCCAGGAAGGTGTGAGACAGTGGCTAGCTTCAGCAGCCTTTTCCCTGTGATTGCTGATAGTTTTAGCACCTTTAGAGTGAACATCTTGCTTTGGCACCACAGATGGTGAGATTCTATGCACAGGTTTTCTGATTTGCGGACTTTGCTAGTGGCTTCCTTGCTTTTCATTCCTTTTTCCAGAAAGATATGCCAGTGGTAGTACAAGCCTCTAATTCCTATATACAGATATTTTTACTTGGACTAGCTGGAGGGTCTTCAGTTTCCTTCACCAAACCTTGAAGGGTACAAATCCTCGATCCCTCATTAGCAAAATAGAGATTAAAAAACATACCAACCAATCTGGCTATTGTGAGAAAGGAATAAAACCGTGCATGTGAAGTGCCTAGCATGGCTCCTAGAACTCCAAAAACAGCAAATTCCTTCTTTATTTCATAGTGCAAAGCACCTGGGGCAAAGCTGTAGTGCTAGTCCACAAAGACTATGTTTATTAATACAGTGCCCAGCTCAGTTATAGTCAGACCATAGGCACTGAATAAGTAGTAATTGATAAGGTAATTCCTGAATTTGGCTAAGGTAATTTCTAGCACTTCTGCTACTGTCTTTCATGTCACAGGGAAGGAGTCCTTGGGGAGTCTTCCAATGACTCATTGTAAATCACATCAATAATTCTTGGATTTGGGAACAAATCACACCAAATTAAGGCTAATAATATCATGTTTCCTAAAGCCAACAGCATAATTACATATTGCTATCTTCTAGCATAATACATGGGTTATGACTGTGGATTTAAGCTGTGTGCAGGATGACAGCAGCTGGTCCCAGGACCATTTTGGAAGTGGAAATGGCCTTTTGGGCACCCACAGGCATCATTCTATCATTCTAGTCATTAGTTGATAAAGAGAACAGTAGAGATAAATATTGTTACTTCTTATTTCTCTATAGAATTGAAAACAATGACTCCTTTGTGCTTTCCAAAATGTAACAGCTGTGATTTGGACTAACTTCTTTAAAGGATCTGCATTTAGGGATTATTAATGGGGCACACTGTCTCCTCTGTGGTGTGAACTAGGGAAGC
Source organism: Hyperoodon ampullatus (assembly GCF_949752795.1). Taxonomy (NCBI): domain Eukaryota; kingdom Metazoa; phylum Chordata; class Mammalia; order Artiodactyla; family Ziphiidae; genus Hyperoodon; species Hyperoodon ampullatus. The sequence continues at coordinate 205,758,873 of NC_136914.1, forward strand.
CAAGGAGATAAGTGTTGGGGTACCAAGAATGACACCATCGTTGTTGGGAGCAGACTATTTGGCTTGTTTGTCTTCTAAGTTGAGGTCAAGTTCCCCTGGAGTAAGCTCTCTGAAAGAGAACTATTTTTCATTTCCTTATGTGTGTATGTTGCCTGGCCGTGATGCGCTGTCCCCAAAGACACATCATCTCTGATCAGCACCATTCTGTGTCTGCTATCCTGCACAGTAATACGATGCCTAAAACATAGTCTCTGGAGTCAAACTGACTTGGTTTAAATATTGCCTTTGCCAGTGATAGCTGTGTGACTTTGGGCAAGCAACATAACCTTTCTGTGCTAGAGTTTACTAATCTAGAAGAAAGACAATGTGGGGATAATGATAGTAGCTGTGTCAGAGGGCTACTGAGAGAATATAGAAGATAGAATATAGAAGATATTTATTGAAAGTCTTTAGCAGCATCTTCTACATTTGTTATTATGGTAGACACTGCATATATAAAGTAGCTTGCATTCTTTTATAAATACTTGACATATTCTGGTAACTTTGCTAATCATGTAGGAAGATAAAATGTGAGTAAATATGGTTTACAGTCTCTGGTCTCATGGGCTCACATCTAGTGGGGAGGATGTGGCCTGCATGTAAAAACTCAAAATACAAGGCAGAAAATGTTAAGTACTTTACATTTTAATAGGGAAACAGAAATTTGGGTGCATGTCAAGGAAATATCAGTGGAAGAATGTCTCAAAAGGTGGATACAATTTAGACATGCAGAGATGACCAGTGGTACAGAAACAGAAAAAGGCTTTTGGGCAAAGGGATTGGAACCAGTAAGTGCAGAAACACATAGAAACAGAGGGAGCTTTCAGCTGGATGCGGCTGACTACTTCTGAAGGGCAAGATGAATAAAAATATGCCACAGAAAGATCAATTAAGCAGCAATGGATTATAAAGTGTTAAGGAGCAAGGTGCTATTAAAATAACCCAGAAGTTTATTGTTATGAATGTCATTTATCAAAAATACAGTGAGCACAGTGCCTGCCACAAAATGAGTTCTCAATGATGTTTACTTCTTTTCGTCACTGGGTCTAACTACTTTACACTTGACACACATGAGATGGTTGATTTTATGTGTCAACTTGACTGGCCATGGGAAGCCCAGTTTAATTATTTCTGGGTGTGTCCTTGAGGGTGTTTCTGGGTGAAATTAGCATTTGAATTGGTGGACTCAGCAAAGTAGATCCCTCTCCCAATGTGCGTGGGCATCATCCAGTCCTTTGAAGGCATGGATGGAACACAAAGAGGAAGGAAGAATTTCCCCTTTTTTTCTTTGCCCACTTCTTGAGCTGGGACATCTCATCTCATCTTCTGACCTGAGACCGGCATTTGCACCATTGGCTACCCTGGTTCTTGGGCCTTTATACTTGGACTGGTTTTCCTGGGCTTCCAGCTTGCAGACAGCAGACTGTAGGACTTCTCAGCCTCTAAAACTGCGTGAGCCAATTCCTCATGATAAATCTCTAGATAGAAGATAGACGACAGATAGATATATGGATAGATAGATAGATAGATAGATAGGTGATTGATAGATCTAGACATAAATATACTTACAGATATAGATATACATAGAAATCCATAGGCATCCTATTGGTTCTCTTTCTCTGGAGAGCCCTGACTAATACAACACAGTATCTCATTAAGTTCTCACACCTACTCTATGAAGTAGGTATTATATCTATCTCCATTCTACAGTTGGGAAAATGAAAGTTAACGAAAGTAAAGAGCTTGCTTACACTACACAGGTAGTAAGTGACAGAGCTGGCATTTGAACCCAGAAAGTCAGAAACCAAAGTTCAGGATGCTGTGTATGGCCTCCTGTGTTCTCTGTGCTTTAGGAACCAGCAGCCCTGGAAAAGATGGACATGCAGAACATGTTCTGTGTATGTGATAAGAACTACAAGAAGGCTCTGCCGAAGGCTCTGCCAGAGAACATGAGAAGAGAACAAGCGCATTTCTGAATAAGGTGAGAGGGGCTTCCCAGAAGGAGTGTCACAACAGCTGAATCTTGAGGAATGGTTAGTTCTTGACAGCTGTGAGTGTCAGGGAGCAGAATGATGCCAGAAAAATACAGCAAATATCAAGAAGACATGTTCATGCATCCTTGGTAGCGGGCTCAGTCACCATCTATCAAAACATAAGTGATCCATGCCTCTTCTATCTGTAACTTCACTGACTGCAAAAGGGTGAAAGAAAAATGCACAGAATGCTTATCTGAAATATTGTCTCAAATTAGGAAAAAATAGAAATTATATAAATGTACAGCAACAAGAATATCATGAAAGTAATATAACAAACTAATACCATCAGTCATTAAAAGGGAAGATAGATACACATCTACAGACAATCATTAAGTGACAAAGACAGATAAAGGTAACCTTGTGTATATAAATTGGACACAGGTATGCTGTTGGTATAGAGAATAACCTGGAAAGATTTCACCAAAATATCAAAAGTGTTCATCTCCAGGTAGTGAAATTTGGGAGGAGTTTTAGTTTCTCCTTTTACTTTTCTAAGTAGTTTGCATTTTTTCAATAGACATGTGTCCCCAAAATTCAGGTATTTAAAAAAAAGAAACGAAGAAGCTTGAAAGACAAGACAACCTAAGTATTAAGCAAAAGAATTATAGAATAGGTCTGTTGGCATAAGGCAAGAAAGTGGAAAGAGCAAAGACTCGAAAAAAAACCCAAAAAACCCTGATGTGCCCCATGTCTTTCTTTTTATACATATAACTGATGGCTTGGGTGACAGTGTGGTTTAAGGAAATGGTGTGGTTCAAAGCTGTGAAAGATCATCTGTTCGGGAGATTTCAGAGCTGTGCTCCCACAGACTTTTAATTCTTCAAGACAGTGCTACCCTCTTGTGGGCCCAGTCACACTGCTGAATCACAGTGGGTTGTAGGGGTGCAGGTGTATCCATCCTTCAGGCTTCGGGTTGAACATGCAAGGCTTGTGAGAGTAGAAACCCCTGGACCAGGAGCCACTGGCAATGGACTGCCTCATCCTTTACCCTAATATGCCATTAAAATACTTTCTTCATTGTAAGCTGGGAGGTGAAAAATAATTGGGAACCCTGCCTAAAGAGATTATTCTATGTGGTCCATTTTTTTTTGAAAAGAGTAACTGGCACTCAGGGAAGTTTAAAGATTTTCCAAAGTCATATAGCTTATTGGATAAGTAAATCAATCATTTATTAAAGTAGATGTAAAATGGATGGACCAAGAGATTATCATACTAAGTGAAGTAAGTCAGACAGAGAAAGACAACTATCATATGATATCACTTATATGTGGAATCTACAAAACATGATACAACTGAACTTATTTACAAAACAGAAACAGACTCACAGACTTAGAAAACAAACTTATGGTTACCAAAGGGGAAACGGGGGTGGGGAGGATAAATTCAGAGTGTGGGATTAACAGATACACACTACTATATATGAAATAAACAGCAAGAAAGTGCTGTATAGCACAGGAAACTATACTCAGTATCTTGTAACAACCTATAATGGAAAAGAACCTGAAAAAGAATATATATACATATATACATATATATAACTCAATTACTTTGCTGTACACTTGAAACTTAACACAATATTGTAAATCAACTACATGTCAATAAAAAAATAAATAAATTAGAAATAAGGATATGGGCAAAAAAAGCAAAAAAAAAAAAAAAAAAAGAACCCAAACATTGAAATACAATCAGAATAGAAGAGCACACAGCAAAGAAACTGAATTCTAGGAATGATCCATTCTGACATAATAAGTCACCTCACTGCTTTTCAAGGAAACTTTATCAGCACCTATAAAAAGAATAGTTAGAAATTCAAGCTCTTAGCCTAGTGCATCCGACAGGGTAGTTTTTACCTACATGGTCGTCTAGGTCTTTTTTTTTGTTTTCATTTTTTAACCATCTCTCTATAAAGAATCTTAATCTTCATGGTGTTGTCTTCTATTGGAAGGTTCAATTCCAGTTATTGATTAGTTATGATATTTATATCCACTTTTGTCTTCAGGACAGCACTGGGATATTGCACTCATGATGACCTTACTTGGGGCACAGCTGCCAGTCAGTGACATGGATTAGACCACTCACAGTGGAAGCAATTTGGGAGATAAAGTGCTCACTTGGAGCAGCTGCTAGTGTGTTTTGTGAGGCTCAAGTTCATTTTCCACCTTATGACTTATCCATCTTCCACATTGTAGGCCTCTCCAAGTCTCTGTTAAAGTTAAGCTACACATTGGCCTTCTCTTTCTCTCCTCATCCCACAACTGATGTGTCTTCTCATTCCTACATCCCAGGTTGCTGGGCTTCATGTTTGCCCATTGTGTTCCTTTGACTAGAATGATGAAGCAACAGGGAAATGGCTCCTGTGGGAAGCTGACTAATGCTCCTCCCCAAATGTCCACATCCTAATCCCTGGAACCTGTGAATGTTACTTTATACAACAAAAGGGACATGAGATTAAATTAAGGCTCTTGAGATGGGGAGATTATTCTGGATTACCTGTATGGGCCCTAAATGTAATTGCAGCTGTCCTCATAAGAGGAAGCAGGAGATGGAAGCAAGAGACTGGAGTGATACAAAGAAAGGATCATGGCCAAGAGATACAGGTGGCCTCCTGAAGGTGGAAAAGGCAAGGAACCAGATCCTCCCCCAGAGCTTCCAGAAGGAACACGCATGCCAACGCCTTGACTTTATCCTAGTGAACTCGATTTCAGACTTCTGGCCTCCATAACTGTAAAACAAACACTTGTGTTGTTTTAAGCCTCTCAAATTATGGTATTTGTTTGCAGCAGCGATGATGGGAAACCATTCCAGCTCCTTTGTATATAGAACTGTGCTCCTCATACTACCTGCATGCCCTTCCAGACTGCGAGAAAAATGCATTTGTGGTTAATTTCCACCTACTAATGGTAGCTCATCTTTATTTTTCTCTATTTTACCATCTTCTATTTTATGAATGAGAACATGGAGACTTAGAAAGCAATGCCATTTTCTCAAGGATGCATCATTAGTAAGTGATAGGGTATCAGGGGGAATCCTTTTTCACCGCTTCCAAAACTGATGGTCTTTCTCTTACACTAAGCCCTTTCCTTAAATCTGAGCTTCCCCCTTTGTGGTGAAAGAAAAGCAGGGAGTCCCTGGACACCTTTCTAGTGTGTATTTGACTGCATAAAATGTCAATAGGACCATGACTGTAATAATGATGAGCTGTTGACTTAGAAATGCTGGGAGATGAGGCTGCTTGGAACATTTTGATGCTCTACTCCTTAATGATGGAAGTAGAATCAGAGAGACAGAAATGCCATCTGGAAACATTATTTTACTATGTCACCTCTAAGGTCCCTGAGAACTGGATGCATAGAAGAATATTTCAGGTGGTTTGGGTCACTGCCACATTTTTGATAATATTTATGGGCACCCTTTCCTGTTATTTAAATGCACTAGTTTATCTCTTTCTATGCTTTTTATCTCCACTTTAGGTAGAGCTATCCTTTTTAATCTCCCTCCTTCATGACTAGCCCAAAAGTAAAGTTGCTATGAATCTACTATTGGTATTGATGATGCTAAGGTCTAATATTTATTAAATGCTTACTGTGTGCTAGACTTGCTGTTAAGTAACCTTGCACAAACACTTTATTTTAAGCTTCACAACAACCCTAAGATTTAAGTACTTGTTTTACTGATTAGGATTCTGAAACTCAAGAGAGGTTAGGTAACTTACCCAAGGTAACAATGCTAGTAAGTAGTAGAACCAAGAGTTAATCAAAGTCATCTCATTTTTAAGCTCATGGACTTTCTTTGTGCTTTCTTCGAGAACTACACTTCAACTCAACCACTTCTAGGAAATATTAACTTCTTGCCATTCTGTTTCTGCTTAAAAGTCATATGAATTCTCTGGAGCTCTATAAACTCCCACTGCAGCTCTCTAATCTTGCCCACACTTTTGGGCAGAGCCAGGTACTTCCAAATTATCCCAACATCTTCCTCCTTTTTTCTTATTGATGTATAGTTGACTTACAATATTTTGTTAGTTTCAGGTATACAGAAAAGTGATTCGGTTATACATATACATGCATATATCTATATTCCTTTTTTCGTATTCTTTTCCATTGTAGTTTATTATAAGATATCAAATATAGTTCCCTGTGCTATAGAGTAAATCCTTGTTGTTTATCTATTTTATATATGGTAGTGTGCATCTGTTAATCCCATACTTCCAATTTATCTCTCCCTCCACTCTTCTCCTTTGGTAACCGTAAGTTTGTTTCCTATGTTTGAGAGTCTGTTTCTCTTTTATAAATAAGTTCATTTGTACTATTTTTTGGATTCCACATGTAAGTGATATCGTATGGTATTTGTCTTTCTCTGTCTGCCTTATTTCACTTAGTACGATAATCTCTAGGTCCATCCGTGTGGCTTCCTGGCCCCAAGTCCATTGGCACTCCCATTTCTTCAGAACAGCTGGCCTACTGCAGCTTTTCTGAAGAATAAAGAGTGGATCACTTCAACCCCACTAGTGTGTGAAGTTTGCCTGAGGAACTATAAAGTCAGACTTGACAGTCACATGGTGGTGTGGAGGGTTTCATGTGGATAGAATAGTGACTTGTGATAATTACAACTTTGCTTTATTTTTTAATAATCTCTCAAAACCTATCACCCATAATCTAATCTTTGACAGTGTACTTCCCTCCTGTCTCCCTCACCCCTACCCCTCCTCAAAGGTTAGAACTCACTGGATTAAACAGAACATGGTAAAACCAGTGACTTGATGATTGATATTTAGAAACTGCACCCTATTCCTCTTAGAAAATTGGCCCAGTCTCAGGGGTAACCAGAAGTGTGACATGGAAAAATGCAAAAGAGGTTTTTCTGATGAAGGACAAAGTCAAGGCTCAGACTTGCTTGTTCTCTTGAGGGGGGTCTTAAAGACCCCATTGTCCTCTACAACACACCCTCTACAACGATGTTATTTTAATTGAGCCCCATGTTCACTATCAAGAAGAGTGAGTGAAAGATGAGACATAAAATGTTTCCTTTCTTTTCCACCAGCTATTACCTCAGTAATGACACTAATAAAAGTGACATTAGAAAGAACTGGGAGAAAAATCATCATTACTCTTGGAACCATAAGAAATGAAGATTCAAAAGGTTATTGCAGGGCTTCCCTGGTGGCGCAGTGGTTGAGAGTCCGCCTGCTGATACAGGGGATGCGGGTTCATGCCCTGGTCAGGGAAGATCCCTCATCCCGCGGAGCGGCTGGGCCCGTGAGCCATGGCCGCTGGGCCTGCGTGTCCAGAGCCTGTGCTCCACAACGGGAAAGGCCACAACAGTGAGAGGCCCGCATACCGCAAAAAAAAAATAATAATAATAAAATAAAAATTAAAAAAATTTTAAAAAGGTTATTGCAGGTAATAGATTTACATTTTAACACGTGAAATGATTGTGGGCTTAGATTGCATGCATTTGGCTTAGTGATGTGTTTCCGATAGGAGTCCCATGCTAGGTGAAGAGAAGTGGAACCTCTGGGTCAGGGAGGGAAACTGGGGGCTTTGTTCCAACCCTGGGCCCTGGAGCAGGGTCTCACTGTAAACAACAATTCCTCCTCAAATCTGTTCTGAAGAGCCCAGGTAAGATCGGTTTCTGTGCTTGCAGAATCTCAGAGGACAGGGAAGAAAGACAGTGTGAGATGAAGACAAGGTGAACACGCTGTCCAAAAGCTATTTCAGGAATCTGAGCACAACCACTGCCTGGATGCTTCTGTTCACACCCAGGCTCCAGCTGATGCATTATGCTTCCTCTAAAACCTGAGTTTACCAAGCCATGAGTTTAAACAAGCAAAATATTGTCATTCTTACCCCAGGAATGAAAGGATTTAAAATGGCTGCCACCACTTAGCCAAAAACATACATTTCAATGCTCAATTTATATATGAAATTGTTATTGCCTCTCTAAAGCTTTTTGGTTATAACTACCTTTACCCTGAATTTTAAGAGAGGAGAAAAAGAAGGAAAATAGGAAATCTCTCTAATGCTTTTTTTCTTGCTTTATAATTTAAAACAAAGGAGTAGTTATTAACCATAAAATTTCACTTCACTATTTTCCTCTTAGATTAAATAATAAGAATCCCTTTATGGCCTCTACCTACCGTTGTGGAGTAATAGAAAAGGCCCTAGGCAGAGAGTTGCAGTGTCTAGAATAGATTTTCTATTCTGTCTCAAATATTCAAAACCTCAGTGCTACTCTTTACTTCTTTTCCTTTAATACTTTTCACCCATTCTTTCAGCAAATCTAACCATGTCTCACCATTTCTACCATTATTCTACCAATGTCCATTTTACCATCATCTTTACACACACTCTTTTTAAAATAAAAGTCAAACCAGATCTCTCCTGTTTCAAACTGTCTGATGGCTTCCCAACCCACTTAGAACACTTTTCAAAGCTCTTACCATGTTCTACAAGACATGGTCCTGGATAACTGTCATTGCATTGTCTAGCACTCTTTCTCTTGCTCACTGGCCTCCAGCCATACTGGCCCCTTGCTTACCCATGGGCATGTCTCAGCCAGGAAGCTCCCCATATTGGTGACTCCACTTGGGTTGTCCTTTTCTGGGCTCTTCAGAAGGCTTGTCTTGGGCGATAGCCTCCTCAGAGAGTCCTCTCTCACCATCCTGCCTAACGAGGCCACCCTTGACACCCTTCATCCCCTATCATGCTTTACTTTCAGTGATTCATCTCTACCTGCCACTATGTTTTATTTTAGTTGTTACTGTCAGTGTCCCCCATTAGGATGAGAGCTCCAGGAGAGGAGGGATGTGGTTTTTGTTGTTCTGATTGTTCTTGTTTACCATACTTTCTCAGTGCCTGAACAGTCTGGCAGAGAGAAGGCACTGGATGGATAAATTAACTGGGTCATCTCAACTCATTTGGTCTTAGTTGTTTCATCTTTAGTCTTAGATTTTAAGATTTCTGAGGTGCCTTTTTGATCCAGTGTTCTGGAGCTCTATAGCCTTCATATTGTTCGCTACTCTATCTGTGATGCACAGACAATTTAAAAAAATGTAGCAGATACAGATAACTAAAAAGAAAAAATAACTTGTAAAATTTTATTTCCAAGAGATAGACATGATTAATGTTTTTGTGCACAACTGTTGTGGGGTGTGTGTGTGTGTGTGTGTATGTACTGGGATCTAGTGTTGCCCAGAGATGAAGTATGGGCAGAAGAGCTAGAATGCCTGCTTTTGGGTCCCAGCTTTGGCACTTATTATATGTAACTGTGGGTGAGCTCTTTACCTCACCTCTGCCTCGGTTTCCTTATCTGGAAAATGGGAGCTAAAAACCACTGAGTTATTTTGAGAAGTAAATTAATACATGTAAAGAACTTAGACCACTGAGTACCATATAGTGAGGACTAAAAATATTAGTGACTATGTTTGTTCACATTTAATTATACATGCTGTCATATTCTCTGGCCACCTTAAACCTTAACTGCTCTCATTTATCATTTTGTCTTTTCTTGTGAACACTCCTTGCCTCCTCACCCCCGCAAGCTTTGCTGGTATAATCTGCTTGGAGACTTGCTCCATCTGGCTCATAGTCATGAGTTCAATGTCATGAAACATTCATTGGGTTAACCAATCAATTAGAAATATTGATAAAAGTCCTACTTGTGCTATGTACTCTTGGAAGCATCCAAAGAAGTATAAATACTGATTGTTTCCCTCTAGGTACTTACATGCTAGCTGGGGACCTGTAACTAACACATACACATACACACACACACATAAAGATAACAATACTGGTGAGTGAATCAAGTGACAGTACCTTGGCACCATTAGCAAATATTGAAGGAACTCTGAGGAGGAAAAGGAACTTGTGATCAATCTCCTTGAAGAGGCTTCCAGGGTTCTGCATGATCTATATCCTCTTACTTCTCCTGTCTCATCGCTCTCCATTCTCCTCTCTTATAACCTCCTTGCATGTTATAACCCAGTCATACTAAACTTCTTTTCATCTCTCAAGTATTTCATGCCTCTATTTTGTCTCTAAGGCTTTGTACATTCTCTTTCTTCTGCACAGAACACTGTTTCCCCCATTTTCTCTACATCCAGCTAACTCCAATTCAACTTTCAGAAATCAGTACAGACAACACTTTCTCTAGAAAGCCTCCCCTGGTGTCTGGGTGTGAGATCCTTTCTGTCTACACCCGAGTATCATTTCACATTGTAACTACCTGTTCACCTGCTATACTTTCTCACTAAAATCCCATGTGGGAAGCTCATTATCCTTCAGTTCCCTGCTGCATCCCCAACTCATGGCACAATGTGTGTGTTAAATACAAATCTATTGAATAAATGATTCTACATCGGCTACTGTTTTGGAAGTGTTATTTATCCTAGGTTAGGAACATTTGTTAAGGGATATAATCAAAAATAATTCTTCCAGAGAAGTGGGGGCAGCTCTTTCTAACAGCTAGCCAAGCACTGATTAGAAGACAGTCTCAGTGCTCAGGACTGACATAGGGGTCTTCGTTCTCTTACTTGTTGTCTAAATTAATTTCTTTGCCTGTGCCTCTCACAGCTAGTTACATAATATCCCACCATTCTAGGAGTGTCCACTTTCCTACAGAACAGGGTGTGGACTAGTCAGGTCCATCTAGGATGCCATCTTATCATGCCTCTGTGGATAGCATCCTGTCCCCATTATGGCAGAGCTCTTCCTATACTTTTCCTTTCTTCATCCCAGACATATTTTCCATGAAGGGGAAGGCGTGTGGAGAGGTAGTATGGGCTGACTCTACCATGTTTGACCTGCCTTTTCCCTGCAGGCTGTAATATCCAGTTCTGGGCCCTGCTGTATTCTTCCTTAGGGTGTCTCTGACACTTCTATAATCTTCATCATATACCTTCTCACTCCACCACATTCTCTGCATCACACTTCTCTGGGCCTGGATACCTGTCTGAGGACTATGCTGGATTTGCACATCACTATTTGGCTTTAACCTCTAATTATGGATCAATCCCAAAGGCTGTCAGTTCTGCACCATTTTGCCCCACGTTATGGCTAACTTTCTTAAAAATTCCCCACCTTGGATTTCCAGAGTGCTGTGCCTTGCTATGTTGATTTCCAACACTTTCCTTGATATATATGTATATATATATAATATATATATAATATATATTATATATATATATTATATGTATATAGTGGGATCATAACTAGAGAATAGAGAACAGAAAGTATCTTTTATTTCCTCTGTATTACCCAAATCATGGAGGACAAAGTCAGACACATAGAGGTCACTCAACTTCTGTGTGTATGTATACAAGTGTGTGTGTTAAAGTCCCTGGGTAGGGAATGTAGAAAGATAACAAAGATAAAGTTTCAAGAGCCTGCTCAGTTGAATGTTCTTTGATGTCCAAAGAATTGATAATACTGGGGTAACTTTGTCAACTGATAATAATTCTCCTCTTTCTGAAAATGCTGAAAGGGGCAAAAGATGCTTTCTTCTTTCCAGTTTTTGCAGCCAGGTCTCAATTTTTTCTGGCAGGTACGTCTTTGACACGTGGGTTCTCACTCTTTAGGGCCAGTGCTTCCTCCTCACTTGCCAATTATTGACCACTCTTGTGTGGACATATGTGAGAGCCATGCTTGATGCTGATCCACATAGACACCTCACAGAGGCCTCCAGTCCTATAGCTGGAAAATGATTGCCAGGCTGAGATTGACTCCAGAGAGAAAGATGGTTCTGTTTCATTTGAAAGCTCTTTAAGTGGTGCTCAGGGAACAATAAACTGCTAATGGTGTAAGTGAATTTGTTAATTTTTAATTTTCTTAAGCTGTGGCTCCTTATTAAGAACTCCCCTATGTAAAGTATGCTGGTTTTGTTTGGAGATAGCAAAACATCCTTGGACTGATGACCTTTGCACATTAAGTGCTCCTGGTGCTGGGACTTTATTGCACATCAATGATATCCAACTTCAACTGCAGGAAGTCTCTCAAATCATCCATGACACTTATTCTTGAGGCCTTAGCTCTGCTGCTTCAGCACTGACCTCTGCAAAAGAACTCGCCACTGACTTCTTAGTTCCTTAAGGATATATTTAGTAAGTACCCATTATAAGTTAGGCATCATGGTAGATAGAAGGGACCCAGATGAATAGGACACAGTCCCAAGATAGACTTCAAATAATCTGCATATTTTTTGCTTCACTTCTGTTAAAAATATATCTTGCCAGCCTCCCCTTCAATTAAAAGAAAGAATTTATCTTCCTTTTTTTTGGGCAATTTTTAAAATTACATATACAAATCATGACAGAGTCCTGAATACAAATGTGTCAGACTCTGTCCTAGGTCTTTGGGATACCACAAGGGTTAAGAGAGGCAAAGTCCCAGTTTTTTTAGAGATTAAATTTCATTTGAAAAGAGATATATTTTATTTTAAAAATATAGCTGAATAAGGTGATTCTGGATAATAATAAGTATTATAAAGAATATAAGTCCTATCATAAGAGAGTGAGAGAGAGAGAGAGAGAGAGAGAGAGAGAGTGTGTGTGTGTGTGTGTGTGTGTGTGTGTAGTGTTCCTTCATATATGGTTATCAGGAAAAACACTATCTGAAGAGTTGACACTTGAGCTAAGATGTTAAAGGCCCAGCCACCCAAACATCCTGGAACTGAGTAGAGAGTTAAATCAGTGAGTGCAAAGGTCTTAAGCTTAGCATGTTCTGGTGAACAAAATTAAAGTCCTAAGCATGAGTCAAGACATAGGAATTAGTTAGGAAAAGAGATGGGAGAGGGAAGGGGACAGAAAAGGAGGGAAAGGGTCTGGAGACCTTGGAAGTCTGTAGTAAAGAATTTGGATTTGACTGCAAAGCCATGAGAAGGCAATGGAGGGTTTTGTCAAGACAACAAAATTATTGAATTTTAATTTCAAATATTCTTTTTTATCCACTGGAGATATTTCCTTCTCTTTTATTATTATGAAATACTTCAAACTATAGGGAAGTACAGAGAATAACATTACACCTATGTTTCCACCATACAGATTGCTTCAGAACATTTTTTCAGAGATTTAATAAAATATGGCAAAACATTAAGGAAAAAAAGTATTTCAGATATAGTTGAAGCCTCTCACGCATCTCTCCCAATGCCTTTTCCCTCCTTTGCTCCTCATAGAAGCCAACACTATCTTCAATTTTGTATTTATTTTTCCCAAGAAATATTTTTTACCACATTTATATGCATCCATTAACAATATGTACTATAGTTTTGCTGTTTAAAATCTCTCTAGAAATTATATCAACTGTATGCTATCCATCTGCAACTTGCTTAGATATTATTCTTAATTTATGAAGATGAATGGGTTGTTATCAGGCAAAATGGGGAAAGAGAACCAATTTCCATGAGATCATGGAAATAGTCTATGAAACAAATAATTGTGGTATGATCTGATATATTAGAAATAAAGGTAGAGAGGTTCAAGATGTGTGCTGGGTGTAGAACTGATGAGAATTGCTAATGCATTCCATGGGGGAAATGAAAGATAGAAGGAATGAATAGTTCCCAGGATTCTAGTTTGTATCCCTCTATATTAATGTATTTTACTGAGATGTGAAAGACTGAAGGACAATCACATTTGAGAGTGATGGAATATATGTTTTGCTCTGCAGGCTATAATTCTGAGATGCTTACTAAATATTTAACAGGAGGTGTCAAGTAATCAGTAAGTTGGTGTTTGCAGCTCAGTGAAGGGGTCAGAAATAGAAATTATAAATTTGAGTTTCATTGTTATACAAATGGTACTTGGCTGAATGAGATCAGCCAAAGAGGAACAGGGAGTGTATTGACAAAGAAGTGATATAGGACAAACATATTTAGAGATTGAACAGAGGAGGATGACCCAGCCCAAAAGACAGAGTTGGAATGGCCTGAGGGAAGAGGCTAGTGTGACATCATTAAATTCAATAGAAGAAAATACAGACAGTCCCCGACTTTTGATCTTGTTGTTTTCTCAAACCCCCAACAAGTCTCTCCTTTCATTCTATACCAAGGGTTCTTACCCTCAGCACCATGGACATGTGGGCCACATAATTCTTTGTTGTGTAGGGTTCTCCTATGCTCTGTAAGATGACTGGCAGCATCCTTGGCCGCCCCCCATTGTGACAACCAAATATGCCACCAGATATTGCCAAATGGCCCCTGGGAGCAAAAATGCCTCTTGTTGGAAACTACTGTTCCATACTAATTACTTTTACTACCGCCACCCACTTATTCTTAAATTCTATAATTTGGTTTCCATATCATTAGTCAATAAATTTCTCTTTCTGTGAAGTTGCCTCCAAGCAAATGCAATGACTGTTTGGCTTATCTTTATCATTTTTGTTTCCTATCCAGTTTTGAAAATCTCTCTTGAAACTACCTTACACTGGCTTCCATGATATTCTATCTTCTGTTTTTCATCCTACTTCTAAAATTACTCTCATTTTCAAATCTCTTCTTCTGCACTTTATATTTAAAGCTCTATAAACTTGACCTTAAACACATCTATTTCTATTATGTCCTCTCTTAATCCCCACAACTTCCATTATGACCTCTCTGTAAATGGGAGTCAAATGTTTATAGAACTTCAGCCTCTCTTCCAGGCCAAGAATTGTATTTCTTCCTGCCTTGCTTTTATTTATGTTTATAAATTTATCTGGAACTTGAAAGTTCAAACTCAGAAACTGATCATTTCTCTCAGCCGTACAGTATATTCCAACACAATTATTTATATTAATACCGCTATGTTCCTAATATTTTAGTGTTGAAATGCTAGTATAGTCTTTGATCCTACCTCTGTAATGATCTCAACCACTATCTCATACTGGCCTAATTACTTCATCTACAGAGTCATTGCCCAAATGTAGTCATTCAGTAGTTTGCCTGGAATATTGCTCTGGCTGATTTTTTGATCTCCTGGCCTCCAATTTATTTCTCTTCTTTGAGGACTTCTAATTAGTCCTCGACACTGCTTTTCTACTTGTTTTCCTAAAGAAAATACATGAACATGATGCCATGACATGCCCCCCTCCATCAATTACATCTCAGGTTATGCACACAAGTGTTTTCTAAACTCCCTTTGGCTATTATCAGGTCCTCCCTTATCTGGTCCTAAACTGTCTTCCCAAATTGATTTCCCTTTGTACCAATCAAATGTAACAGAGACATGTCCCACCCATGTAACTCACATTTTCTTACCTTTTAGTATTGCTTATGATTCTCACTCTGCCTAAATCCATGGCCCCGCTCTCTTCCCATGGAACAAACATATCAGCTTCGACAGATTCTCCTGATCTTTCCAGAATCCTTAACCTGCTATCTCCCCTTTTTCAGTTATTAGAAAGAAAGCATTGTTTACAGAGTTCTTACAGGATGCCATGCACTATGCTAGTTTTAAATATATATACTATATAATATAGATATTTTATAGTATTCTTATATACTATATGAATATATATGTATATATATGATTTTAATAGATATTTCCAATTTATAGGTAAGGAAATGTAGCACAATGAAATTAAGTAATTTATTTCGCTTTGTATAAAATTTAGATTGAGGATCTGGGTTGGCTTCCTAGATCTGTGTGGATCTAAAACCAGTGCTTCATCTACTACAAACATGACTTCAAAGGTAACACTACTTTCCTCTAACTGTTCATTACTTTTTATCTAAACTTCTATTTTTTTAGCATTTTTACTCTCAATATTGTGCAACAGTTATGTAGGTAGACGTTTCATTTTTCACTGAGCTCCCAAAAGGTCTTTATTTTAATCTTATGTATATTCTCCAAAGCCCCTAACCCAGTACTTCACACATTCAGCTGAGGTTTGCAGAAAATTTCTCTGACAGAAAGATGCAGTTTTGTTGTTGCACATATCAACACTGAACTGAAATTTGGAAAACAGTTCCAACTGCAGATCCAGCTCTAGTGATTGATGCTTCCAGTCATCACAACTTGAGCTTTAGATGTCCACCATCAATATGAGGCATCAATATGCCTAGTGTTCTATTAAAAGGATTTAGACAGGGTCCCTGCCTCTAAAACTACAGTCCCTAAATTTTCACCAAAATAAATTTATTTATTGGAGGGAAAATCATTATGACCTATAAAATGGAATCATATTTGGTTGGAAAAACACATTCATTTGTAATCACTAATATCATAGCCGGGATTTGTTTCTTCTATTTTATAGCAGATCCTGGGTAATATCATAGCATGAGTGTTGAGGAGAGTCCAATTTCTAAACCATTCTCTAGTATTTACTAGTTATGTTGATGTGGTCTAGACATCTAAACATCTTGAGCCTCAGTTTCCTCTTCTATAAAGTGAGGGGTTTGCTAACACCTACTAGGGTTGTAAGGGCTTTGATTGGATAACACATAAAATATTTATCTGAGTACCCAACACACACTGGAAACCCAGTAAGTGATAAATAATAATAACATTAATATGTGAGGGAATATGTGTATAACAGGTATTTGTGGGACTGTATATGTGTGTATGTATATATACTTATTTGTGGAAAAACAATGCTTTTGTAACTCACAGTCATATAACAGTTCCTTAACCTCCACCTCACACCAAGATGAGCATTTGTCTTCAAATAAAATGCAAAATAATGACATCAGAAAATGAGCCTCATATCTGTGGAGTAGCCCAACTCTCACACATCTGTTTTTTCTTTTCTCTCCATTTAGTATCCATTGATGTTGTGAATAACAAGTTCATGGACAACAGTTTGGTTCTAGCCGTTTGAAAGGTCTCAACACTCGTGGCAATTATGTATGGATATTTGATCTGACACTAAGTAGAAAGACACTATTTGTGGCTGCTTTCAGCTTTTTAGAGGGGCCTTGTGTTTGCTTCTTGTGGCAGATGTTAAAAACTCTCTACCTGTTAGGAGAGTTTTTATCTCTCAAACTGGGCCATTAGGGCATATAAATTAAATACTGATCACAGGTAACCTAAGGTCTGGGACTGGTAGCTTGTTTGTGAACTGATCATGGCATGTAGATTATAAATTGAGGAAGAGGGCCAAGGTGAGTTGTAACTCTAGATTTTAGGATAAGGTACCAGTAGGCAAAGGTCACAGAGATGTGGGATCATTACAAGAGCAACTAGTTGACCTAGAGTCATGTCTCACTACTTTTCTGAGCCTTGTTTTCTCATCTGTATATTGGGAATGATAATGCAAACCCCATGGTGTTGTTGAACCATGAAGAAATTAGGGTTATAAATGTGCCATCATTTTTATGAGTCTTGACCATAACTGATTTGTGTTATGATTTTCAGAGCCTTGGCTGTCATTCTGTGAGAGCCAATTCTCTGATAGGCTCAGTTTCTGTGCTCTGAAGATTTTTCCCTGTACCAAAGGCATTTTGGTAGTTTTATTTGCAGGTGGGACTAATAGCTTCCAAGGATATAATAGGTTGGACAGGAGAGTCCTGGTCCTCACCTTCATTGGGTGATTTGTCCTTTGGGAAGCATCTGTTCCTATATTAGGAGAAAGAACATATATCAGAGACCAGAAAGTAGATGCCTATAGTTGTGATAAGTTTTAGAAAGGCATAGCAATAAACTAAAAAGAAAACATCCTTAAATTCTCATTAAGTTTCTTTCAGAATGGAGCTGTATTTTCTAAAGTAAAGCTTCTTTTTCTCCCCTCTATTATTTTTGAAGCCTTGTCCTTTGGATAAAATATTAATCAGCTCAAGGTAACATATGACCATGATAAAAAGACAAAGGTTTTAATCATTCATTTGGCAGATATTTATTTTGTGCCTACTGTAGGCTGGGCTCTGTGGTCCTCACAGTCTGAAGGGAAGGGTGAAGGTGATGGGAAGACAAAGAGGTATGCAGGGAAGTACAGTGATACATAGCAGGGAATTAACTCAGACGTGGGGTTCGAAAACTGCTCAAAGGAAGTAATGTCTTTATTGAGACCTGAAAGATGAGAACAAATGAAGATTGGAAAGGAAACGTATTCAACTTGGGAAGAGCAATCTGTGCTAAGACAGTGTGTTTGTGCAACTCTCTTCTTGAGTGAAGCATATATTTTAGAAGAAAATGATTACTGAAGAAGCTAGGAAGGCGAGATGGGGACATATCATGCAAAATCATGCAAATCATGTTAAATTTGAGCTTTACCTTAAGAGCAAGGGGTAGGGTAGCATCAAACTATTGTACCAGGTGTGTGACTAGTTCTGGTAAAGCTGAGGCTTAGAAGAGCTGAGATGTCCAGGCAGGTATCCAGGAGAGATGGTGGTAGCCAGACCTAATGTACTGCTATTTAGTAAGTACATTGTGAATACATATTGTGCCACTAATTTTGTCCTGGATCTTATAGGAGAAATAAATATGTGACAGTACCTGTCCACAAGGGAAATCTGTTTGCTACTTTGAGTGTTATAGTTTCCCCAAACAGCTGAATGACAGAAGGGAGGACATTTATGTCCTAGGATTTTCTTGGAGCTCAAAGCAAAAATCATACTGGACAAAGTTAAACTGGCATGGAAGATTTTTAAACACTATAGGATAGAGAGAGACCAGACCGCAGTCTGAACTCAACGTTGCTGAAACAAAAGGCTGGAGAGTTTTTAAGGGCTGGAGTGGGGAAACTTTAAGGCCATCTGTGTTTGCTAATTGGCCTTGCCCAAAGGAAAAGTAAACTTTCTCCTAGCTTCATGACAGCAGGTAATTTTACAACAAAACCCCTAGCAGTTAGACCCCTACCCTCCCAGAGACTTGGAGATAGGGATGCTATTTTCCTTGATGATTATATTTCAGATAGAAAGCTCCCAGGTCCTTGAGAAAGACATTCCTGGGTTATAAAACTGGCAAGAGACTGGAAGAAGATTTACATCTCAGAGGAGCAGGTAAAAAATTTGTCATTACAAGTTTTCTAAAGTAAGTGCTCTAATAAAAAGGGAAGTCCGGGGCCTAGAGGCAGGAGAAACCTGTCTAAAGTTCGGTCAAGCTGAGGGAAATGTTGAGGCTGACTTGGTCAGAAGCAACCTGCCATCACATAATATATTGTCCAGAAATACAGTTTTATTTTGAAATCCTATAATGTGTATTGTATTTCACAATGTATGTGTTTATCAAATGTAAAGATGTTTGTCTTGGTTTGGATTCTGCCAAGAGCAGAGCTTGAGATAAAGACTTGATTTGGGGTGGTGTCTTTGGGAAATCATTCCAAGAAGCAGCAGTGAGAATGAGGTGAGTGAGACAGGGAAGGTAGAAAATTCTGTAAAGTCATGTTATGAAGGTACACTATTGAGTTGTTGCAGTTGGCTATAAGACCTGAACTTGGCAAGGACCTCTGAGAGTACTACCAAAAAAAAGGAATGCAAGGAATTTAATGAAATGTACTACAAACTTTCCTCCTGCAACTGGTTCTGAGAGTGAAATTGATATTCATTCTGTACCTCCCTCACCACCCATCCTAAGATTTTCCTCACCTTCAAAGAGAAATTTAGCTCCTAGGTTGTTTACTCGTTGTGGTGATCTGATCCTTCATCCCAAGGGATAATCCTTTGATTTTCCTTCACTTGTCAGACTGTGTTGGCTTTAATTTCCTACTTACTGTACAGACCAGACATAAAACTCCAAAATGCATCTTAGTAAATTTCCATAGTTCCAAATATAATCCTCCTCATGATGTAATGGCAACCCAGCTTCTCAATGCCCAGGGCTGATAACCCCAATCGTTTTTGGCTTGTTTGCCTTCCTGTGTGTAGATCCCAAGTGACCTGGCAGCATTTTTAACTTTCGGTCCAATGGAATTTTCACGGTGTCTCTCAGTGGAAATATTCTTTGCTGGATAAGAGCAATTTTAAGCCAAAAAAGCTTACAATTGTGGTGCCAGAAAGCACAAATTCTGTAACTGGCTTCTGGGCATAATGGAAGAAGGGCCAAACATATATCCATCTCTAGCTTTCCAGTCTGATGTACTCTAGCTATTGACTCTGCTATTACTATAGTGCATATACAGGATTCTTGAGAACAACTTCCTCCCATAGCATGTCATCCACAAGCTGCTGCCTTAACTGAGCCTTTAATAATTTATTAAAATTCTACCAGGACATCTGCTTTGAGATGATGAAGTACATGGTAGGAAGAATTAATACTCTGGTCACGAGTCCGTTGTTATATCTTACTTGCTTCAAAATGAGTCTCTTGGTCCAAAGCAAAATTTTATAGGATTCATGTCACTAAGTCAGGCTAATTTTAATACTTCTGTAAGCCCTTGGATAATGGGGCTGGCAGAATACTGTAAGATGAGATGCCAAACCCGTATCTGATGTAGTTGGTTTTTTTTTTTTAATAAGGAAGAATAACTGCTTCTTCAGAGTTGAATGAGTCCAGTGGAGTCAACTTGCCACCAAGTGGCTGTGTGGCCTTATTGAGGGATATTTCCATACTGAGCATTCAGTTTTTGTCACTGATGTTGACTGCTTGGACATTTATCAGTAGCAGTAGCTAGATCAGCTTTGATGAGAGAGAGCCCATGTAGAGCTTCCATCCCTGACACCATGGCTGCTCCTTTCATAGCCCCATAGTACAAGCCTTGGAATGGCTGAGGACAGAAGCAGGCTGACATCCACTGGATGAGCCATTCTATCTACCAGATTCTTTAGTGCCTCATTCACAGTTGAAGTTCTCTGTTGGTCATTAAAATAAGACACAAAAATCTGCCTACTTTGTGCTACATCTTTGGATCTATCTATATGCGTCTTCCCTAGAGTTGCATACTTCCAGGTCCCTGACTCCGTTGGGAAATGAAGTCTATGGATCCCTTACTTAAATCCACCTTTTACCCCATATTAAGTTGATGACTAGTATAATGAATCAGGGAACCGTCCACTTGAATCCACATGCCCATTGGAGACACTGTTGGAAGGACTTAGGCCAGGCTTACATTTATCACTTGTCATGATTTTAAAAATAAACTGCCCTCTAGTTGCAGAAAATGGAAATCTTTGTGAATGTTACCAGAAAGTCTTCTTGCTTTTACAGCGTGCCCGAGGCTATAGTTGTCTGATGGAATCCTGCCATTCTCTTTCTTTAAAGTGCTGAAAGCAGTTAGCAAAAGCCAACCAACTCCACTGTTCCTAAAATCGCTATTGCACCCAAACTGTCCAAATGCTAGAGCTATTACATAAACCAATGTTTGCCCTTACATCTATATTATATCCCAATCTACCACAAGTTCAAATCTTTTTTTTTATTGGAGTATAATTGCTTTACAATGGTGTGTTCGTTTCTGCTTTATAACAAAGTGAATCAGCTATACATATACATATGTTCCCACACCTCTTCCCTCCTGCATCGCCCCCCCCACCCTCCCCATCACACCCCTCTAGGTGGTCACAAAGCACCGAGCTGATCTCCCTGTGTGATGCGGCTGCTTCCCACTAGCTATCCATTTCACGTTTGGTAGTGTATATATGTCCATGCCTCTCTCTCGCTTTGTCTCAAATCTTAATAATTGTGATATTTCAACACATCAGATGTTATCATGACTGCACTATCAGCAATGGAGTCTGTACTGGCACCAGAGTGGTCCAATATCAGAATCCTATTCTAAGGTTCCATTTCCTGGGTTCATTTCTATAGTCCTAGTTTGGTTTCTCCTTGTGATAGGCATTGGGTACAAGTATTTCATATGGATAGTTATCTTTCAAAGCAGGAATGAGGGAGTAGAGAAGAGTGAGATAATTAAGTGAGAGAAACCTATAAGTTTTTCATTATCAAGCTTGCTTCTATAGGAAATAGAGGCTCAATTCCAGAGGAACCTCTGGAAGGTTCCTCCCAAAATTACCTGACAAAGAATGAGAGGTTCAGGAATTTATCTATTGGCTCTTGTGCTCCATTATTTGAGAGTTGCCCCCAAGAATTTTAATAGTCCTGCAATTATGGGTTCTACCTTTACTTGGTATCAGCTGGATCCCAGAGCCACGAGGCAGAAACGTCCAGAGATTCACAATGGCTTCTTGAAGGGTAGCTCTACCAGCCTGCACAGAGTTGTTCATAACCCTATGACTCAACTTAGAGATAGGCCAAGAGGATGTGATGCTGGACACCAAAAACACATTACAGTATTCTCTTTTAAATCACCCAAAAAGAAAGTAGACAAATAAGAACAAAACCAACAAACCAACCAACCAACAGAGAAAGCTCTAAAATGACGAATCATGAATATCTCATGGATCTTGATGATGCCTGATAATCAGCTGCTTTTCCTTGAGCTTTTGCATAACCAATCTTGACAAATATGACAAGAGGAAAATAACTTTCCCATGTAGTAATTACTCTAATCAATGAATGCAACAATATTTATTGGTTACCAGATTCCAATATAAGTAGCTCAGGAGATGCTGTCACAGAAAGATTTCCAGGAAAAAAAAAAAGCTTCTATAAATAGGCAAGGTGAATAGGGTTCAGCATAAAAGAAAGAAGAAAGAACATGCTATAGTATTCAGTGGGGAGGGAAAGATTAGCTGAGGAAATCAACATGGCTTTATCGAAAAGCTTATCTGATTTGGACATTGAAGGATAGGACAATAAAATTATTGAAAAAGGATAAGTCTATTTGAGATGAGTACTCTAATGCAGGGAACAGTAGAAAAAAAGAGAGTGTGTGGTCAGTGAATACCAAGTAGTTCTCTCTGGGCTGATTCCAAGATGAGTTAATTCTTTTTCAAAATGAGAAACTCAGGAAATAAATACTGTCATAATTTGACAGAAAATTATTTTGTAAGTTGTCTTAAGTCCTAATGAAGTCACCTTGTGATGCATACCGGGAATATCACCCATTGAGAATGAACTGCCTGACCAAGAGTTTCGAAAGCCACATGGCACAGATGCCAAACACAGAGGTTTATGTGCCACAGCCACTAGGGAGTGTCCACAGTCTGAATTGCATAATCTTGGAAGGAAAGAATAGACCATGGTTTCCAATAATGTCAAGGTCTTTCCAAGGGGAACACAGAAATGGAAAAAAGCAGCAAGGCAGAACTGTGATTTTCTCTAATTATTCACTCTTGAAACGAGATTTTTCTCAAAGCAGAACAGAACTGCTCTTTTTAATTTATTATTTTTTTCCCAAGGTCTGGGCTGAGGTTTCAACTTTAAAGTGCAGGTGAGCTTTCAAGTTATAGCACGGCAGGTCTCCATGTTACCAACAACAAAATTTCTTTCATCAGCGCTCCAAGTTCAAAGGGAAGAAAAGCTTCAAATGCGTATGTTTCCAAAGGGACTAAAAGGACTGATCATCTATAGAGCCAGTCACACATGTGAGCTCACGCCAGCTACAGTCAAGTTTTTCTAAACATGCTTAGAAAAAAAAAGTCATCTCTTAAAGGGCAAGTATTCTGTCCTTTTTGGTGCCTGATGCCTTGCAGGAACTCAGCTCCAAGGTATTGAGAAACAATGTCATAAGACCTTTGTTTTCTGT
The DNA here is from genome assembly GCF_949752795.1 of Hyperoodon ampullatus. Taxonomy (NCBI): domain Eukaryota; kingdom Metazoa; phylum Chordata; class Mammalia; order Artiodactyla; family Ziphiidae; genus Hyperoodon; species Hyperoodon ampullatus. Next base: position 205,782,439 of record NC_136914.1, read on the forward strand.
ATCTTTTTCTTTTAAAAATTATTATTTATGTTATCATTATTTGAGGTGACTGGAAAGTGAAGGGGATAGAAAGGAGGAGGATCAAAATTTTCCCTTCTAATTAGAGCTGGTGCTGCTATTGTCAGACTCATTTCTGGATGTGAGCCAGTGAACAGTTAAAACAGTTATATTTTCTCCCAATATACTGAATATACCACATGGCATCTGACACTGGACTCAATCCCAGAACCAAGCACAGGTTCAGTAGGAAGCCAATTGGGTTCTGTCCCAGTGGGTAAAAAAGTCTCCTCATTAAGATTTTTCCATTAGGTATGTTTCTATCTAAATGAGAGAATGGGGGGGGGGGGTCTGCTACACTGCATTATCTGGGTTGGTATTGGCCATCTTGCTCCACTGTCCATTTCTTCCCTGTCATTCTGTAACAATGTTATCCTTTGAGACAACATGAAGGGCTCCTTTGAGAACTGCCTTTAAGTATGCATTTCCAGAAGTAAATGATAAAAATGTTCTGATAGAATAGAATGATTGGATTAATAGAATGGAATGATTAGATTAATTCAGCAATTAATCCAACAGACAGCACCCATATCTTTTGCTGCTTGGAGCATCTTCACTTATGGGATTAATGGGGGGCCATGACATGATTAGAGGCTCAAGCAGGAGTTTACATGTATTTCAACACAGGTTAGCCTTATTTTAAGTGAATATGACACACTAAATATGCAAGTCAGTTAATCAGGACCCCATATTTACTATATTTAATTTAAAGCAGGGATTCTTTACATGTTAGTTTTGTAAGAATTCTATAGTATATTACTTGAGTAACAACACAAATTGTATTTATACTCAACTATCCCTTGAGATTGGCACATGTGTATGTCAAGTAGAAATTCATCCTTATATTTGCAAAAGGAAACTATAATTTTTATGCAACTACTATAAAGTCATAATTGATTTTATTATTTTGTTTTTGTGTCTACCTTTCCTCTAAATGAAAAAGTGAGCAGCTTGAGGATGAAAAGTGAGCAACTTGAGGATGGAAACCAGGATTTTTATATTTTTTATTTAACTATCAATTTTTTAAAATTTTAGCCTAATGTTTGGCCATAGCAATGACAGTAGTAATAGTAGTAGATATGAACCTAAAATTATTTGGTATTTGCTATGTGTCAGATACTATTCTAAGTGTGCTTTACATGCATTATTCTATGTGGTAACCACAACTTAATTTTAAAAAGGGGAAGATTAAATATATTACCCCAAATCACACAGCTACTCTGATGGAGACAAAAACATGAACCCAAGTATGTTGACTCTAGAATCCATATTCTTATCCACCTTAGATATAGTAGTCTTCTGTTTTTGATTTGGGTTCCATAAGAAGGGAGGCCTGAGACAAGTAGTTGATTACAAATAGTTTATTTGGTAAGTGATTCAAGGAGTCTAGGTAGGAGAAATGGGGAATGAGTCAGGAAAGAGAAGGAAGCCAACGACAGGATGCATTAATGAGCAAGTTACAGCTCCCCTTGCTGGGGCTCTCAGGAAGATGGTATAAAACACACCCAGAGTCTTCACCCAATTAGCAAGGAGCCTGATACACCAGCTCCTACTTACTGAGAGCTGCTCATAGAGTGTCAACTCTCCAGCATGTCTGGCCTTCCCTATGTGGGGATGAACACTGTTCCATGGCCCAAAGAAGCTCTCAGCAGATAGTCATGGTGGGTTAGGGATGGTGTTGGCTTCTTCAACACAAGCATGCATTTTTGGACAAAAAGAATGATTAGAGATGTGATGTATTCATCAGTTCTGGGTCCTTTGATGGCCAGCTAAAAAAAATTAGTGCAAGTTCCTAATGGGGCTCTCCAGTTGCCATGCCAATTTTGTGGATCCCAGCCCTGTTATGAGGAGATGAAGTTTTTTATTACTGACATCTTAAAGCTGTTCAGACAATTACTATATGGTCATTTTCCCTTACCAGAGATAGTGCAACCAGCCTTCCCTGGCCCCAATTAACTAAAGGAAAAAAAAAAATGAAGGAAAAAATTTAGTTTCCTGTACCGCTTCATTGCTTTACTTAATTGACCTGTTTGAGTCTGTGCCAGAACTGAATCTTGTTTGAGTGGCAAAGTTTAACAATCAACTTACATTTCAATTTCATGCAGCTTTCAACATAGAAAATTTTATCGTTGTTGTTGGTGGGGGGTAGTGACAATGAGCTGGGATGGAGAATGTATTTAGGAAAAGGAAACAAATTAGTTGCTTCATGTGCTGAAGTCTTTAATAATATGGTAATCTAAAGCTGAGTTGTTATGAATTCTGAATAAGCATTGTCTGCTGTTTAAAGTTTCCCATGGCTTACTGTCAAATATATTAAAATGGATTTGGAAAGTCTGTAAGCCTTCTAATCACGGATAAAATATATTATTTTATGGGACTCTAAATTTGTGGTAATTATGTGCCATTTAGTTAATCTCTCTACATTATTTACCAAGCATATTTTGTAGTCAAATACTTGAAGAATTGACAGGGTAACATTCAACAGCAACTATAAGCAGAAATGAGAGAGAGAGAGAGAGGTTAGGGGAAAAAAAGCATCAGAATGTAAAAATGATTTGTTTTCCTGTTTGTTGTTTATGGAGTATTCCATTCAATGAGTAAGATAGTTAACAGAGTCACCTGTGTTCCGTTAAACACTCAGGTTTGGGTATGTGTGAACACATGTTAAAAAAAAAAAAAGTCTTAGGAACACAGTGACCCCAACACAAAAAGCAGATTTAATGAGACTGAGTATTAAGATTCCAGCTGAAGCACCCACATCACAGATACTGGTAAACAGCTGAGGCATGTGAGGACAGTGCAGCTGCTTAGATATTCTGGAGCCCCTAAGTAATTGTTCACATTAAATAGCTTTTCTGAAGCTGCTTGGAATTGGAAGGGATTTATTTTGCCAAATCATAATTGACAGATATTGAGAATGATGTTGTAATGATGCATTTGGCCACCTAAATATTTCCAGATCATCCATGCTCACACATGGTAGCTGAAAATATCTTGATATTTATAAACTCTCGTGCCAATGAACATTCTGGTGGGAACATTCAGAATGGCCCTGTAGCTTCCTGGGTATCCCAAGGAAAGGGAATTAAGACTTTGCCATTTTTGACTTACAGCTGTAGAACATATAAGAAGATATAACTTGAAAAGGGAGACGTCGGGGCTGTTGGCATACAAAATTCCATTTTTTGTTTCGTTTGTGACATGAAGGTCCAATGTAAATCTTGGACAGACACAGTTCTAACCACACATCCTCAGCAGGAAATTTTTATACTAAAATTAATATATTACAACAGTATGATACATAGGTGGTCACAGTAAACTAGAACCTCAGTCCCTGGATGTGGTTCTCTTGCATTTTACAGAGCAAAGAATCACAAACATAGGAAAGGAAATAAAATGCTTTCCTTTTCCCATATTTTAAGTTAATAAGTTAAAAGATGAATGCATAATAGCAAGTGTGTCATTCCCAGTGGGACTTCCCTCCACACCTAATGCCAGTTTTCGTTGCCTACATGTTTCCTATATCCCATTCATTGCTTTGAAAAAAGTTTGTTAGAGGCTGATACCTTTCCATCTCTTTAAGGCAAGTACTTGGGATTCTCCTATCATGTGGGCTCACCAAGTCTCAGAAGGTTTTATTTATTTTAAAATACGGCTAATGGTGCTGGGTACAATGAATATTACTCTGGAAACTTCCATTTTCTTCTTGATTCCCATGCGAGGACTACTTCATGTTATAGGGCAACTCTCTGAGAAGAAAAATAGCAAGATTAACTGCAATAGACTGGAAACTCTTGGAGGGTGTAGTCTTACTCTACTTTGTATATCTCCAGGACCCAACACAATGATTTTTAAAAAACAGTTCTCATATGAGAAGTAAATTCTGTTGAAATGAATTGAAATACATGCACAGACAGGGAGCTTGCCTTGGTTCTGACCCTTAAATGTCTTAAACTTTAAACCAACCATGGGAGGTCAGGCACTGCTATGGCTGAGTAGATGACTTTAGCTATCTTAACATGCATTTGTAGTTCTATGAAGATACACTTGGAATATAAACTCCCGGATTTTGATCTGGTAACCAAAATGCTAAAAGACATGCTCTAAACAAGTGGAAACAATAAACACAAGATTATTTTGCTAGAAACGCTAACATACAAAGCATTTGAGGGCTGCGTGGGGAGGAGGACACGTTTGTCTGTTCTGAGGGAGGAGGTTAGTAGGAAATATCAATACCAGCATTTTGAATTGAGAGTCTTCTTGGCTTCAGAGTTGCCAAAATTCATCTTATTCTGTTTGTGAACCAATTCATCAAAGTATGTAGGGAAATGACAATCACATCTACTATACAGATGGGAAAACTAAGAGATACAGAGTGTGTAGTTTTTGCAAAGTCACTCAGATATTGATGGTGATGAAATAGATATCTACCCTCTACTAACTCTGAGTTCAAGGTCTTTCCTCCTTAACCATATTAACACTGAATTTCCTGTTCTCCCCACTTCTGTTCTAAAGTATGTTGGCACTGGAGGCATACTTGAAACATGCAGTCACATCTGAACTCTTTCACAGGTCAGATGAGCACATCTTGAAGAGGAAATATACAGTGAGTCTAAACATGTGCATCTTATTCAATTTGTATACATGATACCGAAGGAACTTTTCAAAGCTTACTTCTCCTGACTTCTGACAGTACATAAACCAGTCTTGTAAATAATGACTAGCCTGTACAGAGTGCTTTATACAAATGGGAGCGGATCCAGGGGATATGATAACTGTATGTATGTGTATAACTGTGTCTGCTACTTATTATTATTTTTAACAACTCTGCTCACTTTCACCAGAGTAAATACTAGAAATGACTGAATCCACTGGTCTTTTATTTTCTTTAGATATAACATAATTCTCCATAGGTGACAAACAAATGGTATTTTTACTGACAGATCTCAGCTGCTCTAAAAAGAAAAACACATTATTTCCTCTTATATTTATTATGCTTTTTAAAAAAGACCTTTAGCGATAAGCACTACTTAGAGGGCAGAGTCAACACATTAAAGATAATGTCAAATTATAGCTATGTCCATGAGAGGCCATATACATTAAAAGAGTAAAAATTAGTTTGGCCTAAAATAATCTAACTAGTTTAGTCTGATATATTTTATGAAAAGAGAGAATACACTACATTTTGAGTGCCCTGGGATACTAATAATATTGATCTTATAATAAATAATAATGACTATCTGAATGTACTCCAAAAAGTAGAAATGGTGCAGATGATATTCTTTAGTCAAAATTAATAAACCAGTGTATGAATAAATTAAGAAAACTATAAAACAAAAAGAACAAGGAGAGAATAAAAACTGAAACCACAGAATTTATAGAAAGTAAAATTTAAAAAGGTTTATATTCCAGACTATGAGATATAGCTAAAGCAATGAAAAAATATAAAAATTTTATTTAAATAATAGAAAGTAAAAACAAATAAATTAAGCATCAATATCAATAAGTTAGAAAGTGACCAACAATAAAAGCCTATAGAAAGTTGAAGAAATACTTTAATAAGGATGTAACAAAAATAAGTTAGTAAAGAGAAAAATAGTAAAAATAATAAATGTATTCACTTATTTGAATAATTTAAACAAAATAAAAATAGATTATACATTGAATTAAAGATAAATAGGGAAAAAGCACACACATAAATAAGAAATGGGAATGGGGATATAACTATTGATACAAGAGATATTAGTAAACTAAAACATCTCAGCTCAAGTCTGTACAAATAGATTTGATACCCATATAAAATAAATGTATTTCTTAGCAAATATAAATTACTAAATCTACCCAAAGAAGAGAATAAAATGAAAAGTCAAAGAAAGCAATAGTGAAAATTTATTCAAGTGCTTTTCTTAAAAGAGTACAAGCGTCAATGATTTTATAGGTATATATTACTGAAATTTTAGGAATAGATAGGTAAGTGTTATTTAAACTCATTGAAACATAGATGATAAGGAATATTTCAGTATTCTTTTAAAAGATAAAGTCGGTGTAATACTATTCCTAAAACTTGATAAATATGTTAAAAAAAACACTAATAGACTAATCCCTCTTGTGAGTCATTGCAAAAATTTCAAATAAATAAAGTTGAGAAACATATTAAAATACTTGATCATTAAAATATATTTCAAAACAAAAATACAATGATCTTTCAAAATCAGATCAATTAATATATTTCACAGTTGTAGTCCAGAAAATAAGAAACCCATTTCCATAAAAGTTGGAAAGGCGTTAAAGATTCAACAAAGCATTAAATTCTAACATTTATTACTAACAATGCATGTACTTATAGATTAAATACATTTCTATTCCAAAAATATACGATTTTTGGCATATTTAAAATCTTTTATGTAGATGACATTAAACTGTGCATATCTTTTTGTAACTTTTTTTTAGTTCCATGCTATATTTGTGGAACTAAATATATCAACATATTGAACTATGTTGATACTCATAGCTTTAACTTAATTATTTCAAATGTAACTATGGCAGCGTTGATTTATCCACTTTTTAATTGATAGACATTTAAGTTGATTCAGTAATTTTCTTTATAACAATAGTGCTGAAAACATGCCTTTACATGTCTCGGATGTGCAGGCTTAGCGGCCATGGCTCGTGCACCCAGCCGCTCCGCGGCATGTGAGATCTTCCCGGACCGGGGCACAAACCCATGTCCCCTGCATCGGCAGGTGGTCTCTCAACCACTGCACCACCAGGGAAGCCCTTTTACACGTCTTTTTACAAACAAATGTAAAACTTTCTCTAAGGTATATTCCCAAGACTTTAATTGATTGCTTGTAGTGTATGTACATCTTAATATTTACTAGAACTTACTAAATTGCTCTCCAAATTGGTGTTACAAACTTATGTTACTATTAGCAGAGTGCAAGGCTCCACATCTTTCCCAAACCTCAGAATTGACAGATTCTAATTATCGTTTCTCTGTGATATGTGTGAAATGATACGCCATGGTTTTAGTTACATTTCCCTGATTCCCTGTTCCAGAGCATAGAAAAGGAAGAACTTCCTAATTTCTTTGCTGAAACCCAGTATTATAAAGACAATAAAACTCAACAAAGATATTACATAAAACATAGAAACAAAGGTCAACTTTCCATATGAATAGAAGAATAGAATTAATAAATACAAAGTTATCAAAATAATTCAGAACACACTGACAGACAACATTTAAATAACTATGTATAGTTTTTTAAAAAAATTTTTTGACATAGGAAAAGCTATATATATTTAATATATGCAACTTGATAAACTCGAAGATAAGTATGCACCTGTGAAACCTTCCCCACAATCTATGCCATGAACTTATCCATCACCTCCAAAAGTTTCCTCGTGTCCTTGTATTTATTGTTATTATTATTATTATTTTCTTAAGGACATTTAACATAAAATGTAATGTCTTAGAAAAATTTTAATTCTACTACACAATACACCATTGTTAATTGTAGGCAATATGCTCTACAGTAAGTCTAGGACTTATTCATCTTGTATAACCAAAACTTTGTACTCATTGACTAATACCTCCCCTTTGCCCCCTTCACTCCAGCCAGGCCTGGGCAACCACCATTCCATTCTCTGCTTCTATGAGTTTGAATATTTTGGATTCCTAGTAAAAGTGGTATTATGTAGTATTTGTCCTTCTATCTATTTTATTAGCATAATGTTTTCTAGGTTTATCCATATTGTTGCAAATAGCAGGATTTCCTTCTTTTTTAAGGGTGAGTAATATTCCATTGCACGTATATACAATAGTTTGTTTATCCATTAATAGCCATTGACATGTAAGTTGCTTCCATGTCTTAGAAATTGTGAATAATGTTACAATGAACACGTGGGTGCATATAATCTTTTTGAGATCCTGATTCCAATTATTTTGGATATATGCTGAGAAGCAAGATTGCTAGATCATATGATAGTTCTATTTTTTTTATCTTTTTGAGGGACATCCATACTGTTTTCCATAGTGGATGCACCGATATGCATTCTTAGCAATGATGTACAAAGTTTCCCTTTTCTCCAAATCCTCACCAACATTTGTTATCTTCTGTTATTTTGATAGGAACCAACCTAAAATGTATGAGGTGATATCTTGTGGTTTTGATTTGTATTTCCCTGATGATTAGAGACGTTGAGCACCTTTTTCTATATCTGTTGGTCATTTGTATATCTTCTTTAGAGAAATGTGTATTCAGTTACTTTGCCCATTTTTTTAAATTGGGTTATTTGTTTTTTACTATTGAGTTGTAGGAATTCCTTAAATATTTTAGATACTAACCCTATATCAGATATATGGTTTGCAAATATTTTCTCCCTTTCCATAGGTTGCATTCTTATAAAGAATGGGAGGTATTAAAACTAGAAGAAAGATGAAAAACTGTCATCTCCTTCAGATGATATAATTATACACATGGGAAACCAAGTGAGGCAATTAAAAATACTAAAAACAGAATGATAATGTAGTTAGTTTCACCCAAAATTAATCTAAACATTCCACAGTTTTCTGATCACAAATAAACCTTATTATATAACAGATATATAATTTATAATAACAAAAAGTATACTATCTAGAAATAAATTTGTGAAGAAATATACAGTATATGTATATAAATTAGTAAAAGTGGAGTCATGATATCCAGCACCAAATATTAAAACACATTATACAGTGACAGTAATTAAAAGAGTATAGTCACCTATGTACCAAAGACAAAATTTAGAGATTAGAAAGGGAGTCAAGTAAATGTTTTTTATTTATCTGTTAAAACTCTAGATTCAAGAGGATGATTTATTCAAAAGCAATATTGGAATAACTCCTAAAACTCTTGGCAAAAATTTTATTCTTACAAAATAAATTACATATTCCACTTCTGTCATGAAAAAGTAATTTGGTCTGGATATGAGTTTCTTCCAAAAATAAGTTTAAAATTGAAATATATAATACATATATATATTTCAATATATATTTTTATATATACTGGAAACCAAAGAGCAGAAAATATTAAAAGCAACCATGGAGACAAAAAGATATATTACATTCAGGAGAACAGCAATATGAATGACAGTTGACTTCTTAGAAACCATGCCGACCAGAAAAGAAGAGAATGACATCTTTAACTTGCTATAGAAACAGTCAATCCAGAATTCTATATTCAGCAAAAATATTTTTCAAAATTAAGGATAAAGCAATAACCTCACTAATCTCTCTGAATTCTCTGGTATAAACTACACATGATTAAAAAAAAAAAGCCCACTGCATAATCAACTGATGAGGTCTATGCTGCCAGAGGATTCTGCTTGTAAATGTATCAAGAAAACTATATTAACCTTTAAAATTAAGCTAAGACCAAAGCAGTAACTTTTGCCACTCTCTATCAGTCAATGTGCTGGATATGCTATTTTTCTCCAAACCCATTCTCCACCATTTTTCACACTTCTGTCTGCCGTGAGATGTTGATTTTTTTTTTTTTTTTTAATGCGGTACGTGGGCCTCTCCCTGTTTTGGCCTCTCCCGTTGAGGAACACAGGCTCCGGATGTGCAGGCTCAGCGGCCATGGCTCACGGGCCCAGCCGCTCTGCGGCATGTGGAATCTTCCCGGACCGGGGCACGAGCCTGTGTCCCCTGCATCGGTAGGAGGACTCTCAACCACTGTGCCACCAGGGAAGGGAAGCCCTGAGATGTTGATCTTTACAGATGGCATCAACAGGCTCACTTGCCTTCCAGCCTTCAGTTGAGTTCAACCAGTGGAAGGTACCAGTAAGAGAGTGGGCTATGAGTTACCATGTCTGTATTCCTCCATCAAAGACCAGGCTCCTTGATGTAGCCACCTCCTATAGCTATAGCTCTCTCTCAGAGTTCTGGTGATTTTTCCTATTCTGTCTCCCTCAGAAGAGTAAGAGTATAAACTCCCTGCTAGCAGCAGAGTACTTCACTGTCCTTTGTAGTTTTCTCTTAATACTGCTCATACCTTTGTCAACAGTATTTCTTTAAACTACCCTCAGTTATCCTATTTATTACATCACCTTTTTTTAAAAAAATAAAAACCTGGAAGGATACTGTCAAGGTTCTTATTTTCAAATAACAGGAAGCAATGATGGAAGTTTGAAGCAAAATGGCAATTACTAAGCTCGCACCATCAGAGTGCTAGAAGGCCGGGGATACTGGCTAGTGTAGTCTTCCATTAAAATTTATCCCTGAGTAAACCAGTATTAATGTCTACAGGGTTCTTCTAAGATCCATCATACTCTTTCTCACTCCCACTGTGTAACAGCAAGCCTAAATCCCTTGATGAAGGGAATCAACCAGCCTGTGTACATTCTCCCATCATTTTTGTCGGGTTTTCCCTGGTTGAGAGAACCTGGCCAGGGGGCAGTATCAGCTTCATTTCAGTGGAATCATTTTTTTTTTTTTTCTTATGGTGGAAGAGTTCTTTCTTGAGTATGGATATTTTTAAGCCAACAAAGTCCAGTAAAAAGAAAACAAATATTTTTTTTTCTAGCATTATAAGTACATCTTTATCTAGAATAATGAGAACTGCATTCTCTTCTATGCTTGTATTCTGCCTTTGAGAGAAACAGTACCCAATGTCTTGTGTCTTTCACTGTGATTTCTTTGGTCAGAGACTATGGAGTATCAGATATTATTATGGTAAATTATGAGATTTCATGGAAAATGATGTTGACAGAAGAATGGCAGGCACAAAAGGGATAACCAATTTAAAAAATATGTCTGTTCTGGTGAAGACAAACTGTTCAACTCTCCAAGATGGAAAGGGCATAATACAATACCCTTTCCACTATGGCTCAAGGGTACAATATTGTTTGAGTAATCTGGTGCTGGTTGCTGCAATCGCAAAAGCAGGCATTCAAGTAGGCTGGGCCCATCAAAAACAACTAAGATGTTCTGTCCAACTCTTTCTGCTTGAGAGTCATCCAGTGACTAGGTTCTTTAGGATAACAAGAAGCAGTGTTCTAGAACTTTTAGGTTCCTCTGATTCTTGTGAGATAAAGGCAACTTCAGGATTTGAGAATGGGGTTTAGAAAAAGCCATGTCATAAATGCAAAACAAGACAAAATCAACATAGAGAAGAGGTTGAACCTGGCCTTCCTTAGAAGAAATTCACATAGAATCATTTTTTCTTATTCATTTAAGAAAGACTAGAGATTAGGGCACAAGGGCACTAGAGTAGCAGTTAAATATGTTGTTCATGGATATTTATTTTAAAATTCTGTGCCTGTCGTCAGCTGTACGATCTTGGTACTGTAGCCTTTCCCAGTCTCTGTTTTATTATTAGTGAGTGGGCAAAACTGCAATTCCTGCCTTACAAGATGGTTATCAGATACTTAAGATAGTTTCTATAAAGTTCTTAACACAAGGCATGGTACATTCTAAGGGTTCAATAATGGTGACTATTGTTTTTAAGAAACTGTAAGTTCTCTGAAAAATAAATTAAAACTGAAGTTTCCATAACTTAAATTAAAAAAAATAACACATTGATAGAATAAGGATGGTTGATGTATAATCCAGAAAAAAAAAAAAAAACTCTGAAGGAGTAAATTCTCCAGTTTCAAAGATGAGAAGCATTCTATTTATTTACTCTAAATTTTCTGGAGATGTATATTTCATCACTGGGCACACCAGTTTTTTCCATAGTTAGGATAAAATTTCTCTAAATATTTAAATGTTTCTCATTATTCCACACAATATTCCACAGGTCACAACTTTTAATTTGAAAGCCCCCAAAATCTGAAAACTGAATTCTCATTCCCTCCCTCCCTTCTCTTTCTCCCCTTGGTAATTTTTCAGGAAATTCATTTGTTTGTAAAATCTGAACTGTTAATGTGAAACTCTTTTTACTCATCATCCCTCCCCCACTCCACCCCTGCCGCAGAACTCATTGGGGATGTTGAATAAGCTACACAAAAAGTACTAAATCACCATTCAAAAACCCTAAAAATTCTAAATTCCAAAACACATCTGGTACCAGTGGATTGGGACAAAGCTGTGTAGACTCACCTACTTTTTTAGGTGCCATGACACTGGAATTGGATTATCCATAAAAATGGTTAAAATTATTTTAGATACTGGAAAAAGTAAGGATTCTGTTTAAACAGTGGGTCATATTCCCTGATCAACTGATAAATTCTCATTTCTGGTTCTGCCAAGTTGATAGCCCTCACTTCAGGCTTTTCCCCACTCAGGAATTTTCCACACTGGCTATTCCTATTTGACTGAGTTCCACTCTTCATTGAGTCTGTATATCCAGCCTTTACCCCGGAGACATTCTTCTCATGATTCTCCACCTCGCCCAACAGCAAGGTGGTAGCAGCAGTACCGGGGACTTCTGTAACAATTGACTGAATGATTCTCCAGATGAGGTGCTGTCACTGATACCCTAGCACTGCATCTGCAACAAGCTCACTTTGGTTTTCTGTGCCAGCTTTCTTCTTTTCCTCTTTACTTAGAAAGCTAGACTACTTACTTAAGTAGGATTTCTAGAATTCTGAAATGTAGCCCTGTAAAATTAAATCTTCAGATTGGTTCTTCAGTGAAATTGAAAACTCATATGTGCACTTGCATATCCCTTAGCCAAACATGAAGTTTTATAGTTCCTTTCAGATGGATGGGCAATGAATGAAGAGATAAGTCAATTAAAATCATAACTGTAGTAATGAAAATAATCATGGTGCTCGGAATATCGGCTTCAGTAGTAGTGACAGTAATTACAACTGCTGTGGCCACCTCCACACTGGTTACCGTGTTCTCAGCTCATATGTATGTGCCAGATACCGTGTAAGGTGCTTTACAGATATTATCCCTGACCCTGCTACATAAACAATTAAGCCCACTTTACTTATGGGAAAATGATGTTTTCAGAGTACAAGTAAATTTTCCAAGTTCATGTGGCCATTAGATAATGAAGCCATGTTCTGAAGACGGGTGTATGAGAATAAAGCTGGTACTCACCCTGCCATTTTATTTTCTTTTAGCTTGTCTTATGTAACTTTGACTTTGGTTATGGGACTTTATAAATTATTTTTTCATGCTTGTCTCCATTCCCCCACCTGTGGAGTAAGCCTCTTAGTGCTTCTGTTTTCTTCACACTGCTCCTCTGTCCACTGAGCATCTGAACACAGCAGTTGTGAAATAAATATTTCTTAACAAACTGTCCCTTTTTTATTCATGTAAAACATTACCCACAGTGTTCACTACTCTGCCAATTACCTTGTTTAAAGTCTCAAAGTCACTCCATAAATTAGAGCTTGACATTTGGCTGACACAGTCTACCAAAGCTTTGTTCATTTTCCCAACTAAAAATGGTGAAAAGCACCAGTGAAGTTCTTAAGGAGAAAAAAGAAAACAAAGAAAATGATTTGGGGCTAAGTAGGTAAACACAAAACTCAAAGCTTATGGTAGTCTAGCTAAAGAAAGGAAAGAAAAACAAGCAAATAAGTAAAAGGTTTGTAAATGAAAATATGCAATGAGGGATTAAAGCAGTTTGACATTTCTCCAAGTGAAAACACTGCTGGCCTATTATACCAAAGGAAGAAAGTAAATACGTATTTTCTTCATTTCTAGTTTTTAGCTAATGCCGAGAAATGAAATTATATTTGCTGAAGAACTCAGAGACTGCTGGCAATGTTTTCACTTGGGTTATTAAAAAAAAAAAAAAAACTCTTAGAAAAGAAGAGATTTTACCCCAGCCATGACTCTTTTTAGAAAACTGCAGCTTTTAAAATTAAAGTTCAACAGATGATTTTAAAGTTTGAAATTAATTTTTAAAGTTATGTAATTTTTAGTGGCTTATTGACTGATATTTCCCACTCAGGATGAGAGATTAAGGAAAGGTGTCACAAGACAAATTATAAATGACACCCTGGAACAGCCAACTTGGATCAAAAAGAAATAAGAGAGAGAAAAATCTGCTTTGGCCTGTCTGTACAGCTTGATCAACACTCCGGTCCCAGGTAGCTGGGGCGTGTAAGTCAGACTTGAGGCTGGCAGCTGGCCCATCAGTCCCAGTCTCTTCAAAATTAAGGCCAGCTCTTTAATATGTCCCACTCTAATCCTGTCGTTATTCAACTCTCTTCCAAACAATATAAGGTAAGATAAAGAGCTAGAAAGTGAAAGAGCTGTGCAAGAAAAAATTTTGTATCTAAGCAAGAAATATCCAATGAAAATAATTCTTTCACACTAAATCCTAGGTCTTTATTTGAACATACAAAAGCACAAATAAAAATCCTTACTCCTCAACACGATTACCTGGTCTCTCTCTCTCACTTGGAGAAGTAGCAAATGGTAATAACGAAGCCAAAAAGCTACTTTTTTTGAAGTTAGGAGAAAGTTGCGCTCTTATGGTATATAAGCCTCTGTGAATTGACTAAAACACAGAATGGATCATTTGAAAACATTATGAAGTTTGAGAGTCATTATGTGTGTGTGAGTGTGTAAGATGTGAACAGTTAATAAAATAAGGCACATACATTTAATAGGATGACCATGAAATAGAGAAGTTTATATGTAGAAATAAAAAGAAGCAACAGAACATGAATACTTACATACCAGTTACCCTGCCAGGTACATTTTTGAACCTTGAGTGTGGTCTAGGTGATGTGTCTTAGACCAGTGATTCACAACAGTGGCAATTTCCCACTGTCTACCCCCTCCTATCCCAGGAACATTTTTGGCTGTCAAAATTGGAAGGAGGGCAGGGATTGTGTGTCACTGGCATCTAATGAGTAGAGACCAGGGATGTTTCTAAGTGTCCTACAATGCATGGGGCAACTCCCCAAATTAAAGAATTATACAGCTCCCAAATACCAAGAGTTATGAGGTTGCAAAACCCTGGTTTAGACAAAATTCCAAATAATTTTGGCTGGGAAAAATAAGAGAAAACCATGGCAATGAGGCTTGCTTCACCTTCTACTCTCCAGCTCCTTTGTAAAATAAATAAGAAAACTGTGTCAAGACATCAGAGGCTAACAGATCCAGAGCCAGAAAAATTCAAGTCCTGTAGGTGCCCCAGATGAATTCAGGGCATGTGTAGTTCAACCTAGATAAATATTTCCTAATCAGTCAGGGAGTTAGGCAGTGTCCAAAATCACCTTTCCTCAGAAGCTCTGCAGTCCTCTTGAACCTCTGACTCCTAAGCTCCTGTAGAAAACAACATCTCTGAAATCCTTTGAACTACATGATTTATTTTGCTTATTTAGTTGACCATCCACATACCCAAGATCAGGGCATTTCTCATCTCATTTGAAAGTATATAAGGAGCATTGTCCAAGCTACCACCAGTGCTGACTGTCTATTTCCATCCCAGACCCACTGCGTGGGGAGATGAGAAGCAGTGAGTAGCTACAGAGGGGAAAACACCACAGTGAGCGCTGGGGCATGGTTAATTACTCTGTTGTGGTGTGCTCTCTCCAGCTGAGTCCCAGTGCCACAACAAGCCATTATTTTCAGCAGAAATAATGAAATTAATTCATCTGAAATTAATAAGTTCATCTGAAATCCTGACTCAAGCTGCCTCTTCAGTATAGAGGAATTAGCTGATGCCCTTTGCTGTTGACAGGGTATGAATGTATTCTGTTGGGGGGTGGGTGTCATCCTCTGTATATCACACAGCAGTAAGCTCAGTGTCCTTGCCCGACCTCTGTCAGATCCAGCACTGAGCTCAAATAAAGTTAATCTCTCCAGTGGCAAGAGTAGAGTAGAGGAAGAGAAAGATGTAGGAATAGATCTTTCCTAAGACGGATTTCCATCTTTTTACACTGCCATTGCACAAAACACCATAAGAAAACCATGTCATGACATCAAGTGGAGTTTTATATTCCACTAAATTTCTTGCCTAGATCTAAGGAGTTGAGAAATTGATTAGAGCAGGTCCTGGGCAAGCTAAGATCCAAAGTTAAGGAAAGTGTCACGGTCTGTTCCTGGAAATGTAAGGAACAAGGTGAGAACAAGTGCAGCAGTAAGTTGAAGTTATATGACTTTATGGTAGTGCTTCTCAAACTTTGGTGCACTTTAGAATCACCCAAGGAACTTTCATAAACACTGAATGTCCAGGACCAGCCATAGGGATTTTGATTTAATTGATCTGAGATGAGACCCAATTATCTGTGTTGTTCAAATATTTCCCCCCCAGATGATTTCAATGTGCAACTAGACTTGAGGATCACTGGAACAGTGTGGGCCCTGGCAAGGAGCAAGGGCATCACCTTGGAACTTGTTAGAAAAAGTTATTGGGTTCCACCCCACACCTGCTGAATCAGAAACTCTATGGGTTGGACTCAGCAATCTGTGTCTTACCAAACTCATCAGGTCATCCTGATGTGCACTTAAAGAACTGCATATTAGAACAATGAGTTGCTTTGTTTCCTTGACTTTCTCTACCCTCCTGTTTAGATATATTGGTCCTGGGGGTGTCCTAGTCTTGGCACTGTTTTTTTTGTTTTGTTTTGTTTGTCTTTAAAAAAAATTATTGGAGTATAGTTGATTTACAATGTTTTGTTAGTTTTAGGTGTACAGCAAAGTGATTCAGTTATACATATATTCATTCTTTGTCAGATTCTTTTCCCATATAGGTTATTACAGAATATCGAGTAGAGTTTCCTGTGCTATACAGTAGGTCCTTACTGATTATCTATTTTATATATAGTAGTGTGTATATGTTAATCCCAAACTCCTAATTTATCCCTCCCCCCCATATTTCCCCTTTGATAACCATATGTTTGTTTTCAAAATCTGTGAGTCTGTTTCTGTTTTGTGAATAAGTTCATTTATATCATTTTAAAAATTAGATTCCACATATGAGTGATATCATATGATATTTGTCTTTGTCTGAATTCCTTCACTCAGTATGATAATCTCTAGGTCCATCCACGTTGCTGCAAATGGCATTTTTTTGTGTTTTGTTATGGCTAAATACTATTCCAGTGTATATATGTACCCCATCTTCTTTATCCATTTGTCTGTCGATGGACATCCATGGACATGCTTCCATGTCTTGGCTATTGTAAATAGCACTGCAGTGAACACTGGGGTGCAGGTATCTTTTCAAATTATAGTTTTCTCCAGGTATATGCCCAGCAGTGGGACTGCTGGATCATATGGTAGTTCTATTTTTAGCTTTTTAAGGAATCTCCATACTGTTCTCCATAGTGGTTGTATTGGCACTGTATTTTAAAGCTCCCAAGAGTTGAAACATATTTATCTAACCTTTACAACTGGGACCATGTCAACTCTATATGTTAATCCTGGTCTCATATTTGAGCCAATACCATCCCTAGATCCAGCTTAAAATGAATAGCAATGATAATGGATAGTTACTAAATATTAAAATCTCAAGGGCTCCTTGCTTTCAAGTGATAGCTTCATCCCAACCATATACAAAGATCTCATCAACTTCATCCTCCACTTTTCCTTAAGGGGAGTTTCTTGGAAGGAGACACAATTCTTTCAGATAGAAAGATGATTATTTAGCTATTCACTAAGGGTCAGGGACCCTTTCTTATTTGGAGGGGCCTGGAAGTTATAGCTACCCTACTCTTATTGATCCACAGATAAAAAAAAAAACAAAAAAACACCATGTGTTGTGGCTGACTGGAAGGAAAACAGCATAAGATTTGGGTGTTGAGGGAACTTTCCTGAAAAGTAGAACACCATAAAAAGAGAACTGAGTAAAAATGTCTCCTTTTCTACTCAATGAGGATTATTAAAATAATGCCAGAGGCTGTCGGCACTGGACAAAAACTTGAGACTCACCAGGAGAGTTTTAACTGCAAGGATTAAAAGACACGTGTTTCCTGTTGTTGGCTGGAGGTCAGTGAGGCAGTGCTAGGAAGGCATATCCTCCCAGGCTCTAGATTTTAGAAAGCAGGAGCAGGCAGAAATGTTGGTGACTGGCCTGCGTTGAGTAATGAGAACTGCACTCTTTTAAGAAGAGAATATTTCGCCTCTGGCTTCCTTGTAGAATAGATGTGAAGCTCCAGGAATCAGTGACTGCATCCTAGCAAGGGTCCTAATTATTGCTGTGAGAGTCAGTGCAGTCATGAATGGTTCTGTCGGGAAGTGTGGGTAGAAAACATTGTGTGTTTGTTACTACGCACGGGCCACCAGATTACAGAAGTCTCATTTCTGACAACAGATTAAATTAAAACAAAACAATCTATGAGTTTGCTACCTGGCGTTAAACTTTTATGAAAACAGATGGGTGAGCATAATCTCTCAGAGGAGCTCATCCAGGCTGAGGCACTTTCTTCAAGCTGCAGGTGTAGACATTTCAAGAGCCCCCTGGGTCTCCTTTTGAAGAACAGAAGCAAAAGCAAAACCTAACGGAGAGAATTGTACCATATATGGTTCCCTGCACTAGGTATTTGCAACTGTTCTAACGATGAGTGAAGAGAAAGATAATCTGTTTATATATTTCCATATTACATGGGTGGAACATGAAGATTCATGTCTATTTGATTGATTCTTCATATCAATCAATAAAAGTTTTAACTGTGCTTTAAACTTTCTTGTACATGTACAGGCTTACGTGCCACCTATCTGAACAGTCCCCAAATTATAAGGGGCCATCAAAGAAGGAAGGGAATTCTAGTAGATTAGGCATGGTTTTATAGATTATGGACTCTGCAAACAGAAATGCATCCCTTTGAATCCTGCCTTTATAATTTATTAGCTTTGCTACCTTGGGTGATATTCAACTTTCTGTTAGTTTCCTCATCTACCAAGTTGGACTGTTTTAAGAATTAAGTAAGCTAATACCTGTAAAACAATAAGCTCCATGGCTGTTATATAAATGTGTAAATGTTGTTGATGGTGATGAAAATTTGGGGGGAAGAGATTAAATGAGAGCTTTCAAATCCTTAAGCACCTACCAGGAATTATGATGATAATCTGTGTTATTTACATTAATATAAATGACACATCTACTGAGAATACAGTAATCTAAGTCAGCACAACTATATTTTAATAGTTGTACTTTCAGGGACTTTGATATGCTGCAGGCCTGGTTAAATTATCTGAAACTTGAACCTATAAATTTGAACGCTGATCTAACAGTTAACCTAGAATATGTACAGAGAACACTTTGTGGAGGAAAAAGACACAAGCTCACTTTTGGAATAACATTTCACTCTCTTCTCTACATAAGTTGTTACTTCTGGGAATCTATTTTTAATGTGTCATTCTGATTTTCTTGTTGCTGCTTGTATTAAGCAATGTGTTACTCCCACACGTTCATGACCTTTGAAAAGGAAGTACATATTAACTACTATTCTAAACTGTACCCTTGCAGACACCCTAAAAGTCTCTGTTGTTTCTAATTAATTCAGTCCAAATTTATTGAAGTCTTACAAATTTGCAATGTACTGGGATGTAAAAAGATGGTAGGACATGGTCCCTTTCCTAAAGAAACTTATTTACTAAGATACATATAATACAAGGCGGAATAGGATCAGAACTATAGGTGTATAGAGAGTACTGGAAACTAAAGGAAGGACAAATGGCTTCAACCTGGTAAGATTAAAAATTACAAAATGAAAGATAAGGAGTTTTAAGGGGCTTTGAAAGAAGACTGTAGATTATTCTAGGTGATGCAGAGGGGGAATATATAGGAAATTCTCACATCAGGAAGAGCAAAGGTATGGAAGTGGGAGAGAAAAATCATGAATTCTAATAAAACAGTCTAGTTTGCTGGATATAGAGGTTACATTTCAGACCATCCAAGTCAGGATTAGATTATAAAAAAATATAGTAAAACAGTGTTCACCAAAAGCCAGCAAGTGATGAGAAAACTTAAAGATGTAAGTTGGAGAATGATCAGTTTCACTTTAAGAAGATGATGCTAGAATCTACAGATAGGATGTCTTAGTGTCAAGTGCATAGTATTTCAGGCAAGAGGTGATGGGGTCAAAGCTAAGGGAATAATATGGAAGTAGAGACATAGAGAAGGACAAAAAGCCCTATGTTTTGGTGATTGAGAGATGATTCAGAGAGAAGAGAGTGAGTGAGAAAGAAGACAACTTCCAAGTTTCATTAATGACCTTTTCTTCCCCACTCATCCTTTTGGTCAGGAACTGGAGGTTATGTGAAGAAGGGAAGATACATATAAAAGTCCTTCTGGGTACATTCAGGGATGCTTAGCAGAAACTGGTTGAAAAGATGTGAATTTCAGGGAAGAGTTGGCAGCACTACAGATCTATTTATACATTTAGGGTTTCTCAACAGACAGAGGAGAGTTGAATCCAGAAAGGATTCATCACCAAAGGATAGTGTATCAAGCTACCTTTCTTATAGGTTTTGGAAACACAAGGCTCTCAAAATAAAGGTCTAGTAAATAGTGTTCAATGCTGAAAAGTGAGGGAAGACATTAAGGTAACAGAAAATACATGTAAAAATAATGACACTATAATAGTGCTGCAAATCAAGAAAGGCAGCCAGCAGCAGATCATTATTTTGAGTAAATATTGGAAGATAGGGAGAAGATGAGGTCAGATTGAAAGGTGAAATGAAGCAGGGGGGAACTCACAGTCACCTGGTGAGATGCTAAACTTCAAGTCGGCGAACATACAGAGCAGAAGTGGGCCTTGGGCAATGCTCAGGGTAACTGAGTGAGCTGTTCTCAAAACAGCAGAGCTAGTTTTGTGTACCCTCGTCTCACTACCCATGTGCTCATGCACATTGGAATCTGGCCCCTTGACAGAAATGTTTAGTGTTCCTTGCCAAAGAAAAACGTGTGATCTTTCTGGAAAAGAGTCCAAGTGTGGGTGACAAGGTCTGAGACAGCACATAATCCAGACCTTATATAAGGCCATGGTGAGGGAGAGGGTTAGTAACTCCACCATCCAGAGTGAAGTATTACTTAGTCTAGAAATTGTGGGCATCTGCCTGCCTTTCTTTTCCACACCAAGCATCCTGCAGAGAAGACTGGCTGTGGTCCTGTCCAGTTATAAAAAAAGCAATTTGACTTCTGATTCATTTAATGAAATCTCAAGTCAGCTGAGTCAAAGTAACAGAGAAAGAATGAGGGAGGGATGAAGAAGATGGAGGGAGAATGAAGATAAGGTGATAGCGCTGTGGAAAAAGGGAGGGAAAGGTAGAGACTGAGGGGAAGGTGGATGGAATTCGAGAAGCGGTCAGTATGGTTGTGCTCATGCTTTGGCGTGCATCAGAATCACCTGCGTGGGTTGTTGAAACAGCTAACGCTGGACTCCAACCCCAAAGTACTTGATTCAGCGGGTCTGAGTTAGGACCTGAGCATGCGCTTTCTTAACAAGTTCTTAGGCAATGCTGACCCAAGGGAAGGTTTTGAGAAACAAGGGTCTCGGAAATTGGGAAGTTTTAGCTTGGGGGAGATCACTGTGAACCAGAAGTAGGGGAGGCTGATTTAATAGGCCTGAATTTAAGGAGCTGGTAAAAAGGTGGTCAGAGGGGCAAAGCGGCTGGTAAAGAGTAAGGACTGGGCAGCCCCTTGAACATTGTATGTGTTTTCTATGGCTGCTGTAACAAATTACCAAAACTTAGTGGATTAAAAATGATACAAATTTATACCCTTATGGTTCTGGAGGTCAGAAATCCGAAATCAGTTTCACTGGGCTAAAATCAAGGTGTCAGCAGGACTGGCTCCTTCTAGAGAGTTTGAAGGGAGAATCCATTTTCTTGCCTTTAGCATCTAGTGACCAGCTAGAAGTATTCCTTGGATTGTGGCCCCTACTTCCATCTCAAAATGTATCACTTTAATCTCTGCTTCCGTCATTACATACCCTACTCCTCTGAATCTGACTCCTTCTGTTCTGTGATGATTACTCTGGACTCACCTGGATAATCAAGGATGATCTCCCCATCACAAGATCCTTAACTCAATCACATCAGCAAAGTTCCTTTTACCCAGTTGGGTAATGTTCACAGGTTCCAAGGATTAGGATGTGGACATATTTGGTGGGGGGCATTATTCAGCCTGCCAAAAAAAATGTTCAGTAAAGTGGTCTTTCCTTTGTGCAGCCTTCTGGGCCTACACTGCCACCCTGAACTGAGATGTGAAACAAAATCACATCAATCTCTAAACATCCAGAAGTCATCTAGCTCTCTCCCCACCTTACCTCAAGGCATGTTTGTTCTTAAATTATCAAAGTACCTCTTCTATGTTTCAAAGTAGCAGTATCCATACACTATTCAGGTGATTCCAAATACAATGCAAATTAAATCCAGACCTCATCTAACTGAAACACTCACTTTTAACTTTATTTATTTATTTTTGGCCACGTTGGGTCTTCATTGCTGCGTGCAGGCTTTCTCTAGTTTCAGCAGCGGGAGCTACTCTGGGTTGTGGTGTGCGGGCTTCTCATTGCGGTGGCTTCTCTTGTTGCAGAGCATGGGCTCTAGGTGTGTGGGCTCAGTTGTTGTGGCGTACGGGCTTAGCTGCTCCGCGGCATGTGGAATCTTCCTGGACCAGGGCTCGATTCCGTGTCCCCTGCATTGGCAGATGGATTCTTAAACACTATGCCACCAGGGAAGTCCCAAAACACTCACCTTAGACAAAAGTTTTCCTTCTCTAAATAAAGGGTAAATGATAAAATGAACAAGTAACCCTTTTTGGTGGACTTTATTAATAACTTTCAGGGCCCAGTTCAAAAACAGCTATCTCTGCTATACCTACATTTAATGATAATGAAAAGGACATGCCCAAAACAAGTTACAGAGAGTTGCCATCATTTAAAATGATGTGATGAGTTCACAACATATCTCTGTGTATTTTCAGAATGACAAAATACAGCCTTTGTAAAATAACACAAAATCCTTAATTGCTTCTCCTCACATATAAAAAGCAAGTGCATACTTCAATCTCCTACATGAGAAATATATTTCACCACAACAATATAAAGATACAGAAAATCTAGTAGGGGAAATTAGTATTTAAATAGTAGCTGTCATCCAAAACTATCAGAGCATACCACAATTCCTTGATGTTTTTTATTATCTTTAAGTTATGACAATATTTTATTGCTTAAAATGAATCTTTTAAAAGACTGGCCTCTCTCAGTAAAATCAAGAGAAGGAAATCATCATATATGATTTTCTCCACTTTCCAAACAAGAAAATTGAAGACATGGTGAAGTTATCCAACCCAGACAGGATCAAAACTTTTCATGGTACAGCAATGCACCCTTAAAACTTGGAAATAGGTATTATCAATGTAAACACAGTGAAAAATGTATTTGAATGATGAATTTTATGAATTTCCTTGCTTTTAATTTGTTTGTAGATAAATATAACCTCTTTGTTAAGGCTTATGGCAAGTTTCTCCTATACCCTTCCAGTTTAAGTTCAAGTGATCAGCAAAGGGATTTAGCTAGACTTTCATTGCCTGCAGTTTAAGAGGTGGGGAAAATAAAAGTAGTATTTGATGTTATTTGAGTCCATTTCTTGATCTCTACTAAATTCCCCAGTGGCCTGACATCTTAAATTACCATAATTCCTAACTTGGTTTTCTAAAATTGAACTAATGTGGAATCAAAGGAAAACTGAAGTAAAGTGTTTCCCAATTAAGTAACACCAGAAACCCATGCTATATTTTGGGGAGGAAAACCTTACATTATAAAACTACTGTGCCTGTCTGTCAAGTTTATTGGTAAGTAGTTTTATAATGTGAGTTTTTTCTCCCAAACATGTTACATGGATTCCTGGTGTTAGTTAATTTGGAAACACTTACTGCAGTTTTCTTGTGATTCCAGATTAGCTCAGTTTCAGAAAATACCAAAACTCGGGGCTTTGTAATCTGACATCACTGTATTGTCTCCACCCTGCTCCCATTTCCCTTATTTCCTTGAATTAGTATTTAAGGGCTCCCATATGAATCTGTGCCCCTCATATTATAGAAGAATGACAGACGCACAAACTAAACATCTTAAATGTAGGTAGCTCAGTGTGTTACCCAACCCAGGGGCATGTGCACTTTATAGACAATCAACAGAGCACAGTGCTTATCCTGAAGTTATGAATGAGAGAGGAGAGAATTTAGGCTTCAGGTTCAGGACAAAGTGAAGTAGTAAAAAATTCAGTGGAATCAGATTCAGACCCTAGGTCTATCTAGCCCTAGTTTATCTCCTACTAGCTGTGCGCCTTGGCAAAGTCACTTAATTCTCATGATCTTCAGATTTCAATTCTGAAAAAAAGGCTAATCTTTTGTTCCATCCTATGTCCATAATCATTTTATACAAATATAAATGTAAGTATTTATAGCATTTAATATATGTTTACAAATAACTATTATAGATATAAATGTACTTTTAAGTACTTATGACTATCTAGTGTTATCCCTATTCTAGTCGAGAAATGTACTCAACATCCTATGCTAGTCACCTTATACAAGACAAAAAGATGAGATGAGTATTTCATACTTTCACAGAGCTTACAATCTTGGAGACAAGAGATTGGCAAAGGAGGCTTTGCCAATAAGAAAGGAGGAGATGTATATATGCTAGAAGAAGAATTCAAGGTAAGAGTTGAGGATCAAAATTATCATAGATTAATGGCTGGTAGGAGGGAGTGCATTCTAGGTAGGCAAAGAATGTGCACAAAGGTACAGAGACGGTAGTGAGACTGAAACATTCAGGGAATGATAAGGAGTCAAAACAGATTGGGGCACAGAGGATGCACACTGAATCATGTAGAAATCAAAATGATATAGGTGGGATGTAAGGAAAGATCAGGAAATCTTCAAGGCCAGGAAGTCATGCTTGCACTTGATGCTATAGGGAATCAGGTGGTGACTATTACTGTTGGAGCAATGTTGAGATAGCTAGCCCACTTAGGCAACAACCCAGGTATGAAGTGATGTAGACCCACTTGATACCATGATACCACCTGTGGTTCTCCAGGAAGAACCTGTGGTTCTCCAGGAAGCTTTCACACACCAAGTAGACTTTTTCTGGGAGAGAATTGGCCTATTTGTGATTTTAAATAGGATAAGCACAGATTGTGTTTATTATCATTGCTGATTGTCTTCTTGGACAGTAATAGTTGTTTCCAACATTCCTTTTCAATGTCCCACTGGTACTTTCCCCATAACGGGGTTGATTGGCAGATGATTTAGTGCAGGTGGCCCAGAAGCAGATTCTGAGACTATGATTGATAGTGAAGCTATTCATTAAAGAAGTGCTCCCTGGGAAACCCAGTAAATGAGTGGAGAAACAAAGACAAGGAAAGGGAAGAAGCCAAGCAAAGAAGTGACTTCAGGCAAGGCAGCAGCCTCAGTTGGATCTTGTGGAGGAACTCTGGGGTGTGAATTACACCTGAGTTTATCCTGAGTTCATCAAGGCAAGAGAGATGGGTTTTCATTCCCTTGTACTGATTGGTCACTGGCTAGGAAATGCTTGGGGGAGGGAATAAGAAAACAGACTTCCAGGCACTTCTAGCTCTCTGTGCTGTCAGGTGAAGCAGCCCTCCTCTGAAAAGGAACTAGAAACAGGACTCAAAGCAACACAGAAGCCAGGGGATGGATGCCCAGGAAAGGTATGAGGGGATCTGGAATGAGAACCGGCAGTAAATGCTTCCCCCTGGGGCAGGGGGTGCGGGGTGGGTGGTGGGCATTACTGGTTGTACAGTAATATTATTTTTTGCCCTCCTTCCATATTGTCCTGAACTTGCAATTTCATCACCATTATTTCCTCTCACCTGAGAATCTGAAACATAGAATTTGGAGGCTCCAGATTTCCAAGATACAAACTATCCCTTTCATCTCTCCAGCAAGAAGTGTTCAGATTTAAACCTGCATCACAGAAAATAATTAGGTGTTTAAAGCACATAAATTACATTTGTCAGCAGCAGAGGAAACAAATGGAGTTTCTGGTTCTCTGGTGGCAATGATGAATGGCAACATTGAGCTTTTGCCATAAGAAACTCACGTGGATCTAGCAGCTTTTTTACTGACTCTTAACGAAAAACTATTAATCCAAACTGTTTTAGATGGTGGTGGCCAAGCTCTGTGTACAATGAGGATGTATGTGTGGGGTATCCTACTGGATTGGGAAGTTTTATATCACTGACATCCCTCTGATGACAAGAGAAAATGCTGCCCGGGCACCAATTTAGAGTAGAATATGTGGCAAAAGTATACGGATTAGACAACCCATTAACTAAGATTTATACGATGCTAGCAGGTGTTAATAGGGTTGAGAGTATCTAGACAGGACATCGATTTCTGGCTAACATTCATGATGTAAACCCCTCAGATTCTGACTCCACAGGGTGGTTTAGTGGCAACATTTCAAAGTTTAAGGTAAAATGTAATTGATTAAAAATGATTCTAGAGGTACAGAATGTGTAGGCTGAGAAGAAAAGCTGACTTTGCCCTAACAACTGCTAATAGGTTGCTAAAACCAACCTGCGTTCTATTTGCAGTTTTCGAGGAATGTGGTGCATGGAGTGGCCCTGCGTGCTCTGGGAGGTGGGCAGGTTCAAGGCCTAGGGACATGGGAAAGCAGGTCATTATGCTGTGAATTTTGAAGTTGCTGAAAATAGAACTCCCCCTCACCCCAGTTCTGCTCCCACAGCAGTCATTAACTTGCTGTTAAATCAGGAAGATACTAGGGTTGGGATTAACCAAGAATACATTCCTCCCTTCTCTCCCATCTGAGGAAGGAATTTACAGCAAATGAGTGTATTTAGGCAAACGTGTGTCAGCAAGAGTTTTCAATCAAAGCTGATTTGCATCCAGTAATATCGTTAGTAGGAATCACATTGCTAAATAGAATAAACAGAAAGGCAAAACAGAACAAAAGAAACACAGCTAAAAGAAACACTCAGCCAACGTCTCAGGCTGCTTCCTAGCAACACACACCAGCTATCAGCAGAATAAACTAATGGAAGATATTCTCTTGGCTTAGTGCTCACAGAAAAGGGGAAATCTATTCAAGGTCCCTGTTCAATACAGTTCAGGGAAAAAAGCCATGTTGAATTCAAGTTTTTGCACAATTCAGCTACTGTGTCACCATCCAGAAACCTACATTTGTATTCATAAGTTAGAAATATTACTGTAAAATACAGGAAATGTCTCCAGACTCTGTGGACTCAATGAAGAAAAAATAATTCATATGCCTTTGAATCAATAAAAGGGCATGGTAAGGGTATCTACAAAGCACTTTAAGCTTCCACATAATTTCTCATCACTCTGTTCACTCCCTGGAGAGAAAACTATGCATGTGTCACACATTCATTTAGCCCTCCTGTGGAAAGAACAGGGCTACATCCTA
Source organism: Hyperoodon ampullatus (assembly GCF_949752795.1). Classification (NCBI taxonomy): domain Eukaryota; kingdom Metazoa; phylum Chordata; class Mammalia; order Artiodactyla; family Ziphiidae; genus Hyperoodon; species Hyperoodon ampullatus. Next base: position 205,809,817 of record NC_136914.1, read on the forward strand.
TGGAGGTTGCAGACATGCATGAGGTTTGTCTCCATTTCTCTAGTGGATACTCCTTGAGCTCAGGAATCCAGGCAGATACAGAAATAATTGCTATAACAGGCATCCTGATAATCACCAGATACACAATTGGAAGCAATACCATGTATTTAGGAATAGGGTGACTGGGAAAGACAGCACCACTTAAAATGGGCAAAATGTTGAATGTTGCAGCAATGCATCCTGTATAAACAAAGCGGGCCAAAAATACACAGCCCCAGACAAGCTGATAAATGAGCCCCTTGCCAAATGAATATTTCTTAAATATTTATTCAGTGTTTGTCAGTGAGGTTGGGAAAGTGATTTGTTTTTTAAGTAAACGTTATACCAAAAAATACTGTAAATAGAAATAGATTCCCTCTCAGTACTTCACAGCCATTGGACAAAGAAGTTTCTAAAATCTATGAGCAAATTAATTTCTGCTTTCATGCAACTTTAAAATTTTTGTTTTATATTGGAGCATAGTTGATTAACAATGTTGTGTTAGTTTCAGGTGTACAGCAAAGTTACAATATTCTCTAATAACCTAATTGGGAAAAGAATTTGAAAAAGAATAGATACATGTATATGTATAACTGAATTACTTTGCATGCACCTTTCATTTATTTTAATTAGATTATCTCTATTTAGATTTTTAATTTCTCTCAGGAAGTGTTGTAATTTTTAGTGTAACATGTTACATTTCTTTTGATAAATTTATTTTTATCTCTATTATCCTCTTTTTTGTTCTCTTTTTAAAATTAAGGTATAGTTTATTTACAATATTTTATTAGTTTCAGGTGTACAGCACAGTGATTCAATATTTTTATAAGTTATACTCCATTTAAGCTTATTGCAAAATAATGGGCTATATTTCCCTGTGCTGTACAATGTATCTTTGTTACTTATTTTATACATAGTAGTTTATATCTCTTAATCCCATACCCCTATTTTGCCCCACCCCCTTTCTCCCCACTGGTAACCACTAGTGTATTCTCTGTGTCTGTGAGTGTGTTTCTGTTTTGTTATATATAATTTATTTTATTTTTCAGATTACACATTTAAGTGATAACATAGATTATTTGTCTTTCTTGGTCTGACTTCTTTCACTAAGCATAATACTTTGTAGGTCCATCCATTTTGTTTCAGTTAACAGAATTTCATTCTTTTCTAGAGCTGAGTAATAAATATTCCATCACATATACCACATCTTCTTTATCCATTCATCTGTTGATGGGAACTTAGGTTTCTTCCATATCTTGGCTATAATAAATAATGCTGCTATGAACATTAGGGTGCAATGATTTCTACAAATTAATGTTTTTACTTTCTTTGGATATATACCCAGCAGTGGAATTACTGGATCATATGGTAGTTCCAATTTTATTTTTCTGAAGAACCACCATACTGTTTTTAATAGGGCTGCACCAATTTACAGTTGCACCAACAGTGTAGTAGGGTTCCCTGTTCTTGACATCCTCTCCAACATTTGTTATTTGTAGACTTTTTGATGATAACTATTTGACATGTGAGAGGTAACATCACATTGTGGTTTTGATTTTCATTTCTCTAAAAGTTAGCCAGTTGACCATCTCTGTATCTTCTTTGGAAAAAATATCTATTCAGATCTGCCCATTTTAGGATTGGGTTGTTTAATTTTTTGATATTGAGTTGTATGAGCTGTTGATAAATTTTGGATGTTAACCACTATTTGTCATATCATTTGCAAATATTTTCTCCCATTTAGTAGGTTGTCTTTTTGGTTTGTTGATGGTTTCCTTTGCAGTGCAAATGTTTTTAAGTTTAATTAGGTCCCATTTGTTTATTTTTGCTTTTTAATCCCTTTGCTTTAGGAGACAAATCCAAAAATAATATTGCTGTGATTTATGTCAAAGAGTAACCTGCCTGTGATTTCTGGTCTTACATTTATGTCGTGAATCCACTTTGAGTTTATTTTTTCTATGGTGTGAGAAACAATGAGGCTCTAATCTCATTGTTTTATATGTAGCTGTCCAGTTTCCCCAATACCACGTTATTTTTAAATTTTTATTGGAGTACAGTTGACTTACAATGTTGCATTAGTTTCAGGTATACAGCAAAATGAATCAGTTATATGTCTGCTCTTTTTTTAGATTCTTTTCCCATATAGGCCATTACAGAGTAATGAGTAGAGTTCCCTGTGCTATACAGTAGGTTCTTATTAGCTATCTATTTTATATATAGTAGTGTATATATGTCAATCCCAATCTCCCAATTTATCCCCCACCCTGAACCCCTGGTAACCATAAGTTTGTCTTCTACATCTATAGCTCTATTTTGGTTTTGTAAATAAGTTCATTTGTACCCATTTTTTAGATTCCACATATAAGCAATATCATATGATATTTGTCTTTCTGTGTCTGACTTCACTCAGTATGAAAATCTCTAGGTTCATCCATGTTGCTGCAAATGGCATTATTTTGTTCCTTTCTTATGGCTGAGTAATATTCCATTGTATATATGTACCACATCTTCTTTATCCATTCCTCTGTCGATGGACATTTATGTTGCTTCCATGTCTTAGCTATAGTAAATAGTGCTGTAGTGAACATTGGGGTGCATGTATCTTTTTGAATTATGGTTTTCTCCAGATATATGCCCAGGAGTGGGTTTGCTGGGTCATATGCTAGTTCTATATTTAGTTTTTTAAGGAACCTCCATACTGTTGTCCATAGTGGCTGTACCAACTTACTTTCCCACCCACAGTGTAGGAGGGTTCCCTTTTCTCCACACCCTCTCCAGCATTTATTGTTTGTATATTTTTTGATGATGGCCATTCTGACTGGTGTGAGGTGATACCTCACTGTAGTTTTGATTTGCATTTCTCTAAAAATTAGTGATGTTGAGCATCTTTTCATGTGCTTTTTGCCCCTCTGTATGTCTTCTTTGGACAAATGTCTATTTATATATTCCACCCATTTATTTATTTATGTTTTTTGGCTATGTTGGGTCTTACTTGTAGCATGCGGGATCCTTCGTTGCGACGTGTGGGCTTCTCTCTAGCTGTGGCACATGGGCTTCTCTCTAGTTGTGGCACATGGGCTCCAGAGTGTGTGGGCTCTGTAGTTGTGGCATGCAGACTCCAGAGTATGTGGGCTCTGTAGTTTGCAGCATGTGGGCTTTCTAGTTGAGGTGCACAAACTCAGTAGTTGTGGCACGCTGGCTCAGTTGCCGTGTGGCATCTTAGTTCCCCAACCAGGGATCAAACCCACATCCTCTACATTGGAAGGCAGATTCTCTTCCACTGGACCACCAGGGAAGGCCCTTCCACCCATTTTTTTATTGTTTTTTTTTTTAATATTGAACTTCATTAGCTGTTTGTATATTTTGGAGATTAATCCCTTGTCAATTGCTTCATTTGCAAATATTTTCTCCCGTTTTAACGGTTGTCTTTTTCTTTTGTTTATGGTTTCCTTTGCTGTGTAAAAGCTTTTAAGTTTAATTAGATCCCATTTGTTTATTTTTTTTTATTTTCATTACTAGGAGGTAGATCAAAAAAGATCTTGCTGCGATTTATGTCAAAGAGTGTTCTGCCTATGTTTTCCTCTAAGAGTTTTATAGTGTCTGGCCTTACATTTTGGTCTTTAATCCATTTTGAGTTTATTTTTGTCTATAGTGTGAGGAAATACAGAAACAATGAGGCTCTAATCTCCTTTTTTTTACATGTAGCTGTCCAGTTTCCCCAGCACCACTTATTGAAGAGACTGTCTTTATCCATTGTATATTCTTGACTCCTTTGTTGTAAATTAATTGACTGTAAGTGAATGGGTTCATTTTTGGGCACTCTATCCTGTTCCATTGATCTGTGTGTCTGTTTTTATGCCAGTACCATGCTGTTTTGATTACTGTCGCTTTGTAGTATAGTCTGAAGTCAGGGAGTGTGATTCCTCCAGCTCTGTTCTTCTTTCTCAAGATTGTTTTGGCTATTCTGGGTCTTTTGTGTTTCCATACAAATTAAAAAAAATTTTTGCTCTAGTTCTGTGAAAAATTCCATTGGTAATGTGTTAGGGATTGTACTGAATCTGTAGATTGCCTTGGGTAATATGGTCATTTTAACAATATTGATTCTTTCAATCCAAGAACTCTGTGTATCTTTCCATCTGCTTGTGTCATCTTCAGTTTCTTTCATCAGTGTCTTATAATGTTTGGAGTACAGGTCTTTTGCCTACTTAAGTAGGTTTATTCCTAGGTATTTTATTCTTTTTGATGCAGTGGTAAATGGGATTGTTTCCTTACATTTCTCTTTCTGATAGTTTGTTAGTATATAGAAATGCAACAGATTTCTGCATATTTATTTTGTATCCTGCAACTTTACTGAAATCATTGATGAGATCTAGTAGTTTTCTGGCAGCATCTTTGGGATTTTCTATGTATAGTGTCGTGTCATCTGCAAACAGTGAAAGTTTTACTTCTTCCTTTTCAGTTTGGTTCCTTTTACTTGTTTTTCTTCTCTGACGGCTGTGGCTAGGACTTCCAAAACTATGCCAAATAAAAGTAGCAATAGTGGGCATCCTTGTCCTGTTCCTGATCTTAGAGGGAATGCTTTCAGCTTTTCACCATTGAGCATGATTTTAGTTGTGGGTTTCTCACATATGGCCTTTATTATGTTGAGGTATGTTCCATCTATGCCCAGTTTCTGGAGATTTTTTAATTATAAATTGGTGTTGAATCTTATCAAAAGTTTTTTCTGCATCTATTGAGATGATTGTATGGTTTTTATTCTTTGATTTGTTAATGTGGTGTATCACGTTGTTTGATTTATGGATATTGAAAAACTTTTGCACCCCTGGGATAAATCCCACTTGATCATGGTGTATGATCCTCTTACTGTATTGTTGGAGTTGGTTTGTTAGTATTTTGTTGAGGAATTTTGCATCTATGTTCATCAGTGATATTGCCCTGTAATTTTCTTTTTTTGTGCTATCTTTGTCTGATTTTGTTATCATGGTGATGGTGGCCTCATAGAATGATTTTGGAAGTGTTCCTTTTTCTAAATGTTTTGGAAAGTTTGAGAAGGATAGGTGTTAACTCTTCTCTAAATGCTTGGTAAAATTCACTTGTGAAGCTATCCATTCCTGGACTTTTGTATACTGAGAGTTTATTTTTATATTACAAATTCAAGTTGACTTCTAGTGATTGGAGCATTTATTCCATTGACATTTAAACTAATTATTGATAGTTATGTACTTTTTGCCATTTAATTACTTGTTTTCCAGTTGTTTTTGTAGGTCTTCTTGTTCTTTTCTTTTTAGTTTCTTCCCTTGTAGTTTGATGACTTTCTTTAGTGGTTTACTTGAGTTCCTTTCTCCCTTATTTTGTGCATTTATTGTAGGTTTTTGATTGTGGTTATCATGACATTCATAAATGTTGATCTATAACTGTATCTACTTGTTTTAAACTGGTAGTCCTTTAAGTTCAAACATATTCTAAGACATCTACATTTTTTAATTCCTTCCCCCATACTATGTGTTTTTGATGTCATACTTAACTCTTCATGTTTATCCTTTTACTGATTATTGCATTTATACTTGATTTTACAATTTTCTTTCGTCTTTTTTTTTTTTTTTTTTTTTTTTTTTTGGCGGTACATGGCCCTCTCACTGTTGTGGCCTCTCCCGTTGTGGAGCACAGGCTCAGGATGCGCAGGCTCAGCAGTCATGGCTCACGGGCCCAGCCGCTCCGCAGCATGTGGTATCTTCCTGGACCAGGGCACGAACCCGTGTCCCCTGCATCAGCAGGCAGACTCTCAACCACTGCGCCACCAGGGAAGCCCTCTTTTCTCTTTTACTCTTTGTGCAAGCTTATTTAAGTGATTGATCCTAAGCCTTTACAATATTTTTGTCTTTACTTGTGGAATTGTTCCCTTATTATAGATACTTACTTCTTGTTATAGCCTTTTATTTTCCACTTAGAGAATACCCTTTGGCATTTCTTTTAGGGTTTTAGTGTTGATGAACTTTTAGTTTTTGCTTGTCTGAGATGTTCTTTATTTATCCTTCATTAGTTGGTTTTTTTTCCAGAGTTTTTCTCTTACTGTTTCAACTGAGACAAATTCCTCTGTCTTTTCACTTTGCTTATCTTTCTCTAGCTCTATGAAATTAGGTGAAATAGTTACTTATGGTGGTCTTGGAGGGGTGTCCTTATATTGGAGCATCCCTATACACTCTGTCTATGTCCAGTGGCTTTGTTGGGAAAGCTGGATTTGCAAGGAAAAAAAATTCACATTTTTCCTTAGGATGTGCTGGCAGCTATCATCTTGGTAGGAGGTAGGGCTGGAGAAGGAGGTGCTAGGGCCAGAGCCAGGTGTGAGGTGAGGCTTCCTCTCTATTCAGTGGTCGTCATTGCCCTTGGGGTTGGGTCAGATCCCAAGTGGCTGGAACAGAAACCCTGAAGGTTGGGTCCCAGCTGGCCCAGTTCCCTTTAAGAGTGTGTGCTCTTCTCTGTCCCAGGACCAGCACCCTCAGCTCCAGATGTGGGTATTTGGTGAGGGTCAGGCCTGGCCACCATTAGAGATCTAGACTGCCTCTGATGGGCCACCTGTGCAATTGCCAGTAATGGCTCCGACCTCTCTCTTCAGTTGCCACTTAGGGTTTTAGCTGCCACATCATCTCACAGCCTAGACTCTTCCTCAGTTGTGGCCACTCACATTCCAGTATGGAGCTGTGATGTGAGGCCAACAGTGTTGGAGCATTCACTCAGCTCAGTCTGGGGTGTCCATCAGGGCAGTTACAGGAAACCAGTCAGCCGGTCACATAGTGGTTTCAATCAGCCCTTTCTGCCCTGCTTTGGAAGCTGGCAAACATTCATGCACTCCTCAGGAGCAGCGTCCAGCTTCCCACAGCCCTCCTGTAGTCTCACCAGCCCTTCAAGCAGCCAAGGGGGCTCATCTTCCCACTGTCAGACCCCAGGGCTGGGGCACCCAATAAGTTACTCAAACCACTCACTCTCCAGAGAGGGTCTCCACCCCCGTAATCTCTCTTTTCCTCTTTTCCTGTGCCTCTGATTCCTTCTATTCCTCTCCTACACAATTCTGCATGTATCCTTCTTATAGCTGTGTTTACATGGGAGTCTTTTTGCTTGTTTTCAGTTTTCAGTGAGAATTTTTCCATGTGTAGATGTATTTTTGAGGTGCTTATGGGGGGGGTGAGTTCTGTATCCTCCTACTCTGCCATCTTGATTCGAGTGTCATGCAACTTTTAGCTTCAATTTCATTTTATGATTTTATGAACTAAACTTCTGGGGAGGCATGATAATGATAATTATATCTAAGATTTATTGAGTGCATATTGTATTCCAGGTCCTATGCTAAGTGAATTAAATTATCTTTTTAAAACTTTAAAACAACCTTGTAAATTGAGTCCTATAACTAGCATCCTTTAATTAATGAATCTAAAATATATAAATTAAAATAAATTACTGGTCCACCACAAAGAACATTAAAAACAGTAAGCCATGTATAAACTGTTTTTAGAAACTCAGCAGATTATGGACACATGAAAGTTGAAAAAAATACTCAGTGTGTAGACATTTGTGCAGTAAAGGTGAATTTCATTTCTTCACATTTCCTTGGGAGCATGCTGTCTACTGTGCTGGAAGCTTGATGAATTTAGTTTATTATTCTTTAGATGTAGGTAACCTCACCTTTAATCTGATTTAGGGTCTATAAAATTTCCCCCAAGCAAGATTGTTACTATTCACAAATATTTTGTATGACTGATAGATATTTTAGTGTCAGTCTTCGTTTGGCTTCTTTTTTTTTCAATTGTAGCTTCAGATGACAATTATAATAATCTTCAGTTCTTAAAGACAGAATTATGTTTATGTCATAATTTGACCCTAAGGTTGTTAAAAGAAGGAGGGAGCTTACAAATTTCCCACAAATGAAGTTATCAACTAACATTCCAACATATCAGGGGGTAACATTGGACTTTTAATACCTGCCTTGTTTCTTAGGAAAATTTCATTGACTTTCAGATCATGGGTAATAGAAAATATGCTTTGCAGATTACAACCTTCTGCTTTCTACCCTACAAGATTTCACTTATTCAACCAATCCTGCAATATTGTTCTAGGTAGTATTTAACAACAAGAATAAAATCTTTTTTTCAACCCCCTTCAAAAACCTATGATCTATGGCTTATTATTAACAGGTAGGGAAACTGAGATTTAGAGAGTTCCAAGTTCATGCAGACAGGAAGTAGAGAAGCCAGAATTCAAACTTGGCTACATCTAATGCTAGAGTCTTCAATCGTTTCTTGATAAATTGCAGCCCTGAGTTTCACTGGTAATGTCATGCTGACCCCATAAGGCTGTTGACCTCAGAGTGTATACATGTCCGCTCATGTGCATGTGTAAAAATTTAGATACCTTTAAAAGGCAGAATGACCTAGAGAGCAGAGGTTTGGAGTAGGAGCCAATCCCTGATTCAGAGATCCCTGGCCAGTTGATCTTGCCTAAGTCAGGATATGTTGTGAACCTTGTACTAGGAGGAATCCCAGTGACTCAAGCTGTTTCACAGGCTTGTGATAAAGGATCAACTCATACTAGCCTATTTAGTTTCATCACTGCAGTTATCATTCTGATATTTTCTTATGTGTTCATTCATGTATTGCCTCCAACTCTCTAACCTCTTCTATCTAAAATTTAAGCTTCCAGAGAACAATTACCTAGTTCAAAGTGTTTACCACCACTGCACCCCAGAACTTAAGATCGTGTCTGGAACAAAAGAGGCAATTCATTGGTTGGTTGAGTGAAAGAGAAAAGGAATGGATTTTGAAGTCTCTGCAGAATATCAAGGGCTCTTTTATTGTTTGGATTGTTGTGATTATCCTCTTCATAATACTTTGAGGTGGTTAATTATTGTTCCCTCTCTCTATGAAAAATTTGGGCTTTGTCTTGAATTGGTATATTTTCCTTCATTTCATCTCATGGTATTTGGCAGTTTTAGATGAAAGACTTTCTTTTCCATCAAACAGATTCATACACAGACACACAGATACTTGAGACAAAAGACTAAATGTTGAAATTCATCATTATCAAGAAGAATCTATTAGAAGAACCAGACATGCTGTTTGGGGCACACTTGTTATCTTGGAGATACTAAGACAAAAAATGTAGCAAAGTTTGGGTGGATTTTGTTACTTATTTTGTTTCTGGAAATTGACTACTTCTCCTCCTTAGATGGAAGTGTAATTTCATTGTGACACTGAGCCTCCAGGCAGCCTATGGGCAGAGAGTTTAACAGTGAGAAAGAGAGGGACAAAGAAAGTCCTGCTTTTCCCTTTGATGGCTCATCTGTTTCCATTGCCTCCTGAAACTGTGTTAAAGCACAGTTTATAAACTGTGTATAAAGCAATTAGTTTGCTGGGCTGTTAGAGCCATCCTAGGTTCATCCTTTTCATCAGGCAATTCCTGCTAGGGACCAAACAGTCTGGAACGTGTTCACTAGAACACTATTAAGAATAATCACTATTTGTGTTCCTTACTTTCTGGAAACCTCAAAGCATAAACATACAGGTTTTATTTAGATAAGGGTCCTGTCATCACTAGAATCTTATTATTGCACAGTCCATGGTAAGTAGCTGGAAGATTTTTGTCTCTGTTTTCACATACTCTGGAAACGGTTAACCTGGGACAGACTCCAACTTTTTATTTGCTTTTCATAAAGATTTACTACAAAGTTCTTTTGGGAATGGAGTGACTGAATCCCTGAAACACACCCTGGATCATCCTGCATGTGCGGTTGGGGATGGGAAGAGGTTCTATCTAGGCCAACTTAATTCTTGCCAAAATGTTCCTCCCCCATGTAAACTCCAAGTTCAGTTTAAATTCAGAGCTAGAGGAAGAAAACAATTAATATTGCTTCCATATCTATCAATAGCATAGTAGTATTTACTTAAAAATATCTTCCCATCCATTAGCCCATTCCACTGTATCAAAATTCTATAGAGTCAATTGTTCTGACATCATTTCCCCTGTGTTTTCAAGTTGAGGAAACTGGCTCGCAGTGTTTAGGTCTTGAATTTTTTGCTCCAAGTTTTACTTCAGTGATACCATTTCAAGTTCAGAGAAGGCTGAAATAATTAGGTTAAATCATATGATTATGTCAAAATTCAAACTGTTCTTAACCTAGAAAACAGTGATTCAACTAAATAGAAAGCAGTCCCATTCTAAGACAATGTGTGAGATGCAAATTAAATGTCTTTTAGAAACTGAAGTGGCTAATGACTTTACAGTTTACAAGGTGCTATCACATACTTTAACTCATCTAAAGTTTCCTATAGCCTTTTGGGAAAGGACGAGAAAAGAGTCTCATCTAGAATGCAGAGTCCTTATGTGTTTCAGTGGGTTGAAATGACTTGCTCCAAGTCCCACAGTTGGAAGATGGTTAAGCTGAGACAATACCAAAAATCCCTTACTTGCTTTTCATAAGGATTTATCACAAAATTCTTTTAAATAATGAACCCCTTTGTGCATTTCAAGTGGAGTTTGGTATGCAGAGATTGATTTACATACCACCATCCCTAGCCCTTCTTTTGCTTAATACTGAAGAGATTTTCTAGGAGGCACTTGTGATTATTCGGTTTATGCCCAGTCTCAAAGGATCAGCAAGGTACTTCTGCAAAGAAGCCACGTCTGATGAAGATGTTGAGGTCCACGATGCATCAAATCCTGAGTTTCTCCATGGAGCCACTTGGGGGCCTCCATGATTCTGTCTACTCAGTCTAAGATAATCTAAGAATCAGCAGTGAGGCTAACATTCTTAACCTGCAGCCTGCTCAGGCACTTCCTTTTCTCTCCCTTTCTGACATTCCATTTCAGCATTTTCTTACTGCACAATTTCCTGTCACCTTCTTTGTAGTCATTTGGTTTAATACCTTTGTGTTTTTCTGACACCTTTATGGATGAGAAAAATGGAGGATCAAAGTGTCTCTCTCCCTTGCACTCTGATTTCTCTCACTATTGTTTCTTTGGAGGTATTCCTCTTACCCTGTAAGAATCCTCCACTCTTTTGAACTTCTTTGCTATTTATTGGCTTTGCTCATTTTCCCTGGTTTCTCTTCCCTGGCTTTGCTCATTGTCTTAAGGTTTATCTCCCCAAGATTATTAAAAGTCTCTGCCCAGATGAGGGTAGAGAGTGTTAACCATATTATTTTATATTTAGGACCCTAATCTGAGTAGTGCCTCCAGATGAGAAATGCTAGAAAAATATCTACAAAATGCTTGATTTTTTTTCTGACATAACCATTATCAATGAAGATACAATTATATTTCCTGAACGTAGGAAATGCACAATTGGTAATATAAGTATTTGTAAGGATGCCCAGGGGTATAATTCTAGAGAATATTTATTCCTCAAAAGAATCTATTTAGAAAACCATCTATGGTTATTGCATTTTTAGTATTAATACGTAATATTTAGTATATATTGAGTGCTTACTATGTGCCAGGTAACTGTTGTAAATATTTTATGTCCATTAATTCATGTAATCTTCACAAGAGACAGGATGGTGAAAGGGTTAAAGAGGTGTGCTATTCTAGACAGCCCTAGTATGTTGCCCTATATGCTTCCAGAATGAGTTCCTTCAACATAGGAATTTTGTTTTGCTACTTCACTCCTAGCACATATTAAATGCTTAGTAAGCATTTAATGAATGGAGGATTTAATAAATGAATGTCAATATTGATTGAAATCTTTGTTTTGGGTGCCATGTTGGAAATTGTTGTGTAAGACAATCAGTCTCATTACTCTATGATCACCCCTTGTTTCAGTCCAGGAATGGTATTTTCCAGCTTGATGAACCACCTAAATCATCAGACTTAGCTTCAGTGACCTTTAGATAGTTCTCCAAAATCAGCCAAATTTTCCACTGAAGAAAATCAGTATAAATCAAAGTTTAACCTTGGCACTATTGATATTTTGGATTGGTTAGTTCTTTTTTTTTTTTTTTCATCTTTATTGGAGTATAATTGCTTTACAATGGTGTGTTAGTTTCTGCTTTATAACAAAGTGAATCAGTTATACATATACGTATGTCCCCATATCTCTTCCCTCTTGCGTCTCCCTCCCTCCCACCCTCCCTATCCCACCCCTCCAGGTGGTCACAAAGCACCGAGCTGATCTCCCTGTGCTATGCGGCTGCTTTCCACTAGCTATCTACCTTACGTTTGGTAGTGTATATATGTTCTTTATTGTAGGGAGTTGTCTTGTGCATTGTAGGATGTTTAGTAGCATCTCTGATCTCTACTCACAGATGTCAATAGCGTCTCTCCTGTCCCCACTCCCATTGGGACAACCACTGGTCCCCCGGTTCTGGGGGGTGAAGGGTGAGGGCTGGAACAAAAGTGCCCCTGGTTAAGAACCACTGTTGTAAATCATTAAGAAAAACAATTTTTTTTAATAAGCTGCATTTGTTTTTCTGGCAGTTCTCCAAGAAGATGTCTGGACAGGACTTGAGAAATAACAGCATCTTTAGAATAAGTAACATGCCTTCATAAGAGGACTATTTTGAAAGGAACAACAGACATTTTGTTGTTTTTTAAGTTCTTGTGAGTCTGTATACATTAAAAAAATTGGACTCCTTATTTCATTGTCATGTAGTGCATCTTCCTTTGTCAAGTTCAGCAGTGTTGCTTAATGAATCCTCTCATTTATAGATAGGAAAAGGAGCCTAGGAGCATACAGTGACTTGGCTGAATTAATAGAACACCACCTTAGGCATCCTGCCTGTAAGAGGCCTGAGCTCTTCCCCTGACTGGTGTCCCTTCTTCGGTGGCTTCTACTTTTGCTCTAGCCTGTGTACCTTCCCTCCAACTATGTGGCCTCCAAGAATTCACATTGCTTCTCCAGAACCACATCAGCCTCACAGTTCACCTCAGATGCCTCACTACTTGTCACAAAGGATAAATACATCTCCCTAAGAGTGGCAGCCTTTTGCCTTTCCAGGGCCACAGCCTGGTAACAGCCCCACAATTACCACCATGACAGCCCTGAGAATGTGTCATGACAGATTGACTGAAATGCCATGGTAAACCACTCCTTTTCCTGGGCCTGAAGAACCTAGGGGCAGGACAGGAATAAAGACGCAGACATAGAGAATGGACTTAAGGACAAGGGGAAGGGGAAGGGGAAGCTGTGACAAAGTGAGAGAGTGGCATGGACATATATACACTACCAAATGTAAAATAGATAGCTAGTACAAAGCAGCCACATAGCACAGGGAGATCAGCTCAGTCCTTTGTGACCACCTAGAGGGGTGGGATAGGGAGGGTGGGAGGGAGACGCAAGAGGGAGGGTATATGGGGATATATGTATACATATAGCTGGTTCACTTTGTTATACAGCAGAAACTAACAGAACAATGTAAAGCAATTATATGCCAATAAAGATGTAAAAATATAAATAAAAAAACTAAGAGCTAAAAAAGATACATATATATATATATATATATATATATATATATATATATGGCATCTGATAGTGCCCTTATTTCATGTGCCTGATATTTTCCATATGCTTATTTAACAAACTTTATTTTGGCCATACTATGCAAGGAGATGGGTGTTCAGCTGTGAGGAAGACAGGGTTGCTGCCCCCATGGAATATGTGGTATAGTTGAGGTGTTAGAGATTAAATAATTGGAAATGAGATCTTCTAGCATAGTGGAGATTATAGTGCAGGAATTCTAAAACCAGTTATCATCCAAAGTTCATACTTTACATGCTGCTTCAATCTTGATATGGTGCATTCTATGGATTTTGACAAAAGTGTAATGATACGTATCTACCGTTGTACTATTTTTTAAATTTAATTTACTTATTTATTTATTTATTTTTGGCTGCATTGGGTCTTTGTTGCTGCATGCAGGCTTTCTCTAGTTACGGCGAGCGGGGGCTACTCTTTGTTGTGACGCACAGGCTTCTTATTGCAGTGGCTTCTCTTGTTGCAGAGCATGGGCTCCAGTAGTTGTGGCTTGCTGGCTCAGTAGTTATGGCTCTCGGGTTCTAGAGTGCAAGCTCAGTAGTCATGGCACACGGACTTAGTTGCTCCGCAGCATGTGGAATCTTCCCGGACCAGGGATCGAACCCGTGCCCCTTGCATTGGCAGGTGGATTCTTAACCACTGCGCCACCAGGGAAGCCCCCATTGTACTATTGTACAGAAGAGTTTCACTGCCCTAAAAATCCTCTGTGCACTCACTGTCTTTTCATCTCTCCCTCCTAACGACTGCCAAACTCTAATCATTTTACTGTTGTCATAATTTTGTGCTTTTCAGAATATCTTCTAGTTTGAACCATACGGTATGTAGCATTTTTAGACCAGGTGGGTTGTTTCACTTTGTAATATTCACTTAAGGTTCCTCCGTGTCTTTTCATGGCTTGATAGCTCCTTTCTTGTTTTTTTTTTTTTTTTGAAGATAGAATGTAGATTTCCTATCTTCTTCTTCTTTTTTTTTTTTAAGATGTTGGGGATAGGAGTTTATTAACTTATTTATTTATTTTTGCTGTGTTGGGTCTTCGTTTCTGTGCGAGGGCTTTCTCTAGTTGCGGCGAGCGGGGGCCACTCTTCATCGCGGTGCGCGGGCCTCTCACTATCACGGCCTCTCTTGTTGCGGAGCACAGGCTCACAACTACAACTACTGACGCGCAGGCTCAGTAGTTGTGGCTCATGGGCCTAGTTGCTCCGCGGCACGTGGGATCCTCCCAGACCAGGGCTCGAACCCATGTCCCCTGCATTAGCAGGCAGATTCTCAACCACTGCACCACCAGGGAAGCCCCTGATAGCTCATTTCTTTTTAGCACTGAAGAATGTTCCACTGTCTTAGTGTACCATAGTTTATTTATCCACTTATCTACTAAACGATATCTTGATTGCTTCCAAATGTTGCCAATTATTAATAAAGATACTAGAAACATACTTGTGCAGGTTTTTGTGTGGACATAAGTTTTCAAATCATTTAGGTAAATACCAAGAGGTGTGATTGCTGGATTGTACGACAGTAATATGTTTAGTTTTGTTAGAAACTCTTAGAGTGTCTTCCAAAGTGTTTGTACCGTTTTGTAGTCCTACCAACAATGGATGAGAGTTCCTCTTGCTCCACGTCATCACCAGCATTTAGTATATTGTCAGTGCTTAAGTCTTTGGCTATTCTAATAGGTGTATAGTGTTAACTCATTACTTTAATTTTCAATCCTCTAATTATATATGATGTTGAACATCTTTTAACATGTTTACTTATCATCTTTATATCTTCTTTGTTGAAGTTTCTATTAAGGCCTTTGGCCTATTTTTTTAATCTGGTTGTTTTCTTATTGTTGAGTTTGAAGAGTTCTTTCTATATTTTGGATAACAGTCCTTTATTAGACGTGTCTTTTGCAAATATTTTGTCCCAATCTGTGGCTTATCTTCTTATTCTCTTGACACTGTCTTTTACAGAGCAGAAGTTTTTAATTTTAATGAAATGCAGCTTATCAATTACTTCTTTCATGGATCTTGCCTTAGTGTTGTATCTAAAAAAATTGTCACCATACCCAAGGTCATTGTGGTTTTCTCCTGTATTATTTTCTAGGAGTTTTATAGTTTTTCATTTTAGATTTAGATCTATGAGTGGTTTTGAGTACATTTTGTAAAGGATGTACGGTCTGTGTCTAAATTCGTATTTTACATGTGGATGTCCAGTGTTTTGTTCCAGGAGTGAAAATTATCCTTAGAGACTGAGGTTGTCTTTACCAATATTTTATTTAACAGAGGTTCACTGTGGGAATTTAACAACCTGATAGCATGCAGGGTAATGTCTCTTAATAAGCCAATAAAGAAATAACGTACTCCAAACAAATGATATATTAATTACACTATTGTTCTAGGCAAGGGGAGATAACAGAAACAAAGTCCAAATTAAGTTGGTGTACCTTTTATACAAGGTTGGTTTCTCAGGTGAACTGGCTTAACCAACCCAGAGCTGACTTTCAGCCACCAGAGCAAAAGGAAAGTTCCTTGTTGCTAGGGAACCGAGTTACTGGTATTGACAGGCAGGCTTGGCTGCTCTGAGTGTTATCATTCCAGGTACTGTTGCATGGCTTGTGTCACTGCCTATGAGGAATGCCTCACCAGGGCAGAAACATATGGTCCTTCTCTTCTTAGACCGCTGCATGATTTAACACTATTGCCAACCAATAGTAACGTGGCCAGGCAGGAGCAAGTGCCTCAGGATCTTAGAAGAGCCAAACCAGCAAAGGGGAGCTTTTGCCCAGACCAAAACTCTCGGATATTCTTCACAAACTCTCAGTATTTACATTCTAAATGTCTCCTTGCCACAGTTTCTTCTCCATGTATTCTTATTTATACACCCCCAGTGGGGTACCTTAGTAGCTGAACTGCAAATAACTTATCAACAGCAAGAGATGAGATGATGACATCCTGACAGAGCTTACTTTATTCTTGATCAAAACAACTTCACTTCTAAAAACAACATTTTTTTGTCTTTGTCATAAACAAGTAGATTTGAAGTCGTATCAAATCAGTACATAACAGTCCAGTTGTTTCAGTACCATTTGTTGAAGACTATATTTGCTCCACTGTATTGCCTTTGTTCCTTTGTCCAAGATCAATTGATGATGTTGGTGTACTTCTGGGCTCTCTATCTGTTCCATTGATCTAACTGTCTATTCTTTCACCAGTAACACACTGTCTTGATTATTGTAGCTTTATAACATGTCTTGAAGTTGAATAGTATCAGTCCTCCAGCTTTGTTCTCACTCAGTAGTGAGTTGGTTATTCTGGGTCTTTCTCTTCTGCAAATAAATTTTAGAATCAATTTGTCAATATCCATGAGATAACTTACTTACTTAGATTTTGATTGTAATTGCATTGAATCTATAGGTCAAATTGTGAAGAACTGACATCTTGACAATATTGAGTCTTCCTATCAATGAACATGCAATATCTCTCCATTTATTTAATTTTTCTTTGGTATCTTTTGTCAAAGTTTTATAGTTTTCCTCATATAGATCTTGTGCATATTTTGTTAGATTAATACCAAAGTATTCCATTTTGGGGGATGCTAGTGTAAATGGAATTTTGTTTTCAATTTCAAACTTCACTTGTTCATTGCTGGTAAATAGGAAAGTAATTGACTTTTGTATATTAACATTGTATTTTGCAAACTTGTTATTTTCACTTACTAGTTCCAATAGTTCTTTTGGTCAATTCTTTCAGATTTTCTGCATAGATGATTATATCATCTCTACAAACAAAGCCAGTTTTACTTCTTCCTTCCCAATTGGTATACTTTTAATTTCTTCTTCCTGTCTTATTGTATTAGTTAGGACTTTCTGTACAATGTTGAAAAGCAGTGGTGAGAGGGGACATCCTTGCTTCATTCCTGATCTTAGCAAGAGAGCTTCTAGTTTCTTACAATTAGGTATGATGTTAGCTGTAGGTTTTTTGTAGATATTCCTTATCAGGTGGAGGAAGTTCCCCTCTATTCCTAACTTACTGACCATTTTTATCATAAATGGATATTGGATTTTGTTAAATGTTCTTTTTACATCTATTTAAATGACAATGTCATTTTTCTTCTTTAGGATAGGATTAATTAATGGATTACATTAATTCATTTTTGAATGTTGAACCAGCCCTGCATATCTGGGATAAATTCCACTTGGTTGTAGTGCATGATTCTTTGTATACATTGTTGGATTCAATTTGATAATATTTTGATGAGAATTTTTGCATCAATGTTTGTGTGAGATATTGATCTGTAGTTTTCTTTTCTTATAAATGTCTCTGTTCATTTTGATATGAGGGTGATGTTAGCTTCATAAAATGAGTTAAATATTCCCTCTGATTTTATCTTCGGGAAGGAATTGTAGAGATTTGGCCTAATTTCTTCCTTAAATGCTTCATAGAATTCACAGTGAACCCATGTAGGCCTGTTGCTTTCTGTTTTGGAAGGTTATTAATTATTGATTCTTTAATAGCTATAGGCCTATTCAAATTGGCCATTTCTTGTGTGTGTTGAGAGATATGTCTCTCAAAGCATTGGTCCATTTCATCTAGGTTATCAATATTTTAGGCACAGAGTTTTGCATAATATTCCTTTATTTTCCTTATAATATCCATGGGGTTTGTAGTAATCCCTTCTTTCATTTCTGATACTAATAATTTGTGTCATCTCTTTTGTCTTTGCCTGGCTAGAGGCTTATTGATTTTACAGATATTTAAAAAAAAAAACAGTTTTTGCTTTTGTTTATTTTCTGTTTTGAGAAAAGCCACGTCCAGCTACTAATGAGCCCATCAAAGGCATTATTCACTTCTATTAGCGTTTTTGATCTCCAGCATTTGTTTTTGATTCTTTCTTAGAGTTTCCCTCTCTCTGCTTATGTTATCTGTTTGTTCTTTCATGCTGTCCACTTACTCCTTTAAATCCCTAGTGTACTAACCATAGTTTAAAAAAAAATTCCTGGTCTGATTATTCAAATATTCCTGCCATTTGACTCTGGTTCTAATGCTTGTTCAGTCTCTGCAAACTGTGGTTTTTTTCTTTTAGCATGTCTCGTATTTTTTGTTGAAAGGTGAGTGTGATGCACTGGGTAAAAGCAACTGCGGTACATAGGCTTTTGGTAATGTAATGAAAAGGTATAGGGGGAGAGGAAGTCTTCTACTATAGTCCTATGATTTGGTATCAGTTTTTGGCACCCATGGGCTGTGAACTCCATCTGTGCTTCTCAGTACCTGCACCAACACTTAGGTGGAACGGGATGACTGATGGGGGCTGGAATTTTGTTTCCCTTTCCCCACATGGAAGTCTAGAGTGGACTGGAGTTGGGTATTTCCCTTCTCTCAGGTAGTTTAGGCTCTAAAATAACTCTTGCAGGTTAGGCTCTGGTAAAACCGTTTTTTCTGAGGGCAGACCTTTTTACGAACAGAATGTTGTGGTGTATTTCAGAATTGTTCCTTTTCCCCTCCCCCTTCTGGAAACATGAGGTGATGTTGCTCTGTAATTTACTGTGAGGAACTGGTAAACCTTCTGGATGTAAAATTCCCAAAAGTGTAAGCCCACCCATGACTGGGTCCCCTGGAATTTTTCCCTCTCGGGTTTGTGAACGTTGAGCCTTCAGCAATTTGTTAATGCGAATTCAGGTTTTCCTACTCTCATACTGGTTTCCAAGGAGGTTTCTGCTCTGGTAAATTGTGAATCTCTATATCTGCCCATCTGTCTCTCTAATCTTGGGGGCAGTGATTTGCCCTGTGACCTCCTTTCTCTGACAAAACTAAGGAGAGTTGTTTGTTTTTCAGTTTGTTTAACTTGTTACTTGTTGTTTGGATGAATGAAGACTTCTAAGCTCTTTACATGCCAGACCAGAAACCAGAAGCCCAATATTATTACATTGATTTCACAGATTATGAAGCTTAGAAGTAAACTACATTGTTCTTCCAGGACAGTTACTCATGGAATGAGTGAATAATGGCAGAGACTCAACTCCCACTCTATTTACTCCAAAACCCATTGCTTTTAGCCACTGGAGTATAAGGAAATTCATTCTTGTACATTCCCATTTTTAGTCCAGTGACTTGAATTAGGTGCTTTTAAAATATATTTTGATCAACCTCAAAATAAAACACAGTCAGATTGAATCGACGGATCCATTATGATTTTCTTTGGAGACACCAGTTAGGTTTTTGTCTGGCTTTTATTCATTTCCATGAATAAATGATTTATTCACAATGGAAAAAAGCTAGAACACTATTAATATTAATATTATGAGAGTCTAACACAGCTGCAACCTGGAAGAGCTGAAAGACCATCCATTGGGAACAGCTTCTTTAGAGTTCAGTTGTTGAGATTCAGTGTGCCAAAGTTCGGTGTGCCAAAGTTAAATGTTTCCTCTTGTGAGAGTTCAGAAATGTGTTATCTTAATCTACCCCTTCAAGCCCAGGGCTGACAAAGAGAGAACTAAGCAGTCCGACTACCTAAAGGAACAGAGGGTGAACATCTTTAGTTTTTGGTACATCTCTTCAACATGGTAGGAAAAGAATAGACTTAGAATAACAGACATGGGTTCCAATGCTATTTACTATCTGTGACAACTAACAACATCTCTCAAAACTTTTGGATATATTTCTACATGAGGGAGTTTTAAAGTCTAGCTCTAATATTTTATAAGTTTAATAAAGTAAAATTCCGTTGCTACTCCTGTCTAAAGCAAAGGGAACTCTCACCTAGAATCTCTTACCTCTCGAGAAATTCTTAGCAATGGGGGAAGAGTGATTACTCATGTTGTCCTTTCGTTGTATTGATTGTCCTTTTCCTAGGTTGATTTTCTGCATAATTAGGGAGTTGATAGCATTCTCTGAAGGAACAAGCTCTAGTGAGGTTTTCCATCTGCCACAATATGTATAGTCAGAAAACAAAAACTTGTTACAGACATAAGTGATGGAATCAAAAATGTTCATTTATAGTGTGGGGTCTTGTAAAAAGCCTCAAATGGCCTAGGAGACACACTACTATCCTGGAAGAGTTTTAAATCTACTTAGAGAAGCAAAACCAACACATGTGAAACTGAAGACTAAACAAAATGGCACATGGGCAGAGGGCAGTGAACTAGGACGTGGAATATCTCTGATGCTGATTATATGCTCTCTGGCAACTTGGACTGCCTCCTTGGGCCTATTTCACCTGCAAGACTGAGAAAATGAAGATGCACTCACATGGGGTTGCCTGATGGTGCCGATCACTTACATTTAATACACGTGACTCTACTCATGTTGGCCCTCAGTGCTGCCTAGAAATCCTACTGCATTTCCCTTGTCCTTTTACACTGCCATTCTCTTAGAGCACTTACATCTACTCTTTTTGCCCCTCCAATGCCTCTTTCCTCATCCTCAGTCTCGTCTGATGACCTCAATTTCTTTTTCATGGAGAAAATAGAAGCAGTAGAAGAAAACTTCTGTAGGTCTTCCAACCATATGTGCATTGTCAGTGTCCATGTACTCACTTTTCCTTCCTGGTTCTGTGAGTTCTCTGTGCTCCAAAGGCCAGCACCTGCCCTGTCATTCAGATCCCATTTCCTGTCACCTCTTAAGTACACCATGTCAGTAATTCTTTCTTCTTCTTCTCCTCTCTTTATCTCCTGCATTTTTAGATTTTTCTCTCTCAACCGGATTATTTTCTGAGCTCACAAGCATACTATATATCTATTTTTAAAGATGAGAGATATGTGTGTGTATCTTGTTCCCACTTACTTGTTCAGCTAGTTCAACCACTCCACTATTTCTCTACTCCTTTATGTCAATTCTCCTTGAGAGAGTTATATATACTTTTTGTCTTCAAGTTATCTCCTCCAATTCTCTGTTCAACCCATTTCTATGAGTATTTACATACTCACGGAACTCACCCTTGTTAAAATATAATGAATTCTATTCTCCTAAATTTAATTATGAATTCTCAGCCCTCATCTTATTGATCTATATGAGCATTTAATGTTGTTGATAACATGCTCCTTGTTAAAATGCTCTTTTCACTTAGCATCTGGGACACCAGTTCCTACTGTTTCTCCTTGTCTATACTTGGACATTTCTTTTCCATCTCCTATAATGGTTTCTCTGCATCTTTTTGACAGTCATATACTGGGGATACTCCAGAGCTCATTCCTTAGGCATCATTCCTTCTCTTCGTATAACTATCCCATGTCATGGCTATATACACCATCTATAAATTTACAAATCCAAGATATATCTTTAATCTGAACATATCTCATGAACTCCACACTTTTGTATACACTGCCTTCTGGGTAATGCCACTTAGATGTCTAAAAGACATCTCACACTTAGCCTGTTCACAAAGACTTCCCAGACTCTCCTCCAGTCTACTGCCCCAGCAGTATTAGTAAACAGCAACCCACCTTTCATGTCACTCAGACCAAGCACCTTTGAGTTATCCTAGACTATCCTCTTTTTCTTACATCTCACAATTTAACAAATCTTGGCATTGCCACATTCAGAATGGATTCATAATTCTATTCTTCTTTAGCCCCTTTAATCCTACCACCCTGGTGCAATTTACCATCATTGTTTACTTGGTTTATTATAACAGCCTCTCTTGATTACTCCTTTATTCCCCTTTAGTCTACTCTCAACATAGTAGCAAGAGCAGATCAATGAAAATACAAAATAGATCATGTGTGCCTCAGTTCAAACCCTCCATTTCATTTTTAAGTGGCTCAGAGTAAATGCAAAAGTTCTTACAATGGCCCACAAGGCCCTTTGTGTTCTAATACCTGGGTATTTTTTCTGATCTCACCCACAACAGCTTCCTTGGCGTTCATCAGACACACTAAGAAGGCTTCCACCTCAGGGCCTTTGCAATTCCTCCTTTTATCTGCCTGAACTTCTCTTCTTTAGATAGCTGGGCAGCTCACTCTAGTACCCCTTTTAAATCTGTTAAAATATTACCTTTATTGAGAACTTCCTTTATTACAATTTGTTAATAGTGCATACTTTCCCCTCACATCTTACCCTGCTTAACTATCGGTTGCTTTATATATATATATATAGGTTTACTGTCTGTATAATCCCCTTAGAATGCCAAGTTCCTTGAGGATAGGGACTTTGTCTCATTAGTGGCTGTGTTCTCAGTACCTACAGAAGTTCTGGAGACACAGTAGAAACTTAAAAGTACATGTTGAATGAATGAATATAATTGAAAGAGTTCTTTGAGCTCTGGTATCAATATTCATCTATACAGTGCTTCCTGTGGGTCCGAGAGGAGGGACTAGAGCATAAGGGCTATAAACTGAAGTTTGCCTTCAGCTTCCCCAGGCTCCTTTCTTTAGTTTACCCCCTTCTTTCTTGACTTTACTGATACATTTCTGCAGCTTTTTGTTCAGTCATACCTCAAGGGGCTGTTCTCCTATTTGCAGAGTAAGAAAGCACAAGGAGAAAGGAGACCCATCTCTTTCCGAATATACCCAGGAGACCACAGAGAACCAACATTCTAACAAGGTGGTAAAGCCAAAGGATGCTCTCTGTAACAGAGAAATAGCACAGAGCACAACTTTGTGGAGGAGAATTAACAGTCCATCAATCAGCCTGAAGGAAGCTCCTATGCCTTACCAACATGGCTATTACTCACAGACCCACCTACCACCAAAACAGTTTCCGAGGAATACTAATCTGAAGTTGTTATTCAATTTGAAGATCACTGATAGGTTCTGGAATGCAGGGAAAATTAGCATTAAATTCTGCAGTGTGGGGATGGATGAGCAGTGGGGGCCACTAAGGAGACTGATGGTCATGGAGGTTCTTGTTGCTGGGTAATAGGAAGGTGTATCAACCAGGAAAGCAAAACCCTTGATGGAGGGCTTTATGTGTCAGGTGAAGGTACTTATGCTTGATTCAGTAGGCAGTAAATGAGGAGCCATTGTATTTTCTTAGCTGGGATAGAGGTGGTGACATTGTGAAAGCATTGTTTAGAGTGATTGAGAAAACTGGCTGTAAACAATATTAGAATGTAGGCCTTGAACAACCTGCATCAGAACCACATGAAAATGCATGTTTTAGTTGGTCTGGAATAGGGCCCAATAATCTACATTTTAATCTGAATCTCTGTGGGAGAGGCCTGAAAATTTGCTTTTTTCAAAAAAAAAAAAAAAGTCCTAAGCCAAATGAATGCACACTAGTTTATAGCATGCATTACAGCATTTTTTTTCCCAAACTGTAGGTTGCAAGCCATTAGTGAGCTGTAAAATGAATCTAGTGGAATGCATTGGGTAACACAAATGAGTACATACATATGCTTCCATTTATATAGCGTTCATGAACAGGCATGACTATTGTGAAAGAAATCAGAATAGTAGTTTCCTTGGTGGGAGAGAAGGCTGACCAAAAGGATGCACAAGGCCAGTGTTGGAAATGTTCTATATCTTGATTTGGGTCATGACTACCTATGACTGATCCAACTGTACACTGAAAATCTATGCTTTTTGCTGTGTATAAATTATTCCTCAAAAATAACAAAAGTCAGAAAAGAATGTAGAAATATCAATGCATTACCTGAAGTAGGGTTAAGGGGTGTGTGTGTGTGTATGTATATGTTGGGTCATGATTATTCAACATGTATCTATGTGTGTGTTGGAAGCACTGCAGTGGAGTATACAAGCTGGCAGCTAAGGGACGATTTAAGTTTACTCTGTCTCCCTTTTGTTTTCTGTAGATTGTATTGATTCCTTGCAAATATCTTGCTATTAATATTTCTAGTATGTTTTTATCCTTATTAGGCCACTTGAGATTTTTGGTAACTTTTCTTCCAAACAACTCAATCTGATTCTAATTTCTTGTAAAGTTTCAGTGCAGCACAGTATTTTCTGTTTCTGATGCGTGTGTAGGGGTAAGGCCTGGCTACCAAAGAATTTGGTCATATTTGTTCAGTAAGACAATTGACTGCTTCTAAAAGCTTTGTTTAAATGAGTTGTAGATTTATAGCAGATCCATGGTTATCACCAAAAAACATTGCATTTTAAAGCAGGTAGTACGCTGCCTGTTCAAAGGGAGATGTCTGGAGGCTGTTCATTTCCTGTTTATAGAGTTGGAAAAGGGAATACAAGAAAGTACTGCTAATCCGAAGATGCATGCAAATAACTTAAGCTTATGTTTACTCTCTGTTTAACCTGTTATTGCCATAAAACATCATCAAGCTTATGATCAAGTTCATTTTCTTGGGGTACTATGTACTCAGTGCACAAAACAGTTTTTCTCTGACAACTCTGGATATTGTTGATTTTCAGAATGAAATTCTCTTTGTATAATGAGAACTAAATATGTATCACTCTGAATCGAAATATGGACTATTTTAATGAGGTAAAAGAAAGAGAGGCAAATTGTATTGAAATGAGCCATGCTGAGTATCCATCTTGTAGGACTAAGGATTGTTAGCTGGTTAGAACCTGCTTTTCTCCTGGCTTGAAATCCCTCTTGGGGTAAGGCACATCCTCTAACCACCTACATTTCCAGGATGATTTTTGGATCTTTTTTTTTTTACTTGAAATACAGTTATAATTCTATGCATTATTTGTATTCTGTTTTCTATGGAAGGCTTATATAACACTGGTCCAGTCTTATTTTCATGTGGAAATACTTAGAACTACTGTTGATTTAGGGAAGGCAACTTTCTCCAAGCTAATATGAGTGTCCAGAAGAATCCAAACAGTTTAAAAGTTCTGGTGCATTCAAGAAAGTTAGGAATATTGGAGGCATATAATGGGAGAAAACTAGACAAAATTTCCCTTTTCTGTCTTTTCTACTAATGCCCTTCCCTGTGAGATATGGGATGCTGTGGTGATAAGGGTCAGTAGGATGTTGGTGAAGGTTGCTTGTTAGATAACTGGAATGTTAAAGAAGGTCCCTTCATGGAGGGGAATAATAAGACAGTTCCTACCTTTTGAGTTTGACTAAGGCCACCACGTTGCCTATTCCCATGATGCTAGGAAGCACCATAAGATCGACACATTTTCATGACATGCTAGGAGAAAAACTAACTTTTTTGTCTTTTCATTACTTTAAATCCCAAGGAGCTCATGGTTAAAGTGAGAAGTCCATAAAGGAAATATACTCCACTCACAGAGGTCTCGGCTTATTATTTTTAACACAGTCCTCAGCATGATCCATTTCTATTGCCTGTGCCTCAACAGCATCATCCCCCCCCAATTAATTAAATTATCTAGGCAATTGTCTTCTAGTTATTCAATTTCTATAGATGGGTTTTTATCACTCTTAGAAGTGTTAATACAGAGACACTAAGGGTTTGAAGAAGTAATGTGAACATTTTAAGAAGAATTTCAGCTTATACTGAAGGAATATTGAATTGCAGAATAAGGTAACACCAGGTCTGATGAGAATATATAAGAAGGAAGTGTATACCAGTGACAAAATATAATAGATAGGGGTCCATTACGATTCTGGGTTGCAAGTAAGGGAAACCAATTTTGATTGTGTAAAGGAAGAGATTACTGGGATGTCATAGGATGTTGAGAGTTTGCAGGAACAGGATTGGAAAGGGGTGGAATTAAGGGAGGACTGAAGCATGGGATAAAGTAATCTGGTCAGGACATGGTCCACAGTATGCTAGATGCCCTGCACACAACCACATCTGCTAGACATCACCTCTGCCTCACAAAATTACTTTTGGGCATGATCCCCTGGCCACTATAAGTCACCGCCTCCCTCATTCTAGATTCACATTACTGAGCAGAAATATACAACCATCCACTCTTAGTTCATATGCTTAGATCCTAGCTGTAAAGGAACTGAGAGAGGAAACATCTTTCAAATTTCCATTTCTATATTGAGAAGTAATGTTCTATGCCTCTACCCCCTTTCCCCAAATTAAGCACATGGGGAAATCCCTACTCAAAGAAGAAGTGTTCTTTATTATTATGCAGGAAGAAAAAAAAATGTTCACTACAGTGTGTCTAGTAACTGGGAATTTTTAGGTAGAAGTTGGATGGATAACTAGAAATAATACTGTCCACTGTGTTGCTGTATGAGAGAACAGTTCGAAGGTAGTTTCCTGCAAGCCCCTGGTCTAATTCTAATTCTATGAAATGCGGGAATTTTTGAGTTACTCTGGGGTGATTGCTGAGTTGTAAGAGATAAAGCAGGGCAGCTGTGTGTGCCCTTTGCCTGGAAGCTTCACATTTCTGAATACGTTTCCGCCCCCACTAATTCAGAGCTGAGTCTTAATTAACTACTGTAGATTTGGCGTATTACCACTAGGGGTCATTCTTTTACATGTGTCATTCAAAATCATCTTAGAGGAGTTGCCTGGTTCTGAGACAACCTTAGAGGTTTGTTTTCTTTCTGACAGTTTTAACTCTGGCTACAAATTGCATTTGGTGAATCTATGGTTCCAGTGGCTAGGTACAGAGTTAATTGCTATGGGGCTTGTGCTGCCATTCAAAAATAAACAACGTCCTGGTGAATGAAACTGGCAATTCTTAACATTCTATGCAATTTACTTTTCAACCTAGGATTCCTTTCACTTTAAGACCTTCCCGGTCTGTTTAACACACACACAGGGCATTTCAAAAATCGAGTTAGGTTTGGGCTCGTTACAATGTTAAGTTTTTATTAAAACATGAGGAAGTAAAGACACAGAATTAAGGCATTAAAAGTGTTAAACATAGTAAATATTCCATAAATTAACATTAAAACAAGATGATTCCATATGGAACGTTCTTTGGGTATAATGGTACGTGTCTAAATTTAAGTTTCTTTGTTAATACCGGATTAGACACTTGCACGCCTGCACCCTACTGCCCCCCACCCAGGATGGGCCCTGTGTGCTGGCACACCAGTGTACATATGCTCCACCACGCACATCTGCTCCAGCATACAGGGCTTTATCTCAAACCTTGAAGGACTTGGTTTTGGCTGATTGCTTTGTGAGGATCAATGAAAGTTAACACCTAGTCTCCATTTTATAATGAAAGTTACCTTTCTGCTTTTAATGAACATTATTGATACTCACCATAATTAGATAAGAGGTGGGGTTAGTTTCGTGCATCATGGCATGGCAGCACACTCCCTGCATTCTACCGCTGCTTCCCTACGTGCTGATATTTTGTTTTTGTTGTGTTGCCTGTTTAGATTCAGTTTTCAAATTTGATTATTGAATGGTTCACTTAGTTCAATCACAAAGGTAGGAAGAGCCTTCCTGATGTTGGCACTCCAGAACACAAGTCCTCAGAGTCCTGTGTCTGAGGAATAAAGCCTGATCTGAGCACGTGGATTCATTTGGGCGGCAATGCTGCACCACCACTGTGACGCCTCCCCTTTGTCTGTTCCCTGATACTCAGCATTAATCCTCTATTCTTCCACTCCCGTCCCCTTCAACATCCTTCCTCTTCCCCTTTCCTTAGTCCTTGAGCCAAGGGAGAAGGGTGTCCTACTCCTTCCCCTATCTCCTTCTTATCAGGACATCTGTGGGGGACAATGGCAGAGCAGTAATGCACAAGGACACTTGATTGTATGCTTAAGTATACAACACGAAGAGATTCTTCTGAGGGCCTCCCTGGTGGCGCAGTGGTTGAGAGTCCGCCTGCCGATGCAGGGGATACGGGTTCGTGTCCCGGTCTGGGAGGATCCCATATGCCGCGGAGCGGCTGGGCCCGTGAGCCATGGCCGCTGAGCCTGCGCATCCGGAGCCTGTGCTCCGCAACGGGAGAGGCCACAACAGTGAGAGGCCCGCGTACCGCAAAAAAAAAAAAAAAAAAAAAAAAAAAAGAGATTCTTCTGAGCATTTTAATGAGCTCTGTTTTCCTGGAATGGCAGAGAAAAGAAATAAAGGACAGTAAGCAGAGCTCCTGTTTTTTTCTTATTGCTGCCATGAGGATAAAGATCAAAGTCTTTATCTGTGATTATCCATCAGACAAATGCAATAAAATGCCCAATTTGCAGTCAAGGCTAACTATGTTCTCTCTTTCAGAACACATTCATCTCCTAATCTTCTTGAAAAATCTTTCCTCCCTGAGGCCCCACGGGGCCCGTGAGGAAGCATCCTTACCAGCAGCACCAAAATCTATAGATCGTTATTAAAAAATATGTTCCTTTGGGACAGGGATCTGGCACATACAGGGTCTCAGTAAAGGCGCCAGGAGCATAGGCATTTATGGAATCCCTAGGGTGTGATGACATGGATCCTTACGGTAAGGAAGATTCAGCAGTCAACCAGTATTATGTGTGGCCTTCAGGAGCTTCCTCTAAAGTTTGGGCTCAAAGGTGGGGTAGGTCCTAGATATATGAATCAGTCATTCAACAGTGCAGAGTAAAACAACAGAACGTGGCCCTCAGGGTTGAGACTGTGTCTGAACTCCTCAACTTGGTTCCAAGGGCCGTAAGCATCCCTGCCTTTATAAAGTGAATTCCAAATGGTTCTCACTTATGTGTACAGACTTGGGAGGAATTGGAGGTGATGTCTGGCACACACAGAGAATGAAGAGCCACAAGGTGAGGAAGAAAATTCAATATTTCTCAATATCAAATGTTAACAGGAAGAAAAATGTTTGTTGTGCAACTGAGAGGTCGCAGGAAAAGCAAAGGTTAGAAGTGGGTTTTGTAGGAGGGGAATCTTTATTTTCAGTTCTGTCTTTCATCCCATTTTTCCCTCTTCAGTGGGTGTGGAGGGTAGGGACCTCTGGGGTGATTGTTGAGCCTGGAGAGAACCTGGAATCTGTGAGACATGAATAGGAGGCAGACCAGGCCACTATCTGAAACCCAGGCAATGTGGACCAACTGTTCTCTTGATCTCCTTGATCTTTTTTCCTCTTGGCTTCTTGAGCCTCCTACTCTCAGGAAGAGAGGGTTTGCCTTGCTTCATGTGATAAGCAAATCAAGCAGACTTTGCTTTTGGGAAGCAAGCAGATCACTGCTCTCTTAGTTCTGGATTCTTTGCTTGCCACTGTTCACTGAATTTTGGGCTACGCTCAATCTAAGTTGAGGAAGGAGGTGGAAAGTTGCCCTGAGTTATTTGACCAGCTTTGCTAGGAATAAATCTCTGTTGGGCTCTTCATATCTTTTCCCAAATGGTTAAAACACAGAGGGGAGCAGTGGGTGATTCAACTACATCCTAACTTCAGTGACTCTTAATTGGGATCACAATGGGTTATGCCTAGTACAAAGGTTCCTGGGGATACTTAGGTCCATGCTTTATCATTTTCCAAATAAGGCAAGTGACGTCAATCATTTCTTCTTGTGGTAAAATATATGTAACTTAAAATACACCATTTTAACTATCTTTAAATGTGTAGCTCAGTGGCAGTAAATACATTCACATTGTTACGCAATCATCACCACTATCCATCTCTAGAATGTTTTCATCTTTCCAAACTGAAACTCTGTACTCATTAAACAATAACCCTTCATTACCTCTTCCCCTCAGCCCCTGGCAACCACCATTCTATTTTCTGTTTCTATGAATTTGACTACTCTGAATATCTCATAAGTGGAGTCATACAGTATTTGTCCTTTTGTGACTGGTTTATTTCACTTAGCATCCTGTTCTCAAGGTTCATCCATGTTGTAGCATGTGTTAAAATTTCCTTCCTTTGTAAGATTGAACAATATTCCATTGATGTATGTACCACATTTTGTTTATTCATTTATCCATAAAGGTATAAAGAAAGTGAAGTCGATCTTGAATGCTCACATTCCTTTTTGTCCAGAGTGCTATTTATGCTGGTGGTCTCAGCATCACCGATGTTAACAGCATCACCTCTCTTTGCCAAATTTCCCAATTTAAACAATGAATTATGTGGTTACCCTTTGAGGAAAACTCTTCTAGAATCTCCATATTTCCTGTAACTGAGCTCATGTTCAGTGCAAGTTTACAGCTATTCTACAAATATCCACTAAACTTAGCACCGACAAGGCACACATCTTTCAAGTGCAAATAGGGCATGTCAGTGGGGGGTATTTTCCCAAATGAAAGAAGCAGAGATGACTGGTGATTTTCAGGCAGCTGGATAAATATCTTACAGACATCGCATTTCAGGAGACTGGACTATCCCATGTCTGTCTAAATAGGAGAGCATTCCTAGCAAGTCTTAGAGGCAGCCAGAAAGTGAGTCTGTCACAAGTGCTTCTCCCATAGCTGGGTGAAAACAGTGGAACGCTAGTAGGGGAATGTCCATGTCTTTCTTTCCATACTGGTCTGAAGCCTCTGTCAAAAGCTGTTAAGGGAGAAAAGGGGTGTGATTTTGACTCACGGAGATTTTCCCAAAGAGAATTTGCATCTTTTATTGACTCCATAATAGGAGAAGCCCTCTGATTGTATAGCCGCGGAGAGTTTATTTCAGTGCAGTTGATGAGACAGGATATTTGTAAAGTGTAGTAGCTGGAGGGACCCAGCATGAGCTGATCACTTAAGTAAGAACTTCTAGACTTCCAGGCAGATGACCTGAGGTAGAGTCTTCACTTTGCCACAGGAAAGCCTCCCTAGGATTAAAGTTCTATTTAAGCAGAAAGCTTGTCTGGCTTGTTTGCTGACATACAGACGATGACTGGCCCATGGTAGATGTTTTAAAAAATGTCAGAGAAATGGATGAGTGAATGACTAACTTTGTGCTCACTTAGTTTCTCAAGAATCCAGTTGCTTTGTCTGTAAGATAGGGACAATGTCACCTTCTCTGCCAGTTTGTTTTCATAGGAAGGGTTTTGGACCTTCCCCTAAAGGAAGCATGGAATAAGATGACGCCAGACAAGGAGTATTTTGTACCATCAATAAAATTTTATAATTAAATTTTACAATTAAAGAAGCCAGACAAATATATCATAATTTAACCATTGTTAAATTTTAACAACTCCCTCTGTTCTGTCTACTTTTTCACTTTACGACAAAACCACAGTTGAAATAATGGGCTATACATGTACTTAATTGAAACAATCAAATAGTTTTACAAATGATGGCAGGAATGGTAACTGTTCACCAAAATCTGTGTCCTCCTATTTTTTCTTGATACACAGCTAGGCTCCATTTCCCAACCCCTGTGGCAGTTATGAGTGGTCACATAACTGAGTTCTATCCATTCAGTTGGGGCAGAAGTGGTGTGGCCCTCTGTCTCAGCGTGTTCCTTCAGAACTCCCCTGGGTGACGCCCCATGCTCCTTGACAGCCTTGCATAGTGATACACTTGGCTTAGACGTCAAGTTGAAGAAGGTGGAGCTTCTTCTTGATTGAGCTTACGGAAGAGAGTCATATCCACCATACAGAAACATTCACCTTGGACTGTTAAATGAGTGAGAATAAACTTGTATTGTGTTGGAGGCCATTATATATTCTCGAGTTTGTTAACAGCAGGTATGTCATCTGAATAATAATACACAGTTTTACTGCCTTAGTGCTCTTTTGCCACCTCCGTTATCTGCTTCCCAGAGACAAACATTTTCAACTTTTTAAATTGCTTATTTTGGTGTTTACATCAAAATCTCTAAATATCAAGTTTATATTGCTAGTTCTTTTTAGTTTAAATGGTTTATTGACTTCTCACTCTGTTAGATAAAATGTATCTCTTTTTCACCACCATCCTCTTAGCCCTGCCCCTCATTCCTATGACACAGTTGTATCAGAAAAATAGGTCAGTTTTATTATTTAAATTATTCTTATCATATTAACACTGTTCACAGCTGAGACATGTATTTTACATGACCAGTTTTTCTTTCTTTTATAAGAGATTCTTTTATCTGGAATTAATCATTTACTCCCCCTTCCTGCTCATCCTCTTCATCCCTCCCTCCCTTTTTCACTTGCTTAGTTTTCTAAGTACTAACCATTAATTCAATCCCAAATTCTTCACCAGCTGGGTAAGTCTTCTCTCACTACCTGCAAAGAAATTAAACTTTTTATCAATTTCATTTTCTTAAAGAAGTATTTCCCATCCAACGGCAACCAATCTGGAAAGTAGCTTTTAAACCCGCTGAGTAAATGTCATTGTACAACTCTTTTCAACATCATCACAAGGACATTTTTTACCTGTCTCTTTACTAACTCCCTATTTCCCATATTGCATTTTGTTTTCTTTCTTGTTATTTCCCTCATACTGATACAACACATTTTCCAATAGCTTCCTGGCATAGAGTACATGACAGGTAAATTTTGTGCGTGTGTGTCATGGCTGAAAATATCTTGACAACCTGAGTACACCATTCTATTGTGAAAAAAAAATTCCTCAGAATTTTGAAAATATTTCTCTACTGTGTTCTAGCTTCTGGAGTTGCTATTGTTGGAGAAATCCTAGGCCATTAGGGAGAGAGAATTATTGTTATTCTCGAATTATTTGTAAGTGATTATTTGTAGATGAAAGAATTATTGTTAATTGTTTGTAATTGAATTATTTATACTAATTTATATTGAATTATTTGTTCTTTATATGAATCTTTTTTTCTCCTTATCTGGAAGCTTCCAGAACTTTCTTCTTATCACTTGTGTCTTCAAATTTTTAGTAATGCTCTTCAGTTTCTATCTTATGGACAATCATGTCTCTCAGTACTAGGGAAAAAAATGGAATTATATCTTTCTTTTTTTCTCTTTTTTTTTTTTTTTTTTTTTGCGGTACACGGGCCTCTCACTGCTGTGGCCTCTCCCGTTGCAGAGCACAGGCTCCGGACACGCAGGCTCAGCGGCCATGGCTCACGGGCCCAGCCGCTCTGCGTCATGTGGGATCTTCCCGGACCGGGGCACGAACCCGTGTCCCCTGGATCGGCAGGCGGACTCTCAACTACTATGGCACCAGGGAAGCCCTGAATTATATCTTTGATATCCTCCCCCCATTTTCTCTTATCCTTTTTTTTCTAGATCTTTTATTATTCAGACATTGTACTTCCTGAATCATTTGCCTTCCATCCTTCATCACTTTTCTTCCGCTTTGCTCTCTAGGTGATTTCTATAACTTTATATTTTTAATGTTCTATTATTTTAAATTTATTTTCTATTATCATAGCTTATGTATAGTCTATGCCTGTTCTTTTATGTAGCTTTCTGTTTTTGTTTCACAGATGCAATATATCTACTTATATTTTTGAGAATATTAATGATAGAAACTATTCAGTTTACATAAAACTAAAGAAACTAAAGTTGAGGAGAGTTGTTTGTTTAGTTGCTTTCCATCTCTATTTCCCACATTCAGTGCTGGCTTTAAATGTCTAGTAATCCTTGATTTTGCTCATATTAAAGAGAAGAATAAAGAATTCACTAGAAACCCTATGCATTTGATTAGAATTGTTCATTATAGTTCTAACTTTAACAGTATCTGAATGGGTGCTTTCGTTGGGGAATTCAGTCAGTATCTTTAGGTCAGTATCTTTAATGTCAGTATCTTTAGGTCAGTATCTAATGTCAGTATCTTTAGGTCTTCTAGTTCCAGTTAGTCAGATATCCAAGAGGAAAACTGCTTCAGTATTCCTATTTGAAGGATATAAACTGGTATAAACTTTCTAGGAGCCACATAGAAGAAGAATGAAATGAGGGGATTTAACATTCACTGTGAAACTTTTACTTAATTCTCTTTTTTTTTTCCCCAGAAATGAATTTCTCCCCACAAATGTTGCTGGAATCCCGAATCTAGACATATTTTATTTTAGTCTGTCTAGAGAATAAACTCCTAGTCATCAGCTCAGGTTGAGGAGAGTCAGCCATGTGACTGTACACAGTGGGGTAGATAATCTGTGGATTTTACTTTCTTAAGATATCTTCAGACACTCTAATTAGTCCCATGTTAATCCCCACTTCCAAGGTACCTGTTTCCCCCACTTCCTAAGCCTTTTAGGGATTCATGCATAATGCTTCTTTTTGGCTTTCCCACTTCAAGCACAGAATTAAGATTTTTCAGATATGCTCAGTCATATCCTTGGCATATCTTTCCGTTTGCTTCCAGCTTCCAAAATCTTGTTATTATCTCATTTCCCATTCTTTAATTTCACACAGTTTTGTGCCTTAAAACATTTGTCATCTTTGTGGGGCCTAGGGCATGGATTAAATAGAAATATATGTATTCATCTGCCATCTCTAATAATAAGATGCATGCAATTTAATTTTTCACTAACAACACATTAAATCGTAGATTTCTAATGTAAGAATATTCCTTAAATTATAAGAGCTCTAATCTATTACCAACATAGAAAATTTTCTTTCCTGACAGCCAAGCTATTCATGAGAAGGTGAGTACATTTAGAGGACTGTGTAAAGTCATTCAGCATTCATCCAACAAATAATTATTTAGTGACTATGATGAATTAGGTAGTGGAAATACAAAAGTGAGTGACACAGTCCTAACTTCAGGAACTTGCCATGCTGGTGAGTAATTCAAGAAAACTAAATATGAATAGAATATTAAAAGGGCTTCAATAATGTCGACAACAGGAAAATCCAGAAGTGGGTTTTGATCTTATTCATCATCTGAATGAATAAGAATTAAAGGCATATTAGACATTAATATTCCAAGAGATGGAAAGAGAACCAGCCAGATAAAAACAGAAATAATGAAAGCTTAGAGATATAAGAAATATGATAAATTTAAAGAACTAAATACAGTGCTAGAAGGAGACGATAAGACTAGACAGAAACTTTGACATGAGCCAGATAGTAAGGAGCTATATATGGCATGTTAAGTTGTTTAGGACAATGATGAGCCATAGAAGAGTCTTAGTTGGGGCATGACAGGTGAATGGAGACACGTAAGAAAAAAAATCACAAATGATCCACTATTGATGATCCACAGTACCTTTGCCTACTCTGTCCCTTACTATCCAACTCATTTTCTTGTACTTCCACGGTTGTTTAGCTAATTGTGTTGCAATTATTACAGCTTCTGGGTAGTCTTATTTACAACCATCAGAGCTCATTCATTGATAGTTAGTGCACTATCAAGTCTCAGGCAGTGGGATTAAAAATTGTGTTGTCCGCCGCTGCTCTGAGAAAAGATGGGGCACTATCATGAAGCGAATGATTTGTTCTGGTCCTTTTCCAGGCAGTAGAATGTGCTAGTTGTGTTCTAGTGCTAAGTCATTAGAATCTGGAGCTAATGGTTTCAGTCTCAATTTAAGCCATTTTCTCTCTTGCAGTTCTGTGACTGCAGATCATATGTTAAAACATTTCCCACCATCTGACAAATGAACAACTTTGTCCTGTTAAAGTATCATTCCCTCTCATGATGTCATTCAGAGTGTGGGGCTTTGGGAGGGTCCTATTATCACTGTATTATGTACCCAAGGTGGTTGGGGACAGTGAATCTTAACCTCATATTCTCCAAGGAGAATAGTACAGTGTAAGAAACAAT
Organism: Hyperoodon ampullatus; assembly: GCF_949752795.1. Classification (NCBI taxonomy): domain Eukaryota; kingdom Metazoa; phylum Chordata; class Mammalia; order Artiodactyla; family Ziphiidae; genus Hyperoodon; species Hyperoodon ampullatus. The sequence continues at coordinate 205,845,692 of NC_136914.1, forward strand.
GCTGGATTGATGAGAATCAGGCAGACTGGGGCTGAAACCCTAGCTTCACAACTTGCTTATTATATGACTATGGGAGACTGAATCTCTGATTCCTTCCTATCAAATAGGGATATATGTACATGCCCACAGGGTTATTCTAAGGCTTAAATGAAATAATGGGAGTAGAACAAACTTTAGAATTTTAAATATTATTGTGACTTATTAATATTGAAATTTTCTAGTTGGCTAAGTGTGTACCTTAATTTTTGTATTTCTATTGGCTTACTCCATGGTAAGAATTTTTTTCTTCTAACTTTTTTTATTGTGGTAAAATACTCATAGCACTTACCATCAAACCATTTTTAAGCGTACAGTTCAGTAGTATTAAATACATTCATTATGTTGTGCTACCATCACAACCATCTATCTCCAGTTCACTTTTCATTTTGTAAAACTGAAACTCTATACCCATTAAACAATAAGTCCCCATTTCCCCCTTTCCCCTCAACCTCTGACAATTATTTTACTTTCTATCTCTATGATTTTAACTACTCTGAGTACAATGGCAGGGATTTTTAAAAAGTTATTAAATAAAGGAGACAACCCTCTGGTCTAGAGTTAGCTCTGCTTAAAACAGCTCATGGGGAAATTGTGAATTCAATAAGGTTTTCTTTGAGCTCTGCTGGTCTCCACTTTCTATGACCTTTCAATTCTCCTGTACCTGTCATTTCTTTTGTCATCCTGGGTCCTTATGTGTTCTTTTACTTCCTCTTCCCCATATTAAAATTTAATTGTAGGAAATAAGGAATGATTTCTTAGTATTCAAATGTCATTTCTTTCTCAATTTAGGCAGATTTTGGCTAAAAGTATGAGAAACACCTTCTCGAACTGCCTTAAAGGTTATGGAAATGAATTTTTAAATATAATAAGTCCTGTATCAGAGCAGGATTCAGATATGTCAGTTCCATGGCTTAGTAGCATTATTTGGGGTCAGTTTCCCTCTTCTGCCAATTACAGCATCGACTTAATCCTCAGGCTGGTTGTACTTAACAAACGATGACTTCCTTTAATAACTTGGCCTACTGGTTTCTTCTTTCACATCAAACAGCCAAAAATTAGAAATGAAAAGCATTTTCCCCCATAATTATGGAGTAAATGATCTTCTCTTCAGCCCTCTTGGACCAAGTTAAATGCCCAATTCTAGATGAAACACTGTTTTTAGAGTATGATCTTCCCTCTGCCATTCAGCCCTACCTTTGGGGCTCTGAATGAGATCATCTTCCTCTAGGCATAAAGGCTACCTGGAGGGCTCTTTTAGAAAAGAAAAATGGGAATATGATGCTATCTAGACTATTCATGTCTAATACACATCCCCTTCTTCCTCTAAAAATGACTTATTCTCACAAAAGAGCCTTCACCATCCAGTGAGAAGGTAATAGGATTAATTGGGAGGATGATAGAGTTACCTTCTCTGCAAGATGTATGAACATCTGCTTGAAGTCCCACCCAGCAGAGAACCAGGGGCTTTTGTGTCCATCATGAAGAATACCCATTTTCTGTGGGCTTGAATGGCTGTGAACACAGAAAGACTGTGTGTATGTATCTTCTGCTGGCCTTCAAGCCTAAATTAACCTTAATTTTGTCCCTTATCAATAAATCCAGTTACCCTGCACATCCTTCCCTCACCCCACTCTCTCAGAGTCACTTAGAAAAGACAACAAATGAAAGCAAATGTGTTGATGCATTTTTAGGAAAGCGTTTTACAAAAACCCTTCTGGAAACAGATGGCATCTCAATCTTCTAAATATAAGGATAAAATGTCCTCCCTCCCTGCTATTCCTTTCAAATTAGACTGAGACTTGGATATAGGATCTGGGATTTGCTAATAATACAGATGTGTACACACCCATTCCACTCAGTTTCCTCATAGCCTTGAGGACAACTATTTGGTTCCATCAGTTTACCACCATCAGTCACTATTGGTTCTCCCTTGAGCTAATTTCTCTCTCTCTCTCTCTCTCTCCCTCATTGCTCTCTCTTTCATTGTTTTGGTACAGAGAAATGTGAAAGATGGATTCTTTATTGACATGCTTGTTAACACAAACAGTTGCATTCCCCAATAATTATATACTAATGAAAAAAATGGGGCAGAACTTGCGATTTTGTAAGTTCTAGGGATAAAGGGATAAAGAGTTTGTTTTTATGTTTGGTTTCATTATGAAGTGACAGATTTGTGGCAGAGAGTAAAATTAGGGATTTTAAAAGAGAGGACAAAGATGAAAAGGAAAATTATTTATCTGTGTGTGACTTATGTGATGGCCCATCCACATAGAATTAGAATCTTATGGGTCTTAAACATTGTATTAGCATGAGCCCACTTGAAGACAGGGGAAAATACCCTAACCTTAAGTAGATTACAGAGAAATTAAGGGATTTACTAGAACAGCTCAGTACTGAGTAAGTAATACAACGATCAAATTTTGGAGAAACCAGAACCAGGGCAATGATACTAATTAATTTATCAAATATTACTATTGGCAGATATTATTCATGGAACTGTATTTTAACTCATTTAATCTTAAAATAGCTTGTTTGGGTCAACTTGTTTGGCTCATCTTGGTCATCTTGTTGGATAAAGACAACAAGCATTTCACTGTATCTCAAGTTTTTTATATGTCAGGAATTTAGGCAGTGTGTGGCTTTGTACCTTATACTTCGTACAACATTGGCTGAATTCACTTGGTGGTTTGCTACTAAAGCTGGGCAGGTCAAAACACCCAAGATCGTTTCATGCACATCCACAGCACCTTGTTGAGAATGGCTGGAAGGCTGGGCTCAGCTGGACATTTTACACTCTCCGTGTAGTTTCAGAACATCTCCAGATGATATCTCCTTTAGAGTGTTGGATTTCTTACAAAGTGGCTCTGGGATATGAAAGGGAGTGTTCTCAAAGAAAGAAAGTAGAAGCTGCAAAGTTTTTAAGATCTGAGCCAGGACACTGGCACAGTTACTTTTGCTGTATTCTAAAGCAGTCACAGAGTCTTCCCAGATTCAGGAGGAGGGGACGTAGACCCTACATCTCGATGAGAAGAGTATCAAAGAATTTGAAGCCATCTTTAATCTGCCGTAGCCCTAAAAGGTAAATGTTAGAGATACTGTTAACCTCATTTTACATAAGGTCACACTGAGCTAAAAAGAGTAGAAACGTAACTTTCTCAAAGTCACAATTAGTAAAGAGCTGTGGATTTGAGCCCAGGTAGTCTGGCTCTAAACCTGTATTTTGAACCATTTGATGGCCTTTAATCACTTCTAGATATAGACATTCTCATGCAAGAAGTCTCTTTCTACCTCTCAGAGGCTAACTTGCAGGTCTGCTTCCTTCTTTTGGCAAAGAGCAGGGCCACTGCAGCTCCAGACTCAGATAAAATCTCAGATCCCAATTTTAAAGTCCTTGGGAATGGCTTGGCTGGCACAACATGAATTATGAGCCTATCCTTGGGTCAATAAATATGGTCAAGGGGTAGAGGTATTCCATCTGGCTTAGACTAGGTTCTGGCCAACCCGCATAACCAAGCAGACCTTGTGTGTTGCCAGAAAGAGGGAGGAATGGATGCGTGGCAGACAAGCACCACTGAGGCTCAGGACAATGGGTATGTAACCTGCCTGTTAACCAGAGAGTTGAATCAATCCTCACTCTCTATTTGAGGTAAATGCTTAAACAACTTGGTTTTCCAGAGAACTCATTGCCTCCCAAGGATGCCCATTACTATTTAAAGAGTTTCAAGCTTCAGAGAGCAGATGAGGAAAGTGTTTTGGAATACTAAGGTCGTTCCCAGCCTTTGCATTAGCACTGTGCCACAAAAACCTATCAAGAGAGTATCTGGTCTACTTAAAGCTCTATACGTTTTCACTAGGGTATCCCCAGAGTCTAGCACAGATGGATGGATGGGTGAATAAACCTGGTTCAACACAATTTAACAAGCACTTTATTGAACCATCAGGTTGATTGATTATCTCCCCAGAAAGACTGATAATTTTGGCATTGAGGATAATAACAGATTCAGGACTTACTTGTGAAACAGTCCTTAGGGGGTTGTGATTTCCAGAGTCAACAATGGCTGTGTAAATTCTCCAAAGGAAGAGAAAGTTTGTGCAGAAAAGTCAGCCTTAGCCCAGGCTAAGCCTCTCTAGGTGTGAGAACTTCCCTTATAAAACAGAAACTATCAAGTCAAAGTTTCCATGAGGTCAAAAGAAACTGAACTATTAGGAACTGCACTTCTTTAAGTACTTCTCCTCAGAGCTAAAATGCTAGTTTTTAAGCTATGTGATCAATAAAGTCTCTCCTAACCCTGTCTATGATTTACAATTTTAGTGCTGAAAAGAAGCATTTCCTGGAATGTTCTGTATGATTTTTTTTTGGAAAATTAAGTTATATTGTAAATGTACTTGGGTAATTCAGTTTAAAGGAACTGTATCATGAAATCCATAAAATGAAGAATTATTTTCTACAATCTGTCCATTTTTCAACATTTGTGTGAACTTGGATTTTCTCACATCAAGTTTGCCTTAGCTACCCCTGCAGTGCCCCACTTCCCACAAGCCAAGACTTTCCTGGATTCTTTGTGGCCCCACAAAGAGCCATGAGGAAGCCTTTAGCTGCTGGTCTAACAGCATTACCTCCATCAGTTGACATCCAGATAATCTAAGGAAATACATCACACTGGAGTGCCAGATGGATTCAGACATAACACAAAAGGGAGTCAGCCTTTTCAAACCACCCCTATGGACAAGATGAGCTGAGTGATATATTCAAACACAATGAGACTGGACACTGTCATAAAGAAGAATTATGGTGGCAGAAATCACATCCCCTGTTGCATTTTGGGCATGCAGTCCATATGCCCTGCCTTACAAAGTGTGTACACAAAATTTGTATCAATTCCAGAGCCATGAGATGGAATTTCAAATGTAATTCAATTTCCTCTTGCCGAAAAGAGAATAAGTATTCAAATTCCTTGAGAATATTAATATTAATAACCATAATTCTTATAGAAAATGACAAATACACATGCATGAGTAGGTATATTCTTAAATATATACACATATGTATTCACACAGGTACATAAATGCATTTAGAACAAAAGATTCTAACACCATTGTGCCAGGCCAATAAAAACAAAACACAAGGCAAAAAAAAGTCCACCACACATAATTGTCTTGTAGGTACATGATTCAAAGCAAGCAAGATGCAAGTTAGTCCCTTTCTCACATAAGACTGTTGCTAGGCCTGGGAGATACAGAGCAAGGTGACAGGGGCAATTACCTCAATGAAGAAAAATATCTGCACAAAAAGGAAAGTTTGACATGGTTCATCAGGGGCTCCTCCCTCTATTTTCTGAATGTATTCCAACCTATGTCTAAGTAGAGTTTTTTTTTTTTAACTCCTAAGTTATAGGGCTTTAGTAAAAATCCAGGGAAGGCAGGGAAACAAAAGTTGATACACTCTTTTCAGATTTGAAGTAGGGCCAGTATAGTGTGACTTGAAGGCTATATGGGCATATTCACGTTCACACACACGCATACACACAATTAACAAGTATTTTGGATCTATAGTAGGGTTTTTCAATAGTAACACTGTTGACATTTTGGACCTGATAATTCTTTGTTGTGAGGGCATGTCTTGTGCATTATAGAATACTTTGCAGTATCTCTCACTTCTATGCAGTGGATGTTAGTAGCATCCTTTCCTCTACCCCATTGATTACAACCAAAAATCTCTCCAGACATTGCCAAATGTCGCTTGTTAGGCAAATTCCTTCTGGTTGAGAAGCACTGGTTTAAAGTGAAGACTCCAATTACCTCTCCATTATGACTATCCTAAACATTCTTATCTACTATGGGTATTATTATGAAAGATTTATTGTCAAGGCACTTAATTTAGTTCTTTCAGTTTAATTTTAAGGGTATCTGTTTTAGGTTTTATTTCTTAGAAGAGCCTGAAACAGGAATTTGTGTGCAAGCAATTTGTCAAAGGAGTGTTCCATGGAGAAATCTGTGAGGGAGGGAAGCAGATTAGGGAAGGAGAAAGAGCAGGAAATACATGGATTCAGATGAGATCTAGCCTCAGGCTGATCCCTTGGGAAGCTCTGAAGTATAAATTGCACCATGGAATTTGTCCAGCTTTGAGTCAAGAATACTAGACTTCTGTACCCCACACTGGTCAGTCATTGTCTCCGTACCATTGCAGTAAATGTTGAGACTTGGCAATAGCCTCTGCTATAGGATTTCTCCATAAAAATTTGGAATGAAGTTGATTAGCTTAAAATATTTTCTCCAAAGATGAGTAATATTATGAAAATGGAAGCACCCTGAAAATGGTCAATATTGGCATTAACCATGGTCTGATATAAAACTCCTTCATTTAAAATATACTTTTTTGAAAAATATATTTTACTAGAATTAGTATCATTTATGAGTGCCTTTTTACTATAAATGTGCCTCCAAGTGTAAATTTATAAAAACATTTTTAAAATTTGTATTGTGTCTTCTCTACAGTGGTACAATGGGATATATATATATATATGTGTGTATATATATATATATATATATATATATATATATATATATATATACATGTACACTTCACCAGAATGGCAATAACCCATATCTCCAATATACACTTAAAATATATCTTCTGTCCCTTTCTCCCATTTGTTTTTTTGTGCTCAGGGAAAGTGAAAATGGTAATAAGAAAGGCAAAAAAGTTATCATCATACAGGAAGAACATTACTGTAAACAAAAATGAGTCATTCAGTTGGAGAGGGGTGAGAGAAAACTAGAAAGTAATATACTTCATTTTAAAAGCTAATGCAAATGATTCTCTGATTGTTGTGTGGGGTTGTTGTACCATTATTTCCCTGCACACACGCACATACACACACACACACACACACTATGGAAAGATGAGTTATCACTAATAACCCTTGTTTGAAAAACACTATGTAAATATATCTGCATAAATCTCCACGCAAATACCTTTTAATGTATCTTTCATTTAGATACTACTCACAATTGAATGGGATATATAATATTATAAAGATGAACCAAAATGAACCTGACAAAAACATGGTTATCTTTGTTTAGGAAATGACAGTGTACGCACTGGAGACATTTAAATCCTCTACCTACAAGTCCATTAAGTGCTCTGCTAATTGCTGTCATGGGACACCTTACTTTTTCAAAGTTTGCAGTCTAGTTGAGTAGGCAGAATAAACACATGGAAGAAGATGACAATTAATTCCAGATCATAAGTAGTTAAACAGGGGGTAACTATAGAATATGCTAGAAGGAATTCTGGAAGGAGAGACACTGTTCTTTTTAGATAACCAGGACACACCGGGGGTATTTAAATTAGGTTTTGAAGCTGTGTGAGGTACTTCATCTATTCTTAGGCAACATTTAGATATTCCAAGCAATTCAAAGTTTTATTTGTGATGTTCCAATTTCAAGTAGCAGTGTTGGCTTCCTTAGGTAACCCCAAAGGAATAGTAAAGGTTTCCCTTTAAAATTTGTATTTTTTTTCTGTTTAAGAAATTATGTAAGCTTACTTAAATAATTCAGAAAGTCTGAAGAAGAAATGAAAGGTAATCCATAACCCCAACACCTTTTGCCTTTTGTAAACCACTACTAAAATGCTGATAAGTAGGAATGGATTTCTTTTCAGAGTTTGAGGCAAAAAATTGCCTTACACACCTATGCGTGGTCTAAAAGTGATGTGACAAGTTATAGCCTAAACTGTATTAATGCTTCAACACCCAGTTACCTACTAATAGCTCTCCAACACCATCTCAAACATCTCTGTGATAGGGAACTCTAACTCCTGGGAAAACCTAAACTATTTTCAGAGACTTAATGTAGTCTGAAAATGCTTCAATATATTATATCTAAATCTTCCACCTCTCATTTTCCATGTATTTCCCTGGTCCTGGGTGCCCCGAGAATAGATTAAATCTTCCAATTCTAAGGTTTTTGTGGCTTCTTTGTTCACTTCTCTGTCTCTTGACCAAGCCCCCTGTTCACTGTCTGCTGAATATGCTAGGAGGTGTTCACAAGTAAAATTTGCAGCAATAATATTATGGAAAAAATTCTAGGTACTCTCTAAATTGTGCACATAGAGGTCAGAATTGTACTATGCTAAAAAGGTAACAAGCTAATAACTAATTGTTGTTATACAATGAGAATGACAGTATTGCTATCATGCAGGAAAGCTTTCATTGCTTATCTGTCTTCTTTCTTCACCACCCCTCTTCCACCAAACAGCCTCTACAATATCTGCTGGGCTTTTTAAATTCAATATCTAATAAGAAATAATTATGTGTGTCAACTTTCAGCTGTCAAAAAAAAACCCAAAAAAACAAAAGAGAAGATGATTTATAACCGAAAACTGAAATTGCAACAGTTGGCATTTTTACAAATTTCTTTATTTTTAAGGGAGCATATGTTATTAAGCAGTAGCTTGAAGCCTTTTGAAATCTCTCTCTGACTATACCTCCCTGTTCTCTCAGTGGTCACCAAGGATGTGTGAATGTTCTGTAAAGAAAGAGACAATGAATTCTTTTAGTACTAGTGTCCCCTGAATAATGTTAAAAGAAAAAAAATCGGTGGAAAGATAAACTTATGGTGGGGGAGTTCTTTAGTGAGCATTTCCCTTCAATCAGTCGGTAATTCTCTTGTGTCACTCCCAAACTATCCTATCTAGGGGTCTCTAACTCATTCAGAGGCTAGGCAACTAACACACATGTGCAATAAGGGCCAGTTGAGGATGGTGGTAACTAAAGAGGTCACGGATCACCTAAAGGTGAAAGGTTATCCCAGCATCAAATTATTATTTCTCTGTGGGAGTTTGGTCCCACCCACTGTTACCAGATGCTCTGATGTTTTTCAAGAGATGCCCCCAAAATCCTTCTTTTTGTGCAAACTCTCTTGCTTTTTTACTGTTGGTAATTAACTTTTTAAAAAGCATCATGTGGGTCAAACAAAAAAGTTCCGTGGGCTGAATTTGGACAGAGGCGATACCTGTTTGAGACCCAAGATATAGATGTTCTTTTAATGCTAACTGGTGAGTCTAATAAGCTGCTCAATTAAAACAATCTAAGAAAGGTTCACAATCCTCCCTGGAGGGTGAATGGGGTTGGGGTTGATGAAAGTGAATGAGAATCCTATATGGAACAAATAAACACGTGTGAAGATAGAGGAACGGGAATAACCACTAACATGAGGATGTGACAGTCAAATGTCCTAATGTTTGACATATATGGTGCCAACTGAAGAGGTAAAGAGAATTGTTCAATGGGCTACATGGGCTGTGATCAAGAAGCATATTTTATGCCAACCAGAGGGAAAAATACATTATAAATGGTTGGGAACAGAGAGACAATTAAAGTGTTGGAGCAGGAGAATGGCACAATACAAGCAGCATTTAATAGAGGTTTTTAGGAGGGGGTGCCCAGGATGGTGATCTAGACCATTCTGGAGATGGTGCCCTTGCCTTTGTCAACTAAACCACTATTGATCTAGTGGAGGAAGTTCAGCCTAGGGAAGGCTGTGAAACACCTTGGCTAGTCAGAATATATAGAGAGATATCCCTTGGCCTGTTGACTTATAAGTGTTTTTCTACCTCTGTTCCTTCCATCCTTCCTTCATTTATGCCACAGATATTTACTGAGCACCTGTTCTGCATCCTGCACTATACTAATGTCTGGAAAGGGAAAATTTCCCCCTCTACCCACCTTGAGTTCTTGTGACTGGACTAATAATAAAATATAAGACAGATTAACAAGAAAACAAAACTAATTTGTGCACAGAGAGGTCTCATTGAAATGAAACATAAGAAGTGGCCAAAGCAGGCAGCTTTTATATTTTTTTAGACAAAAAAACATTTGTGAGAAATTGACAGGACAAAGAAACTTAGGTTTTGGGTGATCAACTAGTGAAGAATGTAGAGTCTGGGCTCAGAGAAGTAAATTAAAGAAGTAACAAAGTGTGTTTATTCAGTCTGCCAGGCCTGAATTCCCTATCTCTGGCAATAACGGTTCCCTTCCACCTCCAGAGGCAGGGAGTGCACCTTTCACATGAGAGATTCATTTCCTGCTTTCAGGGAGACAGAAAGGAGCGTCAGAGTGTCCCTTTTACATTGGCCATTTCTTAAGTAATTTTAAATCAATTTTTGATTATTTTAAATCAAAATATTTAACATGCCATCGAGGCGCATTTGGGGGTGGCCTATGCAAGGCCCCAACACTAAGACCTAAAGGTTGCATCAGAAAATGTAATGAAAGTAAATAAATGCAGGTGACACTTGCATTAAAGTGTAAGAGCTGTGAGAAAGGAATAGAAGGCGCTACAGGAATACATAAGACAGACACCTGGACCTGTCTCTGGGGCATGAAGTATTCAGGAAATGTGTTCCAGAAGCAACATCTAAATTGAAATGTCAAGGATCCATACGGGTCAGCTAGGCCAAGCACAGGGACAAGCACGTTCTTGGAACAAGAGAGAAAGCACATGTTAGAGCTGAAATGGGAACTGGGAACATGTAAAAATTCCTAGAATGTGAAAAGAAAGGGGAAAATTGACAAGAGGTGAGTCTGGAAAGGTATTCAGGAACCACATTCAGTAGGTTGCGAAGGCTTTAAGAGTGTACTTTACTCAAAAAAATTAAATATTTTAAACTGAATGTTAATAATTTTCCACACTTTCAAAAAAATTCATATTTTATTTAAAAAGTGGATTGGCAACAGTATGCCTTGAGGCAGGGAAACAAGGATTTGAACTTGTTTGTATACCCAGAGAACTGACCCTATCAAACAACTCAAAAAGCATTACTCGTGGGCTTCCCTGGTGGCGCAGTGGTTGAGAGTCTGCCTGCCGATGCAGGGGACACGGGTTCGTGCCCTGGTCCGGGGGGATCCCACATGCCATGGAGCGGCTGGGCCCGTGAGCCATGGCCGCTGATCCTGCGCGTCTGGAGCCTGTGCTCTGCGACGGGAGAGGCCACAGCAGTGAGAGGCCCGCGTACCGCAAAAAAAAAAAAAAAAGCATTACTCGTGTTTGGACACTGAGAGAAATAAATATAAGCCCTGAGATGGAGTCCAGTACAGTGTCCAACAAGCAAGGAAGTGTCTTGGTGTCAATATCACAACTCTGGGTTGTCCGAGGTGGGAGGGCTCTTAGAGACCATTGTTTTTCACTCTCTATACCAAGGAGGAAACTGAGACAGCAAGGGTACATCAGTGATGGTACAGATAGGACCCAGATCTCAATAACACAGTTTTTTTTCTTAGTATGAAAGCTAAACAATCTGTGACATTAAGGTAGGAAAAAAACTCCCAAAGAATATAAGAATTTTAGTTATTGGTTTCCACATCCATGGAGAAAGTAAGCAGCTATCTCAGTCAGTCCCCAAAGTGGAACACAGATATAAAAAACAAAATGAATTATTAGCATTATATATGTTTGTAATTTTTAACACTGAATTTATGGAGTTCTAGCTATGACTCTTTCCTAATGAACTAGACTCAGGGACAAAGTCCATTCCATTATGTTGACCTCTATGCTTTTAAATATTTTTCCTGTCTAAAATTAGGGATTGGACAATCTTAGGAGACACTATTTTCACATTTCAGAGGACCTTCTGTTCAAGGATATAGGAGTTCATGGGGTGTCAGTTTCTAGGCTTTCCAGCACCCCCTAGAATGAGGGGGTGAACTTAAAGGTCCTTAAGGGCCCTTCTACTTCAAAGATTTATTGAACATGGATAACAAAAAGCAAAACTTCTCACCCTTTTTAATATACCTGATTTTTCAAGCAAACAAGTTATTTGCAAAAAATAAATTTTTTTATATATATCATCAAGTGGGAATGGATATTCATCATTTTGGTAAATAGATTTCAGTTTACTCCCCAAACATAGAACTGAAGCAGCATGCAAATTAGTAACAAATGAACAAGGGGGATGAGAAGGTAAGTTCAGGGAATTGCTGGTTGTTAAAATAGTTGATGAATTGGGTTTAAATAAGGCCTGCTCTGTCACTATACCAGGGTAAGTGTCTGTGTATAAACTTTGTATCCGGATCCTGCTCCTGCAACTGTAAAATGAGCCGGATGTTTCAGGGAAAGACATGTCCATAGCAGCTAAGAGTGTCCTCTTTCTACCAGTTCAATACTTGGTATGTAATAAACAATGAATGTTAGCTGAGTAGACCAATAAACTCACCAGGATGTTAGCAGTAGTGTTTGGTCATTTGTGAGTGTTATGTACTTTTCATGGGGAACAACAGTGCTTAACTAAATGAACCCATCTTAATGGTAGAATTCGCATCGCTTCTTTAGAGAGAAATTTGGGGACTACAGGTACCTTCCGGCGTTATTTGCAGAGGCCACTGACTTAAAAAACAAAAAACAAAAACTGTTTCTTATAAAGTATTGAACTGCTGATAGATTTTATCTGTGAGATCATTTCCATTTACGCAAGAAAGACATCCTGGTGGACCTAGAAATTGAGAAGAGCTCGGCAGGGGTTTGGAAGATGTTAGAATCACAGATGCTCTGAATGAAAAGCTAACACCTTCTTACTCCCAATCTAGTACTCTTCCAAAAATGTTTATTTCCTGTGAATTTTATAGAATAACTTAGGTCCATCGAGTATAAGATCAAGGCACATTAGAATGCAAGCATATTGCTTTTATAAAATCTGAGTAGTAAGAATTAATAACTTTATTAAAAATTTTTGACATTTGCTGCATATAGTTTTAAAGCAGGGCTTCCAAGCCTGCCTGTAGATTAAGAAATCCTGAAGACATTCACTTTTACTGCACGAAAGTAATATTACAATTTGTAAAGGTGGGCACACACGTCTGAATTATGCTAACATGAAGACAATTATCTACATACGACTGAAATTTAATTGTTTCCCTCAGTTGAGACAGTTGGCACATTGTACCAAGAGTCGTCACTACAAATTTTAAAATACTTTGCATCACATTGAATCTGGCAAACATCCAGTACAACCGACATCCTTCAAGTTTTAATACCTAAAACTAGACCTGGAGCAGCTTTGTTGACAGACCATATGCAAGACGTAGTAATGTGGAAAGAAAGAACATTTCTATTTTAGTTATTTTACCCTCTATCACCTGAAAAATGCCCAAGTAGGCTATCTATTTCATTTTAGACCCATAGAATAATGGTTGCTGGCAAGTTGTGATGCAGACAAGTCCAGAGAATGCTAAGAAAATTATTGTTGTTTAAACTCACCCCTTCTAATATAGTCTATTAGTAAAGTGGCAGTAAAATTCTATAGAGTAAGATAAAAGTTACTTCAAGCTTTTCCTGCCCACAAGGTAATAAAATGTTTAAAGAGCACTAGTCTAAAACCTTAGGCTTTTGTTGCAAAGTTGCGGGAACAAACATCATAACCCCAAGAGACAGCCGGCCATCTGATTTCTCATTCTGTGGATGAATCTGTTGATTGGCACAAGGCTTCAGTGGGCTCTGAGACCAGAGGCCAGGGAGGAAGAAGGTTAATTGCATGGATGTTCATGAATACGCTTGGTTCAGAGTCCAGATCTGAGAACTGGAAGGAACTTTAAAGGTCAGCAAGTCTCACGGTGACTTGCCCTTCTAGTTCTTCCCGCTAGACCTGGAAGAGTAGATTCGAGTTTGTGGATCAAGACAAAGTTAGAAAGTGCCCCTTTGTGGATCTGGGAGTATATTCCAACAATACTTCACAGCCATAAATCTTCTGTCTACACACACTGCCCTTGCTCCAGCTGAAATCCCAGAGAATAATCAAGGAGCCTTCTAATGTGGGTTTAACGGAGGCTCAAAGTTACTATTGCATTACAGCATCTGCCCAGAATAGTGTTGCAGATTTGCCCCCAAGGTCTATAAAATGTGTAGGTCAAGTACTTGTGTCTGGAGTTTTAGGCCACTCATCTAACACTTTTGGTAAATACAATAGGCTTTTTTTTTTAATGTGCAAAAACTAGGTGGTTATTTAATATAAACTTAATTCTCATAACCCTGTGAGATAGGTGCTATCTATGCCCCCATTTTACAGATGTGGCAACTAAAGCATAGAAAAGCTAACATATCTTGGTAGAAATCACATATAGTGAAGCCAGAATTCAACTACAGGCAGTGATATTCCAGAGTCTCTGATCTCAAACATTCCCCTAAGCTACCACATGGTCTCTCTCATGTCCCCTCCCTATCTGAACTTCCCTTTGTTTTTAGGAGGTTTGGAACTGAAATTTTGTGTGCAGTTGCTGACTAATGTAAGAAATGGTGTCCAGAAAGGATAAACACATTATCCCTTCTTTTTTTCCCCTCTCATCAGTGAAGTATTGAGATAGGTAATAATGAAAGATAGAGGTCATTTGGACTTTTGTAGTAGAAGTTTTTGAGCACTCAACTTACCTGTGAGAGATTTTAGGCTGATGGTCAAGACCAACAGCAAATAGATGTTTTGAATGGGAAGCTTTAGCAAAGAGGGTTGTTGGAATTTAGGGAGTGGGGTTCAATGCTATGTCCTGAGATGCCCCAAAGGAAGGTCATCCCGTGACGGTAAAATACCTGTGGACCTCAGTGTTCTGGGCTTACAAACCAGATTACTTCATCACAAGAGGAGCTGCATATCTCATGAAAATGATGTTAGATAAGAATGCTAATTCATTAATTTGCAAGGAGATCTAGGAGATCTGTAGTTCCCCTGTGGACTGGAATACCTACATCAGCATGGCCAGCACATTCTCATACTGTAAGCAGGCCAATGTGGGAAACCAAATTATAATCAGAAAGAAGGTTGCTTGATTAGTATGGAATTAGAGAAAGGAGAATGAGTTTAATGATTATAGGCTTAATGGTGTGTGACAAAAGTAGCCTGATATGTCCATCTCCACAGCAAGGATAGCCTTCCAAGTAGCAATATAATACTCACATTGCACTGACCTAAATTTCCTCTGCCCTAGTGGAGCTGGGAGAGGTACAGCCAACTTTTTTCTTCTCATTATGAATTCTCCATAACTATTTTCTGACCAGTCTCCTTTCTGTTGGGAGGAGCTATCTTTTTCTGGAATATACTGAATATTTTTAGTTTAATTTGTTTGAGCCAAAAAAACCATCCTTTCTTTCAAATTATTTCTACTAACTTCTAATTCATCTTTGGATTCCTGCTCAGGGAATAGTTCAAGTTCTAAGTATTTCCATTTATTATTAGTTCAGCAGAATAAAACCTCAAAGAAGTAGAATATGAAAAGTATGACTTCTCATTTATACTCACGTCTGTACATTTTGCTTATTAAAAAAGTAAACAAAAGTCAAGAAATGAAGATTTGATAAGGAGCTGTTAAAAACTGAGGGTATATCTTAGACTTAATTCACGTATTCATATTCAACTCAGAGTCCCATTTATTTTTCTATCCTTAGACCATGGGTTAAGATAATTGAGTCGCAGAAAGATTACTTTAATGCCTTACAATATCCTAAACATCAAACAACTATTTATTCACATTTATTGGACTATTCTTATTAAAACAATTAAAGCAACTCTAACTCTGGAAGACTATTTTCATCAAGTGTTAAAATCAGAATTTTTAATTTATTTTTTAACTTGAAAATTCTATTACCCAGAATATCCTATTCCCAAGTCTTTGGCTCAATTGATGTATTTACATTTATATCAACTCTATAATATAAAATCTCTTATGTTTTCAACCACAGTTTCGGTGTCCAGAGCATGCTTTAGGCTTGGTAAACTCCTAGAGGAAGAAGCTAGGTTCTTAGGCCCATTCTTCCTTTGGATTAAACACTGTTAGCAAGAGGTCCTTTTCCCCTGGTGTAGCAGTTGCCGTTGATGCTGACCTGTTCTACATCTACTCATCCACCTCTAAGCTCACCAATAGCTTTGGTGGACACATCCTGAACACCCTGATAGCATCTCACCACAAGAGTTTGTATCTTTGTTTCTCTGCCTGGTAGATTTCTTCAGTTCCAGGAAAGCAGGACACCCTGAAAATACTGGAATTTGACATACCCAGGGCAACCTGATTGAAGTTGGAAGACAAATATTCCAGCTTCCCCAACTTCTATGAGACAGTTGGGTAGTACATGTTACAAGATGCCTGAAGGTTCCCAGAGGGAATTTAGCCCTAATTGCCTAAGCATCACTTACTTATTAACACACCTTTTACTGGCTCCCTGCATTCCCTGCCTCACATTCACCATTCCCTCACTTATGCCTCCTGGCATTGGTTGTCAGATAAATTGTACCTAAGTCTTTATCTCAGGACCTGCTTTTGTGGGAACCCAAGAAAAGCAAGTCACCCACTTCTGATTTTCTATCATGATTTATCAATTAACCACACTTCACTATTAAACATAGAGAATAAGTTTCTGTTTAGAACCACTAAATGACATAAATAGAGCTCCTTCTTCTACTTCCCTAGGACTTGACAAGAAAATAGTGCTTCCTGTTTCTGAAGGTTCTCATAAACTATAGGTGATTTTTAATGTTGCAGATGGTCAAGAGTGGTTCTTTAGCAAGAATTTAAATTTTGGAATTATTATATTGCTTTTGGAAAAGAACTTGATAATATATTTAAAAACAGTATCAATGGTCAGAGCCTTTGACGCATTAATGCCACTTTGAGGAATTTACTTAAAGAAAATACATATCACAAATGGTACATATACGCTATAGATGTGAAAATAGGTATTTCAGAATTGCTTAGAATAACAGTTGAGAAAAGCTTGAAAATAATCTTAATGTCCAACAATGAGGAATAGTCAATTAGATTATAATGAATTATTTAGTTGTAAAATTATGTAGTCAGAAGAGATGGCACTAACAATCATGGTCTTGATGAGATGGTAAATGAAAAGATATGGAAAAACATTTATGTTACAATTAACTTGTAAATATAAGGTTTTCATATGGACAAGAGATGGAACAGAACTGGGTAAAGTTACACATAATCTATCACAATAGTGTTCTCTTTTCATTGAGAACCAAAACCAGAAATGAGAAGCAAATAATGTTTTTAAGGCTATAAGTACAATGTGGGCAGAATTCAAAGACTAAGAATTCAAGCATTGCTAGACATATGCCTTTATTTCCTCCCCACCTCAATAAGAACAGAGATAATGGGTAATAATGTCACAATTATACCATCAGCTTGGAAATCCTAGATTAAAATGTTAGGATAAAAAGGCATGCAGAAAAGGAAAAAATGATCCTGAAGAGATGAAGTGATTTGCTAAAGTTAATTACTTGGAGAGTCAGAACCAGCTCTGGTCTTTTGACCATTAGCATAGGGCTTGGCCAATTTCCTTATCTTTAAGTGGAGTAATAGCTCCTGCTCTACACTGCAGGTCTTTGGCTCTTGTAGGAATTATATGAAAGGAAATTCATAAAGGGGCTCTGTACAGTGCAAACTCAGTCCACAAAGAAGCAATGTAGAGTTTAAAAGAAAAGTGAAGTGATATGGTGGTTGCCTGATTTATTATCTGTAGAGCTCAAGGGCATAAACTCTTGGAAAGAGGGTCATTATCTAGCATGGGAGGTGCAGGATATTGGTTATTCCTAAAATAGGCTCTGAAGAATGGGTGTCTTAGCTAGAAGCTACTGATGCCTGGTTCTCTTTCCTCAGGCATGACAGTGCTCATTCTTTGTACCTGTACCACCTGGGGTTGATTCAGACAAGAAGTGCTAGAGCTGCCAACTTAAGCTCTGTCTCCTCTCATCCTCATTTTCAGACACACTGCACACACTGTCTCTCTTAATACTTAACTCTGTTCTCTCCAATTAGGTCCCCTCTCCCAGGCTCAGCTAAGGGCAGTTCAGTCTAGGCTTTTAGAAGAATCCATGCTGAGCTCCCCAAATTCTCTACAGGCTCTTCACAAACAAGTGTCCTGCTAAAAGCTATGTGGGGATATGAAAGAACAAGTCTATGCACCTAGGAGCTGCCCAGTAAGTGTTAAGAAAGGATGACACTCTGCAAAGTAGCATGAGGTTCAAATTGTGAATTAGTACTTTTAAACGTTAAAAACACTATTATTCTCAAGTACTACATTTGTTATAAAAACATACATATATGATGTAACTCTATAAACAAGGGACTAGATATTCTAAGATCTGGGTTCTACTCTTGGTTCAAACACTAACTTGGTCTGTGACTGTGGACAGTTACTTGAATGCTCTATGTCTCTTTATAAAATAAAGGGATTTTTCTAGATGATTCCTAAGATCTCTTTTAGCACTGAAGTTCTATGACTAAGTATGAACAACCTTAAAAATAATGAGGAAAGCTAATGCACACATGAAAGTTAGCCTCCCTATCAGGGCAATAGTGCAAAAAAATGAAGTTTTTGACACTTATCACTCAATACTAAATCACTCAGTGCATATATCAACATAGGTTTTAAGAAAGCTTGAATGTGGCTGCGTAAAGGCAAAGAGTACAATAAATAGTATAGTTCTATCAACTTTTTGCTGAAGGAGGGCTCTTTCTTTCTCCTTCTTTCTGCCCTCCCTATCTTTCTACAGAATAGTATAGATTTTAAGAACACACATTCAACCAGATTGAGTTCAAAGTCAAGTTCTGCTAATATCTAGCTGGATGACTTAAGAAAATTATTTAAGTTTGTTGTGTATCATTTTAAATAATTATAATGGTAGTACTTACCTTGAAGGGTAGTTGCAAGGATTAAATGTCATTATACATAAAGTTCTGGGAACACTTAGTATGGGTTAACTCTTAAGAGTATAACTAATATAAGTATATTGATATCTATCCTTTACAAATGGGACATCTTATCTTGAGAAAACAATAAATAACTTATTGTGGGAGCTTTTTGAGTATCCATAGGATATCCAGGTGGCAATGCCTAGTAGGCAATTCAAAACTTCAGCTGTAGTTCAGGGAGAGGTCTAGGCTTGAGGTTTATATTTATCAGGCTACCTACAGAGTCAGAGATTCCACATCTAGAAGTAGCTAACATTAACCATGAACAAAAATTGTGTTGTATGAGGAGAGAAGAAGGTAATAGAACAGGACTTTCTTTTGAAACGAACTACGGGAACGTACTGAGAAAGAGTGGCCAAAGAACTGAAAGGGTGACTCCATAAATGCCAAAGTACAAAGTTTCAAACAGAAGGTGCTCAAAATAGTCAAGTTATGTAGACTTAAGACCAGATAAAGGCTGCAAAAAAGTCATTGCATCTGACAATTCAAAGGTTATTTCTAACCTTTGCAGTCTTGGAGGAATGATGAAAGAAGAAACTAGATTTCAGTTGGCTAGAGAATAAATTGGAGGTGGAAAAATATGAGTCAGGGCATGTAGATTACAATTTCAATATGTTGTCAGGTAAATGGATCTCATACCTGATAGAGCTGAGAACAGGAACACGAAAATCCTCATAGGTATATACCAAGAGAGTCATGTATTGAATATTTTTAAGATATAACTTAATATTTTGTGCATTTCATCTTGAGTTAAGTCTTTAAATGATATGCAATAAAGATTTCACTGGAAAACAGCTTTAAACTATTGTGATAATATGCAGAATTTTCATAGGGTTAACACTAATATAGCTACTTGTAAATATCAGAAAGGCTATACTCTTAGGTTGTTGTTATGGGACCAAGTCTATATGATACTCAAACAGCCACAAGTACAATGGAAGCACTTAAGTTAATCAGCTCATGGTTTCAAGTAGCTGCTTTGACTGATTTTCTCACTAAACTGTCTCAGTTGAGCATTTGTGGTGACATCACTTAGAGGAGGCTCCAGGTGTTTAATGAAAACAACTTGCTGATGGAAATTGTACTACATGACTAGGCTTTATTCGTCCACAAAGGCAAGGCAAAATTATATATATATATATGTAACATATATACAAATTATATATATATATATATATATAAAATATATGGATATATATGTGTGTATGTATATGCATGTATATATGCATATATATATATATATATATAAAACATACACCCACACATACAATCTTCCTATACTATCTAGCATTTACCAGTCTTGCTGATTATTTTAAGCTAAATTTGTTTCTGATACTTAGCATTCTCAGGACAGCAATTTTGTGTATTCTGTTATTTCCTAGCTTTATTTAAGTCAGGGGATACTAAAACAAGCCACTATTTATAAAGCTCATTCTATTTAATTAAGATGGTAGAAAGTGAGGGGAAAGATGATAGAAAGAAAGGAAGAAAAGCACCAGGGACTAGGGTTGCGAATAAGTTTAAAAAAAATAGAGAAAAGAAAGCTGAGAAGGAATAAAACAAAACAAAACATTGCTTCTGCAAATCATAAGAAAGCTAAGAGCAACTGCAGAAGTCCTTGCTGATGAATTCAGTTCTTATCCTGGCTATCTTTTTCAACTATCAAGGCAAGACATTTTGAGGACCATTTCTGGGGTCATACCTGAAATTTTCACATCAGGATTAGTTTAGATCTCCAGGTCTCTGACTCATGACCTCCTAAACAGAGTACAAATTTACTCTCAGAAGAAGGAGGGTGAGTTAATCTAGTGGAATGCTTTAAGTAGCTCCCAAGAAGAAACATTTTTATCCATTCTACTTAAAAGGGAGAAAAGGCTAAATTTAGCTCTAATAGACCTCCAAATTGTCCAATAAGTACCACTGTGAATACTTTTAAACAAAATAACCTTGTGCTGCATAGGAAAAGCCAAAGAACACAATATGAATGTCATTATTATAAACAACTAATTCAATTTCTGTCCCCATTTTAGATTATTTCAGCAAGGAAGAACCATAATGATTATTGGATATTTGTTATTGAAAACATTTTCTATGAAAAATCACTCTTTGTCAAAGTAGATGTTGAAAAATATATATGCCATTAATGTCTGGCCTTGTCACAGGTAAATGCAGTTAGTGAAGAAAATCCAGGGATGGAGGCAGACTCCAGCTTCCAGAAATGTGAGAAGGTGCTAACGCACAAATGGGAAATTTCCCATTTTGTGTTTACTCAGAACAGCAAACAAACAAACAAACAAAAAAAGCAAAAAAAGATACAGAAACTCCAAGACCAAAACTGTTAAGGAGACCAAGTTTAACATAGGTACTCTCTTCATTTCTGTATTCATATATTCCTTCTTCCTCTATCAAAAGTACATGCTTATTCTGAGTTTTGATTTTTAAGGATTCTGTTCTCAACCAGGAGTCAATAAAGATGTATTCTAAGTAGCTGTTGAGATTTAGTTCCTCCAGAGTAGTTTAACAGTCCATCAACAAATACTGTATATATCTTATGTGTGTAGCACTATGGGGTTACAGAAGACCTAGATATTGTTCAAAGCATATTATCTTAGTTGGGCTGGTAAAAGATGGCACAGAGAACAATAAAGATGATACTGATTAAGTGCTATCGATGGGATTACTGTCTTATAGCATTATCCATTCCAAACAGCTTAATAGTATGAAAGAGAATATAGCCTTCCAGTGAAAATTACAGAATCTGGGACCAGCTTACTTGGGTTCACTTGTGGTTCTGCCATGTACTAGCTGCATGACCATGGGCAAATCCCTTAAAATATATGTGCTTCAGTTTTCATGTATTTATCATTGAGGCAAATCTAGTATCTTCCTCATAGAGTTGTACTTGTCATTCCCCTCTTTTCTATGAGAGTTATTTGGTCAGAGATGAACACTGCCAAGCAAGCTTCTCCAGCATCGTTTTTGGGTTTAGTAGGTAGATGGTAGATCCTACAAATGGTTCAACACATCCAGTTTAACATTATCAGGTCATCTGAGAGGACTACAGCTACCTCTTTATGAAACGACACTGAATGTATTTTGTTCTTCTTTGGAGTATAGGTGACTACAGAAGAAAGGCTAGAAACCACATGAGAAGCCTAGTGTCAGAGTTCCAGAGATGGTAGGAAAAATCCCTGACACTAAACTACAAGACAGGGGAAGACATTTAGCTCAGTGACACCTGTGAACACAATCTCCCTCACCAGTGGAAAGGGACATAGCTCAATAGATAGGAGTAGCTCAGGCAGTAGGAATCATTGGTGGGTGAGGAAACCAACACAAAGCTTTTGTTCTGAAGGAAGGTCAACATTTCAGCCGCTAATAGGAGAACAGCAGGACGGTGACACTGAGCTTGATGCTCCCTGAACGCTTTCCCCAGCCTATGCTCTTGCCTGTGATTTTCCCACTCTTGCTATGTCTGTCTCTCCAGCTCTTTCCATGTGCTGAAATTTTACTTGTTCTTCAAAGCTATATCAGTGATGAATATAAGCAGGATTCTCTGTCACTTCCCACAAGAAGAAGAAATCAGCAAAAACTGGTGAGGAAAAATACATATAGATTTACATAATTAAAGTACACAGGTAAATCCAGGGTATAGGCTTAGCTTCAAGTATGGCTGGGCTCAGCACCTAAATGATATCATTAATGATAGTGACAATAGAGCTTCAATCTAGAAACACAGCTAAGCCATAGGAGGATACTAGTCTTAAAGAAGAGGGAGGCAGCTATCCTGCTGGGTCAAAACCAGAACTGGCCTCGTTGGCCTGATTGATGTAGCTTATGTGTCTATCCCTAACCCTAGCACCGTGGCCAGGAGCATGGACTCTGTTGATTGGCCACCTCTTTCTAGGACCTCACACATCATCAGATGGAATCAGAACCACCAGACGACAGGGCCTGACACTGGGAGAGAGGAAGTCCCCAAATGAAAATAAGATCATAAGATTCTGTTAGAAGAGGAGGGATAAGTGGTTGATTTATGGAAGAATTAAAAAACTAACAAACAAAAAACACCACCACTACCAAAAAAGATAACCTACAAACCCCACTGAGGAGGCCTTGTTCATATTTTATTTCCTTCAGGAAGTTTTTCCTGACATACCAGCCAGAAGTGAACCATTCCTCTCCAAGCTCTGTTAAGCAGTTCTGTTTATTTGCCTTGTCATATTTACTTGTGCATGTACCTTCTCTCTTCTTTTATAATCCTAGATTAAAGGGACTGTGTTTTATTTGCACCTGAATTGAAAATAGAGTCTAACACAATGTGTCACATACAGAAAGTGTGTCATTAAGAAAGGCTAGCAACTGTGTTTATACATAGATTTCTTTTGGATTTGAAAAGTAAGTTATATCATTTTTAGAAAATAAAATAACTGTAAATGATTAGGGACCCATGGAAATCAGTCATGGATAGCTTTTGGGGATTTCTCATATTATCCACAGAGTTTATTTACTATTTGTATTTTCATTGATCCTAATCATTCACAATTATTTCATTTTCTAAAAATAATACTAACTAATATTAGTTGAATCCTTTGAATGTGTAGAAAATAACTAACACTATTTTACTTTATAATCTCAATTTCTCATACAAGCCTAGTATTGTAATCTTTGTTGTGCAGATTATGACTGAAATGTAGTATAGAGAGGTTAAAATACTTAGCCCAGCTGCAGAGCTAGAGATAGGTAGAGACTGGATTTGAATTCAGATCTGACTAATAAACATGAGTGCTTTCATCATAGTACAGATATCTTATGCTTTGTTTTAATATTTATGGGTCTTGGATTTCATCACGTGGGAGTGAGCTGCTGCTTTTCTGTGGTACTTATTGGAAGGTAAGGTCATGTTTTTACTGTTTTCTTAATTTTTAAGCCCCTAATACCAAATAATAATATTTTTCCTTCCTTCCTTCCTTCCTTCTTCCCTCCCTCCCTTCCTTCCTTTTTTCATTCCTTTTCTCCTTCCTTCTTTTTTTGTTATTATCTTTGCAGTATTTGTGGAACATTCAACATTTAGAAAGATACAATGGCACTGGGGTTCCCTGCTTGGCTTCTTGGGGTGATGAAGTTTAGGGTCAATCCTTGCTTTTATTATTAAAAATGTTATGATCTTGAAGAAGGTCATAAACCTTTGTTTCATTTTCCTTAAAATGGCTAATAATAATAGTACTTACTTTAGAGGGTTGCTATGAAACTTAAATGGAATACTTCATGAACACCATTAGCTTTGGGCCTGGCTCATAGTAAACACACAATAAAATCTGTGCACTCTTGGTTACTATTTATTTTATGAAGTAAATTTGACCCCCCAGACTTTGTAACCTTTGAATTGTTTTAAAAAGCTGAATATCTATTTCCAGGACTAGAAAGTAGAACTTTAAAAAATAATCAAGAGATAGCAGTCAAATAATGGTTAATGAGAATCATTCATGTACATATAGAATTAAATATATAAAACAATAATAACCACTCTGTGGCAGCATATTCTCAAGGGAAACAGAATCTCATAGAAATGGCCCAATGTTATTATCTCATGGACTCAAAAACTCATGAATCAGTTTCTAATGAATCAGTTTCTAACAATCAGTTTCTAATTTCTGTTTCTCTCAATTCCACTCTTTTCTCAATCAGTTTCTAATGAGGTCAAGCTAATCTTATGAGCAAGAGAATAGGTCCAAAATCTGATTGCAATGTGAAAATTAGCCAATGAAATTGTTGAAAATATTTTTTTCAGTTAGTTTTTTCTCCACTGAAAAATATAAGAAGTATCAGAGGCATTACATCCAAACAGGTCATTGTTATTTTTAATCATAAAACTCCCTCAGCTCTGTGAGAGATCCCTTTTTCTTAGTTGGGTCAGGTCATTGACTTGAAGGGTAAAGGAGAGACTAGTGAACCCTGAGTCCTGAGTCTGAAATGACTGATGGGTAACACAAAGGAAAGGAAGACGGGATGAATCAGTCCATATTTAACATCTGCAGAGTTGATGTTAGCTCCTTCTTTCTGCAGCCTGCTCTAACATCTCCCTCTCACCAATGTCCTGTGGTTGCTAAGCAACCTATTGTAGAAGTAGTGGAATGAGTAAGATCTGTTAAGTTTATTATTTTTGCCTTAAAGAGGCCGTGGCTGTGATGAAAGCAAAGGTACTATGCTTTATCTCTGCATTTACTTCATCTCTGTTTCTCTCAATTCCAATCTTTTCTCATTTACTGCTTTTAGATATGAAATTCCTGGAGATCTAGAAAGAATTGGAGGTAAGATTTTGTCTGAGAAGGAAGGAAAGGAAAAAAGCAAGTTGAAAACATAATTTTTGTCTCAATTTCCATTTCCAGTTACTCTGGAAGCAGGTTACAAAATCAAACACAATCTTGAAATTCAGCAAAAGAAGAGCAGGAATAAAATTAATGGTAGCTCTGTCCAAAGGATCATATACTTCAAGGGGAGAAGAAATCATAGCTTCTCCGATCCACTCATTACATGTTTTTGAGAATACCTGGTGTATTTAGTATATGTTAACTATGAGTCTAAGACAGTGGTGAGAGAGTATTTAAGACCAAATTGGCTATTGCATACAGGGCCTCTATTTCTGCATATAAATTTCTTCTAAATACTATATTGGGATTGGAATTTCTTATGTTTGAGTTGTTCCACTGGGATTAATTTCTTTGGAGACTAGATTGGTCTGTATTTCTTTCTTCCATGGAAATCTGATGAATCTCTTTGTGCTAAAGTTTTATACTCTTCCATGAAATGGTTACAAAAAATAAAATAGTGGTTAATAGCATTCATTTTGGAAGTATACAAACATCAAGTTATAGTTTAATTTCAATTTAATAGTTGCATCATCCTGGATGAATCACTTAAGTCTTGCTAACTCTTGATTTAATAATCTCTAAAATGAGGATTCTAAAAATACTGTCTCCATGGGTAGTTGTGGAGATTAAATGAGGTAATTCATGTAAAGTGCTTAGAAGAGTAAATTACACAAAATAAGTATCAAATAGGTATGATGTTGGTATTTTTTTTTTATTTTTAATTTTAGTTATTCCCAGACTCCTGCATTGTTTGAATGTATTACTACACATTATTTCTGTGACAATGCTAAGTACAATATTAAAATAATAAAAGCAAAAGCAAACATCTTCATTCAAAGTTCGTATTTGAAAAAGTTAATACTAAAAAAATGCCATTTTTCAGTTCCACTGAACGTCAGAAGTTTTTAATTAATTTATTTATTTTTGCTGTGTTGGGTCTTCGTTTCTGTGTGAGGGCTTTCTCTAGTTGTGGCAAGCGGGGGCCACTCTTCATCGCGGTGTGCAGGCCTTTCACTATCGCGGTCTCTCTTGTTGCGGAGCACAGGCTCAGTAGTTGTGGCTCACGGGCCTAGTTGATCCACGGCATGTGGGATCCTCCCAGACCAGGGCTCGAACCCGTGTCCCCTGCATTAGCAGGCAGATTCTCAACCACTGTGCCACCAGGGAAGCCCCCGTCAGAAGTTTTTGATGAGAGGATTTTGCTCTGCTGAAAGTCCATACATATGTTACTGATCAAGGATGGTGACCCAGTGTTCCTTTCTTCCACCTAACTCCAGTCCTTTAGCAGAGCTAGAAGGTACATAATGAATGACCTAACATTTAAACAATAATGCAAAAGAAATAATTTGACAAAGTAAAATCTGGGAAGATTCATCTGAAAGGAGATGAAGAATTATACGTCTTCAGGAATTTATTGGATTTTCAATATAACTGGATCAGGTTGCAAAATCCAGAGTCTTGTAATACCTCAACTCTCAAAAAAAAGTTGAGCATTTCATTTCCATTCTCCTGGTTTCATACTAACATTTTGCTTAACTTTTATTTTCTCTGCAGTCACATGTTACTTGTAAGCATGCTTAAGAAAGGCAAGTGCACAGAAATATAGTGATAATTTTGAGAATAGAAGAATTTAGAGCTCAAATAAATATTAAGCAGTAAAGAGTGTTTACATATGCATATTACATATATTAAATGTGGTATATAGAATTATTTGTGAGAATAATTAGAAAACTGAATGGAGATTTGGCTAATTCAATATATACCTCATCAGTGACCCTAATCATGCTTTTCTCTTCCTATTTCCTCACCTAATAAATAAGACCAATATCATACCACCACTGTCTGGCTTTCAAGAAATCTGATTGATAAATAAGAACGTCTCTGATTGTTTGGGAGAAAGGTCATCAGGAAGAGGATTTCTGAGGAATTTCCACTGAGCCAGCTGGACTTGAGGCTAAGGACTGTCTCTGATTTCTCCATTGGGGTAGCAATATTTTATAATGGTGTGGGGCATTTAAATCAGTCATATGTGGATTTAGATCTGGATTCTAACATGCACTTACTTAACCCTTCTACATCTTGTTTTCCATTGTAAATGGCGAGTGATAATAGAGCTGGTGTGATGGTTATGTGCTTGGCACAGTGGCTGGAACATATGTGAGCTATTACAGTCATTATCAGTTTCTTCATCAACATTATCCTGTCCTCATTTAAGTCCATACATTCAAACCTTTGTGAATGCTTTATAAATGAGCAAATATTCTAAAAGTATTCCTAAGCCCAGGATGTCTCTGTCTATAGGTAGCCCTATAATTCTAGTTTTAGAGGTGGCACAAAACTTCTACAAGGAGATAACTCCCACAGATGTAAATTTCATTGGCTTAAGTTAGGTAGAAAAGGGAATAGAAGTTAGGCAAGAATAAGCAGAGATGTGGACAAACATGCCCGGTGACCAAGAATCATGAGAACTTTGCCTCCAGACCTCGTGGGCACTACTGACTCTGACTGTAATTTTCCGGTTCAGAAATTAACATGGCAAGTATGTTTTGAATGATGAGTCAGAAGAAGTGGGGTTAAGCCTGGACTTGATTCTTTTGTGAGCATCGATTTCCTCACTTACAAAATTAGGCATTAATTGAGGGTTCATTTGGTGTCAGACATAATATAGACATTTTATATTAAATAATTTGTAAGGTCTCTTATAATCCTGACACATATCTTCAGGTTATAGGTTCTTACTCTTCCTTTCTCTCTCAACTTGGACAAGTTATAAGAAATCAATAAACGTCATGCCAAAGCATTGAGAGTTACCATCCAGTTTCTCTAAAGAGAACTGTCAGTTATTCCATGAAATACATTGGTGCTGCTGGAATCATGGTTATAGAAATTATCTGAGGTTGTGCCATTAAAGACTTTAAAAAGCAAACAGAATCTTATGTAAGGATGCATTATATAAATGCCTAGCATCTCATCAAGGTCTTCTTTCAGCTCTAAGGCATAGGTTATACTCAAGGCACTGATTTCCCATTTATTTGTAAGAATGTGATCTTAGCCATTGAAATTTCTACTCTACAAATGGTTTTCAATCACCGACCAATCTATGATTCCTTTCTGGGAAGTTACATCTTTCAGCACCAATTTGCAATTCATTGGCAGTGCCTCTTTTACAAGATTTAATAAGTTCTAAGGAACTCTCCCCAAATGTATATTTTTAGTTTAAACCAATGCAACTATACATCTTGAACATAATTATTCCCCAGATACAATTTACTTCATTCAACCATCATTTACTTTGTGCCTATTGTGTGCTTAAATGAGTGCCTTTCCTAGAAGGAAATTCTAAGCGAGATCACTGGCATCAGTCTTTATTTCCTACAATTAACATATACATGTGTGTGAGTTACAAGTATCATAGATGTTATCATAAGTTGACCTTAAAGGCATGGTATTTGGATGGCTGGGAAGCAAAGCTTCCTTCCGTCCTAGCTACAGATTTGCCTAATTGTTTCATGCCATTATCAAATACATAGCCATAAACTTCTATTTTTTACAGGAATCAATTCTATCCAATGCAGAGTCTCTGTCTCTGTCACTATCTCTATCTCTCTTGCTCCATATATATAAATTGTCCCTTTCTCCCTCCAATATTTTGTGCTGAACACACCAGACTGTGTAGCTTTTATGTGTTTCTACCGTAATTATGCAGCTTTAACCTTTACACATGAATAAGTTGCTGTGTAGGTTGCAGGATGAAAAGTTAAAGAGCACTGCTGTTGCAGAACAAGGATGTGGGAAATAGAACAGCACGATGACTTTAAAACTTCATGCTCTCTTAAATAGCTTTCTGTTGTGGTTATATTAGAGCAGAGTCTCAAAAAGCATTACCAGCATGCTTATTTATTCACAATTGCATTTCTTCCAGCCTTAAAGAAATCACGGATTTCTTAATCTTGTGCAGGAGGGTTCATGTATAGTAAGAGTCCTTCTTTTCAGAATCAGTTGTTTGCATCAAGGTCTACATTCATCTTTCTGACCAACAGTTGCTTTAATCCTTCCAAATTAGAGAAATGAAGAAGCTATTCTGTAGTGTTTACAGAATCTCTCTAAATAGAGGTTTTAGATCCTTCTTGGGTCATGACCTCTTAGAGAATGTCTGGAATCTATATGAAATATAAATAACTATAATTTCAAGAGTGTGAATAACAAAAATTACCATTTTTATCTTTCTAAGTTATTTTACTCTGTGTGTGGGAGTACGTATGCGTAGTAATGTGTGCATGCAGTGAGGTAGGGTTGGAGGGGTTAAAAGGACACTAGTCACCAAGAAACTAATACAACATGTTCCTTTGTATGTCTTTTCCATTAAATGGCTTTAGATGCTGAACTGTTGCTTCCGAGAGATGGCTGAGAGCTTGTTCTGAAATACAACACTTAGGTTCCTTTCTTCATATGACTGTGCTATTATAAGCACTTACACAGAGTCCACAGACCTGACAATATGCAAGGGATCTGAATAGAATTTAGGAAATCACTATATCCCTTTTATCTCCAAACTCTTATTGAAGGCCATGGTGTTCCACAGAAGGCAGTAGGGAAGGTCAAAGTGATGGAAATAATTAAGAGCGTAGGCTGCGGAGGATGGAAGCAACAGCATGAGAATGAGAACAAGCAAATCCACAAATCAGGTTAACTAAACTGTTTTTAAACTGAGCTGTGCTTTATCAGAGGTGTTAATGAATTAAGCTATTGACTCAACTTAGATGCTATGAATAATTACTTATGAAACCAAACACAATGACTACTAATGACAAGGAATGGCTACTAATTGCTATAACCTGGACAGAAGCTTTCACAAACAAAACTCAGATACTACCTCTCTCAGTAAGCAGGGAAAAAAGCACATCATTTATTCCTCATTATAAAAATAAATTTAGAGTCAGTCTTTCATCTTGATGTTGATGGCTAGAATCTAAGACAATTTGGGCTTACTCATTTCAATATAAATTTTACATGGTGGACTAATATTTAGTCATGCTAAAATCATAAGGATCTACTGTATATTTTGACCAAATAAGGGTCTATGAAATGTTAATAACTATTACTTTTTAAGACTGGATGCTACAATAAGAATGTGTGAGAAAGGATAGAAGAGATAACCTGATTTTTCATTGCTATTTATGCTTTAATTAATATTTTAGGTGTTTTATAATGTTTGCTCTTTCTAGTTGGGACAACAGTTAGTCATTTCTGGTTAATATTTAGAATGCCCACGCCCATTGTTAACAAGAGGAGTGTGTGTTTTAGTGGGAATTTATCAAATGAAGCTGCCTCTCAGAGCTTCTGGAATCTCAGGGTTAATTGGAGTGTTAGTTTTTGATGCAGTCACAATAGATCAGTCTCCTGTTCTTGTAATCAGAATGAAGGCTTTGCAGCACATGTATTAAATTCTTCCAGCACCAAAGACATTTTTAAGAAGCAAAGGCAAGCAAGTTTGTAGTAAATGCCTCTGGAGGACTGGGTAGGAGGAGAAAAATAAGTTGTCCTCGGTCTAGAGCTGGAGAATTTAGGAAAGAGATATACAGCTGTTCTTTTGTCAGACTAGGAATTTGAATTTTAAAACATTTTTCAGATCAAGAAAAAAGCAACTGCTATCCGAATCAATCAATACCAGTGGAATTTAGTCTGGTGAAATGAGGAATTCTGAGTCTAAGGTACAACTTTAATGTGGTCTAGGTAGTTGTTGCTAATACCATGCTATGAAGAAATGGT
Source organism: Hyperoodon ampullatus (assembly GCF_949752795.1). Classification (NCBI taxonomy): domain Eukaryota; kingdom Metazoa; phylum Chordata; class Mammalia; order Artiodactyla; family Ziphiidae; genus Hyperoodon; species Hyperoodon ampullatus. Next base: position 205,876,614 of record NC_136914.1, read on the forward strand.
GATGTGTAAAACAGCATTCATTGATGCAACTATGGGGAAAGGAAGGGAAAAGACACCCAAGGGGCATGATTTAAAGTGATGGTGCTGTGTCTTTGATAACCTGTCAGTCACCTGTAAATGAGGGGATTGTAGGAGATAAATCCTGAGGTCCCTTTAAACTCTGATACTCTGTGAATCGCTAAGTGAGGGTTGGTTGTTGCCCCAATCACAAAGGATGCTGAGAAGTGACAGGCTTGTTAATGGTAGCAGGCACCTGCCTATGGCTCAGGAAGAGAGGTACAGGGCCAAGTGGCAAACTGCTCGGTGCCTTTGCTAAGGACACATCACTGCCTGTGAATACAGTGAGTCTCAGCCCACGTTAATTACAAGCCCACCCTCTTGCTGTTTCTGTGAGCTTAGCCTCATGGCTGTTTCCCCATTTTTCCCATTTTTCGGCTTCTGTGAAAGAGAATTATTTTGTTTTGTAAAAGTGCTTACTTGGCATGCAAGCTCCCCCTCCGCTCCCTTCTCACAAGCACCATAATAATAAGCAGCACCAAAAGAGGCAAATTTTACCAGACTTGGATTCCATCAGCCAGCGCTTGCCAAAGATTGCCATGTTATTACAAAATTAGACTTTTTATTACAGGAGTAAATACTGTGCAGTCTTTGTAGCCAGCCTGTAATGGATTCCTTTGCTAATTTCACTAACTAACAAGGATTCCTTGTGAAAATAAAAGGCAGACAAGGTAGAGTAAACTGGCAGTTACATATAATGTACTGCTGTTAGCCTGCCAAAGGGGTTCATAAACCTGGCAGGGAAAGACTGGGCATTTTTCAGGGTTTTCACCCCAACTGCCTTGCTAATTGCCTCCCTCTTGAGGAGCTGTTTACGTGGAGGTGAATGGATTCTGCAGCTGTCTTTCTGTGGCCCATAGGAAGTCTTTATTACCTTCTTTCCCTTGTTCCTTTCCCCTCCCTTCCTGCTGCGATAATTCAGTTTCCATCCTAATACTCTATTTGAACCAAATATCCACGAAAACCAGAGTATGAAAGAACACTGCACTGTATCAGAGAAGGATAAGAGTGTGTAATGGTTGTGTAATTTACAGATTACATTGATTCAGATCATGGGTTTTAGTGGAAGCAAGACCTGGGTCAAAATGTTCTAGGCACCACATGCAAAGTGGGCAACTTTGGGGTATGTTATATAACTTTCCTCTACTTTAGATTTCCTGTCTTTAGAATGGATGCAAGGAAGTGATACTCACACTTCAGCATGCGTGGGAATCCCCTGGAGAGCTTGGGTCAGTGCACTAGGCAATGGCTGGGTTTCTGATTCAGAAATACCAGGGTAGGGGGCCAAAAATGTGCATTTCTAACATTCTGTCTCGAGATGCTGATTGTGTCATCTGGGGATCACACTGTGATCTACAGCACACTGATATTGTGAGAATTAATAAGGTAGTGTATTTAAACATGTTTATTTCACACAATACTGCCATTTAGTCATCAATCAATGCACTATATATCTGTGTAAATATGCACCATCTGTTTTCTTGTTTTCATTGAGAAACTTCATGGTTACTCTCTTTTTACTCCACAAAATCTTAATTTATTTCAGCCTCTCTTCCTGAAATTCTCTGTGGACCCTGTTGTTTATTTTTATTTTGAGAATTGTGAATCTGAGTAGTCCTCCTCCCGCCGCCCCCTGCGCTTGTTTTTAAACTTTTTTACACACATTGAAATTTATTTTATTGCAGTTCATTATTGACTTTCGAGATATTTATCAGTCCAGAAATCTTCCTTTCTGTATTTCGTTTGAATGATGCTGATACCTACAGAGCAGTAACTGTTTTGTCCACACACTTTACAGTCCTGAAGTACCAATCAAATTTCATTTGTCAGTCATAATTTTAACTTGTTGACATCCATGAGTAAAAGCAGTAAGACATTCTCTTATTCCTGGAAGAGGGAGGAAAGAGGATGACCCGATTCATTTCTGGCTCAGTACCTCTGACCATGTGGCATATGCTCTGGAGGTTTTTAAAGGCTCCTGGCCCCTGGAAGTCACTTCCTTTCCAGACAGTGTGGTGTGAGCTGTTCTGAGAGGCTACAGGAAGATGGATGAGCTCGGCGGTGAGCGGGCCTCTCACCCTGGTTTGGTGACTAGCTACCTAGGTAATTTTGGCTAAGTTGCTTACCATTTCTAGACTTGGTATGTCATTCTACAATCCATCATATGCAAACATTAAGGAAATGATTCTCTAAGATCCCTGTTAAGTCCTTCAATTCTGTGATTCTTTGAGATCTTTTCTAGAAATCTCACACATCAAAGACTACTAAGTGTTTGGGTAACATCAATTATTTTCCTAAATTTTTCAGATGATATGACTAAATACAGAAAAAAGGTAATTTGAAGAAAAAAAAAGTGGCTTAACCAGCACTTCCCAATGTTTTAAGGAATAAGGATCTAGGAAGTCATAACAGAGATACTATTCCTGCCTTCTCCCAGTTCCAGTGTTTAGTAAACCCCCGATATTAGAGCCTCCTTTTGGAAATCCACACTGTGTATTAACATAGCAAAGCCTTTGAGAAGTCCTGCAGTAAATAAATGCAATTTGTTCAACTCTGTCTTACTTGCATGAGAGGAAAACATACATTTGCAACACACACACACACACACACACTGTATTTCAATATCAACCAACATTCTCTTAAATAATATTCCACAAGTACCCATTTGAGGGAAGTTGATCTGGAACTGAGTCCTGAACAATTATTTTTTCAGAAATTTCAGAAATTCGGAATAGGGAGAGATCACTACAGTAGCCAGAGAAAGCAAGAGTGTCATGGAGGCACTGACCTTGAAGAATGGATAGAACTGGGTCCCTGGGCCAGGTATAGTGGCCCATCAGGATCCACCACACCTGTGGGTGATGAAGTCTGAAACTTCCCCTCAAAAGCAACTTATCCCAAACCACAGAGCTACGAAATAGCAGAAGTAATAATGCACAAGATTGTAGCCCAGTACTCTTTGTACTGATTCCTGTTCTATGTCCCCACCCCCCACATAAACAAAATACCTGCATCACAAAGGAAGCAGTTTAATAGTGTGACAAATTCCAAAGTCCATTAGTGACAGGGAGCATAAGTGTCAGGAAGGCAGCTGAAGAGATATTTTGAAGGTTTGGGACATCTAGATCCCCTCCAATGGCACCTGTGGCCAAAAAGTTTGTGTATTTGCATGAAACCTGTCAAAGACAACATGCCCAGGTCTGTTTGCAGTGTGTATCACGTGCTAGCAAATACTTGTTCAAGGTCTAAAGTTTGTAAACATACAAGATGCACAGTAGACAATGTACCAAGTGTGCTAAGATCCTTTCCCTTGTATTAGAGAAACAAACACATGGCAAGTGCCTGAGTTAGCGATTCTATCTGAGCCAGTTTTCTAGGTATATAGCTGGGGACAAGTCAGTTTCTCTGTGCATTGATGATCTTATGTTAAATAGGGATAATACCTGGGGTTGTCCACACTCTGGTCTCCTTGGGAGGTAAGGAAGAGCATAGACAACTCTGTGTTTTGGACCATACAGCCAACACTGGAAGCAAAAAAAAAAAAAAAAAAAGTGAGAAATACAGCCATGTCAGGATTGCTCTGTGAATCACTTAAGATGATGGATATGCTTATAAACATTCTATATAAATATGAGAAAGCATTATTATATTGATTATATTAGTAGTGATTTATTTCTTTGTATTAATCAGCATCTTCTAAAGATGCCTGTTTTCAAATGTACATTTCCCAAGAGTATTAACATTTAAATTTGAAGCCTGAGCACACTGAGTACATTTCAGAGGAATAAACTGAAAGTGAAAGAACTGAGAAAGGAGAAAGAGTAAAATGCCACAATTCCAAGTGGAATCCAGGCTCCTCTGTCCATGGTTTTGCCAAAGCAGAGTCTGGGGAGGTCTCTGAGGTGAGGGAGGGGCAGTCGTCTGATTTCTCAGGGACGGTCTTGTGATGTGTTTCTTAAGACTCTTTGGCTGCGAGTAACAGAAAAGCATAGATGTGACGATACCAAAAAAAAGTGGACAGAAAAACAGAAATATAGATCAATGGAACAGGATAGAAAGCCCAAAGATAAACCCACGCACATATGGTCACCTTATTTTTAATAAAGGAGGCAAGAATATACAATGGAGAAAAGACAGCCTCTTCAATAACCGTGCTGGGAAAACTGGACAGCTACATGTAAAAGTATGAAATTAGAACACTTTCTAACACCATACACAAAAATAAACTCAAAATGGATTAAAGACCTACATGTAAGGCCAGACACTGTAAAACTCTTAGAGGAAAGCATAGGCAGAACACTCTAGGACATAAATCACAGCAAGATCCTTTTTGACCCACCTCCTAGAGAAATGGAAATAAAAACAAAGATAAACAAATGGGATCTAATGAAACTTAAAAGCTTTTGCACAGCAAAGGAAACCATAAACAAGATGAAAAGACAACCCTCAGAATGGGAGAAAATATTTGCAAATGAAGCAACTGACAAAGGATTAATCTCCAAAATTTACAAGCAGCTCATTCAGCTCAATATCAAAAAAGCAAAAAACCCAATGCAAAAATGGGCAGAAGACCTAAATAGACATTTCTCCAAAGAAGATATACAGATTGCCAACAAACACATGAAAGGATGTTCAACATCACTAATTATTGGAGAAATGCAAATCAAAACTACAGTGAGGGCTTCCCTGGTGGCTCAGTGGTTGAGAGTCCGCCTGCCGATGCAGGGGACGCAGGTTCGTGCCCCGGTCTGGGAAGATCCCGCATGCCGCGGAGCGGCTAGGCCCGTGAGCCATGGCTGCTGAGCCTGCGCGTCCGGAGCCTGTGCTCCGCAACAGTGAGAGGCCCGTGAACCGCAAAAAAACAAAAAACAAAAAAAAAACTACAATGAGATATCATCTCATACCAGTCAGAAAGGCCATCATCAAAAAATCTACAAACAATAAATGCTGGAGAGCGTGCGGAGAAAAGGGAACCCTCTTGCACTGTTGGCGGGAATGTAAATTGATACAGCCACTATGGAGAACAGTATGGAGGTTCCTTAAAAAACTAAAAATAGAACTATCATACGACACAGCAATCCCACTACTGGGCATATACCCTGAGAAATCCATAATTCAAAAAGAGTCATGTACCACAATGTTCATTGCAGCTCTATTTACAGTAGCCAGGACATGGAAGCAACCTAAGTGTCCATCGACAGATGAATGGATAAAGAAGATGTGGCACATATATACAATGGAATATTACTCAGCCATAAAAAGAAACAAAATTGAGTTATTTATAGTGAGGTGGATGGACCTAGAGTCTGTCATACAGAGTGAAGTAAGTCAGAAAGAGAAAAACAAATACTGTATGCTAACACATATATATGGAATCTAAAATAATAAATAAATAAATAAAACAAAACGGTTCCGAAGAACATAGGGGCAGGACAGGAATAAAGATGCAGACATAGAGAATGGACTTGAGGACACGGGGAGGGGGAAGGGTAAGCTGGGACGAAGTGAGAGAGTGGCATGGACATATATATACTACCAAATGTAAAATAGATAGCTAGTGGGAAGCAGCCACTTAGCACAGGGAGATCAGCTTGGTGCTTTGTGACCACCTAGAGGGGTGGGATGGGGAGGGTGGGAGGGAGACACATGGGGGAGGAGATATGGGGATATATGTATAACTGATTCACTTTGTTATAAAGCAGAAACCAACACACCACTGTAAAGCAATTATACTCCAATAAAGATGTTAAAAAAAAAAAAAAAGGTAGGGGAGAGAATATATTGAAAGGATCTGGGGAATAGCTCAAATAATCCAGGGGTGAATCAGTAAACATTAAGTCACGAGGAATTGAGTCAACAAATTAGATGTTAAGAGCAAGTGTTAACTTTTTTCATTTTCTTTTAAAGTGACATGGCCTCTCATCTCTGTTTTATTTCAGTGTGATAGCTTCATATTCCCTTTCTCTAGACTGGCTTTCTCTGCTTGGCATGAATACTCCAAATATGGTCACTCTCATTCTGATTTCCTAATGCTTCCAATTGTAGAGACTGCCCAAATTGACCAGAACCTCTGAATCCTGCTTCTAAATACTTTGGATATACATTGGCCTGTATTGGGTCGGTTCCTGTTCCTGATTTGTTTGTCCGTGGCCAGGACAAAGGCCATGCAGAGAGTGCAAACATGGCAAAAAGGGTACTTATTTAGAAAGGAACTTCTCAAATTAGGGAGCTTTGGCCAGACAGAAATCCCAAAAGACGTGTATCACATTTTGTGAATAGTACAGTCATTGAAAAGATACACAAACTGACTCTTCTGCATGTAGAGTCTGTGGGAATGGAAAGTGGAGAGATTTAAGTTAAGACACCTAAGAGGGAAAGGAACAAATGCAATAAAGAAGATGTATAGGCTGAGCCTGTACATGTCAGGCAGACATGCTCCCAGAGACAGACACTTACCAATCTGTTCAAGAATAACTTTATTTTTGAAGAGACTTTCCCTCTTGTTTCCCCCTACTCCCCTTGACACACCAATGAAGAAGTGGGAAGACAGAATTTGAGAGCAGCACATTTTCTTTAAGCTACATCCTGAAAATGATACTTGTTTCCACTAAACACTACCCATGCTTTTGTGCCTCTATTTAATCAGGTAAAAGGAGGATAGGGGTGTCAGTCTTGTGATCTTTTGGAAAGGACTGAATGAGATATTACCTGTAAAGTACTTAAGATAGTGCTTGTCATGTGGTAAAGAAACAACATTTTTTTACTTAATATTATTGCTATTATTATTATTATTTTATAACAACATAGCAAAAGCTTATATAAGCATAATCATATAGCAAAAAATTTTGAGAGAGAAATAAAACACATCTGTTTGGGAAGAACTTTAAAGATGAGGCAGGGCTTGTGATTCCCAGGTAGTTCTTTGCCAGACAGAGTGCATGGGTGTGGGCACAGTCAAGTTTGTGAGGAGGGGAGCAGAAGGACCAAAAGCACAGAGGTACAAGGGCTTCTGCTTTATTCTGTATTTATTATGTATTGAACTGCACATGAAAGCTGGGTTGAAACTGAAGAAATACTTAAGAGGATATTCCAGGAACGCAAGTATAGTCAGACTTTCAATCTCCGTCAAACTTCTTTTTTTAAAAAATTGGTAATCTACAAGAGATTATGCATCCAGGGAAATACCTTTGTGCAAAGAGGAAAAAAAAAAAAGAACACAAACAGAAAAAAAGGAAAGAACACAGACAAAAAAAGAAAATAACGTGGAAATACCTATTTACTTACCCCTTCCAAGATAATTCCAAAACATTCCAACTTTCCAAGATGATTTCAATTCACTTCAAGGGAATGGAAAGTGAAGAGATTTAAGTTAAGATACCTAAGAGGTAAAGGAACAGGATTTCTAATCTAAATCAGTCCTGGCACTTTTTGGAGTAACTATATAAAGACAGTCTTCATAAATTATGTCATTTGGTTGAAATGCATCAATACAGTGACATAATTAACATGGCTGTCAAGGAGGGGTTTGGTGAATTGCCAGTCTCCCAAGTGAGATGTGCCAGAGAAAATTCACATGCATATCTGTGTTACTGAACCAAACTTGGGTCTGCTTGCCTGCGTGCAGTAAAGCCAATCTACTGATACTGGGTTGTGGTGAAGGAAAGTACAGCATTTATTGCAGGGCACCAAGCAAGGAGAATGGGCTGCTCATTCTCAAAACCTGAATTCCCTGTTGTCTTTCAGGGAAGGGGTTTTAAAGGCAGTGTGAGGGAGGAGCTGCATGGTGTGTGATCAGCTCATGCACAGTTCTTGGATTGGTTCACATCAAAGTGAAGTTTCAAGCATCATCAACCTCTGGTTTCAACTGGTCTAGGGTCTATGTGCTTGTGGTCAGTGTTTTCATCTGGTGGGGCTCTGCATCTTGTAACATCCACTTAGGAATGTGTGTCAGGCCTTTATCTGTGTCTTTCAGGGAACTGGGAGTTCAGTGATTCTGCTATGTAGTGGATTTATAGTCTAAATTGTTACCAGTTTCCCAGCCCAACAGCTATTCTTTGTTTCTACATCTTCACATTTCCTAGTCATTAACTCTTGAGCCAGCCTTTTGAGACTCAAGGGAGGCTTGGGAGACTAAAGCAAAAGCCTTTTACTTCAAAGGACAAGGCAGAGGGGCTGGTATACGGTTTCAATACCCCCCCCCCCACCCCGCTTTTCATTGATATTCCTCAATCTTGAGGGGAACAGGTTCAGGAAAAGAAAGGCAGTAAAGTTTTGGATAGAGAGGTTAATCATAAACTCAACAGAAGATCTTGGTTTTAGGGGGACTTGCTTTCATCTTCACGTCCTATGTATTCATACTTCAGGTATGAATAAAGCAGGTGCAGATAACACCAGTGACTTTGAACATGTGTGATGAGTTCTGAACAAGACTAGTGACCTTTGGAAGGGAAAATATCCTCTCGAGACTCACAAGTATATGATCATGATCATGATTAACATCACAATCATTATCACCACCACTGCTACCAGCAGCAGCAGCAGCAGCAGCAGCAGCAGCATCTATTCAGTACTTATATGCCAGGATCTGTGTTAGGTGTTTTACATACACTATTTATAAGCTTCTCTAGGCAGAATGAGGTATATATTATTATAACCCCCATTTCACAGATGAGAAAACAGATGTGTAAACGTATTAATAAAATAGCCAGTGTTACACATTTATTAATGGTAGAGTTAAGATTTAAATTCTGGCAGCCTAATTTCAGGATCTCAGTACTACTTCCATGTTCAACTTTTTTTTTTTTCAATTGAAGTATATTTGTTTACAATGTTATGTTCATTTCAGGTGTATAGCAAAGCGATTCAGTTTTATATATATATACATATATATGTATATATGTATATAACTTCAGATTCTTTTCCATTATAGGTTATTACAAGATATTAAATATAGTTCCATGTGCTGTACAGTAGGTCCTTGTTGTTTATTTTATATATATAGTGGTGTGTAGCTGTTAATCCCAAACTCCTAATTTATCCCTCCCCACCTTTCCCCTTTGGTAACCATAAGTTTGTTTTCTGTTTCTGTGAGTCTGTTTCTGTTTTGTAAATAAGTTTATTTGTATCTTTTTTTAAGTTTCCACATATAAGTGATATCATTTGATATTTGTCTTTCTGTATCATCTTAGTATGATAATCTCTAGGTCCATCCATGTTGCTACAAATGGCATTATTTCATTTTTTTATGGCTGAGTAATATTCCAGTGTGTGCATATGAGTGTGTGTGTGCGTGTTTGTGTGTGTATATATATAATATATATACATACCACACCTTCTATATCCATTCCCCTGTTGATAGGCATTTAGTTTCCTTCCACATCGTAGCAATTATAAATATTGCTGCTATGAACATTGGGATGTATGTATATTTTTGAATTAGAATTTTTGTCTTTTCCTGATATATGTCCAGGAGTGGGATTGCTAGATCACATTGTAACTCTATTTTTAGTTTTTTGAGGTACCATATTCAACTTTCCATATTGGATATTCAGAATGTTAGTGAATAGGTGGATTTCTGTTTGATTTTGTTTGCCAATGTTCTCTTCATAAGATATGGGTTCTAGTTCATTATTGCTTTGATTAAAACTGAACCCATCATGGTAGTTTTAAAACCATCAAATACCTAGAGATAAATCTAATTAAAGACATGCAAGACTGCTGCACCAAAATAATATTACTCTTAGAAATTAGCGAGACCTAAATAAAGGGAGGGATATATCATGTTATGGATTGAAAATTTAATATTATAAAAACATCAGTTCTTACTAAGTTGATCTATAGATTTAAAAGAATTCCAATCAAATATCTTAAGTGTTTTTTTGTTGTTATTTTTGTTGGAAATTGACAAACTGATTCTAATATTTATATGGAAGCACAAGGCCCAAGAATAGCCAAGACAATCTTCAAGAAAAACAGGATTTGGTGTTATACCACTAAATATCCAGGCTTATTATAAAGCTATAATAATTAAGACAATGTGTTATTGGTCTGAGGAAGAAGAAATAAACTAGTGTAACGAAATAGACATTTCTCAAACAGACCCACCTAGTTTATGACAAAGTGATACTGCTGGGCTGTGGAGAAAGGGATGGTCTTTTCAATAAATAATGCTGGCTCAATCAAATATCTATATAGGGTAAAAAATGAATCCTGACTCCCTACCTCCAACCCTTTATAAAAAATTAATTCTAGGTAGATTGTAGATATACATATCAAAGGTAAATCAATAAAAGCTTTACAGAATACCAAAATATTTTCATGCCATTGTGGATAAGCAGAGATTTAATTCATTAACCATGAGGTAATAGAATGAAAAATGGCATTAGTTTAAATAAGAAATTTTGTTAATCAAAATATACCATGGTGGGCTTCCCTGGTGGCGCAGTGGTTGAGAGTCCGCCTGCCGATGCAGGGGACACGGGTTCGTGCCCCGGTCCGGGAAGATCCCACATGCCGCGGAGCGGCTAGGCCCGTGAGCCATGGCCACTGAGCCTACGCGTCCGGAGCCTGTGCTCTGCAATGGGAGAGGCCACAACAGTGAGAGGCCCGCATAACGCAAAAAAAAAAAAAATATATATATATATATATATATATATATATATATATATATCATGGTAAGTCATAGAATGGGATTGATGCAGCAAAAGATTTGCCAAAATATAAAAAGCACTGCACAAATCAATAAGATAGGGGGAAAGAGATCAATAAAAATGAGCAAACAGCTCAAATAGACAGACACTTCACACAAAAAAGGATATTCAAATGACCAAAATACACTGAAAATTTTCTCAAATTCACCAATGATCAGGTAAATGCATATTAGAACCACATTGCGCTAGAACTGCATACTTGTCCGAACCAGTAAAACACAAGCAGGAAATACCAAGCATTAGTGAAGACACAAAGCAACTGGGAGTATCATACTCTTTTGAGGGAGAATAAATCTGTACGATGACTTTTGAAAATTACTTGTCAAGATCTAGAAAAGTTGATCACAGGCATAAACTTTCACCCAAAAATTCCATTCCTAAATATACACCCAACAGGGGGCTTCCCTGGTGGCACAGTGGTTGAGAGTCCACCTGCCGATGCCGGGGACACGGGTTCGTGCCCCAGTCTGGGAAGATCCCACATGCTGTGGAGTGGCTGGGCCCGTGAGGCATGGCCACTGAGCCTGTGTGTCCGGAGCCTGTGCTCCGCAACGGGAGAGGCCACAACAGTGAGAATACACATGTTTACCAAAAAAAAAAAAAAAAGACTGTTCATACCAACATCATTTTTAAAATTTACTTATTGATTGAAGAATAGTTGATTTATAATGTTGTGTTAATTTCTGCTGTACAGCAAAGTGTTTCATATGTGTGTGTGTGCGTATATATATATATATATACATAAATATATATACATGCACTCTTTTTTTATATTCTTTTATATTATGGTTTATCATAAGATACTGAATATAGTTCCCTATATTATGCAGTAGGACCTTGTCGTTTATCCATTCCATATATAATAGCTTACATCTGCTAACCCCAACCTCCAACTCCATCCCTCTCTCACACCCTCCAACTTGGCAACCACAAGTCTGTTCTCTATGTCTGTGAGTCTGTTTCTGCTTCATAAATAGGTTCATCTGTGTCATATTTTACATTCCACATATAAGTGATATAATATGGTATTTGACTTTCTTTTTCTGACTTACTTGACTTAGTATGATAATCTCTAGTTACATCCCTGTTGCTGCAAATGACATTTTTTCTTTCTTTTTTATAGCTGGGTAGTATTCCATTGCATATATGTACCACATCTTATTTGTCCATTCATCTGTGGATGGACATTTAGGTTGTTTCCATGTCTTGGCTATTGTGAAAACTGTGACTATGAACATAGGGGTGCATGTATCTTTTGGGATTAGAGTTTTGTCTGGATATATGCCCAGGAATGTGATTGTTGGAGCATATGGCAATTCTATTTTTAATTTTCCATGGAACCTCCATACTGTTTTCCATAGTGGCTTTATCAACTTACATTCCCACCAACAGTGTAGAAGCTTTGCCTTTTCTCCACACTCTCTCCAGCATTTGTTATTTGCAGAGTTTTTAATGATGGCCATTCTGACTGGTGTGAGATGAGACCTCATTGTAATTTTTATTTGCATTTCTCTGATAATTAGGGATGTTGAGCATCTTTTCCTGTGCCTATTGACCATCTGTATGTCTTTGAAGAAGTGTCTATTTAGGTCTTCTGCCCATTTTTTGATTGGGTTATTTGTTTGTTGTTGTTTTTTTTTGATATTTAGTTGTATGAGCTGTTTGTATATTTTGGAGACTAATCTCTTGTCTGTCACATCGTTTGCAAATATTTTTTCCCATTCTGTAGGTTGTCTTTTCTTTTGCTGTGCAAAAAGCTTGTGAGTTTGATTATGTCCCATTTGTTTATTTTTGTTTTTATTTCTATTGCCTTGGGAGTCTGACCTAAGAAAACATTGGTACAATTTATGTTAGAGAATATCTTCCTATGATCTCTTTTAGGAGTTTTATGGTGTCATGTCTTATGTTTAAGTCTTTAAGACATTTTGAGTTTACTTTTGTATATGGTGAGAGGGTGTGTTCTAACTTCACTTACACATGGCTGTCCAACTTTCCCAGTACTACTTGCTGAAGAGACTGTCATTTTCCCACTGTATCAATATATTCTTGCCTCCTTTGTCGAAGATTAATTGACCTGTACAGCCCCCAAACTGAAGACAATACAACTGTCAAAAAATAGAATGGATAAGTTGTGGTATGTTCATATAATAAAAACTAGACTGAATTGAGCATAAATAAACTAATAGTAAAGCAAAAATGTATTGATACATGAATTTCACAATGTTGAACAAAATAAGTCTGAAGCAAAACGGGGCATGCTACATGATTGCATTAATATAGAGGTTCAAAAATAGGCAAAGCTAATCTATGGTGTTAGAAGTTAAGGATACTGATTATCCATGGGAGTAGTAATAAATAAATAGAAGGGGAAATGAGGGGGATCCTCTAGAGGGCTGATAATTTTTGTTTCTTGATCTGTGTATGTGTTGCAGGAATTTGTTTCCTTTTTGAAAATTTATCTGGCTGTAAACTTGTCTACTTTTTTGTAGTAATATGGATTTTATTTTAAAGGAATGCATGCTTAGCAAAAAAACCCAAAAAAACAACCAACCTTCCCCCCCAAAACACTGAATTATTTTTACTTCAGTAATTCTTGCTAAAAAGTTCCACAAAAATAACTCTCTGCTGTGGTTAGAGCCCATGTCTGCTTTACATAGCACTGCTTGTGTTTACATACTCTAAGATTTGTAAGCTCTAGGCATTGATTTTGAGAGGACAGATACTTTATTTGCAAATGCTTACCCTCTTGTGCTGCAATTAACGAGCCCGCTGAACAGGCTGCATACAGAATGGTCTGAGATGTACAGCTGAGCTCTACACACTCACAGATACGATAGAAAATATGGGTCTAACCAACTATTGCATGGTGATGAAATGACAATACATCTTAAAGTCATTCAGTGTCCAAGAAAAATGGAAGAATAATTCAGGAGTTCTGGGATTGGATCTGCAGGAAAGGTGGCCTCAGAACTTCCGATTCCATGACATCTGTATTCCTATAAGTAGGACTTAAGGTTGAGGCATATTTGCGAATCCTCCCCTCAAAAAGAAATATTAAATTCCTTTTATGTGATCATTCCTGGAAAGGCACAGTGGCATATAAGAGCAAAGACACAACTGATATGGCAGAAATACCTCTGACCTCAGGAGCCTCAAAACTGATACGGTAGAAATATCTCTGACCTCAGGCTAGTGAAAAACTGGCCTCTTACTAGTTTTGAAAGACCAAGAAGCATCTTGCCTTCTACTAAGTTGAACTTTAGGTTTGAAGCTTGATAAGAAATATGTCACACAGAAGTCAGCCTCAATTTAGGCTTAAAGGAGAAGTTCAAGATACTTTTGCTAACATTTTCCTGACACTCTACATGCTCGTACACCTTGAATTTTATGTAGAGTGTTTATCTTAGTATATTTACTCTGCCCTCTTCCTTAGTTTCTGGGAGCTCTAAGATCATTGAACAAGACCTTGGTTCTCAAACCAGTGATCAGATACAGGGGAAGGGTTGGAACTAAGATAAAGGTACAGATCTGAACATTTAACCTTGTCTTCCACATTCATGATATTGTCCAAGTATGTTTGTAGCTACCATCAAGGTTGCAATGACATCAGCCAACATTGACCTGCAGCCTGAAGATCTCACCATAGCTGACTATATCCTTCCTGCTCCTTTTTTTAAATTAATTTTTATTGGAGTATGGTCGCTTTACAATGTTGTGTTAATTTCTACTGTACAGTAAAGTGAATCAGCCATACGTATACATATATCCCCTCTTTCTTGGATTTCCTTCCCATTTAGGTCACCACAGAGCATCGAGTAGAGTACCCTGAGCTATACAGTAGGTTCTCATTAGTTATATTTTATGCATAGTGTCAATACCTGCTCCTTTTTGATTAATGTTGTAGAACAACTCCAGCTCACGATTAAACCAGACAATGGGTCTGTGTGCTGTGGTAGAAGTTGGGGGTCAAGTGAGTGCCATTTTTATCTTGTTGAAATGTTAAAATATAGGAAGAAATTGAGAGTTACTAGGTCATGGAGCTTTAGCTGTAGGTTACATGATAAATAAATCTCCAAATCTCATTATTTCCTCAAATTGTATACATATTAGAAAACTGATACAGAAGCAATGATGGTGATGCTGCACTAACAGAAATGAAAGCAGATTTGGGGGAAACCTTTTCGTGCACAGAGTAGCATACGTGATTGCTTTCACTGCATACAATGACATACTGTATTTCTGCTGCATAATATTTCTTCTATAGAATTTAAATTATTTTTATCTTGTTTAATGACCGGAAAATGAGCCATGCCACACCACCACTGGAAGTTGCATCACACTATAGAGGACATGCACTATGTCAGATTCCTGGGCTGACTAAATCCCCTAAGAGGTGAACAGAAGTTCAGAGGAAATACTCATAGTTTGAACAGAGAAACCTCAAACAGTGTCATTCAGGGTCAACTGATTCCAGGACTTTCTCCTTTAAGAGGAAGCAGTAAAGAAAAAAATCAAGATGATGATAAACTCCTATAGATTTAGAAGTTTATAAACTTTATTTCTCTAACATTCCACTAAATAGACTAAAGTTATCTCTCTATAGAATTTCTCTCAGAGAATAATCTATCAAACTTGTTAATATATAAACTTGTTGTTATATATATATATATATATATATATATATATATATATATATATACATATATATACTATTTAAAACATATATAAAAAATGAATTTTAATGCCTGTAAAAAATTGATGTTGGATGAAGCTAACAGATTCTACAAATAGAGCCTGGATTATCAATGCATGGAATTGTCTGCATAGGGAGAGAGGACTAATGACTCATGAGGAAATGGTATGTACTTAGTCAAGTAGGCTATACAGAGCTTCTTAACAACAATAACAGCAAAAATAATGGAAAGTAAACATGGAAGAAATTGAGGAGTGTGTACAGATGGAACACTATCCTTATGGAGGAATCCAGCCCTAGGTCTATGTGTGATCTTTCAGACTGAATCATACAGGCAATTACAAGGATTTGCCTGGCAAGATTCATGGGAGAAGTTGCCCTCCCCACACCAAACTTGGTGTACAGCCAGTGCATGGAAATTTTCTGAGGGAGTTGCTTTTAAGAACTCAGCCCTCCATTCAGAGGCCCCTTACTGGGGGCCTCAAGTGAGGTACTTCTCAGGGAACTCCACCAAGATCACTTTATTGGGAGCCTCAGCTGAGATATTTTTCTCCACTTGGGCTCAGAACTTTCCATTTCTAGCCCTTCCCCACCTCCCTCTCTTCTGACTGTGAGTCCATAAATGATCCTTTGTTGCAGGCTCCTCTGCAGGAAGTCCCCTCTGTCCGTGCTGCATCCACCTAACCCTTTCCTGGTACTGTTCTGTGAGGACAAATGGAACACTGGGGGGCCAGAGCTTAATTTTGCCTCTTGCTTGCCCTGTTATAGTAAGTGAATAAAAGTTTGATTGTTACATTCACTTTGACCCATTGTCCTAGTTGACCACCTTAACACCTGATTGCTTGACAAAATTAAAAAGCCTACCAGTGACTTTCACTTTCAGCTAAGGCAGAGTAGCTTTTATCAAATTTTTCTACAGGGAGCAACTACTAAAGCAGAACGAAATAAAATATGGCTGTTTGAAGGCATCCGAAAGCAACTGAGAGGGTCAGGATTTGATGGGTCATGAGCCCCAAGAGGTTGGCAGCACAATGAGGTAAGCCAGACATGCTTCATCACTTTTCTTCTTAAGGCATTTACCATTCTTAAGCATCACTGGGCTGAGAGGATAATCAAAACTGGATGATCTGAGCTGTCAGTAGTCTCACAGAGTGGGGATATAAAAGTTAGAAATTGGTGTTACTGGAGCCAAAATGTTGGAGAAAAGGAAGCTTGGATAAGGAAGCTTGATCTTTGGCATCACTTTTCTCCTCAGGGCATTTTCTGATTCCTAATCTTTTTTTTGTCTTTTTTTTTTTTTTTTTGACTCCTAATCTTTATGAGGCAAAAGGGGTAGAAGCCAGCAGAATGTGGAAGTTAAGAAACTAAAACACTAAGCTGCATTTTTATAGTATCATAGTGCAGAGAGGACAAAAACTGGAGCAGAGCACAACAAGGAGTTGGACCCCTGGTAAAACCCAGGTTTTCAGTTGAGAGAGGTAAATGCTAACCCCAAACAATGATAGAATTCCATATAGACCAGCCTTCACCAAGAATGAAACCCAAGCTTGAATAATTTCAAAAGCCAAATGGATTAAGGCAATCTTCTTTTACATTAAGTCTCTTCCAGAACCACACATAATCCTCTCTGGATACCACAGAGCCTTTGAAAGTTCTTGTCCATATGGACAGAATTCAGTTTAAAACTAGAACATCAAATATGCCTGGAGACAGGACCAAGATCAAAATCCAGTAAAGAGAGAGGAAAACAAAACAAAATAAAAAACCCAAACCATCCCTATAATGGAAACAGACCTGGATTTTGAGTTTTCAGATATAGATTTTAAAATACTTGAGAATTAAATTTTTTAAGAAGAGAGATAATAAGATAAAAACTTTTACTAAAGAACTAGGATCTCTGAAAACGATCAAATGGAAATTCTTAAACTAAAAAAAAAAAAAAAACCATAAGTTAAAAATTAGTTAATGAATTTAATTAGAGCATATTAGATGTAGCAGAAGACAAGATTAGTGAATTGGAAAAGAAGCCAGAACAGAATATCCAGATTGAAGCATGGAGATACAAAATGGGTTGAAAATATAAAAAAGAGAATAAAGACCCATGGGCCATGGTGGAAAGATTGAACAAATGCATTTTGGAGTCTTGATGGAGAGGACAGAAAGAATGGGGAAGAAGCAATATTTGAAAATATGTTGGCCAAAAAATTTTCATAATTGATGATAGACTATGGGCCCAAGCTGAGTAATCAAAGAAATATATACATAGGCACATGATAAAAATAAATAAATGAAAAAAGCTGTTACAAACCAAATGCAAAAACAATATATTCATATAAGTCTAAGGGAAACTATTACTTTAAAAAGAGTAACAAAAAGACAACTGACTTGTAAATGAGACAGTGCCTATAAGAAGGAATAAAATGTCATCTTGAATGATCTGGAAGAAAATAGTTACCAGCCTAAAATTTCTCACCCAGCAGAAACATCCTTTAAAAATTAAGGAAAATAAATGTTCTGAGTCAAATAAAAATGGAGAAATTTTATGCCAACAGTCCTATCTTCATTTAAATACTAACCCAAATTCGTCATGCAGAAATGGTACTAGTTGGAAGCATGAAAATTCAGGAGGTAATGAAAAGCAATAGAAACATACATGGGGTAAATTTAAATGATATTAGTTATATACACAATAAAGAAAATGTCCTGTGTGATTTAAATTTAAACTTAAAATACAGGACAATATTAGCACATAAGTATGAAGGGGGTAAGTGGAATTAAATTTTATGAGTTTCTTTCATTGTCCAGGGGATTCAAAATTTATTTTAGAATCAAAATGTTGATTTTTGTATGACACATATTGTAATGTTTATAATAAACCTAAATTATTGATAGAAAAGTATATCACTCAAGTTATAGAGAGGGGAATGTGATAATAATAGTGATCATGATGATGATCATGATAACTATAATCATACTCAATTAATGCAAGTGAAGGCAAGAAAAAAGACAAAACAAAGTAAAATAGAGAACAAAGATCAAATGGGAAAATTAGACATAAATATTATTATGGTAAATTTAAACTCAAACTAGCAGTTACATTAAATACAGAAAAACTAATTAATTTAGTTAAAGAACATAGACTTTCATGCAAGATAAAAATAATGATGCTTACAAGAGAAACATTTTTTTACATTTCTTATTGGAGTATAGTATAGTTGATTTACAATGTTTTGTTATTTTCAGGTGTACAGCAGAGTGAATCAGTTATACATATACATATGTCCATTCTTTTTTAGATTCTTTTCCCATATCAGTTATTACAGAATATTGAGTAGAATTCCCTGTGCTATACAGTAGGCCCTTATTAGTTATCTATTTTATGTATATTAGTATGTATATGTTAATCCCAATCTCCTAATTTATCCCCCACCCTGCACTTTTGCCTTTGGTAACCATAAGTTTATTTTCTACATCTGTGACTCTATTTCTGTTTTGTAAATAAGTTCATTTGTAATATTTTTTATATTCCACATATAAGAGATATTATATGATATTTGTCTTTCTCTGTCTGACTTACTTCACTTAGTATGATAATCTCTAGGTCCATCCATGTTGCTGCAAGTGTCATTATTTTGTTCTTTTTATGGCTGAGTAATATTCCATCATACTTATGTACCACATCTTCTTTATCTATTCATCTGTCAATGGACATTTATACTGCTTCCATGTCTTGACTATTGTAAATAGTGCTGCAATGAGCATTGGAGTGCACACATCTTTTCAAATTATGGTTTTCTCCAGATATATGCCCAGGAGTAGGATTGCAGGATCATATGGTAGTTCTATTTTTAGTTTTTTAAGGAACCTCCATACTGTTCTCCATAATGGTTGTATGAATTTACATTCCCACCAACAGTGCAAGAGGGTTACCTTTTCTCCATACCCTCTTCAACATTTACTGTTTGCAGATATTTTTTTGATGATGGCCATTGTGACTGGTGACAGCTCATTGTAGTTTTGATTTGCATTTCTCAAATAATTAGCGATGTTGGGCACCTTTCCATGTGCCTGGTGGCCATCTGTATGCCTTCTTTGGAGAAATGTCTATTTAGATCTTCTGCCCATTTTTTTAATTGCATTGTTTGGTTTTTTGACATAGAGCTGCATGAGCTGTTGGTATATATTGGAGATTAATCCCTTGTAGGTCCCATCATTTGCAAATATTTTCTCCCATTCTGTGGGTTGTCTTTTCATTTTGTTTATGGTTTCCCTTGCTGTGCAAAAGCTTTTAAGGTTAATGAGGTCCCATGTGTTTGTTTTTGTTTTTATTTTCACTATTCTAGTAGGTGGGTCAAAAAAAGATATTGTTGCAATTTATGTCAGAGAGTGTTCTGCCTATGTTTTTCTCTCACAGTTTTATAGTATCCAGCCTTACATTTAGGTCTTTAATCCATTTTGGGTTTATTTTTGTGTATGGTGTTAGGGAGTGTTCTAATTTCATTCTTTTATATGTAGCTGTCCAGTTTTCCCAGCACCACTAACTGAAGAGAAGGAGAAACATTTTAAATAAAGGACAAGAACAGAGGATTGAAAAAGATATGACTATGTAAACATTAACCAAAAGAAAACTTGGGCAGTTATACTAATAGGAGACATATTAGTCAACTCATTAATTAATCATTAATTTATAATCCAATTCATTAATCTATAAACATTAGCATACTACGTACTTCTAGAATTATGGATGGCTATTTCATAAGGACAGAGGGTAAATCCACCAGGAAGAGATGATAATTCTGAATTTGTTAAAATTCAAAAGGCTGACAATACTGTTGATGAAGGTTAAGGGGCACTGGAGATCTTATCTCATACATTGCTGCTGGGAAAATTAATTTTTATAACTCTTTTGGAAAACTGGCAATTTCAATAACAGTGAAACATATGCTTACCTTATGACCCAGAAAATCTACCTATAATTCCCCAAAGAAATAAAAGCATAAGTCCATTGAAGGACAATTACAAGAATTTTACCAATGAACCAAACTGAAAAAAAAAGTGGTCTAAATGTCTATCATCCAGAAAATGAATAAATAAATTTTGTTTTATTCATAAAATGGAGTACTATAAAGTAATTAAATTGAACAATCTAGAGCTATGTGCAATGTCAAGGATATATCTCATAGGCATTGTATGAATGAAAGAAACTAGACACAAAAGAGTATGCATTACATGATGTCTTGTCTACAAAGATGAAGAACAGGTAAAATTATTCTGTGTAACAGAATTCACAATATTTGTTTGGTGGCTGGATATTGCCTGGAAAGACGTACAAGGGAGCAAAATAGAGTGCTGGACGTTTCTATATCCTCCATCTATTTGACAATTACACAGGTATTTGTGTGTGTGTTTGTGTGTGTGTGTGTATATATATATATATATATATATATATATATTTATCATCAAGCTCTACACTCAAGATTTGTGCATGTTATGATATACCTCAATTAAAATGTAAACAGAAAAAGTAAGCAACTAACAATCAAATACAAAACCATTTCTTTAAATATATGAACCATTTAACTTGAACCATGTTCAGTGCTTATATCCAATGCCATGCAACACTGATCTTCCTAAATGGAAATCCTTGTGAATTCAAAGGATCTCCAACTATCAAGGTCCAGTTCAAGCTCCCACTTCTCCATGTAAGTTTCCTTGAATCCTCAGACTATTGTATTCCCATTCTTCACCTTAAATTTCTTTAATACTCACAGCGACATTCATCCCCCTTAATTTCACTACACACCATTTTATAATTTTCAAAGCAGTAACAAAACAACCCCCAAAATGAATTACTGTATTATCCAGTGAGGCAGAGGATCACTAATTCCCTCTTTTATCCAGTAGTGAAATAAAGGAAAGGCAACTTGGGCATCACACCAAATTTAGCAGCTGCAAATAGCCCCACATAGATGTATTCTATCTAGATGTCTGAGCTGAGCAACTCTTCTTTGGATTTTTGAAACCTCAGTGACAGAAAGCATGTACATATACACTTTGCAGTTAAATGTTATATATATTTCTATGTATAACATTTATACATAGATGTATAATGGATACAACATAATACATGTTGTATACATTACACATACTTCTAGTTCTCAAGAAATGGAGATATTGGTCTTTTAAGAAAGATTGTATCTTTCTATTAGAAAACAATGTAAAGAAAACAAAAATATGTAAATGAACATTTTTTTCTAACAGAGATAAAATGCTAGATTTTGGGTTAAAAATTCTTTTTATCTCCTTGGATCCACATCTCCATATCAAAAAAGTTAATTTATGATGCAAATTGAAGCCACATGGTATCTGCATGCTAGGTTACTCTTACCAAAATGTGTCTTTACTAACAGAGAAGTTAAGAAGAATGGAATCCTCTTTTCCACATGGTCTCTTAGACTGAGTTCATAAGTGAAGGACAGGAGCTACTTGGATGCATTCAAGAGAGGCTTTGTTAGCTCTGCATATCAGCTGATCTGCCTCTGGAGAGTAGAGCTGAGTGCCATTCTTTCAACCTCCATTTAGAACCCAGCTCTACTCTAGCACTGAGGATTAATAGTTTCAGTGAATAATACCTTTTTCTCTTACATAATTTATGGGATTATTTATGGTTTATAGGAAAGCCACTGGTATTTGTTTGTTTATTTGTAACTGGCTGTCATATTGTATTATCTTATTCGTTTTAGAGCATTTACTAGATATAAACATCATTTCACTGTCACATTTCCAATAGTTAGCCCATGTTCTCTTCTTGCCTGATCATCTCAGCTACAAGATACTGTTTAGCTAATTGCAAAGGAAATGGTGTTGAGATTGCTGAGCCCTTAAGGAATGATACCTTTGGATACAAAGATACCCGAGGTAGAGTGACAGCTGTGAAGCTCCAGCAGTGACAACTTTGGTGCCATGAATTATGATTTAGACTAGAATGCAAGCTAAAGAGAAAGAAAATATTATAGGTAACAGATATTTTATACAAATAATTAACTATTTGATGAAATGAACATAAAATGAAGAAAATACATAGACTTCAGACATGAAATACATGATCTAATTTAGGGGGTCAACATCTAACAAATCATTGGAATCAATTATAGAAGTTTTTCAGAACAGGTTTCTGGAACTTACTGATTCAGATTTTATAATTTCTTAAAATAGATTACAGAAATTTGTATCTAAAAACCCCTATATAATTTGCATGATAGTCCAAATTTGAGAAACACTGTTCAAATTAACGATGACTAAAGAATTTGCCATAGTTTTATATAGTTACTAAAATGTATTGATCAGGAAACAGTTTGGTGGAAGAAAATTAATTTGAATTCTCAGTTTAAAAATTTTTTCTAAGAATTTAATTTTGAGAGAAATTAGTAGATACTTAAATTTTCTTCTATAGCTCTATTGTCCAATCTTAACTACCAGTAAAACATCTTATAGGGATTTATATGTGTGTGTTTTATCTTTAATTGTCAATGCTGCTTTACAAATGCTAGTTAGTTGGTATAGATGATCTTATTTGCAAAGCAGAAATAGAGACACAGATGTAGAGAACAAATGTATGGATACCAAGGGGGAAAGAGGTGGGGTGGGAAGAATTGGAAGACTGGGATTGACAAGTATATATTATAGATACTATGTGATACTATGTATAAAATAGACAACTGATGGGAACATACTGTATAGCACAGGGAACTCTACCTAATGCACTGTGGTGACCTAAATGGGAAGGAAGTCCAAACGGGAGAGGATATGTGTATGTGCGTGGCTGATTCATGTTGTTGTGTGATAGAGGCTAACACAAAATTGTAAAGCAACCATACTCCACTAAAAATTCAAAAAAAATAGATAAAAAAACAAATGCTATTTAGTTTTCTATTCACAGACTGAAAGCTCATAGCCAAAGTTTATTGAGCATTTATGCATAAGCACATACTCTGCTGAGCACACTGCATGCATCACCCCATTTAATCCTTACACTAACCCAATAAACTGGTATCATCAACGTCCCTGTTTCAGACCAGCAGATTCTACCACTGATGTTTACAGAGACCAACAAATTGTCCAAATTGACAAAATTAACAAGTGGTGAAGTCAAGACTCAAGCTCATAGAAACTATTACAAACCCAAGCGGTGACCATTACACCAGTTACATACCCCACACGCTTCAATTGGAGATACACTGAATGTGTCCCTTATGTTGCAGTTTGAGGCCAATGGCAGCAGAAAGTAAAGCAATGCAAGTAAGATTCCTTTGCTTTCATCTTTAGTTTCCTCACAGTTCACTTGCTACCTAATCTCATCCACATACAGTTGCAGAAAACCAATGTGCTCACAGGAGAAGCAGAGAGGGCTTTATATCCTTATTAGAGACAGACAACAGAAAGGGAGGGATTTGGGCATTAGACTTGGTCTTGTGATCTATCTGAGCCCTAGGACCACCTCTTATTAGTGGTCCTTGTGATTTTTATGTTTTTCAAATATCCGATGTAGAAAGAATCTGTCCTCTCATGACTGCCTGTTAAAAAATCAGAAAAAAAACAGGCTGTCACTTAGACACCAAGAAAAATATCCATGAGGTCTCTGAGCTATAGTAATAAGTAACATCGATCGGGTACTTTCTCTTTTCCAGGCGCTGTTTCTTTTTTTTTTTTTTTTTTATCTTTATTGGAGTATAATTGTTTTACAATGGTGTGTTAGTTTCTGCTTCATAACAAAGTGAATCAGCTATACATATACATACATCCCCATGTCCCCTCCCTCTTGCGTCTCCCTCCCACCCTCCCTATCCCACCCCTCTAGGTGGTCACAAACCACTGAGCTGATCTCCCTGTGCTGTGCAGCAGCTTCCCACTAGCTATCTATTTTACATCTGGTAGTGTATATATGTCAATGTTACTCTCTCACTTCGTCCCAGCTTCCCTTCCCCAACCCCTGTGTCCTCAAGTCTGTTCTCTACGTCTGTGTCTTTATTCCTGCCCTGCCACTAGGTTCATCAGTACCGATTTTTTGGATTCCATATATGCAGGTACTGTTTCTTATAAGCATTTTTTTTGTACTATGCTATTTGTCTCATTACAACTCCATAAGGTTAGTATTACAATTGACTCTTGAACAATGTGTGGGTTAGGGGGGCTGATGCCCCATGCAGTTGAAAATCCACATAGAACTTTTGACTCCCCCAAAGCTGGTCAACAGTCTACTGTTGACCAGAAGCTTTAACGGTAACATAAATAGTCAACTAGCATATGTTTTGTATGCTATAGGCATATACTGTATTCCTGCAAGTGAGCTAGAGAAAATAAAATGTTATTAGGAAAATCATAAGGAAGAGAAAATACATTTACAGTAGATATATGTGTTTATTGAAAAAATCCATGTCTAAGTGGACTTGAGCGGTATTTATATGAAAATATGAGAGTCAACCATACTTGTATTTTCATTGCACAGATAAGGAAACAGGTCAGAGTTAGTAAACAACAGTCATACTTAAAAACAGGAATTGCATTGCTAGAACCAGTCATGTTAACCACTCCTCTATACTCCTCATCCACCCCAAACTTTAGTCTGTGTTTCAACTCACTCTGCCAGACAGCTAGCATCAAATGTTTAAATATATTGAGCACTCTCTAAGAGGGCTGTTCTCTGCCAGGTGCTGTGTATAAGTGGTTTTTAGGCTACTCTAAACTGAAGCAGATTAATACAGGTAAGGGCATAATGGATATGTAATCAGTCTCTGTCAACTTCACATATGAATCACAAATAGATAATAGAGAAAACTTGATGTTACTCTGTAGAACATCCCTGCTCTTTGAACACTCTGAAAATGCCCATTCATTATTAATGCCCCGACCTGCTTGTGCTTTTTTTCCCAGTCCCATCAAACAGCTAATCATCACTGTTGTTTGAACTTATTTTACTTAGTTAAAGCATTTAAAGGCAATAGGATTCTTGAAAAAGACACAGTCAAGTCAATAAAAGCGCTAAAACAAAATCACCATTCCCAAATGCTATAGGAGAATACTTCAATTTCTATTTTATTGGAAGCAATTATCAAATGAGAAGCACCCTTTAATACTGAAAGTTGGCCCATGTAGAGGCAACTCCCAATTCTATCTAGTTTTGCTTCTTAAAATATGTAGATAAAGAGAAGGCCCTCAAGGCAGGTCAGAGGCATAGATAGAAAGTAATTTTTCCATGCATTTCCATCAAAGCTGCTATGAGAATAACAGGTTCACATATGCCAAAACACAGTCAAGCCAGACACTTTTCTTACATAAATTATGGTTCTAGTCATTTCTAGAGATTTTTGGAGGTAAAATGTATGGTGTGATACCATAAGCATAGACTTATCTTCTGATTTCCTTCCCTAGATTGAGAACTCTTCCTGGGTTAGGACCTAAATTTATTTGTTTGTATATTATCAGTGCAAAGGCTCCAAGTAAGTGGTCAGCATATTTTTTTAAAGAATCAAACATGCTTAGTGTTCATGTATGCTTCCTACAGTGTCATCTGTTAAAGATACATTGAACCCTTATTGTATGGCAGGCACTGATGTCAGACACGTGTATTGCTGAAGTGCTCTATGCACTCCTAAAACAGGTGATGACGCTACTTTTAAATACTTGGTGAGTTGTGAATATCTAAAACTGGAGAACTTTCATAAGGTCTACTTTGGCAGCCCAAAGAGGTAAGGATATAAGATAGCATGTAATGGAGACAAGAAATGTACACAGAGAGACTAAGGTTGAGTGTCCAAGGTAAAAGTCTCAAAACCACAGTTCCACTGTATTCAGTCTCCAAGGAAGCAGTAACTTGTGGTGGTAAAAAGCATAGGCTATAGGATCAAGAAGTGGCAGAGCCAGCACTGAGCCTACTTCTGTATCCTCACTGTCATCCACTGGGAAAAGTACATAGTCTCTCGTAGCCTCAGTTTTCTTATCTGAAAGTGGAGATAATAACCCCTCCTCACAGGGTTGCTGGGAAGACTGAGCAAAGTCATTACAATGTTAGTACCTTCTCCAGCTTACCCTGGTAGCTCCCATTAGTTGAATGCCTATTATTTCCAAATTGGACATTCTGTCCTGTTACAGAAGCTGACAGTTTTCTTAATATAAGAATGATGGTTATGATGTTGATGAGGGTGATGAAAAGTCATAATTCAGGGCAATTGTCTATGTTACTGCAGAACGTATTTGTTATGTTTTGGCTCAAAAGCTATGGCACGATGTTCACAATGTCTTAGTTCCTTCATGGTACCACCCAAAGAAGGAAGGCATCAGGATCAAATGTCCACGAGAAGGTGAGGAAGGCTGTGTAGCACGAGATCTGAATTCTAATCTTGTCTCTGTCACCTACTAGCTCTGTGTACTTGGGTTAGTCTTCTAACTGCCCTGCACTTCAGTGCCCTCATCTCTAGACTGGGGATGGAAACAGGCCTCATTAAGAATTGTCACAATGATAACATAATGTATAAAATCACACGTCACATTTCCATGTGGGCCTTTATGAGGGCCCTGCTACGTGGTCAGTATGATGACTTGCTTTAGGGCTGTCACAAATACCCTAGTTCTCTCTCAATCTGGGCACACATGTCATTACAATATCCCACCCAGATGACTTGTTTTGGTAAGTGAAATGTAAACAGAAGTGTCCTTTCATTTCTAGGTGGAAGCTTTAAGGGTCAGGGTGTGCTGAATTCTGTTCTCTTCCATCCTCTGCCACAATGGCCAGCGCATCATTGAAAGATGGAGATTTTCCATTAACCTAGAATTAGGCAAGAGAAGGATGTGGATCAGTGCTTCCAACTGACTCTCAAGACATAGGCCTTTGTCATTTTAACCCACTGAGATTTGAGCTTTGTTACTGCAGCCTAAACTAGTTTACCCTGTCTGATATCATTGTTGTTGTTGTTGGTATTATTGTTATTATTAGTGTTGTTATTCTTACTATCTTTGTTCTTAATAGGCACCTCACCTTTGTTTCTGAGTTCTTGCCATAAAAAAGAGAGTTGATACCTGTTTGGTGAGGTAACACGTCTCTTGAACTGCCAGTTAATAACAATAATAACAATGATAATGGTATTAGCTTTAGAAGGCTTATTATATAGTAAGTTCTATTGTACAGAATTTCCTTATATAATAACATTTAATTCTTACAATGATCCTGTGAAGAGAGTACCTCTACCGTATTTTACACATGAGGGATTACAGCTGAGATGTGAGTTGAATCTTGACATACCCACCTAATCACTTACTTGTGTGACCTGGTCCAAGTTACTAAAAATTTTTGTCCTATTACAAACCATTTTATTCTCTGGACATATAAAGAATGGCTTCCATAATCCAGCCTTGTGTCATGGCTTGGACATGAGAAGGTCAAAGAAAATAAGGAAACATAAAACTATTTAGAAACTTATGTTTAGTTTCTTCTTTATGGTTCATAAAGTTGAAAGATTCATCTGCTTTTATTTCCTTTTCTCTTTTCTGTTATTTATTTTTTAAGAGTTCCTTATTTGTCAGGAACAGTGAGTTAATTCTTGCTCTGGGCCTGTAGTGGCTAAAGTGAAGTTAGGTGCTTCTAAGTGGAAGATGATTCATATTGATTTTTCTATTATCTGTCTCTTCTTATCCATGCTTCTTTTGTTTCAGATCATTTTTACTGGAAAGGTGGTAATTTAGCAGAAATAATGGCAGAACTTTTCTCTATCTTACTTACCTCCACAGGGATGTCAGAAGTTAAAGAAGGGTAGTTTTTATTTTCTGAACAGACTCTGTACTATCCCCAACTTCCTACTTTCAAAGAGGCACATCCCTATAAGCATGAACCATGTTCTGCCATCGATCTGGGCTGAGTGGGGCTCAGTACAGCTCAAAGGGTAAGAAAGAACACCAGTGTCCCCACTGGAGGGAATGGCTACAGGGAAGTGAAATTATCATGGAGAACTCTAGGTTTCTGTAATTCAGGAATTAAAACCAGACTGTGGGAAGAGAGCCACATGTGATCAACATTTTATTGGGTTGGCCAAAAAGTTTGTTCAGGTTTTTCCATAAGATGGTATGAAGAACCCGAATGAACTTTTTGGCCAATCCACTAATTTGCTCAAGTTTGTATGTTGTGCTCTCTTCCCAGACCAGCAGCATCTTTAGAAATGTGATGTACTGCTGTCTAAGATACCCTAGAGCCTGTCTTTAGCCATCCTCCTCCACATCATCTTCTACCCATTTCACATCTTTAATCTTTCCCCTGCAACTTATTCCCTTCCCCAGGCTTAAAAATAGACTCCAGAGTCTCCTACCCTAAAACAATATAACATGGTAAATTGGTGGCAAAAGCAAGTGCAAAGGTGTAGGATGGGCCTGAGTAAGACATACGGGACAGTGCACCAAGCCCGGCTTGAGTGAAGTATTTACTAACGTCTATTGTTTAGAAGTAAAAGAAAAAAGAAAGCTGATTACGTATGAATGATCTAGCTTACTCCTCCACTTAAGCTATAAAAATACATCGATTTTAATCTTTCTAAAATAATCTGAACAGCTATAAAAACAACTGAATGAAAAAATCCTTCTCTGGTTTGAGGGAGGCAGGGAATGTATATAAACAAGGGGCACATACACACCAGGTTGATCTAAGTATGTCAACCATGGGCAGACACCTCAAGTACAACCTTATATGAACATCCAATCTCGCTGAGAGAAGTGAAGCAACTTTGACCCTGGCACATCCTTTTCTTTTTGTCCCTTGAGGAGAGTTGCCTTCCAACTGAAGGGAAGCAAAGCTGTTTTCTGGATGGTTATTCTCTAGAAGCAGAGCTCAGCAAGAGTACTTCAGTGAAACCCCACTGATTGTGCAATTGCTCCTTCTTTATGGGCTGTAACCATGATCTTGCTCATGAACCTCCTTCCACGTGGCCAAGGGGAACAGTATACAGCCTGGAAACCCAGGAGGGTGATACCGGGAGCCAGTCATAGAGACTCTGTAATGATCACTTTGTCCTCTTTGTTTTTCCTTAGAACAGAGTCTGCCACAGACTATTCACCAGGGAGAGAATATTCTCTGAATGAAGGCTTTCTGCACAAAGCTATAAGAGTAATTTTAGTGAGTGAAACTATACAGAAAAATAAATGTTTCCTCCCTCAGATTTCACAATAAGCAAAAATGGAGCAGTTCTTGCAGTTTGAGCTTTAAAAACTCTTTAGGAGGTTCTACTGCATGATTACATTTAGTAACCAGTGATGCAATCCAACCTTATACCATAACCTTGATCATTTCCTTAAAAGTGTTCGATCTGGTACATTTTATCTTTGGATAGATAACACTTGACAAAAAGTCTTCCTTTACATGACTGAATAATACTTTTGAAGTTATTACCTAATGATTTTTACACTTGGATGTGTTTTGGGAAAGATGAATCCTCAAATGCATTTGAGAAATAAAGGTTCTATGAGTTTCCATCTATCTGAAACTCTGGAAGGAATCAGTAGAATTAATTGAATGTGATGCCAGAGGCAGAAAAGTCAACCCTGAAACTCCCACAGCAATGTAATCATTCCAGAGACAGCCAGGTTTTCCTGTGCCTCTAAGAAGTGTTCAAAGCTTAGCTGAGAGAAAGCTGATCTATCAAAAGTGGGTATACCATAGCTGAGAAGCTGTCTTGATCATAACACTGAGTACCAGATAAAGATGTGGACACTTTGTCGGACACACCCATTCATTGACCAAAGCCCAGTGAAGACAAGTTAAATCTCAGTAGATACCTGCTTCAAACAGTGGAAAGGACATGGAAGGGATGTATTTCCTGAAGGGATTTTACATAAACCATGCAAAATCTTGCTTGAACCTAAGGCAGAGAAGGGAGATGGGAAGAATTCTGACTTCACTGAACTTTAAACCTGAAAGAACGGAGAAAATACTGAAGCACCTGGGTTTACCCAGAAATGACTAAGATTACAGATTATGAAATCAACTAAAATGGGGGTTCAATAGAGAGGTTAAGTTGAATTTCAGAAAAATAAGATAATGATAGTTACTTTTTTTGCTTTTGCACATCTGAGTATATGTCTTGAAAAATGTTATACCTGATATATATTGAATTGAAACTGACCTCTCCAATTTCTTTTTATTGATCTTTATTGTACCTTCTGGAATCATTAAATCTATCCTTTTCCACATGGCAGCTCTACAGAAATTGAAAGCCAACCCTGATGCTTTTGCTAAATCACTTATTTTCCAGGATGAACATGGGCAGAATAATCCAGCTGAGAATCCAATTTCTTGATTCTTAAAACTTTCAGCATCTTGGCTTCTCTTCTGCCTACATACTGGTTTTAGACAATCTTCTTAGAACATGGATAACAAATATTTCCTGAGGAGTTTTAAAAACAATACCAAGGCTTTGGCCACCCCATCTCCAAGATTTTTTGATTGAGTGGTCTGGGACTGGACCCAAATTTTAGGCCATGATAGTAATGTACAAATGCTGTTAGAGATTAGAAACCAACTTGGACAAAATAAACAAGATGAGAGGAGTGTAGGCCTACACGAGCATTTTCCTTTCCCTAGATATTTGTTCTTCATATGGCTGACCAATATAGAATTTTCCTTTGGCAGCCCCCTAGCTCATTGTGTCACCCACTCATCTAGTCTATTTCTCCTCCACCCTTTTCTGTTGGTGAAGTTATGGGTTCACTTAAACCAGCATTTATTAAGAGTACACTTTGTATCCAGTGTCTAGCATACTATGTCATGTTAGTGTCCTACACAAAGATGATATAGGTAGAAATCATATCATGAAGGAATTTATGGTCTGCTAGGAGATATTGATAAACAGGTAACTTCATTGCAATGAGGTAAGTGCTATGAATAGTTTTATCTAAAACCATTCCAGGGATTCTGGAGGAGCACAAAAAGGGGCATTTACCACATCTGGGCAAGAAGATAATGTAGGGACATTGAAGAAATAACATGAGTCAAGGCAAGAGAACAGTTAGATATGCATCTGAAGCTGGGAAAATTCAGGGCTGGAGTCTGAAAAGCACAATCTAGGTGCTAACCATTCCTGGAAAAACTGACCACTGAAGTACCATATTTTCAAAACAAGAAAAAATATGGTCCCAGGGTAATTCAACTTAGTGTTACAATGTGAAACTCCTGCTCTATTTAGCTAACACTCTCACTTAGGCCTACAGTGTTTCACAAGCTGTAAAAATGAGCACACTGATCTGGGTAAAGTACAGATCCTGATTCCACAGGTCTAGAGTGGAGTCTGAGACTCTACATTTATGACAACCTCCCTCATGGTATCAGTGTTGCTGATCCAGGGATCACATATTGAATGGCAAAGTACTATAGAGATATCATGTGAGAAAGGAAGACCCCATGTTCTGAATCTGGGTAGCAAAAAGGTAACTTCTAAGAAGAAATATCAGAGCACAGAGTCAGAAGCCTCATCAGCACAATAAGAAAGGAAATTTTCACTAATTGATTCTAACTTGCCACCAGATCATCATCAACACAAATTATTAGAGAGACTCGCTGCATAAAATGATGCTCATTGGTTTGGTAATGGAGCCTGTGTAGGTTTCTGTGCTACCCATCCATCAGTCGCTTCTCTTGTCATCCTTTCTAAGGTACAGTTTAATGATAGGCCCACATTTCTCCCATTTCACACATGAGTCCATTTCTATGAGAGAAGGAACAAATAGGAAGTGTAAATATGAATCTGATACATGATTCAAAAAGACTGCCTGCACATCCTGCCTACCCAGCTCCTATTCTCTCTGGCTAATTTATCCTACATGGGGATTCATGTGCATGTCAGGGAATATTGGAACAGACTGAAACAAAGCCTTCCATCCAATTTCACTGCAGATTTCAAGTAGCAGTGTAAGATGGGCTTGGCCAAAATGCTCCCAGAAGCTGGCATCAGTTCACATTGGGAAACCTACTCAGTTTTAGGTATATTGAATGTTTAACAACATGTCATTGCTTGAAACTCAGAAAGATTGCTTCCAGGGTTTCACGGGCTTCTTCTGTTTCTCTGTTCCCTTTGACACAAACGGTAATGTTATTCATATTATCCTGCTTGTCAACCAGACTTTTCCTGTGCCATGTGGTAGAATTCTGCTAAAATGTGGACCTAGGTTCTGTGCATAGTGAGACTGGTTTAATTAGTGCTGTCTACTGGGTAGTGATCCCCAGAGGCACAGATGGAATATCTTAGAAGCATAAATGTAAGGTCCTCATCCTGGATACTCTGCATCAAAATTTCTTGTCAATTAAAAAAAAAAACCTCACAGATGATTCCAACAGAGACCTCTGGTTGAGAATCCCTGGATTGGATAAAATAAGAATTTCTCAGGAATACGGATTGTTGGATATGAAAAGAGAGGGCAGAGGATTTTCTTTTCTCAAGAGCTGTAAGATCTAAGCAGATATTAGGAGACATTTTATATGCAGTCTAGGACTGAGAGCTTAAGGTCAGGATTTTGGATTGGCAGTCTACAGATACTTTGCCCTGATTTTCAGAACACACTCAAACCAAAAGGATGAAATCGCAAAGCAAATTTATGTAGAGAGGCTATCCAGTCTTTTACCTGCAGGAAATAGAAAAGGGCAATAAGCAAATAAAGACCATTCCTGAGTGACCAAATTAAAGTTCCTTTACTATGGCCTTCTGGGTTTTTGGTGCAGATTAAATGAATGATGTAGATGAAAACTTCTCACAAAGGGCAAAGCATATAATAATTGCATCAATGCTATTTCCCTTCCAGGCATTTAAAGCCAAAAAGAAAATGTAAATGAAACTCAAATTAGGTCCAGAATTTTCATCTGTATCAATCTGACTAACCAGGAGTAAAATACACAGCATGTCATTTTACATTTGAGACCAAAGTGAAACAGAGACCAAGGAGGCCCTAAACCTAATCAACGTTTTGCTTCATCTCTGTTTCCTTATTGTGCAGAAATGGCTGATCAAAATTAAGTGGCAACATTTTGACAGCAAAATAATGACTTCTTTACAAAGATTACTAAGATATAAAAGGAAATAAAATCCTCAGCGAAAGTCCACTGGAACTCATATCACATCTCATCTATTCAACTGCAGTTCATGGCACATAATATGTGCTCTAGAAAAGAGTAAAACACCTTCATGAGGTAGACAGAAGGGTCAGGGAAAAGAGTTTGTTCTGATGTGTCCCCATTAACGGTTCCCTTTTCCCTCCCTCCAGTCTTTCCCCTATACTTCCCTTCTCTTTATGAATTTAATCCTCACTTCTAATATTGGAATGTTTTGCTCCTATTTAATACCTAAATAATACTTAGAAATACTGGCCTTTCTTGAATTATTGAGAATTTCAGTTACTCTAGAAATAATGTTAAAATATATATATAATATATATTTCTGCTAACTGGTGTCCACTACTTTGAATGTTAGGGCAGTATTTCCTAAAGTGCTGGGATATGGCCTGGAGATGCTCTGTAAAAACCTGGCTTCCTCAACATATATATCTGGGACTGGTGTTCCCTTTGGACCTTCACAAAACCAGGAGGCATAGTAAAAGCTTACCTTGGTTTCACTCACTATTTTCCAAATTCATGTGACCATGGAATCTTTCTTTGCAAAATATTTACTGACATGATGTGCTTGGCAAATCATGGAAATGCTTTTGGAAATGCTTGTTCAAGTGTCAAATAAAGATGGATTAGATTATCAGTTTTCTTGTAATTTATGAGATCTACTTGAATCAGGATATTCTCCTGAATTCAGCCTACTATTATTTTTTTTTACAGTATCTCAATAGAGAAGATCATAATGGAAGTCGAAAGATATTGTTCCATTTTCATCAAACTTTCAATATTGTTTTTGAAAAGTCCAGTGATGTTCCCCAGTATTATAAACTCTGTGATGATATGCTTTACTCTGGGTATTTTTTCATTCACTGTGTCAAGCACTTACTTTGTTGTACCTTTATTTTTTAAACAAAATTTTCATTTTATGCCAGTTTTAGATTTTAAACAATTATTATGAACATAGTACAGAAAGTTCTTCTATCTTCTACAGATAGTATTCCCTATTATTTACATCATATATTAGTATGGTACTTTCGTCACAATTAATGAATGAATATTGATACGTTAACTAATGTCCATACTTTATTCAGATTACCTGAGTTTTTCACTAGAATTATTTTCTGTTCTAGGATCCCATCCAGAATACCACATGTCATTGAGTCATCAGAACTCCTTAGAATTCTCTCAACTCTGTCAGTTTCTCAGACTTTCCTTGTTGTTTATGACCTTGAGAGTTTTGAGTTTGTGACCTTGAGACATTTTGAAGAATGGCCTTCATTTGGGGTTTGCCTGATGTTTTTCTTATGGTTAAAATGAGGTATTATGTTTTTTAGAAGACAACTACAGTGATAAAGTGCTATTTCATCATATCATATCAAGGGTTCATACAGTGAGCATAACTCATCATTGTTGATATTAACTTTGACACCTAGCTAGGTGCAGTGTTTGTCATGTTCCTCCACTGTAGGTTTACTCTTTATTTTCTTCCTTTCCATACTGTACTCTTTGTAATAAGGCTGCAATGCTCTGCCCACGCTTGAGGACTGGAGAGTTATGCTCCACCTCTTGAAGAGTGAGTATCTATATAAATTATTTGGAATTCTCCTGCATGAAAGATTTGTCTATTCTCCCACATTTATTTATTTAATCCTATATACATACATATGAATTTATGGATATTCATTTTATACTTTAGGTTATTATTCCTTAAAATGTTTGGCAATTGGGAGCTCCTTCAGTTGGCTCCTGTATCCCTTTGGCATACACCCATCATTGTATGTGTGTGTGTTTGAGCACTTCCTTACCTTCTGGCGTTACATGAAGCTCCAGGCTCATCTTATATATTTCTGCCCCAAGTCCTACAATCATCCAAAGAATGGTATTAGAAAACCAGATCTGGGTACTAGGTGTGCTTTTGCCAACTAGGATGAAATTGCTTTTAGGTGCTCTCAGCTGACAGAGCCAGGAGATATATGCGTGGATACCAACATGTGTGTGCATATGTGCAAGCACACACACATATCACGCTCTATATTTATCTTAAGCTAAGCATGAGTTCATAATGATGTCTCCAACTCTAAGGCATTACCACCATGATAATTTAGCCTCCTCGTCTTGTTTACCTGTAACCTCCAACTTCAACAGTGAGAATCCTGGCTCCTAACATCCACCGTTTAAGTGTTCAATTCCAGTACCCATGTATAGTGATTTTAGAAATGTTAACCTGTATCTCTGTGGGGAAAGAACTTTATCATCTAGTATACAGTTATTATATGCAGTTCCTTTTAACTTTAGCCTTGTCAGTTTCTTATACCTTTGTTTGTTGTCAGTTTCTTATACCTTTAACCACTTCAGTGAAGTGGTTCAACATATTTGTTGTACATAATTGATTCTTTTATCAGATTTTGTCTTTAATCCTGGGATTCCCATACGGCCATTAAAAAAAAATTATACAGTAAGGTTTACTCTTTGTGTTGTACATTTAAATGGGGTTTGCAAAAGGCATAATGCGATGGATCCAGAATTATAGTTTCATACATTTAGTTCCATTACCTTAAAAATTCCCTTGTGCTTCAATTATTCAACACCCCCACCCCCCATTTCTAGCTTTGCCTTTTTCACAATGACATATAATTGGAATCATACAATGTATAGCCTTTGCCAACTAAATTCCTTAACTTAGCGATATGCATTTAAAACTCCCCCATGTCTCTTCATGGTTGACAGTTCATTTTAAAAAAAATTACTGAACAATATTCTTTTATAAGTATATGCCACATTTTGTGTATCCATTTACCTCTTAAGGATATCTTGGTTGCTTCCTGTTTTGGGCCATTATGAATAAAGCTTCAATAAACATTCACGAGAAGGTTTTTATTTGGACATAAGTTTTCAAGTCTGGGTAAACCTAGACACGTGACTGTAGATCATACGTTAAGACGATGTTTAATTTTGTAAGATACTGACAAACTGTCTTCCTAAGTGGCTATATCATCTGCATTTTTACCAGAAAGGAGTAAGAGTTCGTGTTGTTGCACATCTTACCAGCATTTGGCTGTTAATGTTTTGCGTTTTAGACATTCTAAATATATGTTTAGTAGTATCTTATTGTTATCTTAATTTGCAGTTCCCTACTGACAAGTGATGTTGAGCATTTTCTTGTATGATTATTTGGCATATGTAAATCTTTGGTGAGGTGTCTGTTCAGATCTTATGCTCAATTTTCAAGTGGCTTATGTATTATTGTTCAGTTTTAAATATTTTTTGTATATTTTTGATATAAATCCTTAATCAGATACGTATTTTGCAAATATTTCTACCAGTCTGTGGCTTGCCTTTTCATTCTCTTCACTGAGTCTTTTACAGGACAGAAATTTTTTTAATTTACTAAAGTCTAGTTCATCAAACTTTTTTTCATGGATTGGGCTCTTGATATTATATTTAAAATCTCGTCACCTAGCCCAGGTGATGGTGATTTTCTCCCATTTTATATTTATATTTAAGTTTATGTTACATTTTAAGTTAACTTTTGCATAAGGTCTAGGCTTATATATATATTGTTCCAAGCACCATTTGTTGAAAAGACTATTTTGCCCATTGAATTGACTTCTTTCTCAAAAGAACTGTTGACTATATTTGTATTGGTCTATTTCTGGACTTTTTACATTGTTACACTGATATATGTATATATTCTTTGCCAACACCACACTGTCTTGATTTCTATATTGTAATAAATATTGAAATCATGTATGTGAGTCCTCCAGCTTTATTCTTCTTCAGTATTGTGTTGGCTATTCTAGATCTTTTGCCTCACCACATGAACTTTAAAATCAGTTTATCAATATCTATGAAATAGCCTGCTGGGATTTTGATTAGGATTGTGTTTAATCCATAGATCAAGTTAGGAAAAAGTGAAATCTTAAAATATTGAGTCTTACGGTTTATTCCATTAACATAGACTAGCTCTTGATTTATTTAGATCTTTAATTTTGTTCATTAGAGTTTTGTAGTTTTCTGCATATAAGCTTTGTTAGATTACAAATTTATATATAGGTACAACCTATATTATACACATTTAATATACCTAAATATTTCATGGGTTTTGGTGCTATCATACATGGTATTGCTTTCTAAATTTAAAATTCCAATTTTACATTACAAGTATTTTTGTAAAGCAATTTACTTTTGTATATTATCCTTATATTCTGTGATCTTGTTGTACTTATTAGTTGCTGGAGATTTTTGTCAGTTCTTTGGGTTTTTTTTCCATCTGACAAGAGAAACATTTTTATTTCTTGCTTTCCAATATGGTTATCTTTTATTTTATTTCCTTGTCTTATTTCACTATCTAGGATTTCTCGTATGATATTGAATAGAAGGGATGAGAAATGATACACTCTCCTTGATCCCAGTCTTAGAGAGATGGTACCCAGAGTCTTACCATTAAGTATAATGTACCTTTTATGTAGATGTTCTTATTTAAGTAGGAGTCCCTCTCCCTAGTTTGCTAATAATGTAATTATTATTATTATTATTATTTTGGCTGCACTGGGTCTTCTTTGACGTGAGCGTGCTTTCTCTAGTTGCGGTGAGCAGGGGCTATTCTTTGTTGCACTGCCGGGCTTCTCATTGTGGTGGCTTCTCTTGTTGCGGAACACAGGCTATAGGTACACAGGCTTCAGTAACTGTGGCATGTGGGCTCAGTAGTTGTGGCTTGCAGGCTCAGTAGTTGCGGCACATGGGTTTAGTTACTCCACGGCATGTGGGATCTTCCCGGACCAGGGCTCGAACCCATGTCCTCTGCATTGGCAGGCGGACTCTTAACCACTGTACCACCAGGGAAGCCCTGATAATATAATTATGAATGAGTATTTTTTGGATTTTTTCCAGTGCTTTTTCTACATCAATTGATATGATCATGTGATTTGTGTACTTTAGTCTTTTGATGTGGAGAATTGCATTGATTAATTTTCTAATATTGAACAATCCTTGTGTACCTGGAATAAATTTCACTTGGTTGTGATATATGATTATTTTGCTTTCACTGTTGAATTCACTTTGCTAATATGTTGTTAAGAATATCTTTATCTATGCTCATCAAAGATGTTGATCTGTTGTTTCTCTTTTTACAATGTTTTTGTCTGGTTTTGGTCTTAGAGTAAGGTTAACCTCATAGAATGAATCTCTGCCCTCTATTTTCAGGCAGAGATTATGGATCATCCTTAAATATTTGTAGAATTAACCAAACATCCCTTAAATATTTGACCTGTGTTTTCTTTTTGGAAGGTTATTCATTATTGATTTGATTTCTTTAGTACAAAAAGAGTTACTCAGGCTATTTCTCCTTTTGTGAATTTTGGTAGTTTGTGTCTTTCAAAGAATTGGTTCATATTGTCTAAATAATAAAAAAAATTTGGTATAGTGTTTGCAGTATTTCTTTATTATCATTTTAATATCCATAGAATTAATAATGATGACTCTTATTTCCTTTCTGAAGCTGATAATTTGTGCCTTTTTACTTTGAGTTTTGTTCAGTCTAGCTGGAGGTTTACTAATTTTATTAACATCAATAAGAGAACTAGCTTCTGGTTCAGTTGATTTTCTCAACTGTTTTAGTGTTTTCAGTGTCATTGATTTCTTCTCCAATTTTTATTAGTTTTTTCTTCTGCTTTCTGTAAGCCTAAACTTCTCTTCTTTCTCTAGCTTCCTAAAGTGGAAGCTTAGGTGATTTTAGGTATTTCTTCTTTTTAAATTATGAATT
Source organism: Hyperoodon ampullatus (assembly GCF_949752795.1). NCBI lineage: Eukaryota > Metazoa > Chordata > Mammalia > Artiodactyla > Ziphiidae > Hyperoodon > Hyperoodon ampullatus. The sequence continues at coordinate 205,915,961 of NC_136914.1, forward strand.
TAATGCTATGCATTTCCCTCTAAGTATTGCCTTTTCTGTGTCCCTCAAACTTTGATGAGTTGTGTTTTTATTTTAATTTATTTAAAAATATTTTTAACTTTCTCTTGACACTTCAACTCATACATTATTTAGAAGTGTATTGTTGTATTTCTAAATATTTGAGTGTTTTCCAGCTATCTTTCTGTTATGATTTCTAGTTTATTTCCATCTTGGTCTGAAAATGTACTTCATATTATTCCTTTTCTTTTAAATTTGTTAAGATGTGTTTTGTGGCCTGGAATACAGTTCATCTAGATAAATGTTCCATGTGAAGTTGGACATCTCTAATTATTCCTTCTAAGAGAGAGTCTATGTTTTGTAGCTCATTTAGCTGTAATCCATTATAATATTATTAGAGTCCTGTTGGCATAGTGGTAAGGTACAGGAGAAGGGAAGTGTTTTATAGTCTTATACTTAAATATCAGTCTTTGAATGGCCTGTTACCTTCTTGAGTCTTTCTTTTTAGATAGCTTCCCTACTTCCCTTTAGTTAAAGCAAGAAGGTAGAGAGAGATGGAATGAGAGGAATCCTCTTCTTCCACAGCTCTGGGATAAGCTCTGGTACCCCCTCTCCCCTAGGAAAGTTGGCTTTTGTTATAGAGAAGACCACGGACATATTTCATGAGGATTATTCTTCCCCTCTCTCTACCAAGACTGTAGGCTTAACAGATCTTCACCAGTCACAAGAACTGGTGAGGTTCTTAGAGATAAAGACCATGAAAATATGGGGGTTCCATGTAAGATTGAGACCCCAAAGTTTCTGTTTCTCAGGCTAGTCTACACTCAGACTCCAGCAATTTACTAAAATTGCTATACAAGTGTGCTTACCAGTTTATGCCTCCAATAGCTTCTCTAGGTAAACAGACATCCTCTGTGACTTTCTAATTTATCTGTCTCTACAGATATGAGGGTAGCAGTTAATTCTGTAAACTCAGTTTTCTGATGGGTCTAAGAAAGTCATTGATTTTCAGTTTGTTCAGCTTTTTCCTTGATATAAAGGTAGGAATGATGAATTCCAGACTGTATATGTTGGAGTTAAAATGGAAAGTAACACTTTCATTTTGAAAACTCATATCCATCAGTTCTGAGAATTTTCATATATTTGACAAGTTTTAATCTTCTATTTCTCTTTTTCCTGGAATTTCTGTTAGATGCTAAACCTCTTAAATTGATTTTCTAATTTTCCTGTATTTTTTCTCCTGTGTTCTCCTTCTCCCTGTGATGGGTTGAATGGTGGCCTCCCAAAACTTATGTCCATATGGTAACTCCCAGAACCTATGAATATGAACTCATTTGAAAAAAGGTTCTTTACAGAATTAATAAAGTTAAATATTTCAAATCATGATCATCCTGGATTATCCAGGTAGACCCTAAATTAAATGACAAGTGTCCTTACAAAAGACACACAAAGGAGATATGCTGGGAGAAGAAGAGGCCATGTGAAAATGGAAGCAGAAATTAGAACATAGTCACAAGCCAAGGAATGTCTGTAGCCACCAGAAGCTGGAAAATGCATTGAAGGATTTGTCCTCAGAGCCTTCAGTGAGAATGTGACTCTGCTGACACATTGATTTCCGATTTCTAGCCTCCAGAACTGTAAGAGAATAATTTTTTTAAGAGGCCAACAGAAAACTACTAGAGCTAATCAGTGAATTTAGTAAAGTTGCAGGATACAAAATTCATACACAGAAATCTCTTGCATTCCTATACACTAACAACAAAAGATCAGAAAGAGAAATTAAGGAAACAATCCCATTTACCATTGTAACAAAAAGAATGAAATACCTAGGAATAAACCTATCTAAGGAGGCAAAAGACTGGTACACAGAAAACTATAAGATACTGATGAAAGAAATCAAAGACGACACAAACCGATGGAGAGATATACCATGTTCTTGGATTGGAAGAATCAATATTGTGAAATTTTTTGTTATTTTAAGCCACGTACTTTGTGGTAATTTGTCTTAACAGTCCTAGGAAACTAATATACTGCCCGTTGTTCCATGCTTAATAATAGTTACTCAATGTCATCCTCCAACTCTTCTGTTTGCTTTTAAATTTCTGCTCTTTTATTTTTAACATTTACGGTATTATTATTCCCTATTTGTCCTTTCTACATAACATTTAGTTCTTTTTGCTTGTACTAAGTATCTTTTTGCTTGTACTAAGTATCTTATTTTTGAGGTTATCTTCCATTCTTTTCACCGACACTATTTTCACCAACTTATTTCTATTTTATTGGTTGGTTTCTCTCTTTCTTGTCAAAAGCTTTACTCAGACATTGGGTATGACCTGGCTATAAATTCATAGTTTATAGTAGCTTTCTAAAAGGCTGATTGGAAGGTCTGTGTTTGTTGATGGTGGTTCTGACTGTTGGGTGACCAGGTGGTCATTTCATTGGAGAATTCTGAATGTCAGTGTGTGGGATGTTTTCTTTTGGACTAATCAATTTCTCCAGAGAAGAATTGTGCAATCTTCTGCCTAGAGATATATACCTCAAAGCCAGTGTTCTTTGAGTTGAACAAAAGCAGGGAGATGGATGTTGCACTGGTCATTATATGGATTGTTAGTCAATTCCTGAATGTCAGTGAGCCACAGCATCCTTTCATCCAATGAATGACCTTCATCTGACTCCAAGGACGCTCTACCTATTACTCTCCAGGGAATAAACCTTTCCTCGCTGGTATATAGAGAGGAGGTCTATTTGCCTGACTGAAGTGAAGGAGGATATCTCTGGTAATTTGATAGCTCTCTGGTGATTTTACAGTCTTTCAGAAATTCTTTTTTTTTTTTTTTTTTAGCACACTTCTCAGACATTCCTTACTAATTTCAAAATGCTACCATATCTAAGACCTTTCCAGAATACTGTATGTGATTACGCTTCATGTTTGTTAGCATTATTCCTCTGTTGACTCATATTTCAACTTTCTACTTTCTGTTAAATCATTTTGCACGCTTCCATCTGCTTCCCATCTATCCCAAACTGTTTAAATTGCTCAGTTGTTATTGTCTACTCTCTCATTCTATTATCTATTTAGGATTTAATAGACAGCATTTATTAAAATTGATTTGTTCCTTTCTACTATCCCATTAACATAGTAGTAGAGATAAATGTGTGTGTTCAAGCTGCCATATAATATCCAGATGTGCAATGTGTGGTAGACAGGATAACGCCAACCCCTCCAAAGATGTCAATGTCCTAATCCTAATCCCTAGTAAATATGTTGTATTACATAGAAAGAAGGATTTTTTCAGATATGATTTAGTTAAAGGTCTTGATAGGGGAAAATAAGTCTGAATTTTGAAGGTGAAATGAATGAAATTATAAGTGTTCTTATAAGGGGGAGGCAGGAGTGTCAGAGTCAGAGGAAACGTGCTGATGGGAACAGAGATGTGTGTGTATGTGTGTATAAGAGAGAGAGAGAGCAGTGCTGTTTCTGGCTTTGCAATTGGAGTAGGGAAATGCAGCCAAGCAATACAGGTAGCCTCTCAAGAAAAATAGATCCTCCCTTAGAGCCTCCAGAAGAAATGTAGCTCAGCTTGATTTTAATACTGTAAGACCCATTTCCAACTTCAGAATTCCATAACTGTAAGATAATAAAGTTAGTTGTTTTAAGCTGCCAAGTCTATGGTAATTTGGGTACATGAGAAACAAGAAACTGATATAGTTATATTAAGTTTTGAAAAAACGTAATAAAAGAGTATGTGCAACAACATAATTCTGTATTTGCCTAAAAATCTATACACCCCAAATATACATATGTACCTACAAATACATATATATATATATATAGACAGATAGATAGATAGATAGATACTACAATCATACACAATGGGAAAGAAGATAAAAATTATATTCACCAAAATATTAATAATGGACAAAACTGAGTTTATGCAGGATAGCACAGGATTTTAACTTTATTCTTGTTACTTCGCCATAATTTTTAAACAGCCAAAACTGAACAAAGATTAGTTTTTCAATTGAAATCTAACTTTAAGAAGTCAAGGATTTTACCTTAAAGCATTAACGGTATTCCTTGTTATGCAGGTAGGGCCTTTTATGTCAACAATGCATGCTTCTTAATTTTACAGTCTGGAGAACAACCATACAAGCATTAGGACAAATATTTTGAACACAAAAAACTCAAGGACTCCTACAAAGAAAAGAACTTTAGGGGAGTCCTAGTAAAACACATTTGGCATAAAGCCACCAAGGCCTACGTGTAGTCAATGCATAATAAAATCCTTAGAACAGTTTCCTAATGCAAGGGAAAACTAGCAAATAATGTGCTTCGGTGCCTCCATTTTCCCACTCTGCTCCCATGGCATCAATATGATCCAAGACATTCATAATAGATCTTGGTCCTGATTAGTCCAGGCTACACATTAGAATATTTTTCAACATATTGCTCTGGGCAACCATTAACAACCATTTGGAATTTGCAAATGAGATAACACTTAAGTGTCATGCTAGTTCTAGAATAAAAGTCTGATAAGTTCCTGAGATCAAATCTGGCAAATATTCTCTCCAGTGCCCTGACTCAATGCCCAGGTCTTATAGAAATTTCCTCTATGCATCTCCCTACTCCCAAAAGTACTTGAGCTGGGAAATGTTTCCATGTCTTCTAATTTCTCTGGTTCTTACTACTTCACTTTATATCTGTCCAGAACTTCTCAACTGGTGTAAAAATGTTCATGTGTGCTTTCTGTGTGCCCTGCTCCCCCACGTGAGTTTTCCATTTTAGGTGAGGATTGAGGTTCACTGAGATTAAGTAACTTGCCTGCAGTCAGACAGCTAATGAAATTTGGGCTTAAGATTTGATCCAGACAGTTTAACTTTAAGCATGTAGAAAAAAATTAAAGAAAAAAGATAAGGAGGATGGATGTGAATTGTGGGAAAGCTCCAGGAGATTAAACCCCAAATGATAAAGTTTTGAGGTAAAAGGATATCTTTTATCACAACCAGTTTTGTGTAGATCTCTGAAGGCACACATCATAAGCCACTGACTACTCCACCAGTATCTGGAAATAAGTGGGAAAATTCTATGATCTATATCTGGGAGTCTGTACTCCCAGGTTGGTAACTGGGCATTCAACTCTGCCCTAGCATACGCTACTTCAAGACAACATGACAATAATTGGAGAAGAGTATCTAGCTTATAGGGGCAAAGAAGTCATTGCCTCCCCTTTCATAGGAAATTTTCAACTGAAAATTTCAGAGTCACAAGAATTCTGAAGTTTTGAAATCTGTTCTTCCTTGTCTGACAATTCCTGGAAAAGTTCGACTCCGCAGCAAGAGATTTTCTTCATTAATAGCATAAGTTGAGAACAAAACACACATTTCTTGGCTTTGTTGTTTTGTGTGTATATTAGAATTTTTGGCTAGAATTAAACAATGGCAGTATCACTGCCAGATTTCTTCCTCGTAATGATCATCTCTCTGATGGTGAAAGAAACTCAAATCTCTTGTATGCCTTGTGCCATGAAACTTGTCATTTCCATTTCTAAAGGGTTTATTACAGAGACTAAGACTTAAACAATTTGTTAAGATTTCAAGCAAACTAGGAGGAAAGAAACAAAATCAAACTTGCCCTGAAACAAATTTGAATAAATAACACATGGATAATGCAGTATCAAATTGGATGACAAAAGATGCCTCCAGTATCCCAATACAAGAGGTCTAAACCAAAAGAAAGAGGATTACAAAGTCCGCAAGCTGGGTAAGATGATGTTGTGGACTGAAACTATAGCCAGGTTTAAGATCTCAGGATATTCCTATCTTCACTCAAACTCTTGGTGTGCAATTTGCTTACAGTGACTTATGCCCAAAATATCATTTTTTCTTGATACCTCTTTCACACATACCTCACATCTAATTCTTTGTTGTATCCTGTCAGCTATAATTAAAATACATCCAGACTTTGAGTACTTCTAGCCAGCTCCTTTCACCTCTTGCATTAGATCATGTCACTACTCCACTAAAAAATCCTCCAATGCCTTTGCCTCTTATTCAGAATAAGAGCTGAAGTGCTACCATGGCTGGCAGAATCCTTGCACTTGTTTCCTCTGCTCACTCATTCATTCAAATCTCTGCTTAAATATTATGCTATGAGAACAACCTCCTAAAGCATACCACCAAAACTACCACAAACATGGCCTTAGCTCTTCATTCTCTATCCCCATATGTGGTCTTACATTTCTCTGTTGTGCTCATAGCTACCCAAAATATGTTCATTTCTTTGTTTGTTTTTGCCCCACCCACTAGAATACAAGTACCCCAAGAATGGTGCTTGTTTTGTTCACTGCTCTAGTCACAGCCTTTGTGAATACTCATAAAACATTTGTTGAAGAAAAGAAGGATGGGGAGAAGGAAATAGGCTTGTAAAAATTCTATTCATTTTGACATAAGAAAGGATATTTATCAGTACCCTAGTGATTTTATCAATGCTTTTCTCCAGTCTTAAAAATAGTATTTATATGGTGTTTATAAGGATATTTGGTTTCAAATCCTGCTGGCTAGCTCTTAGTTATGACATCATGAGCAAATTACTTTCTTTCACAAAGTCTTCTTTACTATTTTTTAAATTATAATAATATTTTATAAGATACCCTTAGAATTATAGGGAATAGCATATGTTATGGTACCTAGGAGAATGTCCAACACATAGCAGGCATTGCAAAGATTATTTGTGCTTTCTTTTTTTTTTTTTTTTTTTTTTTAATTTATTTTTTATTAGTTTCTGCTTTATAACAAAGTGAATCAGTCATACATACACATCTGTTCCCACATCCCTTCCCTATTGCGTCTCCCTACCTCCCACCCTGTGCTTTCTTATTTAAATGTGACATTTCTCTCCCAGTTTTAAATGGTAGGGAAGCAGTCACCTTTTTTCTCAAACTTCCAGGTTTACTTGGCAAGACTAAAGTCATTGTATTTACAAAGGCAGGGGCTAGAGGAAAGGAAAAAATGGAAAACAAAAAGGTAATGGAAAAGTAGTCTGTCTTCCCACTTTTAAATAAGACTAGTCCTTACCAAATATATTAAATGGATAAAATTTCTTGCATACCTTTCTGATTTCTATTACCTCTTGCATCATCTCTCTCTGGCCATCATAAGACCTTTGTCCTGTGGGCTAGTTGATAATCTCTTAGGTGTTATTCTTCCATGATATACTTACCTTTCAGCAGAAGACTCTTGGACTTGGAGACTAATATGTCTCCATACTCCAGAAGAAAGGGCCTGAAATGGGTCCGCATCACACTGTACACTTTGGATCCCCTTTGGGCACTGTATGGGAGCAAAGCTGTCTGCTCAGTGCTCTTCAATTTTTGCCATGGAGATGCTTACTTGGGGAAAAAGAAATTCTCTTCTCTTTAAGGCAAATACTGCATTCTGTGTTGCTTTGAATGACAATTCTTTCCCATTATAATAAGCAGCTCACCCTGGAATGATGAGGAGGCAGTCTTATTTGTAGCAATGGTGTCACATGATCAGGAAGGTGATGTCACATTTGTCAGGTGTTTTTCATTTTTTTCCCCATTTCCCGTCACCAATAAGGGCGCTTCCATTTGCCTTCGCTCTGGGGCATTTGAAACCACTCTGTCTACACACATAGGCATCCCTAATCATAAATCTCACTCATGCTAAACTAAGTGCTTCAGGGATTCTCTCCTTGTTCTTTGTTTCATGTTTGACAGTGTCTTACAGAAGGAGGCTTGGAACATTCCTGGAGATGTGTTATAAATTATTAAAATTGACAAAGCCCCCTTTCCCTTCTTTGTTGTGTGTGTGTGCGTGTGCGTGTGTGTGTGTGTGTGTAGTTTTCCCTCAAAGCTTAGGATCTAACATTAACTGAATGCCTTCAATCTTTTTTTTTTTTTTTTTTTTTTTTAGTTTCTGCTTTATAACAAAGTTAATCAGTCATACATATACATCTGTTCCCACATCCCTTCCCTCATGTATCTCCCTCCCTCCCACCCTCCCCATCCCACCCCTCCAGGCGGTCACAAAGCACCGAGCTGATCTCCCTGTGCTCTGCGGCTGCTTCCCACTATCTATCTACCTTACGTTTGGTAGTGTATATATGTCCATGCCTCTCTTTCCCTTTGTCACAGCTTACCCTTCCCCTTCCCCATATCCTCAAGTCCATTCTCAAGTAGGTCTGTGTCTTTATTCCCGTTTTACCCCTAGGTTCTTCATGACATTTTTTTTTTTTTTAAATTCCATATATATGTGTTAGCATACGGTATTTGTCTTTCTCTTTCTGACTTACTTCACTCTGTATGACAGACTCTAGGTCTATCCACCTCATTACAAATAGCTCAGTTTCGTTTCTTTTTATGGCTGAGTAATATTCCATTGTATATATGTGCCACATCTTCTTTATCCATTCATCCGATGATGGACACTTAGGTTGTTTCCAGCTCCGGGCTATTGTGAATAGAGCTGCAATGAACATTTTGGTACATGTCTCTTTTTGAATTATGGTTTTCTCAGGGTATATGCCTAGTAGTGGGATTGCTGGGTCATATGGTAGTTCTATTTTTAGTTTTTTAAGGAACCTCCATACTGTTCTCCATAGTGGCTGTACCAATTCACATTCCCACCAGCAGTGCAAGAGTGTTCCCTTTTCTCCACACCCTCTCCAGCATTTATTGTTTCTAGATTTCTTGATGATGGCCATTCTGACCGGTGTGAGATGATATCTCATTGTAGTTTTGATTTGCATTTCTCTAATGATTAATGATGTTGAGCATTCTTTCATGTGTTTGTTGGCAGTCTGTATATCTTCTTTGGAGAAATGCCTATTTAAGTCTTCTGCCCATTTTTGGATTGGGTTGTTTGTTTTTTTGCTATTGAGCTGCATGAGCTGTTTATAAATTTTGGAGATTAATCCTTTGTCAGTTGCTTCATTTGCAAATATTTTCTCCCATTCTGAGGGTTGTCTTTTGGTCTTGTTTATGGTTTCCTTTGCTGTGCAAAAGCTTTGAAGTTTCATTAGGTCCCATTTGTTTATCTTTGTTTTTATTTCCATTTCTCTAGGAGGTGGGTCCAAAAGGATCTTGCTGTGATTTATGTCATAGAGTGTTCTACCTATGTTTTCCTCTAAGAGTTTGATAGTTTCTGGCCTTACATTTAGGTCTTTAATCCATTTTGAGCTTATTTTTGTGTATGGTGTTAGGGAATGATCTAATCTCATACTTTTACATGTCCCTGTCTAGTTTTCCCAGCACCACTTATTGAAGAGGCTGTCCTTTCTCCACTGTACATTCCTGCCTCCTTTATCAAAGATAAGTTGGCCATATGTGCGTGGGTTTATCTCTGGGCTTTCTATCCTGATCCACTGATCTATCTTTCTGTTTTTATGCCAGTACCACACTGTCTTAATTACTGTAGCTTTGTAGTATAGTCTGAAGTCAGGCAGCCTGATTCCTCCAGCTCCGTGCCTTCAATCTTAATAGTGGTTTTTTTCTGTCATTGGATGAGATGGGTTTTTTCTCTTATGATTATTATTTTGGAAAGTAGGTATTATTCCTTTAGGAGAAAAGAAAGAAATCCATATCAAATCAAACATAAACCTCTGGGCTTTATTATGGCATTAGGCTTTATGTCCCAGAGCAGGTCATAGCATACCTTTGATATATGAAAACTTTTCATTCTCGGGTCCATTTCATTTATTGAAATGCTGTTTGAGAGCAACTTTATTAAAGATGCAAGGCACTGGTACAATGCCGCTTTATTTTGTGTCACTGCGTTCATATAAAATCCCTTCTCCAAACACTTTGGAGAATTAAATAATACAAGACAGGAGAGAGTGTTCTGTATAAATTATACAACACTATGGCATAAGGAATAATTCAAAGAATCAGAAACCAATAACTAAGTCTCAGAGAAGTTGAAAGAAAGAGATTTTCATATTTTTGTTTAATCCAAAGAAGGGTTTTTATTATGAAGAGCAGTTGAAATAGTGAGGAAAAATTGAATTCCCGGTAGAGCATGGGGGTCGATGTTTGACTACTCCAAATGCAACCTTCTCATTGCTTCACTTCTACTAAATCTCTTTCTAAGTTGCCCCCAGTGCTTTTATTTTGTGAAGAACCTATGAGTAATATTAACACATATAAATTACCTATTACAACTTAATTTGCTTGAAAATCCTAAAGTTTATTATCACACTTAAAGGTGAGAATCACATACACACTGCTATATTCAAAATGGATAATCAAAAAGGACCTACTGTATAGCACAGGGAACTCTGCTCAATGTTATGTGGCAGCCTGGATGGGAGGGGAGTTTGGGGGAGAATGGATACATGTTTATGTATGGCTGAGTTGCTTTGCTGTACACCTGAAACTATCACAACATTGTTAATCGGCTATACTCCAATATAAAATAAAAGTTAAAAAAAAAAAGGTGAGAATCACAGAGGTAAAACGATCCATACACATGATCAAACAGCTGCCAAATAGTGGATTCTTGAGTCAAACCATGTCTCATTGAATCCAAAGCCTGGTGCTTGCTACCATCCCTGTGGAGTTAGCAAGAACTGGAATTAACAGGCCACATCTCTCACTGAGCATATTCCTGTAGTTTTCTAACAAGGCTAGGCAGTCAAGCACTCTTAATCTTTGTTCTGACGTGACTCAAGAGCCTTAATTCATTTAAAAAAGTAGCTAGAATGAATGAACCTCTAGGAGAGGGCCCAATAAACAATTTTCATTGTCCTAAAGAGCCTTTTATTTCTGTGCTCTTATAATGACAATCGGGGTGAGTTGGGCAATAGACCATTTATCACGTGTACTGAGGTGACATCATCTTCCATCTCATGGCCTGGAATAAATGTAATAAGTATATACTCATTCTTTTCTTCCTTGGCAGCAGGAGCCCTGATTTTGCTCTGGGAGAGAACATGCTCACTTTCAAGTGATGGATTAGTCTAAGCCAATCATGAAAATTCTTGTTTGCAGTTCTCAGCGTCTCTTGCCCTGAGGAGGGAGCATAAGTCACAGTCCTAGCCAGTGAGACTGAAGTGAAATCTTCAAACACTGCTGTCCTTTCTCCCTCCCTTTTTTTTTTTTTTTTACTCTAAGTGTGGCTGTGATGACTAGAGCTACAGCATTCATTTTGTAGCCACAGTGCATCCAGCATAAGAATGAAGGAGACCATGATAAGGACCAAAGACAAGAAACGATCTAGGTGTCAAAAGCATCCTTGAGTGGCTGCCTACCTCTAAATATTTGATACATGAAAAAAAAAACTTTTATTTGTTGCAGCCACTGTTAGTTTGGTGGTGGTTGTTACTTACAATTGAACTCAATCCTAACAGATACACATAGACAATCTCAGCAGATACATGGATTTACATGGGGAGGGAGATCAGGGTTGCATTTTAGAGAGATAAATGTAAGGCTAAGGAGTAACGGAATAATCTCATCTGTGATTATAGTTTTGGACCAGGTTACACTTCTCCATGACATCTAAACTGTAGATGTGACTACCAAGGTTAGCAAGGTCATGAATTTCTAAAGGTCAACTGACTAAGCAGCTATAAGTATCACTCATCTATCGCATGTAATTAGTGCCATATTTCCTTAACCACATGTGGTTGGGTACACATATTGGTATGCACTTTTGCATGCAGCTTTGTGTTAATATTATAGGCCAAGAACTAGGCTACACATAAGTAAACGTGGATTCTGCCTCTAGAAACTCCACTTACTAGATGGATATATCAATCAATGTAGGCTTGACTGTGCTGCAATAGAAACAACACTGAAATTAAAATAAATAATCCCTGAGTCTAAGTGGCTTAAATGAGTGAAAGGCTTATTATATGTTCACACCACCTGTCCATCCTGGGGCATCTAGGAAGCTTTGTTCTATGTTGTCCTGACTCAGGGACCTAGGCTGGAGGTAGCTCCATCTCCCTGCTTCCGTATTTTCCCTGATAGGAAAATGGATAAGGTAACTTACACATGATTCTTTTTTTAATTGAAGTATAGTTGATTTACAGTGATTTGTTAATTTCTGCTGTACAGCAAAGTGATTCAGTTATACATATATATACATTCTTTTTTTATATTCTCTTCCATTATGGTTTATCATAGGATTGAGTATGGTTCCCTGTGCTATACAGTAGGACCTTATTGTTTATCCATTCCAAATATAATAGCTTACATCTGCTAACCCCAACCTCCAACTCCATCCCTCCCCCACCCACCCCACTTGGCAACCACAGGTCTGTTCTCTATGTCTGTGAGTCTGTCTCCATTTTGTAGATAAGTTCATTTGTGTCACATTTTAGTTTCCACGTATAAGTAACATCATATGGTATTTGTCTTTCTCTTTCTGATTTACTTCACTTAGTGCGATAGTCTCTAGTTCCATCCATGTTGTTGCAAATGACATTATTTCATTCTTTTTTTATGGCTGAGTAGTATTGCATTGTATATATGTACCACATCTTCTTTATCCATTCATCTGTTGATGGACACTTAGGTTGTTTCCATGTCTTGGCTATTGTGAAAAGTGCTGCTATGAACATAAGAGTGAATGTATCTTTTTGAATTATAGTTTTGTTCAGATATATGTCCAGGAGTTGGATTGCTGGATCATATGGCAACTGTATTTTTAGTTTTTTGAGGAACTTCCATACTGTTTTTCCATAGTGACTGCACCAACTTACCTTCCCACCAACAGTGTAGGAGGGTTCCCTTTTTTCCACACCCTTTCCAGCATTTGTTATTAGTTGACTTTTTAATGATGGCCATTCTGACAGGTGTGAGGTGGTGCCTCATTGTACTTTTGATTTGCATTTCTCTAATAATTAGTGATATTGGGCATCTTTTTGTGTGCTTTTTGGCCATCTGTATGTCTTCCTTGGAGAAATGCCTATTTAGTTCTTCTTCCCATTTTTCAATTGGGTTGCTTGTTTTTTTGTTGTTGAGTTGTATGAGTTGTTTGTATATTTTGGAGATTAATCACTTGTCAGTCGCATCATTTGCAAATATTTTCTCCCATTCCGTAGGTTGATCTTTTCATTTTGTTTATGGTTACCTTTGCTGTACAAAAGCCTGTACATTCCATTAGGTCCCATCTGTTTATTTTTTGCTTTCATTTCTATTACTTTGGGAGACTGACCTAAGAAAACTTTGGTATGGTTTATGTCAGAGAATGTTTTGCCTATATCCTCTTCTAGGAGTTTTATGGTGTCATGCCTTATGTTTAAGTCTTTAAGCCATTTTGGGTTTATTTTTGTGTATGGTGTGAGGGTGTGTTCTAACTTCATTGATTTACATGTGAGTGTCCAACTTTTCCAACACCCCTTGCTGAAGAGACTATCTTTTTCCCATTGTATATTTTTGTTTCTTTGGGGAAGATTTATTGACTGTAGGTGTGTGGGTTTATTTCTGGGCTCTCTATTCTGTTCCATTGATCCATATGTCTGTTTTTGTACCAATACCACTCTGTTTTGATTACTGTAGCTTTGTAGTATTGCCTGAAGTCTGGGAGGGTTATGACTCCTGCTTTGTTCTTTTCCCTCAGGTTTGCTTTGGCAATTCTGGGTCTCTTATGGTTCCATATAAATTTTAGAATTATTTGTTTTAGTTCAACTTACACATGATTCTTAAAGTTTCTGACAGAAAGTAACATATATTATTTTCCTCACACAGTGACTCTAATTATGCCATTTCCCTTCTCCAGAGACTTATTTTCTTCATTTTAAGCAAAAATTTATTTCTAATGCTTCCTTGACTGCTCTAAACATACATAATCCTGAACATGGATTTGTTTGACTTTTCACCCTTCATTCACTAAGCTTTGGGGCTAAACTAAGCAGATGTTTGCCATCAAGGAGACAGAGCCTGAATTACTTTCTTTATCCTTAGCTCTCGGTAATTGAAAAGAGCTTGCTAACTACCAGAAGAGCATGAGTTATGGACATCAGTGCCTTCTCTATTGCAACAAAGTAGTGTAATACAGTATTTCTGCCTAAACTTGGTGTCTCTGGCTTCCTATTATATGAAGGCAACAAAACAATAATTTCTTTGGACTCCCAGTACACCCTCTGCAGAACTCTAGTTGGCAAACTGTGCTCTTTAACCATGCTGAGTAAATAGCACCAGGTGTGACTGATGGGAACAAAGTGACTGTACTCTATACTCAGTGTGAGGGCCTGATTTGTCCTGGATGCACAAACTTCATGCAGACTTATCCTACAATGCTCAGTAGGCATTCTGTCTCCTAAGGACCACCTGAAGCTGCCATCATCTTTGCCTAAACTCCTGCAATTTTGTAAGGAGAGAAAGCCCTGTCTCATGTTGATATAGCATACCACCATTGGTCAGAGAATCTAACAATCACTTCTAGGTGTTTCTATAGTTCTGTGTGAGTCTTCAGAAGTTTCTATGGATTGTTCAGGCAAAATATCACTGCCCTTCCAGCACACAAGTGACTTGCCTAAGATGAGTGTACAAGTCACCTTGTTGCTAAAGTTTCACACTGAGGACACATGTCACAGACTTCAGGCCAACTTCTCAGTTGCCAAGACGGAGGCAAGAATTCTGAAGTAGCAACTTCACGTGGGCCAAACTTTATTACCAGTGTGACTTGATTATTTTCCATTTATTCCCTTAGGGAAAATAAAATCACCTTCCACATGTTTACAGGGCATGGGATAACAACTTGGCCTTGCCATTTTTAGGTTAGAATTATTCAGTTGTTTTGTCTATTTGAGAGTTTAAGCAAAGCCCAGAATGATTCTATCTCCATACCTTTTTTTTAAAGAGCTCATCCTTGCCTTTTCTCCTCACTTAAACATAAGGGATGCTTCCAAATGTAAATGACAAAGCTGCTAAAATGGTGATGAACATTTCTGTCAAAGCTGATCAAACAATTTTCCCATATCATTAGCTGACAAATCACTGAACACTTGGAATGCGATTTGTATTATGTAGAGTTTTATTTGTTTCAATTTACAAAGAACTGAGTTTTTTAGATGGAAAATGAAAGCAAGAATTATTTTATTTTGAGAGCACCATGCTGAGAACAGGCAGGAAAAGAGTCTCGCCCAGTCTTTGGTTTTTGCTGTAGGCTCCTTGGAGAATGACAGTTGTTTCTTCACATGTTACTGAGAAGATCTGTGTTATAGATTAAGAATGAAAGAGATAAATTCCTGATGGGTGAGACCCTGGGAGGAGATCAAGGCAAGTAAAGAAAGACATAAAGTTATAATCTAACCTTAGCCAACAACGCCTCTTTCTCTACTCTTTGTGTTACCTCCAATTGAATAGTTCTTTATATATTTTCCCCCTTGTTCATCTCTTAGAATTCTTGTCCCTAGTGTTACATTTTAAGCATCCTATTTCCCATGTGATGTAGTCTTCCTGGATAATATGTTCCTTTTCATTTTGAGATTCTTGAGGGGCATACAAATAGAGTTCATGTTTAACATATTCAGAACTGAATGTACCTTACTTTGCATATTCCTGTTCTCTTTCCTGTTTCAGAGAAAGTTACCATCATCTTTTAAAAAGTGCATACCAGAAACCCAAAGAAATATCTTCAATTAAATATGAAAAGTGAGGGGAAAAGTAGATTCAGCCTACAAATTTCTAAATGCTTTATTTAACCTTAAAATCCTTTTTTGTCCTCTCCTCACCTCCTCAATAGTAATAGCCTTGCCTTAGTTCAAACTCCATCCTGTTTCCTAAATCACTCCCAACTGTCTTTACTTCCAGTCATCACCATTTAAAAGCCATAGTTCTCACCACAGCATTTGTGCACACTAGAAAACAGAAATCTGTTCATGTCACTTCCCTCCATAAAAGTGTTCTTTATCTTGCCAATGCTTTTGGGACTAAGTTTACATTCAATTATGTATCATATAAGAGGAATTTATAGTAAATAAAAGCATGGTTCATTTCTTCATAGAGAGTAGAGGCCAGCTGGAGGAAAAATAAACAAGTAGATCAACTGTTGCATCTCAGTGTGATGAGTATGCTGATAAAGATATCCATTCATTCTATGAGATTATAGCAAAGAGATTGCTAAGTCAGACTAGAAGGAAGGATGATTGGAGGAGGGAATGCTTGAACTGAGTTCTATAAAATGAGTAGGATGGTAATAAACCAATGGATAATAGGCAAAAGGTTTACCATATTTGGTATATGATAGGTGTTTGCCAAGAAAAAAATGTATATAGACTAAAATATGTATGTATGTATAAATGAATAATTTTGCTCTATATCATGGACATTTATTGGACCTGATTAGGTCATTTCTTAAACACTTATGAGATGTGACTACTCTAGATCTCTTCTCTAAAAGGGGAGAGTTAGAGTCAATGATTGTTCTATCATTGAAATGTTAGACTCCCTAAAGAGTAAATATTAGCACAAGGACCAGACATTTATTTGCAGGTAGAGATGGGCAAACTGTGTATGGATAATTGAAACAACCTGTAAGAATTCTAATAATGTAATTAGAGGTTCCCTCTTAAGCAATGAAAGTCTGGAATTATAGTTGTTCCAAATCATATATCAACTCTCTGTCATTTACAGGAAGTAATTTCAGAGCTCTCCAGCCCGTGTCTCATTATCTATCAGACATAGCCCAGGGTGACAGGCTCCCCTTCTGTTGTCTTAGAATAGTTCATCATTTTTCTGGTAGATGTATATTATCTATGACATTCTGAATATTTGATTTCTCAACTCAGATCTTCAGTTTTTTATGGGCAGAACGTAAAGAACCTAAGAGCTCAAAAATTTATATGGATTTCCCAGAATTAAAAGTGGATTTTGGTATCATATATAAAATATACAGTCCTGATAATATTTCATTCATCTTTCCTCATCAGCCACCTATAGCCTTTATATGAGGTAGGTGTTATTGGTGTTATTTTTGGTAAGGGGCTGACATCAGAAGAAATGGAGAGATGCTGGGCAGGGAGAAGAAATTTCTTGTGAGCTCCATAAGTCTTAGACAAAAGTAAACCCCTGTGAGACTATATTATGTCCCTATCTACCTCACTGGCTGCACAGGTGAAGATAAAATTTCCCAGGTGGTGGATTAGACTGTATAAATTACCATAGGACTCTAATGGGCCAGATAACTCAAAAGGAAGTCAGTAATATAAGATTCCATTTGATCTGTTATAAGAAGGATGTTTTGCTTCCTTATTAATATATCTGCCTCCATTTAAAGCTCTTCTAGAACTATCTAGCAGGCAATAGTCATCTCATCTCTGGTCTTCCCAGAAGCAAGTAAACTCCCCCATGTCTCCCCAAATCAATTATTGTCTATTAAATGCATCTACCCTCTCTGAAATGATCACACCACTTATAAAGTATGTTCCACACTGAAGCAAAACTTAGGAAAACCACATGAGCTGCCTATTTCTGCTCCTTTCTCCTGCCTGGGTGACTGGTTACCATGTCTTAGTTTCTCAATTTATGTGCCAATTTATAAACTACTCACTCTAGAAGACAGTAAAGTTTGACCAGCTAATATTTGTAAAGGGCATCTAGTATCCAAAAAGAAAAAAATAAAAGTCAAGTTTAGTGTTCCAGATTTTGATGAAGAACAGAAAAAAAAATGATTCTGTGTCTGTTCATTATTAAAATCAATGACAGCCATAAATAAATGCTCAGTAATATTTCATAGCCATATAGCTCTTTCTTCCCAAAGGAAACCAAAGGGCTTGACAAGTATATCAAAATAAAATACTGGGTATATGGGAGAGAGGGAAAAAAAAAAAGAGAGAGAGAGAGAGAACCCTAGTGATGTTGACTGGCTTTATCATTTTTGTTGTCTTTTTATAACCCAAGAAAATGACATTTCTCATTAAAATGCCATATTTCATTTTGCTGGAACATAATGTGAACTTAGTTCTTCCAGTATTTTTTTTTAATAAAAAGCCATGAGAATTTAAGACTTAATGCCAACTTGCTTTGATTTTTCAATCATTCAAGATATATCCTTAATGTTATTTATTTTTCCACATTTAGAAATGTAGCTCTATGCCTCTCTTAAAATGAAATTAACAAAGAAAGCACATCACCCCTTCTATTGAAGTCTTAAAGTGGATCCAAAATCAATTCTACATGCTTCTTTTCTTTTCCATTTAATATTCCTTGTCATTCATAGAACTATCAGCTTCATAAAGTGAAAGGACATGTACATTATTATTTTCTGTAACTGGGCTAAAGCTGTTTTGTTGGTAAAAATGAGTCTGTGTCTGATATAGGCATGATACTTCTCAGGACATCATGATATGGTACAAATGAGCACCCTCTATGTGCTACCCTTCTCACTCAGTGAAAAGCCCAAATCCTGACTGTCACCTTCAGGGTGGTATATGCCCTGGCTCTCTTGTGCATGTCTGCTCCTTTCTCTATTTTCCCCTTTCCTCACCTCGCTGCTTCTTGTGGAGGGACACATCTATATCAAGAAAAATGATCTAAGCGCCCTACCACTCTATTTCTCTCAAATCACTTACTTATCACCTGTGTCATCTGAAAATTGTTACCTGTGAAATGGGGCTATCTATAACACCAACCTCATAAAATTTTGTGAGGATTGCATAATATATTAAATGTAAAATACCTGAAATAATGCCTGGGATGTGGTAAGTTCCCAGTAGATGTTAATTATCATTATTCTTAGTATTATTATTTTAATTATCCACCTAACTGGCCTCTCACCCCACTAGAATCTGAACTCCTTGAGAGCAGAATGCCTTGCTTGGCACACCGAAGGCAATTTGTCATTCTACTGAACACATGGATGCTTTCTAAACGCAGTGGGATCCAAATTTATTCAATAGGTTTTTGTTTCCATTTTGTTGTAGTTTTTGCATTTGTACAAAGAAAAGGATGGTGCTCTTTGATTCTTAAAGACATGACATGCTGCACATACAAGAGTTAGCATTTTAAACTTGACAGCTGATTAACTACAAAGCCCTCTTCAAAGACAGCTTAAAGAAGATTCAAAGCAAATATAAGGGGGCAGCCCATTTACTCTTTGAAGAGGGCATGTGGTATATAAGTCATTCTCAGGCTTACCATAGCAGTCATGACTGGACCCAAACATATAAATGATAGCAATAACAATAATAATAATAATAATAATAATAATACCATCCGCTTATGTTTGTATAATACTTTTTAACTTTCAAACTTTATTCACATTCATTGGCTACCAATTTCATAGGTTTGTTGGGAAGATTTAATAAAACGTATTTTAAAAATCTTGCCCAGAGAGGCTGTTATGTATTAACACTTATTTTAAAAATCTTGCCCAGAGAGCCTGCTATATATTAACACTTAATAAATGTTTCCTTTTGCTCCTTTGAATCTCATTAAAACTATAGGAAGCACATAGTGTCAGATGTAATAGGTATTGTTTTTTCCTCATCTTCCCTGCTACCTGCCTAGTCCAAGCCAGCATCACAGTTTGCCTGGACCACACAGTAGCTTCCTATATTCCTATATTCCTGCTTCCTTTATGGCCTCTCTAAAATCCCTCTTCACATAGCCATAACCTACTAAAAACATAAACACGAAACTTTCTTGCTTAGAACTGGTTAATGCCTATCCATTGAACTTAGGATAGACTTGAAACCTATTGCAGCTGTCTTAGAAGGCCCTACATGATCTAGCCCTGACTAGACTTCTCAAGTCTCTACTCATAACCCCACTCCCCACTGCTCACTCTGCTCTAGCCTCTCTGGGCTTCTTTCTGTCCTTCAGTAAGTCCAGTTGGTATTAGGGTCCTAAGAGTTGCTTTATCCTCTGCATGCAAGGCTCTACTCTCAGCTTTTTACTTGCCTGCCTCTTTTGCAACATGCAGATTTCAGCTCAAATGTCACTCTCTCTTTGTTCAGATAAGCTAAAGTAACCCAGTAAGCTAAACTCTTCCCCACTGCTGTCACAGCACCCTGTTTTCACAGTGGATTCTCAGCAAATATTTGATTTTTCTTTTGCATACATAAGAAAAAATGTAGTCCAGAGAGATTAAATGGCTTGGGCAAGCCTCTAAGTGGTATGCTTGTGTAGAACACAGGTCTCTAGAGCCCTGAAAAGGAGTTCTCTTTCCATACTCATGGCATGATGCATTACCTTTCCTAATACAGTTTCAAGTGCCTAAGATATCTGGGGAAATGTCAGTGCAACTATCCAGTGATGCACATTTTTGTTCAGGGGATTTCCTGTACACTTGATATAAGAATGTCACTGGCCAAACTTTCGGAGTCCCCATCAGAAATGGTATGAACATACCCAAAAGATACCTGAAATTTTTGTGTTAGACAAATTGTCTGCACTTTTAAAAAGTTAAAAAAAAAAGTAGCCAGGATCAAATAGTGTTAATGGCTGCACACTGTGAATATACTAAAAAGCCCTGAATTGTATACTTTAAAGGGATACGTTTTATGGCATGTGTGTTATATCTCAGTAAGGCTATTATTAAAATAATCATGAAGTGTAATATTCTCCTAACCCTGTCTTTTAATTTAAATGCAATTAAATAATGTAATTTACTTTATTAATTTATTGGGGTTTATTGGGGTTACTGAAAACTTGTTAAGCTTGTTAAGCTGTGTCTCCTTCTCTGTAAACCTGACTCCATTAATTAGTTCTCATGGCTGGGAAAACTTGTTCTTCTTTATGATATTGCTTATTGGAAAATTCTCCCTGGATTTCCTCATTATAAGCCACTATCACACCCATTCTACCCTTTGGGGAAACCTTTACATATTTTGCACGTAGTGTCTACTGTTATGTTGCTCTGTTAGGCAGCCACAGAAATTGCAGCAATAGAATTGCGTCTTTTAGATCCCCAAAGGAAAAAGAAGATTCTTATTTACCAGGCAACAGTGATAAGCTAGGGCCTGTCTGAGGACAGAACTCGTTAACAATCTTAAATATGGTACTTTATTTTCAACTGGGGTGTGCTATCCCTGGATGATATCCAGCATGTTCGATTCAGCGTGACAGTGGTGACTCTACCACAAGTTCCAGACCCTTGTCCTTTCCTGTTTCTGAGGTCTGTAAATCTCCCTTGCCTGGTGTGCTTGTTTTCGTCTGACAAGAAAGAAATTAAGTACCAAATTTGTCTGCAGAATCCTACAATGATCTGGACTTCTTTTTGAATAAGACCTGACTCATATGATAAATCGGTAGAGACAGTGGATATTTATTTCCTGCAAGGTCATTGCTCTGGTTGAACGGCATCTATTTTGCTATAATTTTATTCCCTTTCTTAGTTAGCTAGGAAAAGCGATCATCATGTAATTCTCCAAGAGACTGAAACACTTCCTTTCTAGAACGAGCAGATTAACTCAGATCCATTAATCACTTCCATAAACAACAGCTACAATAACTAAAAACAAAGTCCTAACTTCAAATGAGATCTTAGTGGCCGTAGAGAAAGCTAAACAATAAAGGTAAACCGTCTAGCTACATTTAACGGCATTTTCCCAATACTAAGCAAACCCTCCACGCCCTATACTTCTGCAATACTTGCCAACCATATACACACTCAAAACACAGTACAGGTCATACTTCACCATAGACTACAACTTCTTTTTATGTGTCTGCATTATCATTTTACCTGCTTGGGCAAACCAGAATCCCTGTGGCCTCCAAATGCTGGTTCCAGGAGGTAAAACATAATACATACAATGTCAAGGTTTTACATGTGACTGTGGTGAAAAAAATACAGAAGCTGCCTTTAAACATGCCCCTGCTTAGCAGTATGCTTTTTGGCAAGTCGCTTACTGTCTTCAGCTTCACAGACTACGCTATTCTCCCAGGTGAGGGATCTTCCACCCAGTAATTGATGGCTCTCTTAGGTTGGTTACAGCTGAGTCTCCAGAGATGCTCCCAATTTTATAACACCAGTATCATATCCTAATCAAAGCCCCATAAAACTGATTGACCAACTTTTGTATTCTAGATAGGTAGCCTCAGAAACAGAGGGTTACCTAAATAATATCAAATAGGAAAAAAATCTATTCATGCTACCAGATTCTCAGGGAATAGTTTATGACTAAAAGGGAAATTGTTTCATTAAGGATTTAGTCAAGAATAAAGGTCTGTTGGGAAGGGAATGACAACTGCAGATTCTCCAGAAACGATAACCAGGAAGACATTTTCCTCTGCCACAGAAAATCTCTTTAGTGGGTTCCTTCTCAGGAAGAGTGATTTGCTTTTGCTTTTCCTGTTCCATCCTTCGAAATCTCTCAGCTCACATACCAGTGGATTCCTCTCATCTCACTCACCAATTTCCTTTCCTGCGAAATTAACATTTTGTATTTAAGCATCCCCTTAATGTTCTTCTCTCCTGTACTTAGCCACAGCCCACCTGGAGAGTCTAAAATAACACACACCATATTAACACTGCTCTGCTGAGATTTTGATAACAGACACCTGTGCAGTCTAAGTAGCTCTTGACTTATTTCTTCCAGAATGTATTAATAATTGTGGCCACATTTATTTTCCTCCAGATGTGAATTGAAAATGTCACAAGGGCCAATTTCAGTGCAAACTTGGAAGTGGTTCAAGCTGCTTCCTCTCCTTCACTCTCTCCAACACCATTTTGCTGTCTTTCAAGCATAGCGCAGAGTATGCCCGTCAATCAGAGCTGCTGGGAGTCCCAGGAGCAGACCGCAGGTGGCAAGTTTCATGGCACGTACCTTAAAGTGCATCCTCACGCCAATAAACATGCAGCTATTTAAGCAGCAACCGCCACCACATGCAAATATAACCATACCAATGTGACTGACTTATTCAAATTGGTCCCTGAAGTGTGTGTCACAAAATAAGCAGGCAGGTCTGGAATCCACTCTGCCACTTTTATCCTTTAGAAACAATTTTTTAATCAACATTTTCAGCCTTGTCAACATTTCTCTTTCTCTAGGTTAATTTAAGATAGCTAGTCAATTTGTGAGGCATTGGAGCTGTCGTTAAGTTACTCTCTGGGCTTTCAAAATCTCTTTGATGAGGCCCACCCCTAACCACTGGGGCCAGCTCTACATTAAACATTTCTTTCATGGGTATTTTTCATTTCCTGGAAGCAGCTTTGTACTTTTCTGTTCGCATGAGACCAGATCTCCTTTTGCAGGTTAGCTCATAGCCAGAGTCTCTATTGATTTTGAAAGCTCATAAGGGAAGAAATCCAGAGAAACATCTCGGTAGTTAAACCAAGACACTTCTTCCTTGGTTGTGTTGTTTAACCGGCTTCAAGAAGTGCCTTTCACCTTTATTCATCCATTTACTCACATGCCCATGTCACTTGTACCTCCCCCAACCTCCCTACCACACAGACACACAAGGTGCTCTTACTATTATAAGGCAATACACAGCCACATGGACTGAACACCAAACCATATAATAGCAGTAGTCCAGGAGGAAGCAGTTAAAAGCAGCAATAATTAGGGATTAAGAAGAGAATGAATTGCTTTTATTTTTTGAAGGCCTTTACTCCTTTTAGTGCAGCTGGGTTCCATTTACCAAATGACCTCCTCCTGGAAAGAAAAATAACGACCAGGGCCCAGAAGGATAAATTATGTCTTTCGTTCAAGAAATGCTAAGAACCCTGCTTGCCTCACGCTGTACATATAAGAGAAGAGGATGCATGGCATTATAGCTCTACAGCTTTCCTTATTGTTATGATAACAGAATGATTTTTTTTTTCTTTTTTTTTGCGGTATGCGGGCCTCTCACTGTTGTGGCCTCTCCCATTGCGGAGCACAGGCTCCGGACATGCAGACTCAGTGGCCATGGCTCACAGGCCCAGCCGCTCCGTGGCATGTGGGATCTTCCCGGACCGGGGCACAAGCCCGTGTTCCCTGCATAGGCAGGCGGACTCTCAACCACTGCGCCACCAGGGAAGCCCCAGAATGATTTTTTATAATTTGCTATTCCATTCTCACCCTGGGGAAGAGAGTCGTGAGCTCCAGAAGGGAATTCTCTGCTCTTGCTAAAGCTGCTAAATGCGGAAAGGGACTTCATTAATATACCTATCGGATGTTACATTCCCCAGGTTTTCTACAGAGCTGACCCTTAAAAAGAGATACTTCTCCCATGAAAAAGGAGCATCATCTGGTAAAGAACATCACCTACATCCATGAAAAGTGGCTGAAAAGAGTTCTAAGGTAAGTAGGGTCAAACTGAATTTATGACAAGCTGTTTAATGGTACCAATTGCAGAATAAGCAGAGAATTAGGGTTGGTTGAATCTTTAAGATACCTTTGTCCTGTTAAAAAGTTTGTACTCTAGGTCAATTATTCTGGGAACCTGGGCCATCCCTCACAGACCACAGTCATCTCTTAGGAATTACTCAGAACAATAGCTCCCTCACTGGGCCCCTTTAATCCAGCATTGCCCCTCTCCAATCCTGGCTGCCTACTGCAGGCAGAATAGTATTTCCAGGATACTCAGCTGATCATGTCAATCTAGGGTTAAAAACCCATCAGAAGGAGGATTCACAAGGGCTGAGGTTAAGGTCCAAATGTTTCATCACTTTATTTTTTATTTATTTAAATGTTATTATTATTATTTTTTTTGGCCGTATGTGGGCCTCTCACTGTTGTGGCCTCTCCCATTGTGGAGCACAGGCTCTGGACATGCAGACTCAGTGGCCATGGCTCACAGGCCCAGCCGCTCCGTGGCATGTGGGATCTTCCCGGACCGGGGCACGAACCCCTGTCCCCTGCATCAGCAGGCGGACTCTCAACCACTGTGCCACCAGGGAAGCCCATATGTTTCATCACTTTATATCAGGGGCTTCCGAATCTTTTTTTACTGGTTTCCCCTTTTATCATTTGCTATCTTATTCCTAACACCCTGGCCAAACTGAGCTTTGTCTGAGGAAGAAAAAAAGGTCCAACTCGTGAAGGATTCAATGCCTGACACAACCTTCCTTGTATGCTTGGCCTGGTGGTTCCCCACTCATCCTTTGGATCTCATTTTAAAAATCACAATTTACAGGAGAGTTGTCCTGATACTCTTGAGATCCCACTGGGTTTGTCTCAGATGTGCCCCTCCCCCAGCCCACTGTACACTTATTTTCATCCCTATCATACTTTAGCCTTATTCTTTTTTGTTTGTTTGCCTTCTCCACTGACTGTAGGTTGGCTTGAGGTAAGGATTGTATCTGTGTTGCTCAAGGATTATATTGTTTGTGTGTGTGTGTGTGTGTGTGTGTGTGTTTAATTGAAGTGTAATTAATGTACAATATTATGTTAGTTTCAGGTGTTCAACATAATGACTCAACACTAAATATTATGAAATGATCACCAAGGTAAGTCCAGTAACCATCTGTCACCATACAAAATTATTGCAATATTATTGACTATATTCCTTATGCTGTATATTACATCCCCATGACACTTATTTTATAACTGAAAGTTTGCCTCTTAATCCCCTTCACCTATTTCTCCAAACTCCCCACTCCCCTCCCCTCCCCACCCCTCTGGCAACCACCAGTTTGTTCCCTGTATCTATGAGCCTGCTTCTGTTTTGCTTTGCTTGTTCATTTGATTTGTTTTTTTAGATTCCACAAATAAGTGAAATCATATGGTATTTGACATTCTCTGTCTGGTATATTTCACTTAGCATATTACCCTCTGGGTCCATCTGTATTGTCACAAATGGCAATATTTCATTCTTTTTTATGGCTAACATTCCATTGTATGTATATACCACATTTTCTTTATCCATTCATTTATCAGTGGACACTTATGTTGTTTCCATATCTTGGTTATTGTAAATAATACTGCAGCAAACATAGGGGTGTGTACATCTTTTCAAATTAGTGCTTTTGTTTTCTTTGGGAAAATACTCAGAAGTGGAATTGCTGGATTGTATGGTAGTTCTGTTTTTAATTTTTTGAGAAACCTCCACACTGTTTTCCATAGTCTCTGTTCCAATTTATAGTTCTACCAACAGTGCATGAGAGTTTCCTTTTCTCAGCATCCCCACCAACACTTGTTACTTGTCATCATTTTGATGATGCCTCAGGTGTGAGGTGGTGTCTCATTGTGGGTTTGATTTGCATGTCCCTGACGATTAGTGATGTTGAGCATCTTTTTATGTGTCTGTTGGCCGTCTGTATGTACTCTTTGGAGAAAAGCCTATTCAGGTCCTCTGCTAGTTTTTAATCTGATTGTTTTTATTATGTTGAGTTGTATGATTTCTTTACATAATTTGGTTGTGAACTCCTTATCAGATATATCATTTGCAAATAGCTTCTCCTATTTGGTAGGTTGCCCTTCTGTTTTGTTGATGGTTTCCTTCACTGTGCAAAAGCTTTTTAGTTTGATGTAGTTTCATTTGCATGTTTGTTTTTGTTTTGTTTTGTTTTTTTGCTTTTATTGTTCATTTCTGAGGAGATAGATGCAAAACTATATTGCTTAGAGCAGTGTCAGAGTGTGTACTGCCTGTTTTTTTTGAAGCGTTTTATGGTTTCAGGTCTTACATTTAAGTCTATAACACATTTTGAGTTTATTTTTGTATATAGTATAAGAAAGTGGTTGTTTCATTCTTTTGCAGGATTGTATTATTTGTTTTGTATATCAGTGCCTGACATATATGATGACTGAACAAATGCATAGACAAATAAATAAACCCTAATGGCAGAAAAATTGGGGAAATGTAGATGGAGCTATGCCATATTGTTGTAGGCTGACTTAGTAGAAAAAGTAATACGTCTCTAGATGGAATCAATTCAGGCATCAGAGAAAGCATCTCATCCCAAAATTCCACTCTTATTTTCCCCACTCTGAATACCTTTCCTACAAGATTTCTGACATCTAAAATCTTATAATTAGTTATGCACACTACTATATATAAAATAGATAACCAACAAGGACCTACTGTATAGCACAGAGAACTATACTCAGTATTTTGTAATAACCTAAAAAGGAAAAGAAATCTGAAAAAGAATATATATATATATATATATATACACACACACATATATATGTATATACCTGTATAACTGAATTACTTTGCTGTACATCTGAAACTAATACAACATTTAAAATCAGCTATACTTCAATACAAAAATTAAATAAAATAAAGTCTTACAACTCACTGTGGGACTTAACATTCTGTCTTCTCTGAAATGCCCAAGGGAAGTAACACTGCACATAGTATATGCACATCCAAACATTCCTGGAAGCAGTTCTGAAAAATCAGGGAGATTTATTTTACTTCATGTCTGAAGGCAGCAGAGAAGACTGAAAGGGTCCTGTTTTTCAAGAGCCATAAATGAAAGCGGAAGACAATAGCAAATTAACTCAAACTCTGAAAAATGTTACTTTCTCTACATGCCTAGTAAGGAATCACTGAGCTCAAGAAAGAGACATTTCAGAATCTTTTTCTGACTTCCTGTTCCATATCATCTTCCACTCCTCCAAGATTTACATTCCATGTAAAGAAACCTTAGGGAATTACTATCAATTGCTTAATTCCACCAGTATTCCACAATGTGAAAAGTCCATTATCCCTTGCCTGGATTTTTGATTCATTCCCTGAACAAATGTTTACTGAGGACCTACTACATGTCAGACACTCTTCTGTTCTGGGAATTCAACAGTGAATTTTTTCTTTGACCCTCCTAACTTCATGAAGCTTATATTCTAGTCAAATTCTTCTTAGATATAAAGTAAGAACTGGTTGGAAGCTTATTGAATAAATGCCTTAATATGAGATTAAACAATTAAAGAGCTATTAATAAACAGCTATAAAAATTAGAATGTTCTTGTTTCTTCTCTCGGATTTCCACTATATTTAAAAGGCAATATAGTATCACAGTTAAGAATTTGGGTGTAGAATCAGAGATAAATCTGGGTTTCAATTTTAGTTCCACCACTTATTAGCTGGGTGAACTTGAGCAAATTATTTCTTTGAACCTCAGTTTTCCCACTGTAACATATGGGTAACTTAGTAGGACTTTGACCTTATACAATTGAGATGGCAGTTAAAGGAGAATATCTGAAGAAAACATCTGGCAAATGAGACATCAACACAATGTCTGGCAAATGGGAGGAGAATTCAACAATGTAAGCTATTATTTCTTTTCCCTTAAGTTTCTAAACTGAATCAGAAAGAGGATTATTATTAGCATCTTTTGCTTTTTATAAAAATAAATCTACACAGTCATAAGGAGGGGAATTGTCATATTCTCAATTATTAGATCTGATTCTCAAGGCAAACCACACTAGCTCCTTCTGCCTTCCTGTTGACAGCACCCTATTAAACAGAAAAGCTCACATCAGTGGATATGGGACAAATCAGCCCAGTTTTCTGAAAGATGCCACTACCCCAGCATGCCTGGAGGGGAGTCAGAATGCTCTAGAAATAGCAAACAATGCACGAATGCCCTTGGAAGATGACTGTATCTGTGCTAAGTGAGAATTATCCCATCACAGGAAGACACAAAAGCATGTCTGAAACAAACATACCAAACACTCTAATTAAGTGATTATGTTAAACCACTTTCACCCCTTCCTTTAAAAGGGCATTTGTTTTTCTCTACTAATTTTACACCTGGGAAATACACATATGCATACACAAATACACACATATATAAATATTTTCCCCTTAAGGCATAGTCCCAGAAAAGAAACTTTATTCCTAGTAATGAAAGGGCTTCAGAGAACTTGAATCTATTTATGATGCATGACATTTGCGTTGAGAATAGCTATATAGCTGACCAAGATTTTTCATAAACTTTCATCTTCCTAGAATCATTTGTCATTCTCAAAAGACAGGAAGGCCCGTGGAAGACATTTTCACTCTTAAATATGATTTACTTGTGGTTCCCATAGAACTTTTCTTATTTATTTGCATAATTTCTATTAAGATGTCTTCTTAATATATTTTATGCATAATATATATGACAGAGAGAGAGAGAGAATCTAAGAACCCAAAGTTAGTTCTCTGCTCCTTTCATCCAAGGATCTTCCTGGAAAAGTTGTATAAACCTCTGTAGTTAGGTTAATTTAATCTGCCAAAAGAGAAGCACAAAGACACATTTTGATTTACATATGAGATGGAAGATATCAAAATTTCTCTAGCAGACTGATTTGAATAAAAGAAATGAGCAGTGAGTTCATGACTTTTCTGCCTCTAATCCTACACCATGGAAAGTTTGGTATTTTTTGGAATCTAACCTGTGGGTAGAATTTTAGATATCACTTGCAAATTATTTTACTTTGTAATAATTGTCTTAAAATGTTTACATACTAGTTTAGTCTCAATTCTACAACATTTTAGCAAGATGCTTCTTGCCAAAGCTTCCTTCCAAAGAACTAAGAGAGAACCCTCTCTTTATGAGGACTTCTTGGAACTTTCTATCTCGCCCACCCAGGCAGGTCAACCCATTTCCCAGTGTGTCCTACCCAAGAAGAAGGTGATGGCTAGTCAACTTTCAAGTTTGCTTCCAGCTATTAAAAGACAACAGCTCAAAAGGTATTCTCCTGAGGCTTCCTGGATATTATTTCATGTTTTTGTTTATTTGTCCATAGTGCAACATTCACATCAATCACATTTATTTTTTCCTCCATGAAATAAGCCTAAATGTAAGTAATAATACTTGGCAAAGGGGGTACTGTTAAAAGATTTATAAATGACTCTGTTGGATTCTTAGATTGTAGACCATTCCAAAACACTCAAGGGTAATAACTTGAGATAAATCCAAGGGTGTGCATAGGTTAGAAATACTACTGAGAGAGACCAAAAATGCTAAATTAAAAAAAAAATGAAAATTAGACATACTCAGAATTATAAGGATTCTTAAATATTTCATTTGTACCTAAATTTTAAATAAGGTAACCAGATGTTTGTACTAGAGTTATGGTGAGGTGGAAGTGATTTATACTAATGAGTATGACCATATAACTACTAAATTTATTGGGCCAAATACCAGAAAGATAAATATGTACATCTTTTCTAGTATATCATTTCTACTTCTTTTATGATTTTACTTTTTTTGTAAAAGTCTTCTGAGCTAGTATTCTCCAAAACACTCTTTTGGATGATTTTAATAAATAAAATTTAATAAAAAAATTTTAAATGATTCAAGGTCAAATACATTTTGGAGATATGGAATACTTTTTTTCCCTTGGAGTTGCAATTCCTGTAAACATATTAAAACTCTGGGTAGCTCTAAAGTAAGAAAGCTTGCTCATTATAGAATCTGATGGTTTTTAAATTATTTGATCCTTAATTGTGTTTTCTTGACATATTTGTTAATATTTCTGGAAAAACTGCCTTGGAAAACAGGGAAAATATACCAGTAGAAAATATGGCTAAGAATGTTCACATTTTGACATGGATATAGTCTTTCTTAATATAGCACATAAAATAATTATTTTTTATCTCATGTGCAGAAACAAAATTGGAAGATGGATAATTTATTAGAAAAAACACCCACAATGCTTGTGGCAGACAAAAGGTTAATATCACTGAAACACAAAGAGGTCTTATTTGTCAATTAGAAATAAAACCATGAACACATTAATAGACTCCATGGCAAAACACCTAAAAGGAAATTTTAAAAATATGATAATCAGTGAATATATGAAAAATAGGTATAATCTCACAAATATGCAATATAAAATGTCTGATATTTGGATGTCTAAAGCATATTTTTGAGTGAACTAATACAAGCATATCACAGGAAAGCATGGCTAAGTGCATTTATTGATAGATGACTGGAATGACCATTTACCAGAATGTTGAGGGTGGTCTCCCATGGATGGTGATACGAGGATCTTAGCAGATGCTGTCAATGCTCTTCCAATACTTCTTAGCTTTTGTTTTCCTGTACAAGCTTCACAGTGTTCTGGCTGAAAATGCCTGAAACTCTGCCTTCCATTTTTCTCTAACCCCACATGTGGAGCCATCTGGAATTAAGGTAAAGTGAAAGCTTGGAGGGTAGAGCTCCACCAGTGATAAGTCATATTTAGAGAAGAAACGCTCCAGCTTACTCCCCTTGGGGTAGAGTGGTTACAACTCTGAGGCACCATCCTCACTCTCAGAGATCTCCAGCAAATCAAGGTCTAGCTGCTCTCAGCAGTAGCATTCTCATTAAGACTCTCTTACTGGATGCGTTTCCTTGTCTCAATTCCACACTCCCCTAAGAGGGCTTCCAGCAATCACCTTCCACGTAAGTCAGTTACACTCAAGTCCTTGCCATAGCTGCTGCTTGGAGAAGCTCAAGAAATGAGCTATTTGCACTTCTTTTCTTTATACTCTTTTGTAGTGGTAACATCTTTTTCTGTAGATATGCGTGTATGTATATATATATATATATATATATATATATATACACATATACACATATAAAAATTTTGTAGTCCTCAAAATGAGGGACTCACTGCAGTGGACATTCTTGTCTTATAAACATCCTACTTATGAATGAACTGTTCATATCACGCTGCCCTGAAATTCTTCTGGGCCCTCAACTACTACTACCTAGGAACTGCCTACCTCTGCACTGACCTGCTAGAAAGACATACCTAGAAGCTCCTAAATGTCCTTCCTGGGTGACAGTAGGCTTTCTTTCATTTACCTTTTTAAATCTCTTGTGCTCTCTCTCTCATTTCTTTCTCTCCTATTTTTTTGGCCTCTATGCCTGTCTTTCTGTTGTCTCCTTCCCCAAGACTTTAATCAATATTAACACAGTGCTTGATGTGTAGACAGCACTCAGTAATATTTGGTCATGAATGAATGAATGAATGAATG
Organism: Hyperoodon ampullatus; assembly: GCF_949752795.1. Taxonomy (NCBI): domain Eukaryota; kingdom Metazoa; phylum Chordata; class Mammalia; order Artiodactyla; family Ziphiidae; genus Hyperoodon; species Hyperoodon ampullatus. Next base: position 205,947,757 of record NC_136914.1, read on the forward strand.
ATGCCAAAGCTAGAAACTGAAACCTCTAAACATCTGCTTCTGGAATCCCCTACATCCTGGGAGTAATGAAATTATGCTTTGGGTAGGATATCCTTCATCAAGCTATCTTTCATCAAATGTCTACCTGAGCAGATGGTGGTTGTTAAACACCTGGGTTGGTGTGTGACCTGGGCAGGCTATATAAAGTCTCCAAGGCTCCATTTCCTGTGCTTTGCAATGATGTAGTGTTGACATGAGGATTACAGGGGTTCCTTTGGTAAAACACAGTTCATAGTAGGAGTTCAAATAGTGTCATCTCCTGGAGGAAAGAGGTTTATGGATATATCCAACTCTTCAGAGATGTATCAGGACATATGCAGCCTTTGAAGATCAGCCAGTTCTATATTGCACTCTATGATGTAGTCCTTTGTTGGGAAAGTCTGCTGGCAAGGCCATAGTTTGGAATTCAGGATCACTGAAAATCTGGGGACTGCCTCTGCAGCCTCACAACTAATCTAGAAATCTAAAGGCTTTGGTTCTTTGAATACACTAGAGATGGATCCCCCCATGTTTGCAGGTTCCAAACTCTCTATCCTGTTCTGTGGGATCCTTATTGTCCTGATACTCCATTTTTAAAAGAAGAGTTTTTCAAAAAGTCATAATGTCCCCTTTGCCTTGAACTATAAAATCCTGTTAAGGAGCTACAAATATATGTATGTCACATAATTTCAAGAAGCTTCTAAAACCATGTTAATTCACACTTAGAAAAGGCAGGAGTATTTCTTCTCTACTATATAAAATTACCATCAAATAACAGTTATTAAATGCTGCTCTTCTCCCTACAGTGTATTTAAACTGATAGATTTGTCCTCCATTATATTAAAGTCATCTCAGACTAGCTTGTCTAGAGACATATTATTTGAGAAACCTCACTGGTAAAAAATTCCACATACATAAAGATAAATCAGAGCCCCTAAATGTGCTTCCTGGGTGACAGAGGCTTTGCTTCATTTGCCTTTTTTTTTTTTTTTTTGTGGTACGCGGGTCTCTCACTGTTGTGGCCTCTCCCGTTGTGGAGCACAGGCTGCGGACGCGCAGGCTTTGAGCTCAGTGGCCATGGCTCATGGTCCCAGCCGCTCCGCGGCATGTGGGATGTTCCCGGACTGGGGCACAAACCCGTGTCCCCCTGCATTGGCAGGCGGACTCTCAACCACTGCGCCACCAGGGAAGCCCTCATTTGCCTTTTTGAATCACTCTCTGTCTCTCTCATTTCTTTCTTTCCTATCTGTTTGGCTTCTATGCCTGTCTTTCTGGTGTCGCCTATTTTGACCTCTCTGTTTTGAAATAAAAACATCTTTGTCACTGCAAATGTGTGACCTCTAGAGTTGGTGACCTAGGCTTTTAAAAAAATGGACTCTAACAGCATTTTTCCATATTCTTCTCCATTGTCTCAATTTCTGTTGTGTGTGTGTGTGTGTGTGTGTGTAGACACACACACACACACACACACACCCCTGAAAATGCTATATTCATATCAGGAAGTATTGATTTAACCATAGACTAGATGATTCTTTAAGGCAGAGCAGAAAAATAAAATCCTCTGTAAGAGGAAAAGCTAGCAAAAACATTATAAAGCACAATTACATGGCTCTATACAACTATAAAGCAATTTTTATTTTAGGCTTGCAAAATATTCCTACACTTCATAATTAATTCCATATCGGTGTCCCAGAAATATGGAGGATCACAAAAGGTTTGGAATGGATTCAGAGGAGATTAGTAAAATGAGCTGAATTTGCAGAAAAGAAGCCAGATGGCTAATCTAATATTGGCAATGGGTGTGCAGAGCATGGAGAGTGATGGGGAACAGGGGTCACCGCATCTCCAACTTCACTACTGACGTAGTGGAGACATTTTCAAGAAAAGAGGAAGAAAACAATGTTCTGATATTGGTAATTCTAAGTCTTTAAATTCCATTTAATATATATTTTAAAAATTTTAAAGTTTATTAGGAAACTAGTATGTTTAGGTCTGCTGAAAAGCAGAGGGACAGACTAGCAAATTGCAGACACCTTAGCAAATTTCCCAGTTCTTTGAACTTGTAGCTGGTTTGTTAAAACCTTGAGAAAGTATGAATACCACCACAGGTGGCAAATAGGGCAGCCACAGGGCCTGAGATGTGCTATCATTTGTCTTATTGCTAAATAAGTAAATGTCTTTCTTCTATGCCTTCTCTCTTTACCTACTGAGCCCCTGGGGAGCCACACCTATTTTAGATCAACTTACAAAAAGAAATGTAATTAGTGAATTTCATGGTATCTCATGTTTCTTGAATGCAGCAAGTAAAATGCCTGCGTCTATGGTACCTTGCTAAAGGCAGAGCCACGTGGTCTGAAAGTTATATTCCAAATTCATCTAGGCTGATTTTGTCTTGGTTTGTGACTGAGACAAATTAAATAGCAATTGTATGAGACAGTCTTTGTCTTCATGAAGAACTGAAATGTCTTTTATACATGAACTGCTGTTTTATTATTTTCTGCTCTTGCACTTTAAATTAATGGCCTAGTTAATTATGGTGGAATTCAAGTCAAATTTCTATACAAGTGCTAGTGAGTGGCATTCATATTAATACTAAAGAGTTCATTAGGATTTCTTTTCTTAAATACCAAGAAAATTAATTATTATTGGGCCATTATTTTAAGGTGTCCTAACTTCAACATTTTTCTCTTCTGAATAGTTGCATTTTATAAGAATTGGGTCGTTTGGACATATTGGATAGGGTCTTCTAATCATAAATTAATAAAATACTAGCAAAGGGCATGGAGATTTCCAAGTTGGCAGACAATCCAAGATATATGTTTTAAGAATAGCTGGGGTTTGAAGAACTTTAGGTCACTTTAGTCGATATGTCCATGGATGAAAAACATTCTTGAATGGAATTCCATATCATCCAAGTTAGAATCACTGCTGGGGCACAGAAAATGGGCATGAGGAAGAGGACTTAAGAAACAGTGTGATTGCTACAGAAACGGATCTTACAACAAGTACCCTCAGGGCTAACTTGGGATCAGATTACTGAACTTGGCCCCTCCTATAAAGAGCATCTGGAACCACCATATTTAACAGAGCCAAGAGGAAGCTAAACACTGATGCTTCCACTAATATTTTTATAAAGACTTGTGAGTATCCATCAGTCAAGTATGCATTATTTAGCATTGATTTTATGTCACTGGCAGCATTGGGAAGGACATAAATTCAGCTTTCCATGCCATGACTGTCATCGCTTAATGCCCTTTATACCTACACATTTTATTTATTTTCTTAATTGTGGAAAGCAGCCACCAAGAGAGATGTGCACACTGTGAGAGGAGGTGAGAAGGAAGCCAAGATGGTAAGGCTCTGGGCTCCATTTCCCACTGTAAACAGAACACCTATTTTATGCCTCACTGTTCTGTACAAAATTGCATTTGGAAAAAAATTTTTTCACTGCTAATTATAATGGTATTTCATGTATAGAACATATAATCATTATTTTATTTATAATAGTATAATATAGCATATATTTAAAATATACATTTATGTATTTAAAATAAAATGTAGTATAATATGGCATAAAATAAATTGCATATTATACCATATTATTTCACTACTTCACATTATATATAAATATAAATATATTCATTAAGGTGGAGGTTGGCAGATTTAGTGTATATGGTTTCATTTACCCAACAAAAGCCACTTAAAATAGCAGATTAAAAAAAAGATATCTAAAAATAATTAAGCCATAACACCATGGGTGGGAGGGGCTCAGAATGCCATCAGCAGAGTAGAAATTGTGAGAAACTTTTGTAAGACAGAGGCAAATTGGTAAACTTATCCCACCAGTAATCTTACTTGAATTCCTACTACACTAATGCTTTTTTCTCTTTTACTCTCTTGACTCACATAATAGAAAAAATGTGATGTATCATTGTTATTTTACTTTGCAGATTTTTTTGCTATTAATTTGTATTTCCTATTTATTCCTCTGTCCCTTTTAAAAATGGGAATCTTTGGGGTTTTCTTATTAATTCATGATAAAATTATCATTATTTGTCTGTCAATGATATTTGATCTTTTTTCTAGCTATTTCCCTGTTTCCTGTTTGCATTTAAATTTTATTTGTGGAATTTGTGTTTTTAATCTGTAAGATGGGAGTAACAGTTTTAGACATATACTGTACCCCGATTTTCTGCAGTTTTAAAACACCTGAAGAAAAGATAAAAGCAATGAAAAGCATTCACAACTTCAGGGTGGGACGGTATATTCTAAATTCATAGTGTACATAGTTATTATATCAATAAAGTCGGTGAATTCCAATAATACTTATTATTACATTTGATTCCTAAATTTTATAGAAAGATTAAATTGATCATCCCCTTTCAACATTTTTAATTGCATATTACTATCTAGATTTTGAATACCCCATATATCATAAAGAAATAGATTTAACACTTTAGATTTTTTGAATCTTCAATTTGACAGTGTCTTTCATTTTTTTAAATGAATGTAATTATCTTTGGCTATGAAGTGTGATAATTCACTCATACTGTACTTTGGAATTAAAGGCATTTCAAGACAGTCTTGGGCAGCTCATTGGTTATAAGTGGGATGTTGATATGAGGAGTAATTTAATCTAATCATTATTATTTGAATTACCACACGTAGATTGTATTACTCTTCTGTGAAAAGAGCTATAAAATTCCTTCCATTTTTAAGGAAGCTCTGAAGGAAATATGAAAAGCACATTTTTATGTTGAGAAACTTTTCACATGTTTAGAAATAGTACATAATCTTACTGAGCTTTGCAGTTACAACCAATGTTAATGATCAATAATTTGGGTTGAATCTATGCTGGAATCCACCCAAAATAAAAAATAATAATAGTAATTTATTTATATATTATTATACATTATGTATAATATTTATATAATTATTTTATATTATGTATTAATATAGAATATAGAGCAATTGTGTAATATATAATATATATTATAATACATAATATAATAATATAGTCTTAATAAGAAGAAATAATAATATTACTTTATTACTATTATTTGCAGATTTTGAAGAGCTGTCTGCCAGATAACTGAGTTTAATTTTGGGCCATGATATTAGATATTAAGAGGCTTTCGATAAATCAATTAAGCAAACTGTGTTTGGCTCAAATCTTTTTTTTTTTTTTTTTTTTTTTTTTTTTTTTTTTTTATTTATTTATTTTTTTTTTTATTTTTTGCTTTATCACAAATTTAATCAGTTATATGTATACATATGTTCCCATATCCCCTCCCTTTTGCGTCTCCCTCCCACCCTCCCTATCCCACCCCTCCAGGCGGTCACAAAGCACCGAGCTGATCTCCCTGTGCTATGCGGCTGCTTCCCACTAGCTATCTACCTTACGTTTGGTAGTGTATATATGTCCATGCCGCTCTTTCACTTTGTCACAGCTTACCCTTCCCCCTCCCCATATCCTCAAGTCCATTCTCTAGTAGGTCTGTGTCTTTATTCCTGTCTTACCCCTATGTTCTTCATGACCTTTTTTTTTCTTAAATTCCATATATATGTGTCAGCATACAGTATTTGTCTTTCTCTTTCTGACTTACTTCACTCTGTATGACAGACTCTAGGTCCATCCACCTCATTACAAATAGTTCAATTTCATTTCTTTTTATGGCTGAGTAATATTCCATTGTATGTATGTGCCACATCTTCTTTACCCATTCATCCAATGATGGACACTTAGGTTGTTTCCATCTCCGGGCTATTGTAAATAGGGCTGCTATGAACATTTTGGTACATGTCTCTTTTTGAATTATGGTTTTCTCAGGGTATATGCCCAGTAGTGGGATTGCAGGGTCATATGGTAGTTCTATTTGTAGTTTTTTAAGGAACCTCCATACCGTTCTCCATAGTGGCTGTACCAATTCACATTCCCACCAGCAGTGCAAGAGTGTTCCCTTTTTTCCACACCCTCTCCAGCATTTATTGTTTCTAGATTTTTTGATGATGGCCATTCTGACTGGTGTGAGATGATATCTCATTGTAGTTTTGATTTGCATTTCTCTAATTAGTAAAGATGTTGAGCATCCTTTCATGTGTTTGTTGGCAGTCTGTATATCTTCTGTGGAGAAATGTCTATTTAGGTCTTCTGCCCATTTTTGGATTGGGTTGTTTGTTTTTTTGTTATTGAGCTGCATGAGCTGCTTATAAATTTTGGAGATTAATCCTTTGTCAGTTGCTTCATTTGCAAATATTTTCTCCCATTCTGAGGGTTGTCTTTTGGTCTTGTTTATGGTTTCCTTTGCTGTGCAAAAGCTTTTAAGTTTCATTAGGTCCCATGTGTTTATTTTTGTCTTTATTTCCATTTCTCTAGGAGGTGGGTCAAAAAGGATCTTGCTGTGATTTATGTCATAGAGTGTTCTGCCTATGTTGTCCTCTAAGAGTTTGATAGTGTCTGGCCTTACATTTAGGTCTTTAATCCATTTTGAGCTTATTTTTGTGTATGGTGTTAGGGAGTGATCGAATCTCATACTTTTACATGTCCCTGTCCAGTTTTCCCAACACCACTTATTGAAGAGACTGTCCTTTCTCCACTGTACATTCCTGCCTCCTTTATCAAAGATAAGGTGACCATATGTCCGTGGGTTTATCTCTGGGCTTTCTATCCTGTTCCATTGATCTATCTTTCTGTTTCTGTGCCAGTACCATACTGTCTTGATTACTGCAGCTTTGTAGTATAGTCTGAAGTCAGGGAGCCTGATTCCTCCAGCTCCATTTTTCGTTCTCAAGATTGCTTTGGCTATTCGGGGTCTTTTGTGTTTCCATACAAATTGTGAAATTTTTTGTTCTAGTTCTGTGAAAAATGCCAGTGGTATTTTGATAGGGATTGCATTGAATCTGTAGATTGCTTTGGGTAGTAGAGTCATTTTCACAATGTTGATTCTTCCAATCCAAGAACATGGTACATCTCTCCATCTATTTGTATCATCTTTAATTTCTTTCATCAGTGTCTTATAATTTTCTGCATACAGGTCTTTTGTCTCCTTAGGTAGGTTTATTCCTAGATATTTTATTCTTTTTGTTGCAATGGTAAATGGGAGTGTTTCCTTGATTTCACTTTCAGATTTTTCATCATTAGTATATAGGAATGCCAGAGATTTCTGTGCATTAATTTTGTATCCTGCAACTTTACCAAATTCATTGATTAGCTCTAGTAGTTTTCTGGTAGCATCTTTAGGATTCTCTATGTATAGTATCATGTCATCTGCAAACAGTGACAGCTTTACTTCTTCTTTTCCAATTTGGATTCCTTTTATTTGCTTTTCTTCTCTGATTGCTGTGGCTAAAACTTCCAAAACTATGTTGAATAAGAGTGGTGAGAGTGGGCAACCTTGTCTTGTTCCTGATCTTAGTGGAAATGGTTTCAGTTTTTCACCATTGAGGACGATGCTGGCTGTGGGTTTGTCATATATGGCCTTTATTATGTTGAGGAAAGTTCCCTCTATGCCTACTTTCTGCAGGGTTTTTATCATGAATGGGTGTTGAATTTTGTCGAAAGCTTTCTCTGCATCTATTGAGATGATCATATGGTTTTTCTCCTTCAATTTGTTAATATGGTGTATCACGTTGATTGATTTGCGTATATTGAAGAATCCTTGCATTCCTGGGATAAACCCCACTTGATCATGGTGTATGATCCTTTTAATGTGCTGTTGGATTCTGTTTGCTAGTATTTTGTTGAGGATTTTTGCATCTATGTTCATCAGTGATATTGGCCTGTAGTTTTCTTTCTTTGTGACATCCTTGTCTGGTTTTGGTATCAAGGTGATGGTGGCCTCGTAGAATGAGTTTGGGAGTGTTCCTCCCTCTGCTATATTTTGGAAGAGTTTGAGAAGGATAGGCGTTAGCTCTTCTCTAAATGCTTGATAGAATTCGCCTGTGAAGCCATCTGGTCCTGGGCTTTTGTTTCTTGGAAGATTTTTTATCACAGTTTCAATTTCAGTGCTTGTGATTGGTCTGTTCATATGTTCTATTTCTTCCTGATTCAGTCTTGGCAGGTTGTGCATTTCTAAGAATTTGTCCATTTCTTCCAGGTTGTCCATTTTATTGGCATAGAGTTGCTTATAGTAATCTCTCACGATCTTTTGTATTTCTGCAGTGTCAGTTGTTACTTCTCCTTTTTCATTTCTAATTCTATTGATTTGAGTCTTCTCCCTTTTTTTCTTGATGAGTCTGGCTAATGGTTTATCAATTTTGTTTATCTTCTCAAAGAACCAGCTTTTACTTTTATTGATCTTTGCTATTGTTTCCTTCATTTCTTTTTCATTTATTTCTGATCTGATTTTTATGATTTCTTTCCTTCTGCTAACTTTGGGATGTTTTTGTTCTTCTTTCTCTAATTGCTTTAGGTGCAAGGTTAGGTTGTTTAGTCGAGATATTTCCTGTTTCTTAAGGTGGGATTGTATTGCTATAAACTTCCCTCTTAGAACTGCTTTTGCTGCATCCCATAGGTTTTGGGTCGTCGTGTCTCCATTGTCATTTGTTTCTAGGTATTTTTTTATTTCCTCTTTGATTTCTTCAGTGATCACTTCGTTATTAAGTAATGTATTGTTTAGCCTCCATGTGTTTGTATTTTTTATAGCTCTTTTCCTGTAATTGATATCTAGTCTCATAGCATTGTGGTCGGAAAAGATACTTGATACAATTTCAATTTTCTTAAATTTACCAAGGCTTGATTTGTGACCCAAGATATGATCTATCCTGGAGAATGTTCCATGAGCACTTGAGAAAAATGTGTATTCTGTGGTTTTTGGATAGAATGTCCTATAAATATCAATTAAGTCCATCTTGTTTAATGTATCATTTAAAGCTTGTGTTTCCTTATTTATTTTCATTTTGGATGATCTGTCCATTGGTGAAAGTGGGGTGTTAAAGTCCCCTACTATGATTGTGTTACTGTCGATTTCTCCTTTTATGGCTGTTAGTGTTTGCCTTATGTATTGAGGTGCTCCTATGTTGGGTGCATAAATATTTACAATTGTTATATCTTCTTCTTGGATCGATCCCTTGATCATTATGTAGTATCCTTCTTTGTCTCTTCTAGTAGTCTTTATTTTAAAGTCTATTTTGTCTGATATGAGAATTGCTACTCCAGCTTTCTTTTGGTTTCCATTTGCATGGAATATCTTTTTCCATCCCCTTACTTTCAGTCTGTATGTGTCTCTAGGTCTGAAGTGGGTCTCTTGTAGACAGCATATATATGGGTCTTGTTTTTGTATCCATTCAGCCAATCTGTGTCTTTTGGTGGGAGCGTTTAGTCCATTTACATTTAAGGTAATTATCGATATGTATGTTCCTATTCCCATTTTCTTAATTGTTTTGGGTTCGTTATTGTAGGTCTTTTCCTTCTGTTGTGTTTCTTGCCTAGAGAAGTTCCTTTAGCATTTGTTGTAAAGCTGGTTTGGTGGTGCTGAACTCTCTCAGCTTTTGCTTGTCTGTAAAGGTTTTAATTTCTCCATCAAATCTGAATGAGATCCTTGCTGGGTAGAGTAATCTTGGTTGCAGGTTTCTCTCCTTCATCACTTTAATTATGTCCTGCCACTCCCTTCTGGCTTGTAGAGTTTCTGCTGAGAGATCAGCTGTTATCCTGATGGGGATTCCCTTGTGTGTTATTTGTTGTTGTTGCCTTGCTGCTTTTAATATGATTTCTTTGTGTTTAATTTTTGACAGTTTGATTAATATGTGTCTTGGCGTATTTCTCCTTGGATTTATTCTGTATGGGACTCTCTGTGCTTCTTGGACTTGATTAACTATTTCCTTTCCCATATTAGGGAAGTTTTCAACTATAATCTCTTCAAATATTTTCTCAGTCCCTTTCTTTTTCTCTTCTTCTTCTGGAACCCCTATAATTCGAATGTTGGTGCGTTTAATGTTGTCCCAGAGGTCTCTGATATTGTCCTCTGTTCTTTTCATTCTTTTCTCTTTATTTTGCTCTGCATTAGTTATTTCCACTATTTTATCTTCCACCTCACTTATCCGTTCTTCTGCCTCAGTTATTCTGCTATTGATCCCATCTAGAGTATTTTTCATTTCATTTATTGTGTTTTTAATCGATGCTTGATTCATCTTTAGTTCTACTAGGTCCTTGTTAACTGTTTCTTGCATTTTGTCTATTCTATTTCCAAGATTTTGGATCATCTTTACTATCATTATTCTGAATTCTTTTTCAGATAGACTGCCTATTACCTCTTCATTTGTTAGGTCTGGTGGGTTTTTATCTTGCTCCTTCTCCTGCTGTGTGTTTTTCTGTCTTCTCATTTTGCTTATGTTACTGTGTTTGGGGTCTCCTTTTTGCCGGCTGCAGGTTCGTAGTTCCTGTTGTTTTTGGTGTCTGTCCCCAGTGGCTAAGGTTGGTTTAGTGGGTTGTGTAGGTTTCCTGGTCGAGGGGACTAGTGCCTGTGTTCTGGTGGATGAGGCTGGATCTTGTCTTTCTGGTGGGCAGGTCCACGTCTGGTGGTGTGTTTTGGGGTGTCTGCAGACTTTTTATGATTTTAGGCCACCTCTCTGCTAATGGGTGGCGTTGTGTTCCTGTCTTGCTAGTTGTTTGGCATAGGGTGTCCAGCACTGTAGCTTGCTGGTCGTTGAGTGAAGCTGGGTGCTGGTGTTGAGATGGAGATCTCTGGAAGATTTTCGCCGTTTGATATTATGTGGAGCTGGGAGGTCTCTTGTGGACCAGTGTCCTGAAGTTGGCTCTCCCACCTCAGAGGCACAGTACTGACTCCTGGCTCCTCAATTTGGGATGATTTGTTGTCTATTCATGTATTCCACAGATGCAGGGTACATCAAGTTGATTGTGGAGCTTTAATCCGCTGCTTCTGAGGCTGCTGGGAGAGGTTTCCCTTTCTCTTCTTTGTTCTCACAGCTCCCGGGTCTCAGCTTTGGATTTGGCCCCGCCTCTGCGTGTAGGTCGCCGGAGGGCGTCTGTTCTTCGCTCAGACAGGAAAGGGTTAAAGGAGCAGCCTCTTCGGGAACTCTGGCTCACTCAGGCCGGGCGGGAGGGAGGGTCACGGAGTGCGGGGCGAGCCTGCAGCGGCAGAGGTCGGCGTGACGTTGCACCAGCCCGAGGCGCGCCGTGCGTTCTCCCAGGGAAGCCGCCCCTGGATCCCGGGACCCCGGCAGTGGCGGGCTGCTCAGGCTCCCGGAAGGGCGGTGTGGACAGTGACCTGCGCTCGCACACGGGCTTCTTGGCGGCGGCAGCAGCAGCCCCAGCGTCCCACGCCCGTCACTGGGCTCCGCGCTTTCAGTCGCGACTCGCGCCCGTCTGTGGAGCCCCTTTAAGCAGCGCTCTTAATCCCCTCTCCTCGCGCAGCAGGAAACCAAGAGGGAAGAACAAGTCTCTTGCCTCTTCGGCAGCTCCAGAGTTCTCCCGGACTCCCTCCCGGCCAGCTGTGGCACACTAGCCCCCTTCAGGCTGAGTTCTCGCCGCCAGCCCCAGTCCTCTCCCTGCGCTCTGACCGAAGCCCGAGCCTCAGCTTCCAGCGCCGCCCGCCCCGGCGGGCGAGCAGACAAGCCTCTCGGGCTGGTGAGTGCCGCTCGGCACCGATCCTCTGTGCGGGAATCTCTCCGCTTTGCCCTACCCAGGTATGTGGGGAGTTTCTTGCCTTTTGGGAGGTCTGGGGTCTTCTGCCAGCGTTCAGTAGGTGTTCTGTAGGAGTTGTTCCACGTGTAGCTGTATTTCTGGTGTATCCGTGAGGAGGAAGGTGATCTCCGCGTCTTACTCTTCCGCCATCTTACCCGGAAGTCTAGACAAGTGTTTCTCAAATCTTCATTTATAAGTGAGATTGGATAATGTCAGGTGAGCTTTGCTTTTTCGTAAGATTCTAATCAAGTTGCAAAGCATTTTTTTCTTTATACTTAGATTTTCTTTACATGTATATTAGTTGAATTAGGTGTCTGATATTTATAGCTAAAATAATCCAGGCTATCTTAACTAAAAATGAAATTCGTTGGTTCACAAATTTCATTTGAATTCTAACTCAATATCATCACAGAGTGGACTTTTTTCTATTTCTTCACTATTTTTTTCTTTTTTTTCTGTGTGCTGGCTTTATTTTCAGACGAGCAAGGTGGCCAAAATAGCTCCAAGCTTATATCTAACCTTTTAAGCAATCCAGTGGAAAGAGAGCCCCTCAGTTTGGAACTTTTGGGAAAACATCACAGGAGTGGCTTTGAGCCACATGCCTGTCTTAAAACAATCACTGTGGCCAGGGGCATGTGACACTTCAATTGGCAAAACCTATACCTTTATCCATTCCTGAAGCCAAGGAATGGCTTCATGTGCAGAGTGAGTTTTCTAAAGGAAAACTGAGGTGCTAATATCAGAACAGGAAATAGATGCTGAGGAAACAAAAGCACTAGGTAGTCTCAATAATCAGTCAGGAGAATCCCACTAGGTACTGTGTGTTTTATTTAATTCTACATTCCCTTCCACAAATTGATGAGAAAATGTATTGAGATATCCTGTCCAGGACTAAAGTTACATACACATCTGTGTCAGAGATTGTGACTTATCTTCTCTGAAAGTCTTAATAAATATTATTACAGATACATTCTAGAATGCATCAGTATATATTGGATCAGGTAACTATGACATGAATGATCCTACACTGCAGGAATCAGAGGCTCCAAAGATGTGGGTTTGTTTGGATGAGAGGAAACCAAGTTCTTGTTGACAACAGTCACAGCTCTAAGAGCTGAAAACTGAATGCCCTGCAGCCAGGTAGCAGGTCTAGACCAGAAAGGGAAAGATTGACAAGAGAATATTAAGTAGAATCATTAATTAGATTATTATATAATAACTGAAAATATATGATCTAATATGTAAAAATTGTCTGATAAAACATTTGCATTGGTCCTTTGATTTTCAAAAATTGGAATTTCAATCTTAAAGGACTTTGGGACTTTAAATTTCTATAGTACTTGAGATGTTTAGTCTTCCCTTCCTTCCTGGGCTAGTCTAACTTGGCTGTTTCCCTTTCTCTAAAGTTATCCCACTCCAACCAATGAGCACCTTTCCTGCAGATCATTGATTCTGAGCCTTACTTTTTCTTTTTTCTATTAGTGACATTGTATTTGTAGGTGTTCTTTTCATCATATATTACACTGCCCAGATAATATCCACACCTTCTATGGTGACTTCAAGAACCTATCCAACCTCCTACCTCTGCCCCATATAAACCCTCTCCATCAGAGAGTCTAATGTACTTACTGACCCCCGCCAAAAAAAAAAAAAAAGCTTTTATTTCTGAGTAGAGCTTTCTGGTGGTGAAGAGGAACCCACTGGACTTTCTTTTAAGAACATTGAATTAATTCATCGTAAGTCAGAACCCCTCCCCTTCCATGTTTACCAGCATTTGAGTGTTGATTTTAATGATGCGATTTGTTCTCAGAGCAGCCAGGGCACATTAACCCCTCTTTATGGGCCACATTATTACCTTCAATTGCCACATAAAGACCTGGTTTTCTTGCATTTCTCCCCAGTAATATTTGGATTTTTAACCATTGTAAAATTTTAAGTGTAGAGTAAATATTTTTCTTTCCATAACGAGGCCCACAGATTTCAGGAATCTAAATGATCCAGGGGAAAATCAATCACTCCAGTTTAGCTTTAACAAGGACCACCTTTATTCCCTATTGATTTTCATCTTCACAATCAGCTGCATATAGGAAAGGGGGATTGGACTCCAGCATGGTTCCTATCACTGCTGGCTTCCTGAGCCTCTGGAAAATTTCTATACTGCACACCTTAGAAAAGTAAATATTACATAACAGGCCTCACCTTCACGTCCTCTTCAACCTGGCCCTCATCTTCCTTTTCAGTCACATCTCCTAAGCCTGTCGAACACGGACCCTCTCCTTCAACCATTCTGATCAGCATACTGCAACACAAGAATACCATATTTATTTCTCAGAGCAGAGACTTGAAGTAGAAAAGAAACTTAGAACTTTGAAGTGAGACTTGAAAGATGGATTGGATTTTAATGGTCAAATTTTGCCCATCTCAAGCCTTTCCTGAACATTTCAGGTAGCATCAATACCTTGACCTTGACCTTCTACACCAGAGAGAACAATATACCCATGAGATACCACCCAACTCCAGACATTGCTACATTCTTACTGCTCAACTCAAATATATTTGTTACATTATGTGTTGTGCTTATTCATTGGCTTAATGACTCTCTCACTAGAATGAAGGCAGGGCTTTTTGACTATTTTGTTCACGGTTACGTCCATAGCATTTAGTATAGTGCTCACATATAGGGGGCACTCAGTAACAGTTTGGCAAACGAATATGGTTCAGAATCTTTCTCAAGCCAGAACTACTGTCTAGTACTGTCAGTTAATGAGCATTAGAATTCAAGACTAATTTCCACCTGCATTTGCCACTTATCTTAGGCTAAGATGTATTTCATTGTTTGTCATGAATGTGTCTTATCTCCCCCATTACTAGACAATGAAAGAATCTCCATAACTAAATAGTTACCTATAATTAAGTTTTTTAAAAGAGAGGGTGCATCGTGAATAACGCCGATGCCGATAGCTTTCCGTTAATGGGTTTCTACTGTGGTGGTTTTGTAATGTGTCAACTTAGCTAGACTAAAGTACATCTGCAGAATTCCCTTTTTTGCACATTTCTGGTTTGGGTGGACCAAAAGAGAGATTCTCTTGTGAGATTTGGAGGGAAGGCATGCAATAGCAACTATCGGATGGTCATTCACACTGGTGTTTATCTGCTTGCTTATATCATTGGCCTGAGGCAGAGACAGGCTGAAGTCTTACATTTCCTCAGCCTTCCTCTTCATTGAACTCCTGGGCCAGATGTGCATGTTCAGCTCCATGACAAGAGGCCCTAGCTTCTGCAGGACATGCATGCCACCAAGGCCAGAGCCAACAGGAACTAACACAGGGTTTAGTTTGTCCTCCTAGTTCCAGCTTTTGCTTGTGGGTAGTAGCTTATTCTTATTCTCCAAAGCTTTACATCTATCTACTCTGCCTGCCTGCCCGCCTGCCTGCCATATGGGCTTCAAGCTCCAGCACCAGTCATGGGGACAGCAGCCTTGCAGAGAGCTGTTTAACCAGCCCCCACCGTTGCCTAATGGCAAATCCTTGTCCAAGCATCTATCTATCTATCTATCTATCTATCTATCTATCTATCTATCTATGTATCATCTATCTATTTATCCATACGATTGGACCCTTACTGATACACCTACTATATGCCAGGTTGGCAACTTATCTTCATTTCTTTCAACAGCACTATATGTTATAATTATCCCCCCATTTCAAATTTCAAAACCACATCTGCTTGGTTCCCAAATCTGTTATCTTCTCATACACCATACAGTCTTCTTAACTGCAGATTCTTTTCTCAAAATATTTATAAAATAAAACCTTTCTGCATCATAAATATATTAACATGAGTCCACTAGCTCCTGCCAAAGCATTTTGTATTTTGGAGTAAAATAATCCAAAGTTGATGAAAAACAAAGCACAAACAGCAGAATGTTTCCCTTTACTTAGGTCCATCTAGGAACGTTTCCAATGTGAGCTTTGAGAACTTGGCTGAATTTTGATTGAAGCACCAATTTTAACATCAGCTTGGGCTTTTAAAACTGAAAGGGTGATCTAGAGGATTGCCCTTGACTGTGTAAAACAAATAAAACCCCAACTGAATAAGTTCACTACTTAAACTTGTACCATGGCTTTTAAGCCGAATGTGCCCTACTTGGTTTTTAGGAAGTATTTATTTCTGAATCTTCACTTCAAGAATAAAATAACATCTCTCTTTTGAAGGTGATAGTCTAAAACTGATACCAAACAAAACATTCTATTTTTTTTATTGTTATGAAACTGAACAATGGCTTCTTTCCTACCCCAGCTCCTACACCAGATTATAGTCTATTACCAGCCACAGAGAAATCTCAATGGGAAAATGCATGTAAAGTGCTTTAAAATCGTGCTTGGAACACAGTTTTTACCAATATTAGCTATTATTATTTTCATGTTAAGTGTTGTTTTCTACCATTATTTTATTGTAGCTGGTAAGACACTCTTCACTTAATCTCAAGCAAACAAAGTCTGTATCCCAAAGGCCCCACTTGATTTCCATGTTAATACCCTTAAGAGTTAACACAGAGATTTCCAGGGTATGTGTTGTACTCCATAGGGCCAGCAGAGGGCGCAAGACGTTCTTTATAAAAGTAACTTTCCTTTCTGCCTCAAACAGGCAGATTGGAAGTAATCCTTGGGGTGGTTCAGCATCACACAGAGTAACTTCACAAAGAACTAGTGTTTTCCATTTCTAACCATGGAATGAAAAGAGAAATGATGTTTCCTCTTGTCTTTCAGTTTTATGGACCAATGCCTCCTCTCCATAGAAATTATTGAAAAATTTGGTTCACCCTGAATAGTTCATTGCTTCAGTAGCAAACTCATTCAGCTTGCAAATAAGCTATTCATTTACTCACTCACTCATTCATTCACTGAT
Organism: Hyperoodon ampullatus; assembly: GCF_949752795.1. Lineage (NCBI taxonomy): Eukaryota > Metazoa > Chordata > Mammalia > Artiodactyla > Ziphiidae > Hyperoodon > Hyperoodon ampullatus. The sequence continues at coordinate 205,964,324 of NC_136914.1, forward strand.
TCATACAGATAGATGTTTAGTTAAGACTTATGAGACCCTAACTTTGTAGTTGAAAATGTGAGCCATGTTTGCAGGGGTAAAAGGAAGATTAAATCAAATAACAAAAGAACAGAAATTAGAGAGGTTTGGATATATCTTTTGGACACCAGTCTAAAGCCAGTTCCAGTATGGTGCTAACAAGCCATTTAATGATACGACTTGTCATTAGTGATAATTCATTAGCTCGTCAATATTATACATGTCTGTTAATCGCCTCCTGGATATGGCTCCCTCTAGAGGACCACAAAATGAGATTTTCGATTTTTCAAAACAGTTTCACCCTTTTCCTCTTGAATTTACCTAATATCTTATGCTTCTCAAAGAGAGTTGACACAGATAATCAGACTTGCAGTGGACCTAAGAGGCCCAAAGAGCTATTATTGTTAACTTTATCTACACATGAGTCACTGTATCCATCAAGTAAAGGGAGGTTAAGGACAGGTAGTTATGAAATCAACTGGAACTGGAATTCAGGATCCTGATTCCCAACACCATTTGATATCATGGTAGAACTATCCAGAATAGGTGTTTAGTAAACACTTGCTGGTTGCATGCTCTGCCTCTTTCTGTTTCAGTGATCGTCTGATACTTGGTGACTGTCAGTTAAACAGAGGGAGAGAGAGAAAGTCACAAAGAATCTTGCTTTAAAAACAAATGAGATAATGAAAAAGTTCTGGAACCAGACAGTGGTAATGGTTGCACGACACTGTGAATGTACTTAATAGCACTAAATTGTACAGTCTAAAATTGTTAAAATGGTAATTTTTTTGTTATGTGTATCTTACCCCAATTTAAAAAATGGCATCAGTAAGGAGTCATGTGCATTCTGGGCACAGAAACCACCAAAGAGAGGGAAGGGTACAGGTGTCCAGGAAGTCTTTGTAAGGAGAAGCCCTACTGTGAAGAAGAGATGGCCAAATGATTTCTCATAGTCCTTCCAAAGCTAAAATTCTGTGTTTCTGATATTCCAGCTAATCAGCATCTTGGTTTAGGGTTGCATCTCTTCTGAGAGACAATTTATTTTCATTCTACTCAAACAGTTTTTATCAAAAACAAAACATGGACTTAGTTCTCAAAGAGGTCATAGTCCTTTGGGACTGGGCATATATTCCCATATAATAAGTGTTTAAGTAAAAACTAAAACAAAAACAGAACCCATCAGGAGTGAGGCATTTATTCAGTGAAGACTTCAAGGGTTTTTCTTTGAAAACTGGCTCCTAACTTTGGTGAGAGAAGTCCCCATACTGGGTCCTAAACAGTCCTGACAACCATATCAGAAGTTAACACATTTGTGTTAAAATAATCTTCAATCAGGTGTTCAAAATATTTTGAATATTTCTCTACAGCCAGTTAGGCAGAACACTTCTTTTTCCTCACGACACTTTAATCCTCAGCTTTCTTCTGCTCTCTTTTGCCATAATGTATTACAAACCACCTAGTTTACAACCTATAATCAGCTTTGCCTGGATTGAAAAAAAGAATTATTCCACAAGGTAAGGAATCAACATTTGCTGTTTTATTTAATTTTCCTGATTGATGAGATTTCCTGATTTAATGATGTAAAGGCCTCGGAGCAATTTCCCTGTAGGTTGTTTGAAACGTTTAATGTTTTAGGTGTGTAGCCATCTGTGCACTGCTCCTGCAGCGAGGTCTGTTCATGCACATGGCCAGACTCATTCTTTTTTTTTTTTTTTTTTTTTTTCTGTACGCGGGCCTCTCACTGTCGCAGCCTCCCCCGCTGCGGAGCACAGGCTCCGGACGCGCAGGCCCAACGGCCATGGCTCACGGGCCCAGCCGCTCCGCGGCACGTGGGATCCTCCCAGACCGGGGCACGAACCCGCGTCCCCTGCATCGGCAGGCGGACTCCTAACCACTGCGCCACCAGGGAAGCCCCAGACTCATTCTTGAAGCCCACCCTTGGTCGGGGTCAGGAGAATGGCTTCCGTTTCTTCGACTCACCTGTGACTCTTAACTGTGAGAAGTGAGCCAGAATGAATTAGACAGAAACGGATCAGTTTAACTTTATTTCATTAGCAATCTGTTTAACTCTCTAGCTTTGCTCTTTTATTTCTCATGGAGAATTATTGCTCTTTTGCATATAGTATGTTTGGAGAACAATATACAGTAATGTCACATAATATTAAACATCCTTGCAGTCTCCAATGAGGATAGACAGCCTGCTGGCCTAGTAGAAGGTGCATTCCTGGAAGGGAAGGTATTTACATCCATTTTCTCCATCTCCACATTTTGAGCCAATATGTGCTCATTTCCTAGGATGCTTAAGTGCTGAGGTACTTAGCAACAGATGGAGTCTCTACCAATGGACTTCAGGTTGCCTGCTAGACTTTCCATGGTCCTCCACGAGCTTAACTATCACTCTCAGCCTGGTTCAGGCAAACACTGGCATCTCTTTATGCAGCAGGTCCCCCAAGATTCAACCTCAGGCCCAGCATCTCATTAGCCACATGAAAATGCCTTTCTTCTTCCCATACATATAGTTAGAGCATTTTCTCTGGATTAAATGAGAGGAGAGAAGAGGAGTGAGTTGAGGATAATAAACCCTGGAAAACTTACAGGTGAACTAACCAGCCTGAGCAAAAAATGTCTAGGAGGATGGGAAGTGAACAGATGATAGACACACATAATGTGAGGCTGGCGTTCCTGTTCTGAGGAGCATCACAGAATCACACACAGGCCAGCATTTATTCTGACTGGTTGGTGCCTTGGCCATAGGATTGGTGAACTTTTTTTTCTACTTTACTAATTTTTAACTCCTTTTATTTATTTTTTCCAGTTTTATTGAGATATAATTTACATATATAATGTTGTATATGTTTAAGGTATATAATATGATTTGTTAAATATATATATTGTTAAACAATTATCACAATAAGTTTAGTTAACATCCATCACCTCAATAGTGATGTTTTTTCTTGTGATGAGAATTTTAAGATCTACTCTTTTAGCAACTTTCAAATATGTAATACAGTATTATTAACTATAGTCACTATGCTGTACATTAAATTCCCAGAATTTATTCTAGAAGTTTATACCTTTTGACCACCTTTACCTATTGCCCTACCTTCCCTCATTCCCCACCTCTGCTCTGGTAACCACCAATATGTTCTTTCTATGAGTTGTTTTTTTTTTTTAGATTCCACATGTAAATGAGATCTTACAGTATATGTCTTTCTCTGTCTGACTTATTTCACTTAGCATAATGCTCTCAAGGTAAATCCATGTTGTTGCAAGTGGCAGAGGTTCCTTTTTTATGGCTGAATAATATTCTATTGTTATATACATACCACATTTTCTTTATTCATCTGTCTGCCAATGGACACTTAGATTGTTCCATCACCACTAGACCTGCCTTACAAGAAATGCTTTAAGTGGACATTCTTTAAGTGGAAAGCAAAGGATGCTAATTAACATCATAAAAACATATGAATGTATTTGTAAAACTCACTGGTAATATTAAATGTATAGTCAAAGTCAGATTCTCTAATATTGTAATAGTTTTGCATAATTCATTTACAACTCTAGTTTACAAGTTAATAAAACAAATGTATTCAAAGTAAGTATAACTACAGTAATTTGTTATTGGTTAAATATTTTGAGTGGTCACATCAGCTACTATGGTTTTGTTGAAATATTGCCCATGATTTTGTCATCTTCAAAGCCACAAGAAACCTTTTCTAAATGAAGTCAAACAACCTGGAATCAAACATTGTTCTGGTTATTAATTAGTTATGAGCCTTGAGATAAGTCACTTTCTCTCTGTGTGGTCTAGTTTCCTAAACTGAAATATAAGAGATAAGATTAGATAACATTGAAAGTAAAATCCAGGTCTAAAGCAGTGTTTTTCTGGTTGTGTGTTTACCAAATACAAAAACACCATCTACTGACGATCATGGAGGGTCAGTCATGATGGAAAGGCACTGTGCACCACTCAGGGGGAGATGCAGGTGCACAGAAGCATTCATTCCTTGCATAGCTTTTTATTGATATTGAAAGTCTCCTAAGTGCCAGGCACTGAGTTAGGTGATGGAACTTAACAGTGAGCAGAAGCATCTATGAGTCAAATTTAGTTGAGTTTAGAAGATATTGGGCAGATTCATACTCTGAAAGAGACCATGGGCTTTGAGGTCAAAAAAGGCTGGCTCTAAACTCCAGGCCTGCCCCTTACTAACTGGCATTTAGACTTTGTCACCATGCGAGGTTTACATGGTATTATTCAGTGTGTTTGGAGGAATAAAATTCTGCACATGTGGCTGTAAAAAGACACTTGTTCGTTTGTATCTTGCAAAGAAACTCTTCTATCAAGGCATCTTCATTACTAGTCTCTTCCTTGTGGGAAGAATCACCCATTAGTTCTAGTAAATTGGTAATTGTATTATGCCTTTAAGCAGAATAAGTAAGTTAAATATATTTTTGATTTATGGAATTATTAACATTTGAGTCCTGGTTAATTTGAACACATTTTAAAACTAGTATTAGGAGAACAAGGGAAAAACAGGAGAAAGAAGGAGGGCTGTCTGTGAGCAGGTGGTAGGAGCAGGTAGGAAAGAGCATGAGATTGAATCTATAATGAACAAATACTCCTCTTAATCATGTGTTAACCAGACAGCTTTATTTTTTGATGAGATAACTTGCCCCTTTAAATCCCTGTATTCTGGTATTTAATAACTGAACTGATCGTTGCTTTAGTGGTAAACTGTCAGGAAACTGTGGTCCCAGAATTTCAAGAACTCATGATTGAAGAGGCTAGAATAATCAAGAATAGGCGCCCCATGTTCTAGAGCATCTCTCAACAGTGATTTTTTTCTCAGGGAATAGAGGTGAGTAGGAGTAGGGGAATGGTGGACAAAAGAAAGAGAAGAAGATAAAAGCAAACATTTTATGTTCTAAAATATTAACACATAGATAGAAATTTATGGCTGAGAGACAGAGAGAGAGGGAGAAAGAGATGAGAAAGAGAACTCTAATGGTCCAAGATATATTAAAATAACCATAACACAGTCTGAATGCTAAAGAAGACCAGAGTTTTGTTTGTTTGCTCTTTGTTTTTGTTTTTAACTTTTATTTTATTGAGGTAAGAACACTGACTTGGGATTTACCTTCTAAACAGATTTTAACTGTAAAACACATTCTTGTTGACTATAGTTAATAACAATGTTATTATGGCAGAACTCTAGAACTTATTCATCATTGTTTTACTGAAACTTTATGCTTATTGATTAGTAATTTCACTTTTCCCCTTTCCTCAGCCTCTGGCAACTAACATTCTACTCTTTGATTCTATGGATTTAACTGTTTTAGATATGTCGTATAAGTGGAATCATGCAGTATTTGTCCTTCTGTGACTGGCTTATTTCAGTATATTGTCCTCAAAGTGCATCCATGTTGTTGTGTATTACAGGGTTTCCTTCAATTTTAAGGCTGAATAATATTCCATTTTATATATATACCACATTTTCCTTATTCACTCATCTCTCTGGAAATTTAGTTTGTTTCCAGAACTTAGATATTGTGCATAGTGCAGCAATGAACACAGGAAGTCTAATATGTATTCAAGATCCTGATTTTCATTTTTCTGGATAAATATCCAGAACTGAGATTGCTGGATCATATAATAGTTCTATATATTTTGTTTTTGAGGAAATTCTGTACTGTTTTAGATAGCAGCTGCCCCATCTGCATTCCTAACAATAGTGTGCAAGGGTTCCAATTTCTCTACATCCTGGCTGACATTCGCTGTCTTTTGTCTGAGATGTTATCTCACTGTGATTTTGATTTTCAATTCCCTGATGATTAGCCCATTTTTTAATCAGATGATGAGGATGAGGATGATGATTTTACTATTAAGTTGTAGGCGTTCCTTATTTATTTTGAAGACTAACTCCTTATCAGATATATGGTTTGCAAATATTTTTTCTGGCTCTATAGGTTGCCTTTTCACTCTTTTGATTGTTTCCTTTGCTGTGCAAAAGCTTTTCAGGTTTAAGTAGTCCCACTTGTTTTTTTTTAAATATTTTTTGTCTTTGCTTTTGTTGCAATATCCATGTAGTCATTGTTATGATCAATGTCATGAAACTTTCTTTCCCCTTTGTTTTCTTCTAGGAGCTTTATGATTTCAGGTTTTACATTTAATTCTTTAATCTATTTTGAAATGATTTTTGTATATAAGGGTCCAATTTCATTGTTTTGCCTGTAGATATTCAGTTTTCTCAACACTATTTGCTAAAGAGACTATTCTTTCCCCATCGTGTATTCTTGGCAACCTTGTTGAAGATAAGTTGCCTATATATGCATGGATTTATTTCTGCACTCTCCATTTTGTTCCCTTAGTCGATATATCTGTTTTCAGGCCAGTACCATACTCTTTTGATTACTGTAGCTTTGTAATACAATTTGAAATCAGGAAGTGTGATGCCTCCAGGAGCTTTTTTCTTCCTTTACAGGATTGATTTGGGTATTTCTTATCTTTTGTGATTCCATGTGATGTAATTTTTTTTTTCTATTTCCAAGAAAAATGCCACTGGGATTTTGATAGGCATTGCATTGAATCTGTAGATCGCTTTGGGTAGTATGGATATTCTAACAATATTAAGTATTCCGGTTCATAAATTCAAGATGTGTTTTCATTTATTTGCATCTTATTTAATTTTTTTCACCCACATTTTATAGCTTTCAGTGTACAGATCTTTCACTTCTTTGGTTAAGTTTATTCCTAAGTCATTTTACTATTTTTTGGCTGCATTGGGTGTTCATTGCTGTGCACAGGTTTCTCTAGTTGCGGCGAGAGGGGGCTATTCTTTGTTGTGGTGTGAAGGCTTCTCGTTGCGGTGGCTTCTCTTGTTGAGGAGCGTGGGCTCTAGGTGCACGGACTTCAGTAGTTGTGACATGCAGGATCAGTAGTTGTGGCTCATGGGCTCTAGAGCACAGGCTCAGTAGTTGTGATGCACAGGCTTAGTTGCTCTGTGGCATATGGGATCTTCCCAGACCAGGGCTCGAATCATGTTCCCTGCAATGGCAGGTGGATTCTTAACCACTGCACCACCAGGGAAGACCCATTCCTAAGTATTTTTGATGCTATTGTAAAAGGGATTGTTTTTCTAATTTTTTTCAGATTGCGTTTTCTTAGTGTATAGAAACACACCAGAAGTTTGTATGTTGATTTTGTATTCTGAAATTTTACTAAACTTGTTGATTAGTTCTAACTGCTTTTTGTTGGAATCTTTAGTGTTTTCTCTATATATGATTTTATTGTCTATAAACAGGGAACATTTTAATGCTTACTTTCTAATTTGGATGTCTTTTATTTATTTTTCTTGCCTAATTTCTCTAAGACTTCCAGTACTATGTTGAATAAAAGTGGCAAGAATGGACATCCTTGCCTTGTTCTTAATCTTAAAGGAAGCACTTTTATATTTTCAAAGTTGATATTAGTTATAAATGATGTCAACTGTGGGCTTTTCATATTCAGCCTTTATTATATTAAGGTAATATACTTGTATTCCTAGTTTATTGACAGGTGTTATTATGACAATGAATATTGTCAAATTTTTTCTGCATCTATTGAGACAATAATGTGATTTTTAATTCTTTATTCTGTTAATATGGTGTATCCCAATAACTGATTTTCATATGTTGAATCATCTTTGCATTCCATGGATAAATCCCCCTTGATCATACTGTATGATCCTTTTCGTGTGCTGTTGGATTTGGGTTGCTAGTATTTTGTTGAGGATTTTTGCATCTATATTCATCAGGGACATTGGTCTGCAGTTTTGTTTTCTTGTGATGCCTTTGCCTGGCTTTCATATCAAGGTAATGCTGGCCTCATAAATTGAGTTTTGATGTGTTCCATCCTCTTCAATTATTTGGAAGAGTTTGAGAAAGACTGACATTAATTCTTTTTTAAATGTTTGGTAGAATTCACCAGTGAAGACATCTGGTCCTGGGCTTTTCACTGTTGGGAGATTTTTGATAACTGATTCAATCAGTTTTGTTTTGTTTCTTAAGCACTTTGAAAAAGCCTAGAGAAATAGATCCTGAGGATATATAAATGTGTATCAGGGAGAAATCCCTATAGGAACATTAAATAGGTGTTTTGTAGTTAAGTATTAGTGTATGTTCAGAAGAATGGTAATGGGTAATTCTAGCATTGTCCTCTGACCTCTTCCACCACACACACACACACGCACGTGCGCACACACACACACACACACACACACCACACACATACCTGCTACCTTTTTTAACATAGTAAGTGAAACCTTGTGCTGACATTTCAAGGCTGTCTCTTCCAGTTTATCCTCCACACACCTAAGTGCCTAGAACAAGGCTCCTGCTATTCTCTATTCCTAGGTCACCCACTGACTCAATGTGATAAAGCAGGGCATACATACCTAGGAAAGCCTTTGGCTCTGGAGAAATCTGTACCCATCCTAGATGGGAGCATTCATTTTTACTTCCTTTAGAGCAGATATGAGAAAATGCCTCACCCTGTCTGGGAGGGGCCTTCATGGTTTTCTTCAAAGAGGTGGGGAAGAAAGCATGTGACCTGGAGTAGGTGCAAGTGACCTGAAAATCCAGAAAGTGCTCCTTGTTCGCCATCATTATCGTAGAAGTGAAAGGGAAGCACAGTGAGATTAAGCCACTTGCTCAAGGCCACACAGCAAGAGGGTAGTCCTTTTGACTTCAAACTCTGTTTTGGTTTTTCCATTATGCCATTTTCAAATCACAGAGAAATAAGTGATGTGGGCCTGAGCCCCTCATCTGCCTATGTATGAAGAAGAACATTAACTCTCAAGTGTGTTGACATACCTAGTGTCCTTTTTAAGCATGCACTCTTCATGTGCAAATGTCACATTACTGATCATGGGCATGTAGAAGTACCACTTGAGACATTGTCTAATGGTGATAACATAGCTACATAAAGTTGTCTGTAATCGTTTGCTCAATCTCTAGAGTGGTCACAGATCCTGGCTGCAGATCAGCCAGCTAGAGGGAGGGGTCATGATACACAGAAGAGCTCCTCAGCTGGGAGTTCAGGGTCTCAGCTGGGAGTTAAAACATCCCTCCTTGTCCCTAGTTAAATGTTTTTCAGCGTAGGTTTTGGAAGTCAGTGTAAACTGTGGGCAATACCAGGGAATAACTGCATCTAGTGTACCACTACATCAAAGGAATGTCACAGAAAGGCCTAGGGGCTCAAACTTGAATGGGAAATGGGAAGAGATCAGAGATTTAGCCAGCTTCTCAGGAGGCAATCAGCACAGGTCTGGATTTAGATTGCCTGGGCTACAACTGTGCCTCTGCCACTGCTTTAGAACAATTGCCTGGGAATCAGACTCTGATACAGGGAGATGATTGCACTGTTGAAACAAAATCTGTAGGAGAGTGAAGGAGTGGGGTAAGGCAGAAGGAGTTGAATAGATACGATGCTGGCACAGCAAATGATCCCACAGGTTGCTCTGGAGTCAGAATGGTCTATTGAAATCACTCCATGAAGCAGGAGTGAAGCCTTTACGTCCCTGTACTGATCAGTCATTTGACACAGCAGTTCCTGGAGAGGAGCATACATTGGGGTAGGTGTTCTCTTCTTTCCCTGCTGAGGAAAATTCCCAAGAGGGTCTCAGCTGACAGCTGTCAGTTGTCAACACTTCCTACAGCTGGGGAAGGAGTACCTAATCCCGAAGGGGAAATCTTGGTGATGGACACAGTGTCCTCTATCATCCACGACTTGTGCCACTCAGATCCTATTGTTCCATATAAATTGTGGGAATAGCACCTTTAGGATTCTGTTATTTTACTAGAGAAACGTAGAAAGTATAGTGGGATAAAGTATAGTACATGCTTCTGCAGCTGAACTTGAAGCCACGACTGAAATTCATCATGTCTCTCCCCTACTATCTATTCTGAATTCTTTGCACCCTCAGTGAGCACTTCTGTTGGTATCAAGAACTCATTTGGTGACATAATTAATACCTTCATCAGATCGGAGGAGTCTGAGCCCTTAGTCACCCTGCTTTCCTTAAGCCATAGCCACTGCTCTTGTATATATTTATTATCAAAATTAGCAAGTGACGGTCTAGTGGATGATATGGTGGCAGACATATTCTTCCCTGACCGTTATGTGTAAGAGCTATGCTACCTTATGTCAATGACCAGAATCAGGTAATCCTCCCCATCCCCTTTCCTGTGGATCTCTTGGCATGAGGAGACCAAAATAACATGTAACAACCATGACTTGAAGTTTATTAAAACATTTTTCTTTGTCCCATGGTGAAAGCATTTCCTTCTGGGAACTAGGATCTCCAAACCTGCAAAGCCCAGAGTTGTGAGGCTGAGAAGCATATATTCCCCAGAAGTGTCACTTAGAATGGTGGTGAGCAGCACCACTGCAATGTCACTTCTTGGCTCCTAGACTGATATGTTTACCTACTGGGGAAAAGAACTATAAAATGGTTGTTGATTTTGTGTGCATTCTGCATCTTTGACAGTGGTGCTTTATCTCCAAGTGGACACCTTTAAGAAGCATTGCAGATGCTTGTGGGTAATATGGTATGTAGTAGGGCCAAGGGATCCCACTATCATGTGCAACTGCCACATCTTCTTTGCTATAAAGTGGGATTGTTGCCCTGACGTGACCTTATGTGGGGTCCTGTACTAGCAAAGAAAATGCTTTGTATCCCAGAGATCATAATGCTGGTTGAGCCCCTAAGAGCAGGAAAGGCAAATCTATATAAGCAAAAGGCAAATCCATATGAGCAAAAGGTAAAACAAAGGCAAAAACATATGAGCTATATGTTTATTCTAGTCAGGATGAATCCTTGTGCTTGCTTTCTAGGGTGAAAAATGTCCACTAGTAATCAACTTGTCATCAAGTGGCTGGTTGATCTTGCTGTCTGTTGTTGGAGGTGTAGACTTTTGGCATTCATAGTAGCTGAGTCAGCTTATGCTATTGGGCCCATGCCTATTCTCCATTTCTACTACTATGTCTACCTTGTTTGTAAGTGCATTGTACTAGCACATGCCTGCCCAATTACAGATACATTGCTATTAACTGGCCAAGTTATTCTGTCTACTTGGTTGTTTGTTGTCTCTTTTGCAATAGATGCCCCCTGGTGAGTTGGCATTAACACGTGATAGCAGGAATTTTACACTTCATGTCTGCTCTCATAGGTCCATCCATAGTCCTCTTACTTGAATTCATTGTCACCAACCTTTCAGTCCTTCTTCAAAGTCCTAAGCAACTAGCCAAGCTATTTGTCACTGTCCATGAGTCTGTTTTTATTCCTCTGCCAGGCCACTTCCCTCTCCATACAAAGAGGAAAGGACACACTGGACAAAGCTTTGCCCACTGGGAGTATTTCCCTTCACTGTTACCTTTTAACATGACTGCTGGGTGTGGCTGCAACTTGGCTTTGTTGCTCCTCTGTCAGGAGGTATAAGTGACTTCCTCCCTGAAGCCATAGGGGTGAGCTAAAGGAGAGAAAGCCATTTAACAGTGGTGGTTGATATGGTGCCTCAATAGCCTGCATACTCAGCTTACTTGTGCCCTCTCCCAGATGTATTACTTCTATGTTATGACTTGGTGATTTTTATAGAACTCAGCTCATGATGGATAACTATGGACACATGTTTACTTGAAGTCCTACTTTTCAAGATCTCTGTAGCTATTAAGTCCTAGTTACACAGCAGGAGATATTTTTCAAATGTGTAATTTTCTACTGTACATGACATGCCCTTGCTCCGGAACACTACCAGTGCTCCACAACCTTATATTGTGATTCTCCTTATAGGAGCCTTCAAAAAATTGGGGACTTCAAAAAATTTCATGACATATATTCCCACCATAGATATTTCTAATGCCATTGGACCTGCAGGATTTACCAGTTGTCTTAGATCAATATCTCAGAAATAGACTTTGAGACGAAGACTTGGGTGCAAGAAGTTTATTAGGGAGTGCCCATAGGGTGTGAAGGCTCTAGGACTGAGAAGAAGGAAGATTTGGACTGTATGCTTTCATAACAGAGGCCTCAGTCAATCCCACTGGGAGCTCTGGAGCTGGGACAGATCTACACAAATGCATCTCTTAGGGTAATAGGAACAGACTTTCATAGGCTGTCACCAACAAGGCATTGGTAGTAGGCTGCCCCCAAGGAGAGGACATGACTTTGGGCTTAGTGGTTTCTCTGCTGAGGAGAATACACAGAGAGAAACTCAGCTGTGAGCAGTCAGTCAAAAATGCTCTCAAGAGCTGGGGGAAAGACTATCTTATTCCTGAAGGTATTCAGTACAGACTGTCCTTGTTTTTGTGTCTTTTTTCCTTAGCTATAAATTTAAGAAAGCAGGACCAACTTCACCAGGTTTTTAAAAAGATTAGGTAATTTTATTCATGTAAAGTGCCCACTAGTGTATAGTAAGCATTCAAGAAAATGTTAGGTTCCAACAAAATATGCTAGTGTTTTAATAATAATACTAACCATGAGGTACCTGAGTTATAAAGATGTAGGCTTAAGGAGAGACTGGGCATTCCCTGTTGCATTAAGTAATCCTTATTAAGTTGTCTTACATAATTCAACTTGTTACCTAAGGGAATCCCTAAATGAATAGAAGTGACATTAGTGAGGACCAACTCCAGAAGTTTCCTTTAAGAAATTTCTTTCGACCATCTTGCCATATTAGTTGGGAGGCATTTACAGAAGTGTATAGACATATATGACAGTCTAGCACCACCATCTTACAGACAATTCCCAAGCCATAGGTTATAAATAAGGATGGCTGTCTGGGTTCTAGGAGGAGTAAGAAGGTTGAGGGAAAATAGGTGAACTGACTCAAACAAGAGATTAGGGTGGGGAGTTCTGGGCAACCCCAGTGGACATTGAGAGGAGCAGGGGGAAAATACTTATTGATGATTGTATAAGGAATGGAAGCAGAATAAAGATAGTTCTGTTGTCAGGTAGGCTCGTTTGTGAATCCCAAGTCAGATCTTAGACGTAGGAGTTATCCTAACTGGCACAAGCTTATAAAGCAACTGCTTCTCATGAATTGTTAAAGGAACGTAATAATCCTGCCTAACTCATAGCCTTGTTGCGAGAACTAAATAAGACACAGTATTTAAAGTGCTCGGCACAATGCATGGTACAAGGTGAATATAAATATTTATTGGTTATTAGAATTATTAGGAAGCATTTATCAAGGGCAAGGCAATCAATTTGGGCAAGCAGTGGTAGTGATAATGGTAATAAGTAATAGAGCGTATAATCGGGGACTACCTAACCTAATATTTGTCCTCAGGGAACTCATCTCAGATATTTTATAGTGCTTAAAACAGACTCTCAACTCATCTTGATAAAAGTTCACAGTCAAGCTCTGTACTTGGAACCTAGGAAAAAGGGAACTGGTACATTTTTCAGATGTAGAAATTTGTTTCAGTGGTTTGCTTTTTAACCAATTCTTTCTAGCAGCTATACTCCCTCTCTTGTTTGTCTCCGCCTTTAGGAAAGTGTTAAAACCCTTTTCTTTTCATGACAGGCAGTGAAAAGGACACTGTGTTTCTGCCAGACCCCACTAAGATTTGTTGACATTGAGCTGAAATTGGATAATCCATTCATTATTTATAGACCTGTTCACATAATGAAAGATGTTTCTTTTACTTTTCCCTTTCTTTAAATGAGCCACACCATAAAAATGTTTAATTAATGGCATGTGCAAGGCGTAAGCAAAGATTTACTTGTTTTATGGGTTCAGCAAATTCTTTCAGCCACTTCCTCCCAGATGCTGACCAGCTGGTTGGTTTATATTCATTAGCTCTTCTAAAAACCAGCCAAGTATTAAGATTAATTTTTTTTTTTTTTTTTCTTGTAAATGTTTTTATTGAGGTATAACATACATAAAATGCCCAGATTTCAAGTAGAGCTTAATGAATTTTTTACAAAGGAATATGGAATTTAAGAAAAAAAAAGGTCATGAAGAACATAGGGGTAAGACAGGAATAAAGACACAGACCTACTAGAGAATGGACTTGAGGATATGGGGAGGGGGAAGGGTAAGCTGTGACAAAGTGAAAGAGCGGCATGGACATATATACACTACCAAACGTAAGGTAGATAGCTAGTGGGAAGCAGCCGCATAGCACAGGGAGATCAGCTCGGTGCTTTGTGACCGCCTGGAGGGGTGGGATAGGGAGGGTGGGAGGGAGACGCAAAAGGGAGGGGATATGGGAACATATGTATACATATAAGATTAATTTTAAAGTAGCTCAGATAATCTCTGAGGTAGGGGATGATGTCTTTATCACCTCACCCACATCACATAGACCCTTTACAGAGCATCTCCAGGTCCTCAAAGGAGGTGTTAGATGAACCAGCCCCAGCTTGCTGGCATATAGAGAGTAGTTCTCCATTACATAGAAACTACTTATTGTCAACTACTTATAGACACATCAAAAATATGTGTTTTAAAAATCTTCCAGTGTCTTCTTACTTTTTAAAAAAATTCCTTTAGTCTTGATTGAAAGCAAGACCCATCATTAATTTTAGATAGCTGTTCACATAATTAATATTTTATATTTACCAAGTGATTCCCATTGTCTCAAAAACTAGAGACCTACACATCTGTAGATAAGCGATCTAAAGTCAGTTGCTTATCAAAACAGTATTCTGGAAAGCTTTGTATTGCAGAAGGAAATAGGATGATACCATCAGGGAGACAGAGTCCTGGAGATAATCATTTGTTTAAAGGTAGGGCTTCAGATAAGAAATGAAATCTCCTGCCATAGCTCACTTTTGGCTCTTTCTTACTGAACTTAGGTTGGGATGTTCTCATAACTTCTTCTTTGTGCACTGACATTCTTTGAAACCTATACCTTCTCAGCTCAACATTTTACCAACCAAGTTAACTTCATTGATTAAATGGTATATCTAATATACTTGAAAGCCAGACAGATAATTTTTTTTAACATTTCCCTCTTCCATACAATAATAGATATAATTTTAGTAATAATCATGAAATGAAAAGATTAGGCAGAAATAATAATAGCTGGGAGTAGAGAGGAAAATGCAAACTGAATATTTCTTTTATGGAAATTCATATATATAATCATGGTAGTTAACTAACAAAAATAATTAAAAGTAGTAAAATATTAAAAAAGGAAAATAGTAATAATTAATTTTAAGTATACTATTTTATGTTTTTAGAAAAAGGGGTAAAATGTATACCTACACATTTGATATGGTAATAAATAATAATGTTATAGTTTCTGTTTTTACACCTACCTTCTGCAAATTAGTAAATGATCTCATCAGCATTGATCCTTTTGACATATTCCTGCTCAGCAGACTAGTTGAAGAACACATTGTATTAATTTTAATTTCCAAAGCTTCTTTCACATGAAGCAATATACATACAAATAATTAAGAAAAGTTGTAAACTCCAGGATAAGTTTGTCAAAGTCATACAAATTTCTTTACATAATAAATTCCAGAAATCACCATAATTTCATGTCACTTTTTTCAAATTGATTCTGTGAGCTTTCAAATGTTTCTTCAGCAGAAAAATTTTAAACACAAATGAAAAATTCCAAGCGGTCAAATAGAATAACATAATTAAAGTAACTCATGTTCTGTATCTTGGTCTTTGTAATCCCTGGGTTATAACGTTGAATCTACTTTTTAAATGCAGGAGTATATGGTGCCATAGAACCTACAGATGATCTGTGCCTGAAACAAGCTTAGACAACTGTGAACATTAAAAAGGCAGAAGTAATATGTGGGGGTGAGTATGACTACCTTCCATGCAGAACACAATGTTTATTAAAGAATATATAATAAACACATAATAATTTGGATCTTCTACATATATTTAAAAATACAGCAAAAATTGGAGGAATTGTTTAGAACTTAGATCAACATACTTTTCTGGGAGTATTTTATTTTATTATTTTATTAACTTTATTGGAGTGTAATTGCTTTACATTGTTGTGTTAGTTTCTGCTGCATAACAAAGTAAACCAGCTGTACGTATGCATATAACCCCATATCCCTGCCCTCTTGCGTCTCCCTCCCACCCTCCCGATCCCACCCCTTTTTGGTCAAAAAGCACCGAGCTGATCTCCCTGTGCTATGCAGCTGTTTCCCACTAGCTATCTATTTTACATTTCGTAGTGTATATCTGTCAATGCCACCCTCTCACTTCATCCCAGCTTACCCTTCCCCATCCCCAAGTCCTCAAGTCGGTTCTCTATGACTGCGTCTTTATTCCTTTCCTGCCCCTAGGTTCTTCAGAACCTTTGTTTTTTTAGATTCCATATACATGTGTTAGCATATGGTATTTATTATTCCCTTTCTGACTTACTTCACTCTGTGTGACAGACTCTAGGTCTATCCACCTCACTACAAGTAACTCAATTTCATTTCTTTTCATGGCTGAGTAATATTCCATTGTATATATGTGCCACACCTTCTTTATCCATTCATCTATCAGTGGACACTTAGGTTGCTTCCATGTCCTGGCTATTGTAAAAAGTGCTGCAATGAACATTGTGGTACATGACTCTTTTTGAATTATGGTTTTCTCTGGGTATAAGCCCAGTAGAGAGATTGCTCGGTCGTATGGTATTTCTATTTTTAGTTTCATAAGGAACCTCCATGCTGTTCTCGATAATGGCTGTATCAATTTACATTCCCACCAACATTACAAGAAGCTTCACTTTTCTCCACACCTCCTCCAGCATTTATTGTTTGTAGATTTTTTGATGATGGCCATTCTGACTAAAGTAAGATGATACATCTGTGTAGTTTTGATTTGCATTTCTCTAATGATTAGTGATGTTGAACATCCTTTAAGGTGTTTGTTGGCAATCTGTATATCTTCTCTGAAGAAATGTCTATTTAGGTCTTCTGCCCATTTTTGGATAGGGTTGTTTGTTTTTCTGATATTGAGCTGCATGAACTGCTTGCATATTTTACAGATTAACCCTTTGTCAGTTGCTTCATTTGCAAATATTTTCCCACATTCTGGGGTTGTCTTTTCATCTTCTTTATGGTTTCCTTTGCTGTGCAAAGGCTTCTAAGTTTCATTGGGTCCCATTTGTTTATTTTTGTTTTTACTTCCATTTCTCTAGGAGGTGGGTCAAAAACGATCTTGCTGTGATTTATGTCATAGAGTGTTCTGCCTATGTTTTCCTCTAAGAGTTTTATAGTGCCTGGCCTTACATGTAGGTCTTTTATCCATTTTGAGTTTATTTTTGTGTATGTTGTTAGGGAGTGTTCTAATTTCATTCTTTTACATGTAGCTGTGCAGTTTTCCCAGCACCACTTATTGAAGTGGTTGTCTTTCCTCCATTGTATATTCTTACCTCCTATATCAAAGATATAGTGACCTTATGTGCGTGCATTTATCTCAGGGCTTTCTTTGTTTTAATTTAATTTTATTATTATTTTAATTAGTTTCTGCTTTATAACAAAGTGAATCAGTCATACATATACATCTGTTCCCACATCCCTTCCCTCATGCATCTCCCTCCCTCCCACCCTCCCCATCCCACCCCACCAGGCGGTCACAAAGCACCGAGCTGATCTCCCTGTGCTCTGCGGCTGCTTCCCACTATCTATCTATCTACCTTACGTTTGGTAGTGTATATATGTCCATGCCTCTCTTTCGCTTTGTCACAGCTTACCCTTCCCCCTCCCCATATCCTCAGGTCCGTTCTCAAGTAGGTCTGTGTCTTTATTCCCGTTTTACCCCTAAGTTCTTCATGACATTTTTTTAAAAATTCCATATATATGTGTTAGCATACGGTATTTGTCTTTCTCTTTCTGACTTACTTCACTCTGTATGACAGACTCTAGGTCTCTCCACCTCATTACAAATAGCTCAGTTTCGTTTCTTTTTATGGCTGAGTAATATTCCATTGTATATATGTGCCACATCTTCTTTATCCATTCATCCGATGATGGACACTTAGGTTGTTTCCAGCTCCGGGCTATTGTGAATAGAGCTGCAATGAACATTTTGGTACATGTCTCTTTTTGAATTATGGTTTTCTCAGGGTATATGCCAAGTAGTGGGATTGCTGGGTCATATGGTAGTTCTATTTTTAGTTTTTTAAGGAACCTCCATACTGTTCTCCATAGTGGCTGTACCAATTCACATTCCCACCAGCAGTGCAAGAGTGTTCCCTTTTCTCCACACCCTCTCCAGCATTTATTGTTTCTAGATTTCTTGATGATGGCCATTCTGACTGGTGTGAGATGATATCTCATTGTAGTTTTGATTTGCATTTCTCTAATGATTAATGATGTTGAGCATTCTTTCATGTGTTTGTTGGCAGTCTGTATATCTTCTTTGGAGAAATGCCTATTTAAGTCTTCTGCCCATTTTTGGATTGGGTTGTTTGTTTTTTTGCTATTGAGCTGCATGAGCTGTTTATAAATTTTGGAGATTAATCCTTTGTCAGTTGCTTCATTTGCAAATATTTTCTCCCATTCTGAGGGTTGTCTTTTGGTCTTGTTTATGGTTTCCTTTGCTGTGCAAAAGCTTTGAAGTTTCATTAGGTCCCATTTGTTTATCTTTGTTTTTATTTCCATTTCTCTAGGAGGTGGGTCCAAAAGGATCTTGCTGTGATTTATGTCATAGAGTGTTCTACCTATGTTTTCCTCTAAGAGTTTGATAGTTTCTGGCCTTACATTTAGGTCTTTAATCCATTTTGAGCTTATTTTTGTGTATGGTGTTAGGGAATGATCTAATCTCATACTTTTACATGTCCCTGTCCAGTTTTCCCAGCACCACTTATTGAAGAGGCTGTCCTTTCTCCACTGTACATTCCTGCCTCCTTTATCAAAGATAAGTTGGCCATATGTGCGTGGGTTTATCTCTGGGCTTTCTATCCTGATCCACTGATCTATCTTTCTGTTTTTATGCCAGTACCACACTGTCTTGATTACTGTAGCTTTGTAGTATAGTCTGAAGTCAGGGAGCCTGATTCCTCCAGCTCCATTTTTCGTTCTCAAGATTGCTTTGGCTATTTGGGGTCTTTTGTTTTTCCAAACAAATTTTGAAATTTTTTGTTCTAGTTCTGTGAAAAATGCCAGTGGTAGTTTGATGGGGATTGCATTGAATCTGTAGATTGCTTTGGGTAGTAGAGTCATTTTCACAATATTGATTCTTCCAATCCAGGAGCATGGTATATCTCTCCATCTATTTGTATCATCTTTAATTTCTTTCATCAGTGTCTTATAATTTTCTGCATACAGGTCTTTTGTCTCCTTAGGTAGGTTGATTCCTAGATATTTTATTCTTTTTGTTGCAATGGTAAATGGGAGTGTTTTCTTGATTTCATTTTCAGATTTTTCATCATTAGTGTACAGGAATACCAGAGATTTCTGTGCATTAATTTTGTATTCTGCTACTTTACCAAATTCATTGATTAGCTCTAGTAGTTTTCTGGTAGCATCTTTAGGATTCTCTATGTATAGTATCATGTCATCTGCAAACAGTGACAGCTTTACTTCTTCTTTTCCAATTTGGATTCTTTTTATTTCCTTTTCTTCTCTGATTGCTGTGGCTAAAACTTCCAAAACTAGGTTGAATAAGAGGGGTGAGAGTGGGCAGCCTTGTCTTGTTCCTGATCTTAGTGGAAATGGTTTCAGTTTTTCACCATTGAGGACAATGTTGGCTGTGGGTTTGTCATATATGGCCTTTATTATGTTGAGGAAAGTTCCCTCTATGCCTACTTTCTGCAGGGTTTTTATCATAAATGGGTGTTGAATTTTGTCGAAAGCTTTCTCTGCATCTATTGAGATGATCATATGGTTTTTCTCCTCCAACTTTTTAATATGATGTATCACATTGATTGATTTGCATATATTGAAGAATCCTTGCATTCCTGGAATAAACCCCACTTGATCATGGTGTATGATCCTTTTAATGTGCTGTTGGATTCTGTTTGCTAGTGTTTTGTTGAGGATTTTTGCATCTATGTTCATCAGTGATATTGGCCTGTAGTTTTCTTTCTTTGGGACATCCTTGCCTGGTTTTGGTATCAAGGTGATGGTGGCCTCATAGAATGAGTTTGGGAGTGTTCCTTCCTCTGAAATTGTTTGGAAGAGTTTGAGAAGGATGGGTGTTAGCTCTTCTCTAAATGTTTGATAGAATTCGCCTGTGAAGCCATCTTGTCCTGGGCTTTTGTTTGTTGGAAGATTTTTAATCACAGTTTCAATTTCAGTGCTTGTGATTGGTCTATTCATATTTTCTATTTCTTCCTGATTCAGTCTTGGCAGCTTGTGCATTTCTAAGAATTTGTCCATTTCTTCCAGGTTGTCCATTTTATTGGCATAGAGTTGCTTATAGTAATCTCTCATGATCTTTTGTATTTCTGCAGTGTCCGTTGTTACTTCTCCTTTTTCATTTCTAATTCTATTGATTTGAGTCTTCTCCCTTTTTTTCTTGATGAGTCTGGCTAATGATTTGTCTATTTTGTTTATCTTCTCAAAGAACCAGCTTTTAGTTTTATTGATCTTTGCTATCGTTTCCTTCATTTCTTTTTCATTGATTTCTGATCTAATCTTTATGATTGCTTTCCCTTTGCTAACTTTTTTTTGTTCTTCTTTCTCTAATTGATTTAGGTGTAAGGTTAGTTTGTTTATTTGAGATTTATCTTGTTTCTTAACGTAGGGTTGTATTGCTAAAAACTTCCCTCTTAAAATTGATTTTGCTGCATCCCATAGGTTTTGGGTCATCGTGTTTTCATTGTCATTTGTTTCTAGGTAATTTTTCACTTACTCTTTGATTTCCTCAGTGATCTCTTGGTTATTTAGTAGTGTACTTTTTAGCCTGCATGTGTTTGTAGTTTTTACAGATTTTTTCCTGTAATTGATATCTAGTCTCGTAGCATTGTGTTCAGAAAAGATACTTGATATGACTTCAATTTTCTTTAATTTACCAAGGCTTGTTTTGTGACACAGCAAGATATGATCTGTCCTGGAGCATGATCACTTGAGAAGAAAGTGTATCCTGTTGTTTTTGGATGGAATGTCCTATAAATATCAATTAAGTCCATCTTGTTTAATGTATCATTTAAAGCTTGTGTTTCCTTATTTATTTTCATTTTGGATGATCTGTCCATTGGTGAAAGTGGGGTGTTAAAGTCCCCTACTATGAGTGTGTTACTGGCGATTTCCCCTTTTATGGCTGTTAGTATTTGCCTTATGTATTGAGGTGCTCCTATGTTGGGTGCATAAATATTTACAATTGTTATATCTTCTTCTTGGATTGATCCCTTGATCATTATGTAGTGTCATTCTTTGTCTCTTGTAATAGTCTTTGTTTTAAAGTCTATTTTGTCTGATATGAGAATTGCTACTCCAGCTTTCTTTTGATTTCCATTTATATGGAATATCTTTTTCCATCCCCTCACATTCAGTCTGTATGTATCCCTAGGTCTGTGGTGGGTCTCTTGTAGACAGAATATATACAGTTCTTGTTTTTGTATCCATTCAGCCAGTCTATGTGTTTTCGTTGGAGCATTTAATGCATTTACATTTAAGGTAATTATTGATATGTATGTTCCTATTACCATTTTTTAATTGTTTTGGGTTTGTTATTGTAGGTCTCTTCCTTCTCTTGTGTTTCCTGCCCAGGGTAGTTCCTTTAGCATTTGTTGTAAAGCTGTTGTTGCTGAATTCTCTTACCTTTTGCTAGTCTGTAAGGGTTTTAATTTCTCCTTTGAATCTGAATGAGATCCTTGCTGGGTAGAGTAATCTTGGTTGTAGGTTTCTCTCTTTCATCGCTTTAAATATGTCCTGCCACCACCTTCTGGCTTGCAGAGTTTCTGCTGAAAGATCAGCTTTTAACCTTATGGGTATTCCCTTGTATGTTATTTGTTACTTTTCCCTTGCTGCTTTTAATATTTTTTGTTTGTATTTAATTTTTAATAGTTTGTTTAATATGTGTCTTGGAGTGTTTCTCTTTGTATTTATCCTGGATGGGACTCTCTGTGCTTCCTGAACTTTACTGACTATTTCCTTTTCCATAGTAGGGAAGTTTTCAAGTATAATCTTGTCAAATATTTTCTCACTCCCTTTCTTTTTCTCTTTTTCTGGGATCACTATAATTCAAATGCTGGTTCTTTTAATGTTGTCTCAGAAGTCTCTGAGACTGTCTTCAATTCTTTCATTCTTTTTTCTTTATTCTTGTCTGAGATATTTATTTCCACTATTTTATCTTCCAGGTCACTTATCCGTTCTTCTGCCTCAGTTATTCTGCTATTGATTCCTTCTAGACAATTTTTAATTTCATTTATTGTGTTGTTCATCATTGGTTTTTTGCTCTTTATTTTTTCTATGTCCTTGTTAAATGTTTCTTTTATTTTCTCCATTCTTTTTCCAAGATTTTGGATCATCTTTACTATCATTACTCTGAATTCTTTTTCAGGTAGACTGCCTATTTCCTCTTCATTTGTTTGGTCTGGTGGGTTTTCACCTTACTCCTTTATCTGTTGCGTATTTGTCTGTCTTCTCATTTTGCTTAACTTACTGTGTTTGGGGTCTCCTTTTCACAGGCTGCAGGTTCATCGTTCCTGTTGTTTTTGGCTTCTGCCCACGGTGCGTAAGGTTGGTTCAGTGGGTTGTGTAGATTTCTTGGTGGAGGGGACTTGTGCCTGTGTTCTGGCAAGTGAGGCTGGATCTTGTCTTTCTGGTGGGCAGGACCATGTCCAGTGGTGTGTTTTGGGGTGCCTGTGAACTTATTATGATTTTAGGCAGCCTCTCTGCTATCGGGTGGGGTTGTGATCCTGTCTTGCTAGTTTTTTGGCATCGGGCGTCCAGCACTGAAGCTTGCTGATCATTGATTATAGCTGGGTCATTGCACTGAGATGGAGATAACTGGGAGAGCTCTCACCGATTGATATTATGTGGGGCTGGGAGGTCTCTGGTGGCCCAATGTCCTGAACGCCGCTCTCCCACCTCAAAGGCTCAGGCCTGACACCTGGCTGGAGCACCAAAACCCTGTCAGCCACATGGCTGAATCACTGCAGAAACATTCTGGAAATGAAGCTTGCTAATCTCCTAAGCCCATTTAGAAATACCTTGGAGAAGAATCATCGAGTCCCTCCAATCTGGTTTTCCTTTCTCCTCTGGGAGTATTTTATCACTGACATTTTTTAGAATTATTGGTTCAGAGTCATAATAAAAAGTAGACTGAGAGATCCCATTACTCACCTATTAGAATGACCAAAATCCAGAAACTGACACCAGCAAATGTTGGTAAGGATGTGTGAGGATGTGAGCAACAGGAACTCTTTTTCATTGCTGTGGGAAAGCAAAACAGTACACTTTTGGAAGACAATTTGGCAGTTTCTTACGAAACTGAACATATTCTTACAATCATTATGATCCAGAAATCATACTCCTTAGTGTTTACTCAAAGGAGTTGAAAACGTATGTCCACACAAAAACTTGCACATAGATTAACAGCAGGTTTATTCATAATTGCCCAAACTTAGAAGCAACCAAGATGTTCTTCAGTGGGTAAATGGATAAACAAATTGTGAGACATACAGACAATGGAATATTATTCAGTACTCAAATGAAATGAGCTATCAAGTCATGAAAAGACATGGTGGAAACTTAAATTTCTATTATTAAGTGAAAGAAGCCAACCTGAAAATGATACATACTGTATGATTCTAATTATATGACATGCTAGAAAATTAAAAACTATGGAGACAGTAAAAAGGTCAGTGCTTGACAAGAATTAAGGGGCAGGTGAAGGACTGAATAAGCAGAGTGCACACAATTTTTAGGGCAGTGGAAATATTCTGTATGATACCATAATGATGGATACATGTCATTATATATTTGTCCAAACTCATAGAATGTACAACAGCTAAAGTGAACTGAAATATAAACTCTGGACTTTGGATGATTATGATGTATCATATCAATGTAGGTTCATCAGTTATAAGAGTTATACCTCTCTGGCAGAGGATGCTGATAATGGGGGAAGCTGTGAGTGTGTGGGGGGAGTGGTGGCAGAAAGTATAATGAGAAATCTCTATTACTTCCCTTTAATTCAGCTGTAAACCTAAAACTGCTCTAAAAAATTAAGTTTTAATTTAAAAAATTTAGAACTGACATTATTTGGTTTTCTTACTGTTTTAAAATTCTTCAAAGACAACATCCTCCACTCCCAATTTTGCCTGCAGTAGGATGGACCACTCCCACTACTTGCCCTTGGTACCCAGCCACTGCTCTGCTTCTTTCTGGGGCTTCATCTCCCACCATCTCAGAACAATTCTCTGTAAACTTAATGATCTTGTATCACAAATACACCAGGTCTGATATGACCTACTCTAAGCCATTCTCTACATTTTCTGATGAATTTGTCAAACCAAGTAACCATGAAGGAGGATTGTGGGCAATTTTAATTTTTTTAAAATAAAATGAAAGGAAAAATTACACCTGGAAGGGATGGAAAGTGGATGAGGCTCAACAATAAATCAGAGAGACTGAACTGCTCCAGCTAATTCTGTCAGAAAAAAGTAAACAACTGCAGAGGCTTGATTCAGACTATTACCTTTAATACATTAAGATAAAGAGACAGAAGAAGGAAAATGACTAAGTAATACTTGTGAATTTCACACTTCACACTTTGTCACTTAGCATAGCTTCTGCCTTGCTCCTATCATCCTGCACTGATACAACATCTGGACAATAGAGAGAGACAAGAATGATGGGCTCCTTTTTGGAGAAATTAATTCAATGTGACATAAATAAGTAGACTCTTCTAAAAGAGAGATTCAAAAGCAAATGCATAGAAAAAAACTTCAGCTAGGAGGGGCAACGAAGAGGCAAACACTGGATGAGGGAAAAGAGAATTTGCGTCCTTGAACCAGGAATTTAATACTTGCATCTATTCACTCCTTTTATCAAAACAAATTAATAATTTATTAATGTCACATATTTTCCAGGTAATGAAAAAATACAAGTGTAAACTAATCTCTATGAACCATGCTCTGACCCACTGCTGAATTCAAACTGTCACATTTACACTAAATACCACATCTCAGTGCTGTGTACCTCTAGCTGTTTAATTAGGACACAGTCCAGTTTTCCTGAGGAGACCTCCTCCTCTGTTTTTCTCTCTACACATCATTGGGATGGAATGGCCATAATGGATTGTCTGCCATTATGAAGTCTGTTTTCTTGGAAGATTAGGCAAGGATCATAAATGCTTTTCATGCCATCCAAAGGAGTCTGGCATACTTAGATAATAGGGAACCACTGAAGGATTTTTAACACACAGCAGTGACACAAACAAATTTATTTTGTCTGAGGAATTTAATATTGGTGTAGTAGGTTGAAAGGTGAACCCCCATCAAAGACATGTCCACACCAAATCCCTAGAATCTGTGAATGTGATCTTATTTGGAAAAAAGAGTATTTGCAGATATAATTAAGTTAAGGGTCTTGAGATGCATTTATCCTGGATTATCTGGGTGGGGGAATAAATCCAATGACATGTGTCTTTATAAGAAACAGAAAGAGGATAACACACAAATACAAGAGAAGTCAACATGAAGACTTCCCAGAAGGGTGTTGCTATAAGCCAAGAGGCCAGAAACCACAAGAAACTAGAGGAGGTAAAAAAAGGCTTTTCCCCTAGAGTCCCAGAGGGAGTGTAACACTGACAGCACCTGGGCTTCTGACTCTGGCCTCCAGAACTGTGAGAGAATAAATTTATCTTGTTTTAAGCCACCAGCTTGTGATAATTTGTTATGGCAGACACAGGAAACAAATGCAACAGGTGACAAGATTAAGACTGTGTTTGGTATAGGAGTAGGACCTGGGCTGGAATATAATGGAAGAAACTACTACTATAGAAAATATCTAGAAGAATATAAACCAAAATGTTAACTTTGGATGGTGGATTATATAACTTTTATTTTTCTCTTTATTTTTGTTTATGTTTCCTGGTTTTATAGAACTATATGCATATACTACTGTATTATGATAAATAAAAAATAAGCCAAATGAAATAATAAGGACTTGAGCAAAGGCAGTAGAAGAGAGCATTGAAAAGAGGAAATATTCCCTATTTAATCTCTCTCTCTATCTATCTGATAAATTTTTTCTGAGTGCTCACTATATGCTGTTTTAGGCATTGTAGAGACAACAGTGAATGTAACAAAGAAAAAAGATAAAGCTCTGTTTTATGGAGAAAACCATAGTTTTGAACAGAGGCATAGGTAACTTCATTTTAAAAGGATTGTTCTGGATGCTGTTTGTAGCCACTGGTATAAATAAAGTGAAACCAGGTAGAAGAGTTTGGAGGCTATTCATATCTTCCAGGTGAAATGATAATGGTTTATGCTAGGGTATGACCTGGAAGCCTAGGGTTTCTTCTGGTAACTGACATGAACAGAGCCAAAGGGAATAATAAAATTATCTTGATGCTTTCAAGTCATACAGTCATGATGAGGCTATAATTTTGGAGCTTTAGATCTGAAGGAGGGCTCTAGAGCTGAAGCTCAGCTCTTCACTGGCATATATGAAAGCTTGTTGTCTAGGGGTGGTAAAGCCAATTTTTTTTCTTTTTTTTTTTCTTTTTTTTTTTTTTTTTTTGCGGTACGCAGGCCTCTCACTGCTGTGGCCTCTCCCCTTGTGGAGCACAGGCTCCGGACGTGCAGGCTCAGCAGCCATGGCTCACGGGCCCAGCCGCTCCGTGGCACGCAGGATCCTCCTGGACCGGGGCACGAACCCGCATCCCCTGCATCAGCAGGCTGACTCTCAACCACTGTGCCACCAGGGAAGCCCCGGTAAAGCCAATTTTATTCTGAGTATTTGAGGTTGTCTCTTGGATCCTATTGATGAAGTACTCAATGGAACTCAAAATGAAGTGATCAGAATGCAGCTGGAACAGGGAGGAGGACCTCACTGATAGGTTATCACTCTAAATCTGGCTCAACTACACAACTCTATTTCTGAGGATTATGCCCCAGCCATATTCCTTGCAAAAACTATTCACATTGGATGGCACCTCTTTTCACACAAGATTCTTTTGTAATAAATTAGGTGGTGAAGAGAAATAATTTCCAGTGTTTAGTTCTAAAGTTTTGGACTATCCCCAGTTGCTCCCTAACAAAATGCATGCATGAGAATCACTGATGATGTTTTTGTGGTTGATTATCAGGAAATACTTGGGAAACAACTTTAATTACCGGACATTGTCTAGCCAGCTGACAGTGCTGGTCACTGAGTCAGCTAATAAAACTCATTTGCCCTCTTTTCTCAAAAATAACGATGTAATTGAGAAATAGATTGGTTCCATACGACCTTTTTCTTGCAGAAAACTTTTTAATTATCCCAAAAAAGATTTTCCATTGACTTAAGTTTAGTCCAATTCCTAAAATAGCGCAAGAAAATTAAAACCCTATGTAGAATGTTAGAAAGTGAGACTGATCTTTTTTTTTTTTAATTGAGGACTGGAAACAGAATAAACTGATCAAATAGCTCATATAAATGAATGCCTCAAGCATCAGAGACAGAAGTTTTGGGCGTACACTGAGCTGAGGACATTTGAGTAGCCCATGCCAGAAGGGTAGATCAGGTAAATATCACAATACTCTCAGCTTCTAGAAACCACCGCCCTGCTTTATGAATAAGTCTATTTGCCTATGCAAACATCCCCACCCCAGTGTATTTTAAAATTATTTCAAATGCCATTAACCATTGGAAGGTTTTTCTCAAATCCCAGCTCTCTTGCGCACACAGTTACAAAGTGTGTTGGAGTGATTACTTGCATCTTCTATCACTGTCTCTTCAGGACTCCAGATCATTCCAAATTATCAAGGGGACTCATCCTCTAATATCTGTATTTAAGATTACTCATTTTAGATCTCATGAACAAGCAATTGAATTGAAGTTTTGTTTCTGAGAAAAGAAAGTGTTGTGGCTTGCCTTTCAAAGAAAGAAATAGAGAAGCTATCCTGAAAAGGAGGATATAAGAAATAAAGAGATTCTGCATCCACAGGAAGGAAGACTAGCATGAAGAAACACGTTATGTGCATAAATATAGCCCAGGTACCTGGGTTAAGGAACTAGATTAGAGTGTAACAGGCTGTAGTCTGAAGAGGTTGGCTACAGGATTAGGATGCCTGTGCGAATCAAAGTCCAGGGTCATGGGGATTAACTTTAAGGAGGAGGGTATACAACCTTCTGTTTCTGAATCTTGGGCCTAACTGGCTCTCCCACTAATTGTGAAGTCAACAGGAATATCCATCATTAATTTCACTGTGGCCATCACACATGCTAGTCTCATTGAACCTCTTGGCGAGGCAGAGTGATTCTTTTTGCGCAGGATTATTGTAAGAGGGAAGCATAATATGACTTTCTCAACATTCCTCAGATAATACCTTCTGTACCTCTGTATGTGCTGATGGTATTCTCCTACACTTTGTAATCTAATTGGCATCATAGCCTCTTACTTAAGAGTAGAGGCTTACATGTTCTACTTAATTTGGTATCAAACAAAGGATCTGGTACACTGCTTTGCACATAGTAGGGACTCAGGTTGTATCTGTAAAACTGAAAGAGGAAAGGAGGGCAAGGACAGGGAAATAAAACCATACTACAGTAAAGACTGCACAGTGAAAATTATCTCTTTCCAAATTACTTGAGTACCACAGATAAATGGAACACCTGCATTCTGTTTGTCTTTCAACCCTCAGCTCAGAAATCTCTCTTTAATATGTGCTCCATTTCTATTTATGATAGCTTGATAATCAAGCTATGATTGCATGTGCTAACATCAGTTCCTCCATGAACGATGTGTGATCCATTCCAATCATCCTAATTCCTTATGCAGATGTTCCTAAACTATTCCGTTCTTCTTAATTACACAGTATCAAAGGGCTACACCTGTGAGGGGAAGCAATCCCCTATCTATAGAGTTTAAAGAGAACTACCTTTCCCTGGGGTCTTCTCCGCAAGTGTTAGGGAATGTATGATTATTTTAACAAGGAGAATTTATTCCCCCTCAACTTATGACCTGGTTATATCTGATAAATTCAAAGCTTCTGGGCAAGCATCTTAAGGCCATATCTTTTTTCCTCTCACAAGTTTTTCGCTGCTTGCTTTCAAACTGTAAGCTGGCAGACTTCATCCTTTAAAAGCTTAATAACCTGAAAACACACTGGGCCCCAGAAATACCTGTAGTTCTCAGCCATAGAGAATGGATGGAATAAAAATCTAATGCATTTGACCTTCTCACCTCCTGCTCATAGCCCATGCCTCCTATTACGCCCCCTTCAAATTTCACTGAAGCCAGAAGTACGGAGGACTTTGCTGACACACGTCAGCTACTGTTCATCTCACAGGTACTTGGGCCTTCCAAGTCAGAGGTCCTCAAAGAGTAGTCACCCTACCTATACTAGCAGCAACAGCAGCAACAGCATCACCTGGAAATTTGTTAGATATGAAATTACTGGGCTGTAGTCCAGACCTCATGAATCAGAAACTCTAGGGATGGAATCCATCACTCTGTGGCTTAACAAGCCCTCCAGGTGATTCTGATGCTTGTTAAAGTTTGAGAACTGCTCTGGGAAATCGAACCAATAGCATTTGGCTGTAAGCCATGGGGTAATTTATAAAACTAAGGAGCAGTTGTTACCCTTGGTCTCAGGAGTTGTGGGAGCTGGTGAGCTCATTTCAAAGGAACCATACTCAACTTTGCAGGTGCTTGGATAGCTGGCTGTGTGCATTTGGAAATATACAGTATTCTCTTTCCATGTGGCCCAAGAAAGATGAAGAAAATCAGAGAATTCTAAATGTGAGTTGGTAAAACCTGGGGCTGTCAAAGGAGGGACTGAAGTTACTTTATCTTTTTAGATTTGACTATCCATACTCAGCTATTATTTTCTTCCTTTCATTTTATCACATAGATTTTGCTTTCTAGTGTTTCTCTCATCAGGGGTGATTCAAAACAAAGATTTATGAGGTCTTACTGTAAGGTATACAACAAAAGAAAATATCTCATAAAAAAAAGCGGGGGAAACACTGGGCCTAACTTGAAGACAAACAAGAAGTTACCTACTGTATGCAAATATATCTCAGGGAAAGTTTCTTTTGAATTCAACCTCCTGAACAAGAATGAACATCTTCACTTGGCACCCTTTCTCTGCTGCAGAAGCTGCACAATGCTGGTAAAATTACATTCCTAAAATGTAGGATATTTACTCAGAAAATGGGGCAGCCATTTTAGGTTTCTTTTAATCCAAGTGTTTAAGCTCATTAGAGGCACTCAGTCTCTAAAGAAAAGCTCCAGAGAATCTGTTTGAAATGCCCTTAATGGTGTATGTTTTATTTTAACAAATTTAAGTTTTCATACAACCACGTTTACATAAAGTAGGATTCAACTGAGTTAACATTTAACAGGAAAGAAGCACAGCAGATGGACACATGATGGGGGGTTTATAGAAACTTTTTCTGGGAGTCTACAGTTTGGGAAGGCAGACCTCAATCCTGTACACAGACACAAGTGAAATTAAAGTCCAAGTTAGCTTAACATTATATTAGAAGTAGAGGATTTGGGTTCTAATCCTTTGAGAATCTCTCTCTGTAGGGAGAGACAGAAAGAGGGAGAGAGAGAGAGACAGACAGAGAGACAGAGAGACAGAGAGAGAGAGAGAGAGAATTTATTTATATAATTTGACCTAAAGTGCATACTTTCTTTGAGATTTATTTTCTTCACTGATAAATTAGACATATGATCTAATGCCAAGTTCAGTGTCTTATTAGTATGAGCTAACAACACAAACTGCTTGATCACTGTGCAAGTATTCTGTCGATGTAAAGAATTCCTAGAACTGGAGGAAACCCACAGGTATCCTTAGATCACTGATACTTCATATTTTCCTTTGTGACCCATTACAGCCCACCTCCTCCAACCCATATCATCCCACCCCTCTGCTTGCTCAGTTCCACCCCTACCTCTCTATCAGGTTGAACTAGTTTTAAGGAGAGGAGACACAATTGCCAGAGGCTGAAAGGATGGGTATGGGATTTGGGACTCTTTTACCATGAGCACATACCCAACAAAAAATATTTTTTATTTAAAAAAATTTTTGAGGTATAATTGACATATGACATTATATTAGTTTCAGGTATACAACATAATGATTCAATACTTGTGTTGTGTGTATATATATATATATGTATATATATTGAGAAATGATCACTACAACAAGGCTAGTTAATGTCAGTCGTCATACATGCTTACATATTACTTTTCTTCTGATGAGAACTTTTTAAGATCTATTTTCTTAGTAACTTTTAAATATGCTACACAGTGTTATTAACTACAGTCACCATGTTGTACATTACATCCCCATGACTTATTTATGTTAGAACTGGAAGTTTGTACCTTTTGACCCCCTTTACACATTTGTTCCCCCAACCTCCGGCAACAACACCGATCTGTTCTTTGTGTCTATAAGTTCTTTTTTTTGTTTGTTTTTGGCGGGTTATTTTTGTTTTAGTTTTGTTTTTGGATCCTAAATATAAGTAACATCATCATATGGTATTTGTCTTTCTCCGTCTGACTTACTTCACTTAGCATAATGCCCTAAAGGTCCATCCATGCTGTTGTAAATAGCAAGATTTTCTTCTTTTATGGCTGAATAATATTCCTGTGTGTGTGTGAGTGTGTGTGTGTGTGTGTGTGTCACATTTGCCTATCCATTCATTCATTGGTGGACACAGTTTGTTTTCATATCTTGGCTGTTCTAAATAATGTTGCAATGAACATGGGGTGCAGATATCTCTTAAACATGGCATTTTCATGCCCTTTGGATAAATACTCAGAAGTGGAATTTCTGTATCATATGAATCTACTTTAACTTTCTGAGACATCTCCATATTGTTTTCCATAGTTGCTGCACCAATTCACATTCCCATCAACAGTGCACCAGGGTTCCCTTTCTGTCCTTGCCAACTCTTGTTATTTCTTGTCTTTTTGATGATAGTCATTCTGACAGGTGGGAGGTGATATCTCATTGTGGTTTTGATTTGCATTTCTCTGATGATTAGTGATGTTGAGTACTTTTTCATATACCTGTTAGCTATCTGTATGTGTCCTTTAAAAAAAAAAGTCTATTCAGATATTCTGCTCATTTTTGAATTAGATTGTTTGTTCTTACTATTAAGTTGTTTGAGTTCTTTATATATTTCAAATATTAACTCCTTATCAGAAATATGGTTTGTAAATATTTTCTCCCATTCTGTAGGTTGCTTTTTGTTTTGTTGATGGTTTCCTTTGTTGTACGGAAGCTTTTTAGTTTGATATAATCCCACATGTTTATTTTGGCTTTTGTTGCCTTAGCTTTTGGTATCAAATCCAAAAAATCATCATCAAGACTGATGTCAAGTTGCTTATGCTTATGCTTTCTTCTAGGAGTTTTATGGTTTCAGGTCTTATATTTGATCACTTCATGAATCTGTGTGCATCTTGCTCGGGGCCATGCTAATCTTCTCTGTATCGTTCTGGTTTTAGTACATGTGCTGCTGAAGCGAACAAAGCAAAATTTCTTTTAGCATCTCAGTGTGTGTGTGCACTTGTATATATATGGTAGGGTGGCAGTGGGGATTAGAGTAAATCTGAAATACAACTTAATGTATTGAATGTACTGCTACATAAAATATATGCTGTTGGAATAAACAGCTGTCAACTAGTAAAATTGCCTCATCTGTGAAGTGTTGAGCTATATTCACAGCATAAGCAGTGGGCTTCGTGTGCTTTCCCTAAATATACACTTCCCCCCGAGGGGAGACTCAAATTGGCCTTCTCCTCTACTGGTCAAAGTTGGAGAACATCGGTTTCTAATCTTTCTTAGTTTCCCCTATCTAAATTCAGGGCTGAAGTTCAGAATCATTTTTCCAAAGAGAATGTTTCCTCTAACCATATTCTGTAGCTTCTCTGTACAAGGAAGTGTGGGATATTGTCCCTGAGAACACTGGGGACAGGCTGACGGTCAAAGCACTCTCTGTGTGGTTGGCCTGTCTGCTTGGTCCTTCAAGGGTCCAAGCCCTTCACTCCTGGGCCAAGCTGGTAGAAATAAATGCTTCATAACTTTGTTGTGGAGATCATAGTAAAAATG
Organism: Hyperoodon ampullatus; assembly: GCF_949752795.1. Classification (NCBI taxonomy): domain Eukaryota; kingdom Metazoa; phylum Chordata; class Mammalia; order Artiodactyla; family Ziphiidae; genus Hyperoodon; species Hyperoodon ampullatus. The sequence goes on from NC_136914.1 coordinate 205,997,523, forward strand.
AGCAGCTGGGCTTCCCTGGTGGCGCAGTGGTTGAGAGTCCGCCTGCCAATGCAGGGGACACGGGTTCGTGCCCCGGTCCAGGAAGATCCCACATGCCACAGAGCAGCTGGGCCCGTGAGCCATGGCCGCTGAGCCTGCGCGTCCGGAGCCTGTGCTCCACAACGGGAGAGGCCACAGCAGTGAGATGCCTGCGTACCGCAAAAAAAAAAAAAAAAAAAAAAAAAAAATTGAGCAACTAACCTTGTTGCCACAGGAAGTTACCCCAGCTATTTCCCATTTGCAATCTGGTCCTGAGCAGACCAAGGAACACATAGAATGAGACTGTACTCAGACTCAATTATACATTCAAATTGCCTGTATTTAAAAACCCCTAAAAACTGTAATGGCTTAATTAAGCTGGTAACTTTATGGCATGCTTCTGCTCACAGCCTAACTCTGAAGCCTTTCTCTTTCACTGTCAGTGATAATTCTGCTTTGTTGGGATGACTGGCTGCTGGAAAGAGGTGGGGAGCTCCAGGGTGGGAAAAGGAAGAAAATGGATCTTGGGGAAGCTAAATTCCGCTTGTGGCAGATAGTCTTCAAATCTCCAGTCCTTTGGAGTCCATAAACGAGAGCTCTGGGGAAAGAGTAGACATTAATTTCGGTTCTAGAAGGAGCAGGGTGAGTTTTCACTTGGTGAAGCTCGCCTCTGGAATCCATCAACTAAAACACTTTCATAGAAGAGAAAAAGGCAGGTTATGACTTGCATGTTCCCTGAAAGGAAAAGAAGACCCTCCTATTTGAAAGCAGTGTAGCTCCACCCCCGTCCTAATCTAAACGGCATCCTTCTTACATTTCATGCCCACATGATGTATAACCTTGGAGGAGCATTTCATGTCATTGAATGGACTTTCCACTTTCATCTGGAGGTGGCTGACCTCTGCTGAGAGGTGGGCTGTTCTTCTGAGTCAGCACCATCTGCTTTCCTGAAAGAGCTTGTTAGGGCTGTAAGTTTCATTGTCAAAACATTCAGGTCTCTTGATGTTATTTGAGAAATCCTTTATTTAGAGGCGTTGAAGCATTTGTCCAATGCAAGAATTAACTGAAGAAAATTAATTGCTGATCACCTTTATTTTTTCAAGTGCAGTTAAAGATTTGGTCTAAAGAATCAGACTATTTTTTCCCTAAGGCCACCTCTATCACTCGCCAGTAATGGAGACTTAAGTTAGCAAGTCTAATAGAATAATAATACTAGTTCCTACCTCATAAGTTTAGTAGGATTTAGTGAAATAGTACATATGAGACACTTAGCACAGTGCCTGGCTCTTAATCACTAAATGTTAGTTTATGATATTATTATTGTTCCTGTTGCTCTTAATTTTACCAAGCTCACATTCTATAGGATTTATACTTATGGCAACACTCAACAATTTTATATCTGATCACGGGTCAGATAAAGAGAGAAGTGGACATATTTGCCACCCTGACTCCTCAGGGTTATAGGGAGGTGATTGGTGACCCAGTTTCACTAAGTTTTTCTTCTTTGAACTTCTGGTGTCCGTCTTTTTATTTCTCCTTTACCAGTTGCTTGCATTAGCCTTTAGGGAATTGTGCAAAAGAGTTTTTCATTTTTAGGAAGCCACAAGTTCCCTATCTTTAAATCAGAGGTGAAATGCAGCATGCCACGGCAGTAATCCAAAGTTTGGAGGCCACGTGGTCTTTCTGGTTTAAACTCATTTTCTATGAAATCAAAACTTATCCTTTGCTTTTGAAAGCACCAAAGGTGATTAGCTGAGACAGCAGTGAACAGACATGAGGAAGAGGCCCCTTGTGGCTGAAAGGAGGCTTCTGCCTCTCAGCTTTTTAATGGCATGTGAAAGGCATTAATCCACACTTTCATTTCCTATTACCCAAATAGAAATGTCTTGAGATAATGTGAATACCTTATGGCATAAGTGACTTTCTAAAGTATCTTATTAGAACTCCTTATCAGAGTAATTTAGGCAGCACTGGGGCTTGACAGCCAGGAACATGCTTCTTAAACACTGACCCTTGAGAGCAGCTCACAAAAAGTTAGTCAAATACCAGTGGGGAAACTTCCAAGAGACATGGCAGCTGTTGCCTTTTCTCAAGCACAGGGCCCCTCTGCCATGTCACATGGAGGTGACTTCCTAGTGTGGCAGCTTCACCCAGAGAGAAAGTCAGATTTCCCAAATGTCTCTCAAGAACCATTAGGACAAATCACACTGTCACAAAGGGAAGTTGAGACATTACTGCAGAAAGCAAAGGGCGAAACTCTGTCCTTGAAGGGTGTTCAATATGCTTTTGAGAATGATGCCGTAGGTTTCGGATGCACTCTTTTGCAAAAGGAAGTTTATAAACTACCTAGGCTCCTCTGCTGATCTTTAATGTACAAGAGGCTAATGTGGATTGTTATTGGAGAAAATACAAAACAAAATACCCCCGAAATAATACCCCCAAACCCAAACCCACAGTCAAAAAATCCCTGCAGGGGTTTCCCTGGTGGCGCAGTGGTTGAGAGTCCGCCTGCCGATGCAGGTGACAAGGGTTCGTTCCCTGGTCTGGGAAGATCCCACATGCCACGGAGTGGCTAGGCCCATGAGCCATGGCTGCTGAACATGTGCCTCCGGAGCCTGTGCTCCGCGATGGGAGAGGCCACAACAGTGAGAGCCCGCATACCGCAAAAAAAAAAAAAAAAGAAAAAAAATCCCTGCAAAATGTTTCTGTCTCTTCAGAATGGAAAGTTATGTTTTGTTTGAAGAAAGTGGCTTATCTGAGGATATACCAGCATAAGCTGGGGACTTTGCATTGCTGAATTGCAGTCTCCACCTCTTTTCACTTCCCAAGTTGTTGTGATACATTAATCCTCACACTGAGCTACCTCCTACTCTGCTCAGATTTATTTCAAATGAAGACCCCTTTTCATCGTTTCCCCAGGAGACTCTGCCAGAAGCCCATAGTGGCCACCATCTACATTGTTTTCCTTTATTTTTCAGTTTCTCCCTATAAGACAGCCTCACAGTAAACCTGTAATTGCTTATATGAACTGACACTATGTCCTTTTTTTTTTAACATCTTTATTGGAGTATAATTGCTTTACAAAGGTGTGTTGATTTCCGCTTTATAACAAAGTGAAACAGTTATACATATACATATGTCCCCATATCTCTTCCCTCTTGCATCTCCCTCCCTCCCACCCTCCCTATCACACCCCTCTAGGTGGTCACAAAGCACCGAGCTGAGCTGATCTCCCTGTGCTATGCAGCTGCTTCCCACTAGCTATCTATTTTACGTCTGGTAGTGTATATATGTCCATGCCACTCTCTCACTTTGTCCCAGCTTACCCTTCGCCCTCCCCATATCCTCAAGTCCATTCTCTAGTAGGTCTGCATCTTTATTCCCATCTTGCCCCTAGGTTCTTCATGACCATTTTTTTTTTAGATTCATATATATGTGTTAGCATACAGTATTTGTTTTTCTCTTTCTGACTTACTTCATTCTGAATGACAGTCTCTAGGTCCATCCACCTCACTACAAATAACTCAGTTTCATTCCTTTTTAGGGCTGAGTAATATTCCATTGTATATATGTGCCACATTTTTTTTTTAGTTTTTTTTTTTTAGTTTTTTTTAATAGATCTTTATTGGAGTATAATTGCTTCACAATATTGTGTTAGTTTATGTTGTACAACAAAGTGAATCAGCCATATGTATACATATATCCCCATATCCCCTCCCTCTTGAGCCTCCCCCCCACCCTCCCTATCCCACCCCTCTAGCTCATCGCAAAACACCAGGCTGATCTCCCTGTGATATGCTGCCGCTTCCCACTAGCTAACTAGTTTACATTCGATAGTGTATATCTGTTGATGCTACTCTCACTTCGCCCCAGCTTCCCCCTCCCCCCACCTTTTCCTCAAGTGCATTCTCTATGTCTTTATTCCTGCCCTGTCACTGGGTTCATCAGTACCTTTTTTTTTTTTTAGATTCCATATATATGTGTTAGCATACGGTATTTGTTTTTCTCTTTCTGACTTACTTCACTCTGTATGACAGACTCTAGGTCTATCCACCTCACTACAAATAACTCAATTTCGTTTCTTTTTATGGCTGAGTAATATTCCATTGTATATATGTGCCACATCTTCTTTATCCATTCATCTGATGATGGGCACTTAGGTTGCTTCCATGCCATGGCTATTGTAAATAGAGCTGCAATGAACATTTTGGTACATGACTCTTTTGAATTATGGTTTTCTCAGGGTATATGCCCAGTAGTGGGATTGCTGGGTCATATGGTAGTTCTATTTGTAGTTTTTTAAGGAAACTCCATACTGTTCTCCATAGTGGCTTTATCAATTTACATTCCCACAAACAGTGCAAGAGTGTTCCCTTTTCTCCACACCCTCTCCAGAATTTATTGTTTCTAGATTTTTTGATGATGGCCATTCTGACCGGTGTGAGATGATATCTCATTGTAGTTTTGATTTGCATTTCTCTAATGATTAATGATGTTGAGCATCCTTTCATGTGTTTGTTGGCAATCTGTATATCTTCTTTGGAGAAATGTCTATTTAGGTCTTCTGCCCATTTTTGGATTGGGTTGTTTGTTTTTTTGTTATTGAGCTGCATGAGCTGCTTGTAAATCTTGGAGATTAATCCTTTGTCAGTTGCTTCATTTCCAAATATTTTCTCCCATTCTGAGGGTTGTCTTTTGGTCTTGTTTATGGTTTCCCTTGTTGTGCAAAAGCTTTGAAGTTTCATTAGGTCCCATTTGTTTAGTTTTGTTTTTATTTCCATATCTCTAGGAGGTGGGTCAAAAAGCATCTTGCTGTGATTTATGTCATAGAGTGTTCTGCCTATGTTTTCCTGTAAGAGTTTGATAGTATCTGGCCTTACATTTAGGTCTTTAATCCATTTTGAGTTTATTTTTGTGTATGTTGTTAGGGAGTGTTCTAATTTCATACTTTTACATGTAGCTGTCCAGTTTTCCCAGCACCACTTATTGAAGAGGCTGTCCTTTCTCCACTGTATATTCTTGCCTCCTTTATCAAAGACAAGGTGACCATAGGTACGTGGGTTATCTCTGTGCTTTCTATCCTGTTCCATTGATCTATATTTCTGTTTTGGTGCCAATACCATACTGTCTTGTTTACTGTAGATTTGTAGTATAGTCTGAAGTCAGGGAGCCTGATTCTTCCAGCTTCGTTTTTCTTTCTCAAAATTGCATTGGCTATTTGGGGTCCTTTGTGTTTCCATACAAATTGTGAAATTTTTTGTTCTAGTTCTGTGAAAAATGCCAATGGTAGTTTGATAGGGATAGCATTGAATCTGTAGATTGCTTTGGGTAGTAGAGTCATTTTCGCAACATTGATTCTTCCAATCCAAGAATATGGTATATCTCTCCATCTATTTATATCATGTTTAATTTCTTTCATCAGTGTCTTATAATTTTCTTCATACAGGTCTTTTGTCTCCTTAGGTAGGTTTATTCCTAGGTATTTTATTCTTTTTGTTGCCGTGGTAAATGGGAGTGTTTTCTTAATTTCACTTTCAGATTTTTCATCATTAGTGTATAGGAATGCAATAGATTTCTGTGCATTAATTTTGCATCCTGCTACTCTACCAAATTCATTGATTAGCTCTAGTAGTTTTCTGATAACATCTTTAGGATTCTTTATGTATTGTATCATGTCATCTGCAAACAGTGACAACTTTACTTCTTCTTTTCCAATTTGGGTTCCTTTTATTTGTTTTTCTTCTCTGATTGCTGTGGTTAAAACTTCCAGAACTATGTTGAATAAGGGTGGTGAGAGTGGGCAACCTTGTCTTGTTCCTGATCTTAGTGGAAATGGTTTAATTTTTTCACCATTGAGGATGATGTTGGCTGTGGGTTTGTCATATATGGCCTTTATTATGTTGAGGAAATTTCCCTCTATGCCTACTTTCTGCAAGGTTTTTATCATAAATGGGTGTTGAATTTTGTCAAAAGCTTTCTCTGCATCTATTGAGATGATCATATGGTTTTTCTCCTTCAATTTGTTAATATGGTTTATCACATTGGTTGATTTGCCTATATTGAAGAATCCTTGCATTCCTGGAATAAACCCCACTTGATCATAGTGTATGATCCTTTTAATGTTCTGTTGGATTCTGTTTACTAATATTTTGTTGAGGATTTTTGCATCTATGTTCATCAGTGATATTGGTCTGTAGTTTTTTTCTTTGTGACGTCTTTGTCTGGTTTTGGTATCAGAGTGATGGTGGCCTCGTAGAATGAGTTTGGGAGTTTTCCTCCCTCTGCTATATTTTGGAATAGTTTGAGAAGGATAGGTGTTAGCTCTTTTCTAAATGTTTGATAGAATTTGCCTGTGAAACCATCTGGTCCTGGGCTTTTATTTGTTGGAAGATTTTTAATCACAGTCTCAATTTCAGTGCTTGTGACTGGTCTGTTCATATTTTCTGTTTCTTCCTGGTTTAGTCTCAGAAGGCTGTGCATTTCTAAGAATTTGTCCATTTCTTCCAGGTTGTCCATTTTATTGGCATAGAGTTGCTTTTAGTAATCTCTCATGATCCTTTGTATTTCTGCAGAGTCAGTTGTTACTTCTCCTTTTTCATTTCTAATTATATTGATTTGAGTCTTCTCCCTTTTTTTCTTGATAAGTCTGGATAATTGTTTATCAATTTTGTTTATCTTCTCAAAGAACCAGCTTTTAGTTTTATTAATCTTTGCTATAATTTCCTTCATTTCTTTTTCATTTATTTCTAATCTGATCTTTATGATTTCTTTCCTAATGCTAACTTTGGGGTTTTTTTGTTCTTCTTTCTCTAATTGCTTTAGGTGTAAGGTTAGATTGTTTATTTGAGATGTTTCTTGTTTCTTAAGATAGGATTGTATTGCTATAAAATTCCCTCTTAGAACTGCTTTTGCTGCATCCCATAGGTTTTGGGTCATCGTGTTTTCATTGTCATTTGTTTACGTATTTTTTGATTTCCTCCTTGATTTCTTCCGTGATCTCTTGGTTATTAAGTACTGTGTTGTTTAACCTCCATGTGTTTGTATTTCTTACAGGTTTTTTCCTGTAATTGATATCTAGTCTCATAGCATTTTGGTCAGAAAAGATACTTGATACAATTTCAATTTTATTAAATTTACCAAGGCTTGATTTGTGACCCAAGATATGATCTATCCTGGAGAATATTCCATGAGCACTTGAGAAGAATGTGTATTCTGTTGTTTTTGGATGGAATGTCCTATAAATATCAATTAAGTCCATCTTGTTTAATGTATCATTTAAAGCTTGTGTTTCCTTATTTATTTTCATTTTGGATGATCTGTCCATTGGTGAAATTGGGGTGTTAAAGTCCCCTACTATGATTGTGTTATTGTCGAATTCCCCTTTTTTGGCTGTTGGTATTTACCTTATGTATTGAGGTGCTCCTATGTTGGGTGCAGACACTATGTCCTTTGATAATTGTTTCAGTTATTCCATAAAGATACACAGACCTTAACTTTAAAGCTCAGTATACTACCATCATAAAGATGGACTTTCTACATTCAGATTTTTCTTGCACGTGTGTTTTTGGCCTCTGAGTGTTATGATTTAAGCTTGGTTCCCAGAATGCAAGTGCATTTGATTTTTTAAATGCTGCCCATTTATCTTGTTATGTGAATCAATTTTTTTCCTACTCCTCTCCTCATCGATAGTGTTGCCTTTCAATTCCTCCAGCATATTTCAGGTAAATTGTCAAATCAGTGTGTCCACAGTCAAAGATGCATCAGATGTTTCTGGCTGAGGCAGAGAAGTTGAACACAGTTAATGTGTAAATGACAGGGCAATGATTAGGTCAATATTTACCCCATGCTACAATAAATCTTGGTAACTGGATAGCTACCAAAACAAGATGTCAATAATCAGTGTGATGTGCTATAGCCTTCCAGAATAGTTTCATTTGAAAGTACGGAAATTCTGGGAATAAAGCTTCCAATAATTTTGTGGTATGCTTTTGGTCCTAAAAAGAAATCATCCTTTATATCAAGGTAAAGATCTATAATTTCATTGGTTTTCAAACTTTAATATACTTTAGAATTACTTGGGGCATTTTAGTTAAATACAGATTCCTAGATTCCACCCATATTATGATGAATAGGTATGGTCTTGTGCCCATCTAGTGTTTCAGAAAACACTAGGTGAATCTAACACAGACAAAATAGGGAACGTATCTTTGAGAAACACTGATATAAACTGTACTGCTATTCATTGTGCCTCGGAGGTATGTGATTACTTAAGTAATCAACCTATCAACTAATCAACATTTATTTAGAGACAACTAGTTCATAACAATATGTTCATAAAGCCGTTATGAAGTACTCACTTGTACTTTTTCTGTTGGTGCTCTGCTCTAGCTAGTAAAATGGTAACTTTTGAATCTTACATATGAGATTGAATAATGTAAGAACAAAGCTTATTGGCATAATTTATCAATGATGATTATTTTAAAAATCTCTTAAAATAATTGCTCATACTTGGAGACATAGCCTTGTCCTAAATATAAATGCAAAAAAAATTATTACATTTTATTTACTGATAAAGGAAGACATATATATGGTAAAATCAGTTACTATATAATTTTGTGGTAAGTGTATCCTGATCAGTAAAACATTTTTCAATATGAAACTCAATGCATTGTTTATTAAAGACTTTATAGGTGTTAAATTTTACTAATGTCATGTATATTAAACAGTAGGAACACTATTATAAATTTAAAATAGGATAAATTTTAAAAACTAGAGATTCAATATTTTCTTCCCGCATACACCAACAAATCATAAGTGTTATATTCTCAACTGTCCTAGTAGTCTTGTTTGTCTAGCCTGGTTTGCATATTTTGACTGACTCTGTTTTAGGTGGAAAGTACTTAGTTGGCACATAATTAAAGAATAAATAATTTCCTAAAAGTGAAACAAGAATGTTCTCTTTCAGCTCTGACATTAGCTAATATTTCTCAAACAGTGATTTTTGGTTGGTATTTCCAGGTACATCTTTAAAATAGTTTTTAGGCCACCTTTCCCCGAAATGGCAGGGAAAAATGCATTAATGGATAGACTGTCCTCAATTTCAAGTCTGTCATCCATAATTTGTATTTAAACCACTGGTCCCTTTGTGGTGCTCATCTATTTGATTGTTTCCAAAGTATGCACGTAGATCTCAGGATCCTGTTTTGATTTTGTTGAAGTTTGATGTCATTGGTTGTTTTCTTTATAACTCATATTGAAATTCTTTGATATACCTGGAGGCTCCTCTAAGAGTCTCTAACCTCCCTGGCTTCATTGAGTACTTTCTCCAATGAACAATCTCAACATATATTTGCAAGTGATTTCAAAATTGATGTGCAAAGGAATCACTTATGAATTTTGGGGAAAAAAAACAGATTTTTACTCATTGAGTCTGAAACAGGGACGGAGTTCATGTATTTCTAACAAGCTCCCAGCCATATGCTTCTTGCTGCCAATCTGTGAACCAAGAGTTCTACACCACACATTTGGCTCTCGCCAAGTGCTACAATCTGTTAATGATCACATTTCCAGACATATACCCTATATACTCAACTGTATATATTTCCCAAGAGTGTGGCAATCTCCTCATAAAATTCTCATTGCTGATGATGATAAGGTAATTGACATCAACTCTATAGTCATTAAACATTTTTAATCTCTAAAATCTACTTCCAAGAAAACATCTGTAATCATGAATTGATCTTGGAAGAGTGTCAGCACAATAAGTGTGCCAAATCTTTGTCATCCTACAGAGATTTTTAAAAACTATCTTAGACATCATTGCTGTTGTTGTTGTTTACTTCTGAGAGCATTCAATAAGCTTGGAAAGACAAAAGGAGAATGAGATACAATACATTGAAATGATATTCACCGAATCAAACATGGAACTGCTGTGAGTGATCCAAAAAACTGGTGGAGACCCATGTGTTGTGCATAATACACACATAGACTGGCAGAACATCATGGGATCCAAGAATCACCAACAGGGATAAACAGTCAACAAGTTGCACTGGTGATTCATTCAACAAATATTTACTAGCCGCATATTATATGTCAGGTACTCTTCTAGGTACCTGGCATACATCAGTAAATAAAATGGACATATTCCTACCTTTGTGGAGTTTAAATGCAAGCAGATACAGGAAGATAGGAAATGGTATACCGGATAAGTAGGTAAATTATATTTTTGTATGTGAGGAAATCAGTGATATAGATAAAAGGAGAGTCGGAAGATGGCGAGCATTAGTTATGGGATGGGAGTGAGGTGGGTTGCAATTTTAAGTAAAGGTGTCAGAGTAATCCTCATCAAGAAAAGCATATTTGAAAAAGACTCACAAAAAGTGAGGGAATGAGCCACACAGCTATTTGGGGGAAGAGCTTTCTCTTCTCTGGTGCAAATCCCTAATGCTAGAGTATGCTTGCCTCATTCCAGGGTCTTCAAGGAAGCCTGTGGGTCTAGTGTGGAGTCTGCATGTGGGAAAAGTCATGGGACATGGGTTTATCAATGCAAAAGAGGCTCATATCATGTAGGTCATTGTAGGCCAAAGTAAGGGCTTTGGCTACTATGACACAGGGTCAAATTTCAACATCAATCTTAGTTTTCATTCTCTCTGTACTTCCTTTTATCATTCCTTTTAACATGACAGTATCTTCCAGTCCTGCTTCTCCTGTGTCTTTTCTTACTATCTGTGCTCTTGCAATAAGAATAAACCGGATATATGTCTTTGCTCATTCCAATTCACACTAAACTCTATGGGCAAATTTGTTTTCCTACAGTACAGGGAGTTTTTCCTTGTAAAAATATCATATACGCTTGTCAGTTCTTCTAGAATTAAGTCAGAACTTCTCTCTTGACCTCGCAGGATCTGGCTCCTACCTTCTCTTCAAAAAAAGTTTCCTGTGCACTATTCAATTGTTCTCTCCAATTTCTATCTCTTTTCTCATGGCACTTTGTAAACATCTTCTCAACACCTTTCCATTCTTCATATCTCCCAAAATGCCATAGCCATCTTTATCATCACCCCTAATCTCAGCAACAAGTGGCATCTCACTTTTCAAAATCTCCAGCACTTTACTTTTACTTCTCCTAAGACAGAAACTGTGTTCTAAAATATTAATTGTAAGTGAACTCAAAACCCACTGGGAGTTAAATCCGTGTCTTATTCATGGTTTTATTCCCCACAGAACATGGAAATATCAGTGCATTGATAAATATTGATAGAATGAATTTCAACACTCAATCTGTAAGCATACGTAGGAAGTTTTTAGCATTATTGACACAAACCCATTCTGGACATAATGGTCAATCCTCCATCATGACCCATGGGCATTCAACTTTGTGATTACAGAAACCTCTGTGCTCTTTATGACTGCCCATGCTTCAAGTTCAAGACAAGGAATACGGGATTAATTTAGGAATCCATCATATTTTTAAAGGCATGACAACTTGCTGTATCATAAGTATAGCAGATCACCCAGCAGCATAAATAATGAAAACACTGCCTTGGGGGCAATAAAAGTGATTGATGGTCTGAGTTGCAGTTAACCCTGGTTATCCTTGTTCCATGTTGATCTGTGTTGCCTTCCTTTCTGCCTGAGATTAGGACTGCAGAAGCAGTATCTGTGAAAAAAATCAGATATCAGATACCCACTGTGCTTTCCTAGTCTGAATTTGCAAATGAGGGGGAAGGTATCTGATTCAGAACAAACTAAGTTCACACATACAGATGTGTTCTTATCATATCCATATTATTAACTGAGGAGCACTGAATAAACTTAAGGTGTAGGATAAGGAAAATTAGGCCACCCTGGTTTTACTCTTATTTTAAATATAAAAAGCTTCAAAAGAATGTGTCCTTCACTTGAATGTCATAGGTAAGGGTGCCTTTTTCCTAATGTTCTATAGACACATGTTTAATGAATTCCACTTGGGCTTTGACATGCTGAAAATGAAAATTTTGCTGAAAATATGGTCCAAGAAGCATCATGTTGGAAAGGAGAGAATGCCACATCAGGATAAGACTACCTGATTCTCATTCTATTTTGCTGCTAATTGGTTTCATTAGCTGGTGTGAGTTTCTCAACCTTGCTCATCATGTCTCTGACCCTTTATATATGCAATGATGGAGAGAAAAGGGACAAGCCTATTATGAACTACATGCCTACTTTATACAAAACACTTTGCCAAACTTTTCTGCTACTAAGCTTTTCAGTGATATATTATTATGTCCATTTTACAGGTAACAAGATTGGGGTTCAGAAAGCTATGTCATATTCCCAAGGTTGTGTGAGATAAATGGCAAATCTGAATTCTGGTCAATCTAAATCCAAAGGTTATATAATGATAACTGCATATATGAAAGTTTAAAAAACAAGAGCTTCTTCCTGTTCTTACATTCTGTGATTGTCACCCTAAAGTACTGTGGAGTTTTCATACAATGGCAAGTATTAAGACTAGAAAAATAGTTTTGCTGACTCCTAATCCGTAGTCAATCTGTGACTCCTTTATGGAACAGGACAAGCCTTCTCTTAACATGCTTCCCAAATCAAGTCACACCAGAAGGGATCATTATTGATTGGCTAGTCAAGAAGAGCACTTCAATTTGAGGTTAAAAAAAAAAAAACAAAAACAAGGACCATGTCAGAATAATATTCAGTTTCATCAGTGTGAATTTATTCACTGGGGCCTTCTGCAGATTGGAATTCTGATTTTGGGAAACGTCTATATCTAGCACAGTGGGAATCTTGAACTTTGTTTTCTTGGAGGTCTTTTAAAGTGAGTAGTTATATTTTTCTCTGTTATAGTAGCAACAAAGCATGTGCTTTTCTATCTTTAGGTCTGTGTTCATACTAGCACTGCCTGAAGTGTCATGCCTTACACCCCTCTATATTCAAAACGTTTACTCATCTCTTAAGACCCTGGTCAAAATTATCTTTTCCAGGAGGCTTTCTCTAGGCATTAAGCCTATTATGCCGTTCTAGCCCACATTAGTTCTGTTTTATATTAAGAGTTATCTATGTACCTTTCATATAACAAATAAATCCTTAAATTCCCAGAAGGGCCTAATGCAGTATTTTATAAAGAGTAGTATTTTATATAAATTTGTGTTAGGAAGAAATGAATTGATAATGTAATACATAATTTATAAGGATTAAATGATGAAGGAGGGTAGATACCACCTTATACTCACTACCAAGCCCATCAGAAGTAGAATCCAGCTGTGGCTCAAGCTGGACCTGCTACGTTCTTTCTCCATGTTGTTTTCTATGACTCCCCACAGCATTCAGCCTCCATCACAGTGAACGCAGCTCACAAACAAACCTACCTGGGCAATTAAATTAGACAATTTGACAGAAGGTAGATGGCTGAGAGAGAGTTGCAGGTAGGAACAGGGAAATATCAGTTGCCTAACAGGGTGATTGCCTGGGTGTCTACAGATTTACTTATGCGAATTACTCATCTCTCTTAACTGGGAAGGCCACTGTGTTGCCAAGAAGCCTAGGGAGAGTATTGTTTTGCTAAAAATTCTTACCTTTCAGGAGTGGGGATGTCAGTTCTCCCTCTGTTTTAGGAACTGAGGTTCAATTTCATGGCGTTTAGAGGTGAGCCAAACCAGTCTGGACAGAGTAACAGCTTCCCATCTGCATTGTACTCTCTGACACATGAGACACACTGTTCAACCTTGGAACTTTATATAGCAACACATTGAACATAGGAACACACAGAGACCAAAAATGTCTCTTTCAGATGAAAGTGGGAACAAGTAAAAGAAAGAAGAGGTGGCTCAAACCATGTGGGATGTTCACCTCCTGCTCATATATCAGCTTTAATGTGCTTCCTAGAGAGTTTCACTTACTCTCCACATTTTCATCTAGTAATCGCTCAAAGATCTTATCTAAAGAAATGATTAAGATCATCATGCCATTCTCAGTTAAACCACGTGGGAAAAAAGGCAACAGTTGGCCAAAGTAAGTACTTTAAAAAAGTTTATTTGTCAGCAATAAGTTTTAGACAACTGCATGGTTCAAAAGCTCTGAGGTGGGACAGAGCAAGCCCTTGTGAATTCAGTCCAACACTCTGGAATGAACCTCCCCTGACACTGACAGTTGTTTTCCCTCTTCTTCGTGGAGCTCATTTTGGCCTCAGTCTGACTCCTGCAGGAGATCAATCCAGAGACCCAGTGTGCCCCATCAGTGTGTTACAGCCCAGAGATCAAGAAATGAACACTGTTTCATGTGTCATGCGATGACCATAGGAAGTCCCTTCTTCAGGACCCTTCCTTCTCTCCCACCCCAGTGAGAGTCAGAAGGACAGTTGTAGAGTGGAAAACTCAGAAGTAGCAAGTGGCTGTTTGAATACATGTTTGTGATCTTGGGGATAATAAAGGCTCCTGTCCTGGGTGAGCAACTAGGGATTCTATTCCTGGCCTTCAGCCATTTTCTTGGTTTCAGAGGACTCCTGAAATTCCTTTATAGAGACAAAAACAAGGGGAGGGGAGCCTCCTTTTTCATACCTATAACTAGAAAATGTTCTATTACAAGGAAAGATCCTGCTGGTCATACAGTCATAGGTGGCTCAAAAAAATCTATTCCTACAGTGGGTCAATCAGGCCAGGATTCTCAAGTGTCTTTAAATGTGTGAGATTTTCTTGGTTTTCTTTTCTTTTCTTTTGGAAGTTACTATTTAGTGCATAGCACAGATGTAGTCCACAATCACCCATAGTAAACCTGCCTGCTAGTACAGATTTCCTGGCTTTCTCAATTTGTAAGGCCTAATTAAATGCAATATTCTTGTTTTCCAGAGGCATTTTCTCTACACACCAGAGGCTGAGTTGGAACAGTAAATTTACAAGAGTCTGGGGAGTTAAATCTCCCCCAAACATGCTATATTACTATGTGATTAAAGTCTTTCCAGACTTGCTCACACTCAGAGCCGGAAACAGAAACAGGCTTCCACTACCCTTCCTGGACTTGAACAGGCATTCATTTACATTTTTAGACTGGGAAGGAAAATCCAACATTCCTTGATAAGAGGGATTTAAAGGATATCCTTGCAGTACAAATACACTGAATTCCACAAAAGCATTGCCTTCTCTAAGATTACATAAGAACAGCTTAAATTCATCATCAAAAGGACATATTCTACAATAGGAAAAGGAGAATGTTAACTAATGGAAAACAGATTTATAAATCCAAAAGTTATAACCAAAGTTGTTGTAGAAGAGGGATAAGTCAAATAGTAGGAATTCCTTCCCATTTTTATTTAGGTAGGGATAGTTATCTATTATGCAGGGGGCCTTTTGGAGATGATCAAATGCAATAGTTTTTTTCAAAAGAACAAGCAGTTACAAAGGTCTTCTTGTGTCTTGTTTGCTCTTGTGAGTGTATCACTCTGTGTCTTGTGGATAACCTGGCTACTTGCTCATGCATGTATTCTATGCTAATAGAACAGCATTCATAGAACTACCAGATACCCAGGAAGGAAAAGACAGAAGAATGGTAGAGAAATCTCCAAAGTTATATCACACAGTTGTCTTAAAGGTAGATGTGTGATGACCATGTTCATTCAGGGCAAGGGTTTCAGCCCCTTCTAAAAATAAAGTCACATTTCACAGGTAATGAATTTTTAAATAATTATATAATGGATAGGTATGATGGGATGTGTAAACATCAGAAAGGTTTCCATTGGTTAGAACCAGGACTCTACTTAGAAACACAGAGATGATGATCTTAAGCATTTAGTTCTGGAGAGAACGTAGAGATCATTTAATCCACACAGCTTCTTTTAAAGATGAGAAAACAGAAGCCTGTATAGGTTTGGTAAATTGCCTGCAGTCTCATGGCTGAAATGTGAGACAGGGTTTGAACCCAGACCCCTGACAAATGATGTGCTTTCTAGAGTTCAGTGTTTCTGCTACACTTTGATTTCACTCTGGTTTATGGAACCAGAAAATACAGTGTAGCAAACCAACACACATAGGACTGTACTGGAAGGGCGTGGAGCTTTGTACTGCTTGATTGAATACAAAGAGAAAAACTCTGAGTTTCCTAGAACGTGCTTAGGAAAAGATAGTCACTTTCACTGATTAGAAGAAAAGGCCTAGGTGCTTTGGCTCTAATTGATCTGTCCACCACTAACAATATAAACATGATTAAACAGGCTTATGTGCTTATCCCTCAGAAAGGACATTTTTAATAGGTAAGCACCTTTTTTTTAAATTTAGGGTAAATAATTAGCTTCATTCCTCTGCTGGTCTTTCAGACAAATTTTTATGATCCTGTTGCTAGTTCAATGATAATGTCGAACTAGAGCATCAACGTAGAAATTCATAAGTGAATCTCATTTTAAAAATTTGCATGTATGTTCATTCATGTGTTTTCATGAACTCTTACATATTCAAGAACTTCTAGCTCATTTGTATAATGGTATATCTTCAAAGTAAGTTTGCGCATAGCAAAGCGAATGCATTTTTGTGTTGCTAACACTTTTCAATATAAATAAATCTGTGCTGGAAGAAATTTTCTGAAAGGATGTTCCTTTTGGTCTCTGGTTTGTCTGGTATTTATCTATAAGCATGTCTGTGTATGTTGTTTCATTTTTTTTCTTTCTTAGCATTGAAAACTATACCATTAATTGTTTTCTTTTCCACATGAAAGTTTATTTATGATGATTATACAATAAGAATAAAAAGGGGACTCCAGATAAATCTCACATTATATATGGTTTGGAACTTGCACTCTGGCATCCAGGCTTGATGTGACAAGTACTCTTTGGAAGACTGAAGCTATCAGCAAAATGCCCTGGGGGATAATAAAACTCTGGGAGAGAGGGTAGTGCGTACATGAGGTGATGGCTCTGTGACCTGCAAAGTAGACTCTACAAATTTTGACCATCAGAACCACAGTAGGAACAATTGCCCTTCCCTAATGAGTTTGGTGCCCTCTTATGAAATGGCTGGTCCTGCAAGCCCATTAAGGAGCATTGAGGCCTCTGAAAATGTAGTTCGTAGAGTGGGAACAACTTAGCTGTAGGACTGAAAGATCCACTGGGAAAGGATAGAAGGACACATTTGACATAAAATTTCAAAGACCATAAAAGAAAGGGAAGAGGTAGCTGTAATTGGGGACCATGACAATAAAGCACAGAGGAATAACCAGGAGTCCTCAAATTAAGAAGTGCCATACATTTCAAGTGGAAACACATAATGAACTGAGTTGATATTTGCATTTGATTATTTTTAATGAGTGGGATTTTTATCTCCCTGATTATTAATATACTAGATGTATATTTATATTTCAATCAGCTTTTATTTGATATTACATGGAATAATTTGTACAAATATAAATAAATTCAAAAGAACTCTTTAGAAAATAACTTTTAGATATCTTTTAAAGGGATAAATGAATTACATGTCCTCAACACCTCATATATTTACATATTTTAAATTATACAAATGAAGATCTATGACACATGTAAGACACAATTAATTGTATTAATAATAATAATGATAAGCATATATCCCCCCACTTAATGAAAATAAACATCAGCAACACATCCACCATGTGCTTCTCCCTGATTTTGTTTCAGCTCCCACTTGATTTTTGTGTTTCTTATTCGGTAGTCTAAGAATAGTTATGTGTGTTCAATATGATATAAACATCTTATTACATTTTACTCTCTGTATAAAATATGTATATGTGTAATATTTCACTTTATATATTCCTAAATGATAGATTCTTTACTTTTCTATGTTTTTAACTTTAGATGTTATTTTATCATTTCATTACTCAGCATTTTATTGAGTTACACCCATGTTGATACGTGAAGAAGCAGTTCTCCATTTTCACTTCCTGAATAGAATTTTATATTAATTTGCCATAGTATGTTTATCTGTTCATCTATTTTTCCATGATGAACACCTAGTGTGTTCCCAGTATTTTTGTTTTGCTGTGTTTGTGTGTATGTATAATATAAACACAAGTACGGTAACATTTCTTATAGTATATGGTTCCAGAGATACATTTTTTCTAGCATATACACCCAGAAGTATAACTGTTGGAATGTAGAATATGTGCAGCCTCAACTTTTGGTAGATAATGCCAAATTATTTCCCCAAGATTGAGAAACTTTACACACTGAGCAGCAAGGTACAAAAACTTCCATTGTACTTCATCCTTGCCGGCACTTGCTGTTTAACTTTTCATTTTTTACCAAGTTGATAGATGTAAGTTTCTATCTTATTTTGATTTTGAATTCACGTTTTCATGTTGCTAATTGTTTTGAGCAACTTTTCATGTATTTCCTCATTTGATTTGTTATTTTGTGAAATTCCGGTTCTTGTGTGTAGTTGATTGGTTTTTGCTTCAGTTTTTCACTCCCCTGTAATAACGTTATAGATGTCCTTGTTAGATGTATATAGCCTCTTGGTGGATGGGCTGTGTTTTATTCTCTCTCTTGACTGTGGGCTTGGTCAGTGTTTTGTTTTGACCAATAGGATATGAATGAAAGTAATGTGACTAACAACTTGAAATATGCTTTTGTGTTTGAGCTGACCCACTTGAGTATTCAGCCATGCCATGAGATAAAAACTGCAAGTAGCCATTGTTTATCATTTACCAGCTTGAGCCCTAGAATGAAACACATAGTTCAGAGTTGGCCCAGCTGACCCAGAGATGTGTGAGAAATAAAGTTATTCTTGTATGCCATTGTGATCTGACACCTGTTTGTTATGCAGTATTATTGAAACCATGACTGATAGATATTTGCCATCTTTTTCTATTGGGTAGGATGTCCTTTTCTTATGAATTTATGGGAGTTCTTTATTTATTCTGAGTTCCAAATCTTTGCACTCCCAGTTTGTTGCTTCTTTTCACTTTTTTTTTTTTTGATGTACAGAAATGTTTTGTCCAGTTTTATTGACAAGTCTCACTGTGAAAGTTTAAGGTATACAGCATAATGATTTGACTTACAAATACCATGAAATGGTAACACAGTAAATTTAGTTAATATCCTTTATCTCATATAAATACAAAAAAAGAAAAAATATTTTTTCTTTTTAATGAGAACTCTTAGGATTTATGATCTTAATAACTTTCATACATACCATATAGCAATGTTAACTATAGTCATCATCTTGTACATTATGTCCCTAGTCCTTATTTATCTTATAATTGAAAGGTTTTACTTTTGACCAAGTTCATTCAATTTCCCCTTCCCCCACCCCTGGCCTCTGGTAACCACAGGTATGATCTCTTTTTTATGAGTTAATTCAGTTGTTTTAGGTTCCACATACAAGTAAGATGATGCGGTATTTGTCATGTTCTGTCTGACTTATTTCACTTAGCATAGTGCCTTCAAAGCCCATCCGTGCTGTCACAAATGGCAGGATTTTCTCCTTCTCAATGACTGATTAATATTCCACTGTGCATATGTGTATGTGGGATGTGTGTGTGTGTGTGTGTGTGTGTGTGTATGTATGTATGTAACTTCTTTATCCGTTCATCTGTTGATGAACCCTTAGGTTGTATCCATGTCTTGGCTGTTGTAAATAATATTACTGTGAACATGAGGGTGCAGATATCCCTTTGACATAGTGTTTTCTTTTAGTTTGGTTATATTCCTAGAGGTGGAATTGCTGGATCCTATGGTTGTTCTATTTTTAACTTTTTGAGAAGCCTCTATACTGTTGCCCATAGTGGCTGTGCTGGCAGACAATCCCACCAACAGTGCGCAGGGGTTCCTTTTTCTCCACATCCTTGCCAACACTTGTCTTGTCTGCCACCCATTGTCTTTTTGATGATAGCCATTTCAACACGTATGAGGTGATGTCTCATTGTGATTTTGATTTGTATTTCTCCTATGACTAGTAATGTTGAGCAACTTTCCATATACCTATTGGCTATTCATATATCTTCTCTGGAAAAATGTCTATTCAGATCCTTTGCCCATTTTTCAGTTGGATTATTTGTGTTTTTTGCTATTGATTTGTGTGAGTTCTTTATATATTTTAGATATTAACTCCTTATGAGATATGATTTGCAAATATTTTTTCCCATTCTGGAGTTTGTCTTTTCATTTTGTTGATTATTTCTTTTGCTGTACAGAACCTTTTCAGTTTGATGTAGTTCCACTTGTTTATTTTTTTAATGTGCTGCTGAATTTGGTTTGATAGTATTTTATTGATAATTTTTACATCTATCTTCATCAGGGATACTGGCCTGTAGTTTTCTGGTAGTGTCCTTTTCTGGCTTTGGTATCAGGGTAATGCTGACCTTGTAAAATGAGTTTGGGAGTATTCTCTTCGGATGTTTTGGAAGAGTTTGAGAAGGATTGCCATTAATTCTTTAAATATTTTGTAAAATAAAAAGTGAAGCCACTTGGTCCTGGGCTTTTCTTTGATGGGAGATTTTTGATTACTGATTCAATCTCCTTGCTAGTAATTGGCCTGTTCAGATTTTGTATCTCTTCCTGATTCAGTTTTGAAATGTTGAACATTTCTGAGAATTTTTATGTTTCTTCTAGGTTGTCCAGTTTGTTGGTGTATTGTTTATAGTAGCTTCTTATTAGCCTTTGTATGTCTATGGTATCAGTTGAAATGTCTCCTGTTTCATTATAATGCTGTTGATTTGGGTCCTCTCTTTTTTCCTTGTTTAGTCTAGCTAAACATTTGTCAACTATGTTTAGCTTTTTGAAGACCATACTCTTAGTTTTGTTCATCTTTTTTTTTTTATTGTTTTCCTGCTCTCTATTTCACTTTTGTGTGCTCTAATTTTTATTATTTTCTTCCTTCTCCTTACTTTGGGCTCAGTTTGTTTTTTTGTTTGTTTGTTTTTGTTTTAGTTCCTTAAGTCAGAGTTAGGTTGTTTGAAATCTGTCTTGTTTCTTGATGTAGATGTTTATTGCTATGAGCTTCTCTCTTAGTTATACTTTTGCTACATCCCATAAGTTTTGCTATATTGCTTTTCCTTTTTTGTTTGTCTCAAGACATTTCCCTTTTAATTTCTTCTCTGAGCCATTGGTTGATGAGGAAAGTTCCAGTTCCACGTATTCATAAATTTTCCAGTGTTCATCCTGATATTGATTTCTAGCTTCATATCACTGTAGTCAGTGAAGACACTTTGTATGATTTCAATCCTCTTGAATTTGCTAAGAAATGTTTTGTGACCTAATATATGGTCTATCATAGGAAATATTCCATGTTGCCCTAAGAAGAATGCTGGCTTTGTTCTCTCCCTAAGTGAGGCTGTAGGATGGGCTCTGTGGTTGCCTGCGTTCTCTCAAATTCTTAATATAATTCATTGATCTTTCCATTTTTGGTTAGTCATTGTGTGTGTGTGTGTGTGTGTGTGTGTATGCCTTGGATAAGAATTCCTTCCGTACTCCAGGTTCATAGAGACACCTCATCTTTTACATTACAAGTTTTATTGTTTACCTTTTATCTTTAAGCATTTGACTCACATGGTAATAAATTTTATGCATGCTGTGAGGTAGGGGCCCAGTGTTTTTTCTCATTAGGATAGCCAACTGTTGCAACATCATTTGTGAATAGATAATCCCTTTCTCACTTATCCTTAGTGATATCCTAAAATATGTCAAGTTTCTATGTACGTGTGCTCTATCTGGCTATACCTGTGGTAACAGGCTATCTTGATACTGATAAATTTATAATAGTCTTGTTATCCAATAAAACAAATCATTTTACCTTATTTTTCTTCATTAGGATTATGTTGGCTCTTTTTTACCTTTTTGTTTCTAAGTAAACCTTTATATATAATACATCCATATTTCCCTACCAGTCTACTTGGACAGAGATACTACTTTAATTTTTAGTCAGCTATAATACAAATCTACTGCAAGTAGTGGAATTAAACAAATCAGGATAGTTCTCATTCAAGGTGGCTATGTATTACAAGTTAAAGGCTGTCATAGGATAGACCCTTAAAAATAGAAATGTTAAAGATCATCTAGGGAGAGAATTGTGGTCTCTGTCCATTACTTAAGTACTTGTTTCAAAATAATTCATTTATATTTGTACCTCTTTTTTTTTTTCCTGGTCTCATTCTTTGTTTTAGATACGTTGCTAGAGTCTAAAGATTTCTAACAAAGAAAACGTTATATTACCTAAAGGAACTCACAGTCTGCTAGTTGTTGATGAACCAATTTATGGTATCATAGTGAGAGGCCCTAAAAAATTGTGATTTGTGCTGTTTTATTGTTCCTTTGTTTTTTTGCTGTAGCCAGATTGTTTCCAAAAATTTGCCTTGATTATTTGAAAAACACAAAATAACCTCCAGCCCTAGCCATGGGTAGTAATCTTGATGTCATGAGCCTGTTGGAAAGCAGTGAGAATAACTGACCATAGGAATATAGGCAAATGACCCTACCTTCCAGAAAATGGAATCTAACCATCCCCTTCACTTTGAAGTTTAAGAAAGGGAAACATCCAGACTGAAGGCAATAAGGCAACTGTCCTTAGTATTCAAGGGTCCAAAGAGAAGAGATCCCAGGCCCATAGGAAAAGTGGAACAAAGGACAGGAGGTTAGAGTTCTGTTACCACATACACATACCCAGTCCTCAATTCTGAATTCTATCCCAGTGTTGCAGTAAGTTGTCTTGTGAATGAAAGATGGACTTCTTTGAATAGGTCCTGAACCAGTAGTGTCAAGACAGGAACAGGAGTAGATAACTCCAGATGACCTTCCTACCTCTGATCAGTGGCTGTATTTGTCTGTAAAGATTCCTCTTACATTAACAGCTAATCATCAGGCACTGAATGAAATTATGTCTTCTGGGTAGGTTTTTGAATATATCCTGCCCAAACCAGCTGTGACTCAGCCATCAGCATTTCCTAACACCTGAACAGCAGGAGAAACCTCTTATTGGTGCTCCAAAAAACTCCCTGGGAAGAGTCAGAGAAAGATTTATGGAAAAGGTAAGCCTTGGGCTAAGAATTGAAGAAAGAATACGGACTTTTGAGGTGGTCACAAGAGGAGGGAATGCTTGGTAAAGGAAGCAGCTTATAAGAAGTTCAGTGGTAGAAAGGAATAAAAGTGGAAGCAAAATAGGTAAGTGTGAGAATGACCGAGTAAACAAAAGCCAAATTTTGAAGTACCTTGTTTGTCATGTGTACAAAAGTGAGCTATTAAATCATTTTTCACATGGACATGAATATTCATATATGCATTTGAGAAAGTTTACTCTGATAATGGTTTGGAGAATGAATGAGAATAAGGGGTAGTAGGTAAGCAGAATAATGGCCAAAGATGTCCACATCCTAGTCCCCTGAACCTGTGACTATGTTACCTTACATGGCAAAAGCAACTTTGCAGATGTTGTTACATTAAGGACCTTGAAATGGGGAAATTATTCTGGACTATCCAGGTGGGAAAAAGAGGATATAAGAGTAATGTGATGCGAAAAGAATTCAACTTATTGTTGCTGGAGTTTAAGAAGGAGCCAGAGAGCCATGAGACAAGGAATGCACATGCCCTTTAGACAGTTGAAAAGGCAAGGAAAGAGATTCTTTGCTAGAGCCTCCAGAAAGGAAGCAGCCCTCCTGAAACCTTGAATTTAGCCCAGTGAGATGGATGTTGGACTTTAACCTAAAGAACTGTAAGGAAATAAATTTGGGGTTTTTTAAGTCTTAGTTTGTGGTAATTTGTTACAGCAGCCACAGACAGCTAATACAGATGATGAAACTGCTGGCAGAGAGACAAATGAGGGAGTTACTATAATCCATATCAAAGTAAATATTTCATTGAAAATGGTCATTCATTTTGACAAATGTAAGGTTTCCTTAGAAAGAGTAAATACAGGTAGAATTTGTCCTAATGATTTCATTTTCCAGGAGGACATGAAACATAATTTGCTTCGAGCAAAGATGAATTATCCATTTGTCAATATCCTTCAATGAAGAAGAATGCTCTTTTAGATCTAGAATGAATGGGGCAGCAGGAAAAAAATGACAAGCAATCTAGGTCTTTGAGGCCTAGAAGAAAATGCTTTTTAATCAAATTAGTTGGCAATTTACCTGATCTTTTAAAGATATAATTCTTTTAATTAGCTATTAAGCAAAGGCATGTCATTATTGGTTAATCATCAGTGTGTAAAGGATAATATTTTCCAATTGCTTGCCTTTAAAGGAGTTTCCATACATTTTGTGTCATGAGCCTAAGGTCATAAACTACCAAGTTAATTCTGCCAAAGACTATTTTATTGATTCAATTTACAGATTTTAAGGAAAGAAATATAATAAAGCTTAGAAATTCTGACAACCTGGCTTCAAATTCTGGTTTTACTAAGTAGTAGCTCAATGACTTTGTAGCTGAACCTTCTCAGGCTGTTTTCTCATTTGTAAGTTAAGAATACTGATAGTTCCTATCCTGTGTGCTTGTTGGGAGGATTAAATAAGATGGTTACTTTACATATTGGATGTGATGTCTAGTACATGTAATTAGCATTCAGTAAATTTTAATTATTATCACTATAATGTTAATACATGCACAAGCATATGGCAGGGGGTGGCACTAAAAAGTTGATGGGAGATATGTGAAACACATATGACGTTCTGAGTGTTGAATTACAGTTATGTCCAATATTGTTGTCCTCCTATGCTAAATTTCATGTTCCTAGGCAGTAGACAGAGACTATGTGGTACCAAACAGTTTTCCAGAGAGGCCAGAAAGATAAAGACTGAGTCCTTGCTATATTGGTACAAAATGTGAGGTAGAGGAAGAAAGAATTCTGAAGGGTCTATAATTTGAACTGTAGTTTGAAAGACAGTAAAGATTTCAGAGACAGAAGAGAGTGTTCAAGAGAAGAATTTTGGGAGAAAAATTTAAATGTTTTTAAAGGTGGGGATAGAATTTAGTTTGACTAAAATGTAGAATGTTCTTATGAGGGTGAGTGATGAGACATCAAATTGATACTTTTCAGAAGACAAAATCTTTCTTTTTAAGGACTTATTTATCTTATAACTAGAAGTTTGTACCTTTTGAGTACTTTTTCACATTTTTCCCATTCCCTGCCCCCTGTTTCTGGCAACTGCCAGTCTGTTCTCTGTATCTATAAGTTTTTTTATTTGTTTAGATTCTACATATGAGATCTTATGGTATTTGTCTTTCTCTCTCTGACTTATTTCACTTAGCATAATGTCCTCAAGGCCTATCCATGTTGTTGCAAATAGCGGTATTTCCTTCTTTTTTCTGGCTGGGTGATATTTATATATATTCACATTGTCTTTATCCATTCATCTGGTGATGGACACAGTTTATTTCTGTCTTGGCTATAGTAAATAATGCTGCCATAAACATGGGGGTGCAGATATCTTCTTGAGATAGTGATTTTATTTCCTTTACATAAATACCCACAAGTGGAACTACTGGACCATATGGTACCTTTATTATTTAATTTTTTCGGGAACCTCCATACTGTTTTCCATAGTGGCTGTACCATTTTACATTCCCACCAACAGTGCAGCAATATTCCCTTTCCTCCACATCCTTGGCAACACTTATTATTTTTTGTCATTTTGAAAACAGCCATTCTAACAGGTATGTGGTAATATCTCATTGTGTTTTTATTTGCATTTCCCTAATAACTAGTGATACTGAGCACCTTTTTTTTTTCTTCATGGAAACGCATTTTATTTTAAATATAGCAGTGTATACATGTCAATCCCAAACTCCCAGTCTATCCCTCTCCCCACCCTCCTCACTGGTAACCATAAGTTCATTCTCTTAAGTCTGTGAGTCTGTTTCTGTTTTGTAAACAAGTTCATTTGTATCATTTTTTTTTTAGATTCCACATATACGCGATATAATATGGTATTTGTCTTTGTCTGACTTACTTCACTTAGTATGATAATCTCCAGGTCCATCCATGTTGCTGCAAATGGCATTATTTCATTCTTTTTAATGACTGAATAATATTCTATTGTATGTATGTACTAAATCTTCTTTATCCATTCATCTGTCAATGAACATTTAGGTTGCTTCCATGTCTTGACTATTGTAAACAGTGCTGCATTGAACATTAGGGTGCATGTATCCTTTCGGACCATGTTTTTCTCAGGATATATGCCCAAGAGTGGTATTGCTGGATCATACAGTAGCTCTATTTTTAGTTTTTTAAGGAACCTCCATAATGTTCTCCATAGTGGCTGTACCAATTTTACATTCCCACCAACAATACAAGAGGATTCCCTTTTCTCCACACCTCCTCCAGCATTTATTGTTTGTAGATTTTTTTGATGACGGCCCTTCTGAGTGGTGTGAGGTGATACCTCACTGCAGTTTTGATTTGAGTTTCTCTAATAATTAGTGATGTTGAGCATCTTTTCATGTGCCTCTTGGCCATTTGTCTGTCTTCTTTGGAGAAACGTCTCTTTAGGTCTCCTGTCCAGTTTTTGATTTGTTTTGTTTTGTTTTTTTGATATTGAGCTGCATGAGCTGTTTGTAAATTTTGGAGACTAATCCCTTGTCAGTTGCCTTGCTTGCAAATATTTTCTCCCATTCTGTGGGTTGTCTTTTCATTTTGTTTCTGGTTTCCTTTGCTGTGCAAAAACTTTTCCATTTAATTAGACCCCATTTGTTTATTTCTGTTTTTATTTCCATTACTCTGGGAGATGGATCAAAAAAGATCTTGCTACGATTTATGTCAAAGAGTGTTCTATGGGGCTTCCCTTGTGGCACAGTGGTTGAGAGTCCGCCTGCCGATGCAGGGGACACGGGTTCGAGCCCTGGTCTGGGAGGATCCCACATGCCGCGGAGCGGTTGGGCCCGTGAGCCATGGCCGCTGAGTCTGTGCTTCTGGAGCCTGTGCTCCGCAACGGGAGAGGCCACAACAGTGAGAGGCCCACGTACCACAAAAAAAAAAAAAAAAAAAAAAAAAAAAAAAAGAGTGTTCTATGTTTTCCTCAAAGAGTTTTATAGTATCTGGTCTTTTAGATCTTTAATCCATTTTGAGTTTATTTTTGCGTATGGTGTTAAAGAATGTTGTAATTTCATTTTTTTTTTTTTTTTTTTTTTTTTGCGGTACGCGGGCCTCTCACTGTTATGGCCTCTCCCCTTGCAGAGCACAGGCTCCGGACGCGCAGGCTCAGCAGCCATGGCTCACGGGCCCAGCCGCTCCACGGCATGTGGGATCTTCCCAGACCGGGGCACGAACCTGTGTCCCCTGCATCAGCAGGCGGACTCTCAACCACTGCACCACCAGGGAAGCCCTGTAATTTCATTTTTTTTTACATGTACCTGTACAGTTTTCCCAGCACAATTTATTGAAGAGACTGTCTTTCCTCCATTTTCTAGTCTTGCCTCCTTTGTCATAGATTAATTGCACCTGTTAGTCATTTGTACATCTTCTTTGAAAAAATACCTATTCAGATCCTCTGCCCATTTTTTCATTGGATTATTTGCTTGCTTGTTTGTTTTTCTATTTAGTTGTGTGAGTTTAGAAGGCACTGAATCTTACACTAGGGGTGTGAACTTCACTTAGTGGTGAGTGAGGAGAAATTGATTAGCCTGGGACTCTATATGATGACCTTGGTAGCTATGTGCAGACAGGTTGGTGGTAAGATTTCAGAGGGCAGTAGATCAGCAGGAAAAATTGTAGTCCATACACATTTGAGGTAATCTGACCTTGAAATAATGCTGGCCTGAACTAGGAACTAAACATAGGAGATTAAATCTAGAGACATTAAAATGTGAAAAAGAAAAAAATCCATCAATAAGGGACTTGTAAAATTTATGTAGTTATTATAAAAAGAAACACTAGTCAGCTATTAAAAATAGCAAGAGAATTCCATCTACATCCATCACTTACTATTAAGAGAAGGAAAGCAGTAGGCAAAATAGTATGTATCATATGATACCATTAGGTTAAATACAGTTATATAAACGTTTTAATAAAAACTACTTATGGGAATAGAGATAGGGGAAGGGCTGTTATTTTTAATTTTATAATGATGTACCACTCGAATTTTTTACAACGAACATAATTTTAACCATAACATTTAAATATTAAACAATAATAAGCTTTGTAAATTAGATCATCAGTAAGAACATAAATATCCAACTCCCTAGAAGGCTAAGTAATTTGCACATAGCACGATCTCAATAATTACTTGTTGGAAAGAATGAATGACTAAAATAAGAGGCAATAAATCCATAGAATTCTAAAATAATGGATCCAGTTTTTAAATTACTCTGGATCAGGGGAACTGAGAATTGATCTTCTAATTATGATTCCCCATAAATTATGAAAACAGACTGCAGTCATTACCTCAGCTTTTTTTTCACCTGTAAAATGGCAGTTGCTGTTTCATTCTATTGAAGACATGTTAGAGAAAAATGCTGTTTCTTTGATAACTACGTGATATTGAAGGGTACCTGCTCTAAAGTTGTCATGTATAAATCTTTAAAGATTTGAGAACTGGTGTTCTGTTATTTAATTTTCTGTTTCAACGTGTGATTTAAGTCATAAACCAAGAGCTACTATAGTAAAAGTACTGTTCTGAAGCATCGTACTGAGGCATGGACTTGTTACACTGCAGGAAACCCATGTCCCTCCTGGGTACTAATGCAGAAAATCTGCAAAACATGTGCCTTTTTGCTCTTCACACCTCCATGTTATAAAGGCAGAAGAACAGAATTATAATTCGTCCAGTAAGTTTTACTTTATTGAATATCAGTATCTCTGAAGCTACAGCCATAAAAATAAATTACATGCCACTTACAGATGCAATTTTTATGGCTTTTATTTTCTTACAGAGCTGTGAACATGAGGACAGACATCTTTAGTTTAAGTTCTACAGGCACACTCCTGGCACCAAGGCTGTAGTAACATACATCATGCATGTTGCCAAGTGTACCTCAAATACATTCTTTTAACTTAATCCTTTGACCACGGCCCATCACATTTACTAAAAATCATTCCTTTTTTTTGTCAAGACGCAGAATGATAGTTCTTCCCAAATGTTATCAGTCAGCCTTCTTAAAAAGTCTGGAGGGCAATTGTGCTGTACCAAGACCCAAGTGTAAAAACCTTAAAGAGAACACCAGAATGAATCCATCAAAGAAATATAAAAGCAAACCATATTTTTCTCTCAAGAAAAAAAAAATACTCCATGAAAAAGAAATCAGAAGCAGCCAGCTAAATTAAATGCAGTGTTTTCCCCATCTGTCCCCTGCAGGAGAAAGTGAAATGGCCTCTTGCAGAAAGCAGCTTGCTTTCTTATCTGCTGTAATACATACAAGCAGTTGTGAGTTACTGCAGTCCATTCATTTGTCAATAAGCACAGAATGAATATCTAAGAAGAAAAGACCTTGTACTCTTGAAGTTTACCATCAGGCAGACAGGAGAGCCACTGACACATTTAAGTAAAACACAGAGTTATCTCTGAGAGCCTCTTACAAATTTAAGAGAACAGGCTGTTTATCCTTTTCCTCATTGTCATCAGGCATTCTCATCGTCATGCATTTATCCTCCTCTTCATCTTCCCCATCACCTTTGTTATTGTTGTCAACTTCGTCATCTTTACTATTTTTGTTACTAGTACTCCCTCCTCCTCCTCTTCACCATCATCACCTTCACCACAACCACAATAATCCCTTCTTCACCACAACCACAATAATCACCACAACCACAATAATCCCTTCTGTTCAGCACTTTACAGAAATGATCTTTGAAATCTCAACAAAGTAGGTATTATTGCTATACTTTAAAGATGAAATGATAAATGTTTTAAATAATTTGTCCAAGTCCACACAGAAGATTAAGTAAAAGAGCTAGGCCTTCTGACAACACAGTATTATCTTCTTGAGCTGCTCAAGTCCTTTCTAGAAAACTCCTAATTGGATTTGACCCTTCAGAACCAGAACTGCACAAGACAGTGTATCTTTTGGCAAGGTGACTCAGAGAGAAGAAACCACCTTGAAAAAACTCTATATGCATGTCTTCTTTCTTCCCTCTGATCTATTGCCCACCTCCACAACTGTTATGTGGAAATCAAATCCCTATCCATACCTTGTGGCACAGCCTGCAATTGCTTTTGTCCTGTCTACTCAACAACTGGCTGCAGTACAGGGAACCTTATTTGGGAGTTTTTAACCTAACCTGCTTTAGTTCTGCAATAAGAGTCCAGGACACCTGAGGTTATAGCTCAGCTCTGCCATGAAATCTGTGAAAGGTATAATGTCCTTTATTGGGGCTTCAAATTATCTATCTGTAGTTGATGTGTGATCATTTTAAATTTCTTTTCAGGGTTCACATTCTACATGCTACCAAATGTAAAAAAAAAAAAGATTTTACATGACAAAAGTAGACTTGCTTATTTGCTTCACAAGTGAATTAACTACTCAAAAATATTTAAGTTCTCCCCACAAAATAGTTATAGCAGTAAAATGGAAAGACATCAGCCATAGTATTATCTTTTCAAAACAACAATTGCTAAGACTTTAGAAATCTTCTTTCCAGCTTTTATCTTCTCTGTATAGATGTTTAGATAATAATGAATATACTATATATACAGTTTTGTACCTTTTTTCACCTGATGGAACAGTGTAAACAATTACTGTGATTTTACAATCTCTGTAGCAACCCAGATTACTGGCAGCATAATAATAATTGCATGTAAATTGATGAGTTTTTTTTTCTTTTTTAATAAAAGTGATCACTAGCTACAGTTATTTAGGCCATTTCCAATTTTTCCTTAAAATGCTGCAGTGAACATCTTAATCTATAGGTGCTGTTGGAAATATGTTATGATCAAAAGTATAGAAAATGTTTTAAGGGTTACCAAAGCACATTCACCTTTCACTGGATGTTTTAAGTAACTGAGTTATCAGGAATGTGACTGTTGTTGACTCTGTCTATGAAAAATATAAGGCCAAGATCACAGAGCTAATTAATGGCAGAACCTGGCATTCAAACCTGGGCTTTACGAGAAAGTCATACTGATAATGTTCTTTCTTTTTCTGCTGTCCCTGGGGAACCCCATTCCCTTCACTTGGTACCTAAAAATCAATAACACTAAAATCAGCCATCTCTGGAGTTCCACATCCAGATTTCTAACTGCCTAGAATATATTTTTTTCTGTAGATATTCCTATAGAATTTCAAATGCAGTCCTTCTGCAACTGAACTGTCTTTCTTCCATTTCTCCTCTGGTTTCCCCTATGCCATTATTCCTAGCCCCAAACAGATCTCTCCATCTTTCTCACAATAAATCATTATAAGCCCAGCAGATTAATTTCCTGAATACTTTCTTAAAAATTTGGTCCTCTATTCTCATGACTAGGATTCAGGCCACCATGTTTTCCAGCCTAGATGACTAAAACAACCTTCATTTATTACTGTTTCATTTTTTTCCTTCTATAATCCACTCTTCACACTAATATTATGTCTCTGAAACCAATTTAAAAAATTTATTTTGAGACAAAAGCCTTCAATAACTTGCTACTATACTCCTAATCATTACATATATGCATAGCTCTTCATAATCCATTCCCAAGCTAACATCTGGCTTCATCTATTTTCCTTCCTGGTTTCAATGATCACACTGAATTACAACTGAGAACCCCGAACTTTATAAACATTCAAGCCTCAGGCTTTTTTTTTTTTTTTTGTGCGGTACGCGGGCCTCTCACTGTTGTGGCCTCTCCCGTTGCGGAGCACAGGCTCTGGATGCGCAGGCTCAGCGGCCATGGCATGTGGGATCTTCCCGGACCAGGGCACGAACCCGTGTCCCCTGCATCGGCAGGCGGACTCTCAACCTCTGCGCCGCCAGGGAAGCCCCCGGCTTTTTTTTTTCACCGACTTCTTACTAGCCCTATTGTTGCTTTTCTCCCTCAGTGAAATTTCCACTCCTCTTTCAATATTGGCTATTCACGAAATCTTGAATTTTCCCATGAAGAGTTGAAATGTCTTCCTGTAGGCTTGTATCAATTTGTGCATCTGTATATTAAACCACAAATTATACTCTCAGCTATTTGTTTATTCCTCTCTCTCTCCTTCTACACTCAACTTTCCTCAATGACAAGGCATATTTCATTCATCTGTGTGACCATAGCAGGTGGCATGTTCCCCAGAACGTGGAAGTTAATAATTGTATCTAGTGCTTCTCTATGCTACCACATTGTCTATAATACAAAGTTTGCTTCAACCATCCAAAAACCAGTGCAGCATAAAGTGGAACCCCTGGCTTGTGGCAGAAATTTTGTTACCCACAATGATATATATTCTGAGCATGGCTCAGAACCTGGAGATGTCAATAAAGTGACTGATTGAAATGATGTCAATAAATGACCCAAACCTTATTCTTAGTCCTCCTTGTTTTTAAAGAGTTCAAGCCCAAGATTAGCCCTGATAATTAAGCTATTTCTGATGTGAGCAGTAGGCATGATTTGAGCTATAAAGAAAATGAGGACAGACTCCAATGCCTGTTAAATCATCAACCCAGCCACTTTATGGAGGTTTTTATAACTTATTTAATCATTTCTCTCTGAAGACTGTGTCAAATAAATTGTGTGGGGTTGTTCTTTTTGTGTGAAGTTTGCCTTACACTCCATAATATATATAAATGAATTTTTGTAAGCAGCACCTAATTTATAATAAGGAGGCTGCAGAGAATTGATAGGTAGTTTAATATTTTCTTTAAAAATATCTATTCCCTAATTTCTAGGTTTTGATAATTCTCTTCATTTAAAGACTGGAAGGGGAAAACAAGAGAGTGTGGGTTAATTTTACATTTATATAGAGTTTCTTAATTGGATAAAATCCTGGATAATATAGCTACTAAATAAATCCTTCTGTGACAGTAATGATTGGGTGCCAAGAGAGCAATGCTATTTGGGGTAATTTTTTGTTTTTATTACCCTTTCAAAGGTGAAGAGAATTCTGCAAGTTACTTATCCCATATTTATCTTTCTAAACCAACTTTTGATGAGAAAACAATTAGACTACCAATGAGGATCATGCACTCTGGCATATTTATACTTGTGAAAAAGCTAAGACCATGAATTTTTTTTACTATAGAGAAAAAATGGCTGAAAGTTACAAGTTCAATCTTCATTCCTAAGACCTAGTGAAACATAAACAAATCATAAAACATATATGCAAATCACATTTTACTCCAGAATTATAACCATCAAGAAATTGTCCATTTATTAAATTTATTATATGTGGATGAACATCAGGAAAGGCCATTGAAATTTGGGTTGACTATAAGTATAAAAAATTAATAACTAGATAGAAATATGGTAATTAAATTATGACATTTGGCTCTTGGTTTTATGCCAAAAACCATATAATATACAGGAGGATTAAAATTAATTTTAAAAAATTAATAAAATATAAGATGGGATATTTATCAGTTACAAAGAAATAAAAATATTTAACACAAGAAAAGTCTCAAAGAGAAAGATTGACAGATTCTAATATATAACATTAAAAAACCTCTTTAGATAAAAACTAACAAGCCAAAGCAAAGCAAGGAAGATGAGTTTAGAAAAAATATTTTCATTAAACATGGAAAATAGTGATTATATACAGCCTACAAAGATGTAGGCTTTACACAATAAAGCCTGATAGGAAGAAATCAAGATAGAAATAAATTAATAGGTAATAATTATAGTCAAATTATAGGGGAAATATAGACAGTAAATGCACACATAGAATGATGCCTTGATTGTTATACTGTATCACGTTCACAATGTTATAAATATGTAGTATAGTTATTAAAACATGGTCTACAAATTTTTTACCAAAGTTATGATAGTGATTGCATCTGGGAACAAAGATGAGAATTAAATTGAAAAAAAGAACAGAGGAGATTTAAAATTTAAATTAACTAATATCATTATAGTCACAATAGCCATTATTTATTATTTACTATGTACTAGGCCTCATTCTAAATACTTGTCCATACTATCTCATTTGATTCTCATAATAACCCTGTTAGAGAATTATTAAAGCTATCTTCAGATTATATATGAGAGAAACAAGGGGCAGAGAAGTTATTTGCCCAAGGCCACAACACACAGTGAATATTCAAGTCATGATTTAATTATATTTATTAATATAATTATTAATTTATATATACATTAAATTATATTTATTTCTTTTTTAAATTAAAATTTATTTCACTTTAATTTATACAAGAAATTAGAATTAACAAGAGTAATTCATGCTATTTCAGATTTTTACATTACTTATAAATTTTAATACCTGCTAAGTATATCTTTGATAGTAATATATCTATATTAACTAATCTGAAATCATTGAGACATTGATTAGGTAGTTTGTAGTTAATGTATTTTGTTACAAGGAACTCTATTTTAAGCCAACTATGATAGAACATAAATAACAGTAAATTATGCATACTGTATGATTTTATTTTTATACATGTTTGATCATGGTAAAGAATCATAGCTACTGAGTTTTAAAGTGTATTTTAAAGTATTCAAAATCATCCTATGACTAAAGAACAATAAAATAAATGTTAAAAGACACAACCATTATAATTCACAACTTCAGAATAATAGAAATAGTTAATGATTGATTTTAGTTCTTCTAATCTTGGGATTTATGATACTTGGTAAATCAGGAGTTCTGAGAATCTTAAAATTTCCATGTATTTTAAATATAAATCTTCAAAGCATCTAGGAATATGTTACTTGGTATTCAAATATGAGAACTGAATTTAACCAAAAGTTTAGTTCATAATTCCTCTTTTTATTATATAAATTTCAGGTGTGCATCATTATAATTCAACATTTGTACACATTACAAAGTGACCACCACCAAAATTCTAGTCATCATGCATCATCATACAGCTGACCTCTTCCTCCATTTCACCTTCTCCCAACCCCTTCCCCTCTGGTAACCACTAATCTGTTCTCTACATCTATGAGTTTGTTTTAGTTTTTTGTTTGTTTAATATTTTTAGAGTTCACATATGAGTGAAATCATATGGTATTTGTCTTACTCTGTCTGACTTATTTCACTTAGCATAATACCTTCAAGGTCCATACACATCATCACAAATTACAGTATTTCTGTCACAAATGCATGCCAATTATGAATGGGGGTGCATATATCTTTCCAAATGAGTATTTTTATGTTCTTTAAATAAATACCCAGAGGTAGAGCTGGGTCATATGATAGTTCTATTCTTAATTTTTTGAGGAATCTCCATACTGTTTTCCAGAGTATCTGTTCAAATTTATAGTTCTACCAACAGTGTATGAGGGTTTCCTTTTCTCCACATCCCCTCCAACATTTGTTATTTCTTATCTTTTTGATAGCAGCAATTTTAATACATGTGAGGCAATATCTTGTTGTGGTTTTATTTGTACTTTCCTAATAGTTAGTAATGTTGAACATTTTTCATGTTCCTTTTGGCCATCTATATATCTTCTTTGGAAAAATATCTATTCATATCTTGTGCCTATTTTTAACCAGGTTCTTTTTCTTGTTGAGTTGTATGAGTTCTTTATATATTTTGGATATTATATTACATATATATGTGTGTGTGTGTATATATATATATATATATTATCCCCTTATTGGATATACAATTTGCAAATATCTTCTCCCATTCAGTAGGTTTCCCTTTCATTTTGATGATAGTTTCCCTCATGTGTAGAAGCTTTGTAGATTTGAAGATTTGTCCTGTTTGTTTATTTCTGCTTTTGTTTCCTTGCCTTTAGAGTCAGATCCACAAAAAACATCACTGAGACCAATGTTCATGAGGTTATCACCTATGTATTCTTCTAGGAATTTTATAGTTTCAGGTCTTTTATTCAAGTCTTTAATTCATTTTGAGTTCATTTGTGTGTATGGTGTATTGAAGATGCTGTCCTTTCTCCATTATATGTTCTTTGCTTCTTTGTTATAAATTAATTGTCCTTACATATGTGGGTTTATTTCTGGGTTCTAAATTCTGTTCATTGACCTGTGTGTCTATTTTTGTGTCAGTACCATAACATTCTGATTACTATATCTTTGTAGTATAGTTTGAAATCAGGGATTGTGACATCTCCAGTTTTGTTCTTTTTTCTCAAGATTGTTTTTGCTATTTAGAATCTTTTGTGGTTCCATATAAACTTTAGAATTATTTGTTATAATCCTGTGAAATGTGGCATTGGAATTTTGATAGGGATTGCATTGACTCTATAGATTGCTTTGGATAGTATAGATATTTTAACAATATTGATTCTATCAATCCATGAACATGACATATTTTTCCATTGACTTTCTTCTTCAGTTTCTTTCATCAATGTTTTTTATAGATTTCAAGTTACAAGTTTTTCACCTCATTGGTTAAATTTATTCCTAGGTATTTTATTCTTTTTTATGCAGTTGTAAGTAGGATTGCTTTCTTATTTTCTCTTTCTTATAGTTCATTATTAGTGTAAAGAAACAACCCAGATTTCTGTGTATTGATTTTGTATCCTGTAACTTAACAGAATTCACTGTTTTTTGATGGAGTTTTTAGAATTTTCTACATATAGTATTTTGGTATCTGCAAATAGTGACATTTTTTAATTTGGATGACTTGTCTTTCTTTTCTTGCCTTATTGCTGTGGCTAGGACTTCCAATACTATGTTGAATAAAAGTGGTGAGAGTGGGCATCCTTGTCTTGTTCCTGATCTTAGAGGAAAAGCTTTCAGATTTACATTGTTGAGTATGATGTTAACTGTGAGCTTGTCAATTATGGCCTTTAGTATGATGAAGTATGTTCCCTCTATACCCACTTTGTTGAAAATTTTGTCACATGCTTTTTCAGCATCTATTGAGATGATCATGTGATTTTTATTCTTCATTTTGTTAATTGTGAATGTTGAAATATCCTTGCATCCCTGGAATAAATCTTATTGATCTTGGTCTATGATCCTATTTATGTATTATTGAATTTGGTTTGCTAGTATTTTGTTGAGGATTTTGCATCCATGTTTATCAAGGATATTGACCTAGGGCTTCCCTGGTGGTGCAGTGGTTGAAAGTCCGCCTGCCGGTGCAGGGGACACGGGTTCGTGCCCAGGTCTGGGAGAATCCCACATGCCGCGGAGTGGCTGGGCCCGTGAGCCATGGCTGCTGAGCCTGCGCATCTGAAGCCTGTGCTCCGCAATGGGAGAGGCCACAACAGTGAGAGGGCCGCATACAGCAAAAAAAAAAAAAAAAAAAAAGGATATTGACCTGTAATTTGTGTGTGTGTATGTGTGTGTATGTGTGTGTGGTGTCCTTGTCTGATTTTAGTATCAGGGTAATGCTGGCTTCATAAAATGTGTTTGGAAAGTTTCCCACCCTCTTCATTATTTTTTGAAGAATTTGAGAAGAATAGGTGGTAAATTTTTTTTGAATCTTTTGCTAAATTTACCAGTGAAGCTCTCTGGTCCTAGATTTTGATTGTTGGGTGATTTTTATTTCTGTTTCAGTCTCCTTACTAGTAGTCAATCTATTCAGATTTTGTATTTCTTCATGATTCAATTTTGGAAGATATGTTTCTAGAAATTCATCCATTTCTTCTAGGTTGTTCAATTTTTGGTGTATAATTGTTCATAGTTGTCTCTTATGATCCTTTATTTCTGTAGTATCAGTTGTAACTTCTTTTTCATTTCTGATTTTATTTATTTGCAGCCTCTCTCCTTTCTTCTTGGTTAGTGTACCTAAAGGTTTGTCAATATTCTTTTTTTCCAAAGAACCAGCTCTTAGTTTCATTGATCTTTTCTATTTTTGTCTATTTCATTTATTTCCTCTATGATCTTTTTATTTCTCTTCTTTTACTAATTTGGGCTGTGTTCTGTTTTTCCTTTCCTTTTAGTTCCTTTAGATAGTTTCTTTGGGATTTTTCTTGTTTCTTAAAGTAGGCCTGTATTGCTGTGAATTTGCTTCTTAGAACAACTTTTGCAACATCTGTTAGATTTTAGTACATTTTATTTCTGTTTTAATTTGTCTCTGGGTTTTTTTTTTTAATTTATCCTTTGATTTTTTTTGATAACCCATTGTTGTTCAGTACCATATTGTTTAATCTCCATGCTTTTTGTATGCTTTCATATTTTTTCTAATTGATTTCTAGTTTCATATGATTATGGTCAGAGAAGATTGTTTATATAATTTCAATGTTCTTGACTTTATTGAGGCTTCTTTTGTGACCTAACATGTAATCTATCCTTAGGAATGTTCTGTGTGCCATTGAGAAGAATGTGTATTCTGTGGCTTTGGATGGAATATGTCAAGTTATATTCTGTATATATCAAGTTAATTTGATCTAAAGTGTTAAGTCCCAGATTTCCTTACTGATTTTCTATCTGGATAATTTATCTGTGATGTAAGTGGGGTGTTAAAATCCCCTACTATTTGTATTACTTTCAGTTGCTCCCTTTAATTCAATTAATATTTGCTTTATATATCTTAGTTCTCCTATGTTGAGTGTATATACATTTATAAATGTTATATCTTCTTGCTGTTACATCCCTTTACCATTATTTAATGTCCTTCTTCATATTTTATTACAGTCTTTGTTTTAAAGTCTATTTTGTCTGATATAACTATAGCTACTTCTGCTTTTTATTTCCATTCATGTGGAATATCTTTTTCCACCCCTTCACTTTCAGTCTGTGTCCTTTCTCCTGACTTGAGTCTCCTGTAGACAGTATATACATGTGTCTTGTGTTTTTGATCCATTCAGCCACTCTGCCTTTTGAATAACAAATTTAATCCACTTACATTTAAGATAATTATTAATAGGTATGCACATATTGCCATTTTGTTCATTGCTTTCTGGCTGTTTTTGTAGTCCCTCTCTGTTTCTTTCCTCATGATGCATTCCCTAGAGTTCCATCATTTTCCCGGACATGTTCCTTGTTGATTTTCAAATTCAGGTGTTTTGTGGGCTCTTCTGTCCTATATAGGATCTCATGCTTGGGGTACCTGATGTGGAGATTGAATACCTCTCCCTCATGGAAAAAAATCTGTACCTTTTTCATCTCTCTCAATTGTGGATTGCTGTGGCTGGGTGTGTCTATTTTTTAATTTTTTTTCCCTTAGCAAAACCATATTTTGGCTTCTCTTACCAATCTCAGTGCTATACTTTTATCCATAGTGGTGGAGGCTCTGTTCATCCAGTTTTCTGGCCCCTTTCAGAGATAATTATTCCATATGTAATTGTGGATTCGTTGTGTCCATGAAAGGAGGTAAGTTTAGGTTTTCTCCATACCACCATCTTGAATACTCACTCATTAATATTTCTCTTACAAAATAAAACTCAGTACTGGCAAATTTTTGGTGAAATTTCTTCATATTTTCAGTACTGATGATCTTGAAAATTAATACAGATTGTTTAGACAAAATTGTATCAAGGCATAGCAAAAGCTCTTAAAATGCTCATACACATTGATCCAGCATTTTCCCTTCTAGGGAAATAATTTAAAGATCAAAAATATTTTTGAGGTAGTACCTATAAAAGAAAACTTTGTAATCTACATTTCAATATACTGAGGTTCATAAACATTAAAATTATACAATGAAAGATACTTTTTTTTAGATCTTTAATTTTTTAAACATCTTTATTGGAGTATAATTGTTTAACAATGTTGTGTTAGTTTCTGCTGTATAACAAAGTAAATCCTCTATATGTATACATATAACCCCATATCTCCTCCCTCTTGCGCCTCCCTCCCACCCTCCCTTTCCCACCCTTCTAGGTGGTCACAAAGCACTGAGCTGATCTCCCTGTACTGTGTGGCTGCTTCCCACTAGCTATCTATTTTACATTTGGTAATGTATATATGTTAATGCTACTCTCTCACTTCATCCCAGCTCTCCCTTCCCCCTCTCTGTGTCCTCAAGTCCATTCTCTACGTCTGCATCTTTATTCCTGTCCTGCCCCTAGGTTCATCAGAACCTTTTTTTTTTAGATTCCATATATATGTGTTAGCCTATGGTATTTATTTTTCTCTTTCTGACTTACTTCACTCTGTATGAAAGACTCTAGGTCCACCCACCTCATTACAAATAATTCAATTTCATTTCTTTTTATGGCTGAGTAATATTCCATTGTATATATGTGCCATATATCTTTAATTTCTTTCATCAGTGTCTTATAATTTTCTGCATACAGGT
Source organism: Hyperoodon ampullatus (assembly GCF_949752795.1). Lineage (NCBI taxonomy): Eukaryota > Metazoa > Chordata > Mammalia > Artiodactyla > Ziphiidae > Hyperoodon > Hyperoodon ampullatus. The sequence goes on from NC_136914.1 coordinate 206,037,701, forward strand.
CTTTAGGCCTTTTCCTTCTCTTGTGTTTTCTGCCTAGAGAAGTTCCTTTGGCATTTGCTGTAAAGCTGGTTTGATGGTGCTGAATTCTCTTAACTTTTGCTTGTCTGTAAAGGTTTTAATTTCTCTGTCAAATCTGAATGAGATCCTTGCTGGGTAGAGTAATCTTGGTTATATGTTTTTCCCTGTCATCACTTTAAATATGTCCTGCCAGTCCCTCTGGCTTGCATAGTTTCTGCTGAAAGACTGGCTGTTAACCTCATGGGGATTCCCTTGTATGTTATTTGTTGCTTTTCCCTTGCTGCTTTTAATACTTTTTCTTTGTATTTAATTTTTGATAGTTTGATTAATATGTGTCTTGGCATGTTTCTCCTGGGAATTATTCTGTATGGGACTCTCTGTGTTTCCTGGACTTGATTGACTATTTCCTTTCCCATATTAGGGAAGTTTTCAACTATAATCTCTTCAAATATTTTCCAAGTCCCTTTCTTTTTCTCTTCTTCTTCTGGGACCCTGAATATTTGAATGTTGGTGCATTTAATGTTGTCCCAGAGGTCTCTGAAACTGTCCTCAATTCTTTTCATTCTTTTTTTTTTTTTTTTTTTTTTTTTTTTGCGGTACGCGGGCCTCTCACTGTTGTGGCCTCTCCCGTTGTGTAGCACAGGCTCTGGATGCGCAGGCTCAGCGGCCATGGCTCACGGGCCCAGCTGCTCCGCGGCATGTGGGATCTTCCTGGACCAGGGCACGAACCCGTGTCCCCTGCATTGGCAGGCGGACTCTCAACCACTGCACTACCAGGAAAGCCCCTTTTCATTCTTTTTAACTTATACTGCTCTGCAGCAGTTATTTCCAGTATTTTATCTTCCAGGTCACTTATCCATTCTTCTGCCTCAGTTATTCTGCTGTTGATTTCTTCTAGAGAATTTTTAATTCCTTTTATTGTGTTGTTCATCTTTGTTTGCTGTTTAGTTCTTCTAGGTCCTTGTTAAATGTTTGTTGTATTTCTCCATTCTACTTCTAAGATTTTCGATCATCTTTACTGTCATTACTCTGAATTTTTTTTCAGGTAGACTACTTATTTCCTCTTCATTTGTTTGGTCTGGTGAGTTTTTAGCTTGCTCCTTCATCTGCTGCATATTTCTCTGTCTTCTCATTTTGTTTAACTTACTGTGTTTGGGGTGTCCCTTTCGCAGGCTGCAGGTTTGTAGTTCCCGTTGTTTTGGTGTCTGCCCCCAGTGGGTGAGGTTGGTTCAGTAGCTTGTATAGGCTTCCTGGTGGAGGGGACTGGTGCCTGTGTTCTGGTGGGTGGGGCTGGATCTTTTCTTTCTGGTGGGCAGGGCCACATCTGTTTGGTGTCTTTTGGGGTATCTGTGAAATTAGTATGATATTAGGCAGTCTCTCTGCTAATGTGTGGGGTTGTGTTCCTGTCTTGCTAGTTGCTTGTCATGGGACATCCAGCACTGGAGCTTGCTGGCCGTTAAGTGGAGCTGGGTCTTAGTGTTGAGATGGAGATCTCTGGGAGAGGTCTCACTGATAGATATTACATGGGCTGGGAGGTCTCTGGTGGTCCAATGTCCTGGACTCAACTCTCCCACCTCAGAGGCGCAGGCCAGACTCCCGGCCGGAGCACCAAGACCCTGCCAGCCACACGGCTCAGAAGAAAAGGAAGAAAAAAAGGGGAAAAATAAAATGAACAGGTAGAACCCCTAACCAAATGGTGAAAGCAAAACTAAACAGACAGAAACACACAAAGAAACATACACACACACACGCATAAAAAGAAAACAAACAAACAAGAACGAACAGTCAGAACCCTAGGGCAAATGGTAAACGCAAACCTAGACAGGCAAAATCACACAATGAGACATACACATACACACTCACAAAAAGAGAAAAAAGGAAACAATATATATATATAAATAAAAAAAAATTAGAAAAGAGAGCAGTCAAACCAATAAACAAATCTACCAGTGATAACAAGCACTAAAAACTAAATAAGATAAAAATAAAAACCAGAAAACAATCAGACGCAGAAAGCAAACTCCAAGTCTACAGTTGCTCCCAAAGTCCACTGCCTCAATTTCGAGAACATTCGTTGTCTCTTCAGGTATTCCACTGATGCAGTGTTCATCAAGTTGATTATGGGGATTTAATCCACTGCTCCTGAGGCTGCACAGAGAAAATTTCTCTTTCTCTTCTTTTTTCTCACAGCTCCTATAGTTCAGCTTTGGTTTTGGCCCCACCTCTGCATGTAGGCTGCCCCCAGGCATCTGTTCCCCACCCAGATAGCAGGGCATTAAAGCAGTGGCTGGTTAGGGCTCTCTTGCTCACTTAGGCTGGGGAGGAGGGGATACGGTAGTCATAATTGGAATGCGGGACAAGCCTGTGGTGGCAGAGGCCTGCATGACGTTGCAACAGCCTGAGGAATGCCATGTGTTCTCCTGGGGAAGTTGTCCCTGGATCACAGGACACTGGCAGTGGAGGGCTGCCCAGGCTCCTTGGGGGGGTGTGGGTAGTGACCTGCACTTGCACACACAATTCTTGGTGGCAGCAGTGGCAGCATTAGTGTTTCCTGCCTGTCTCTGGGGTCCAAGATGATAGACATGGCTCGCACCCATCTCTGGAGCTCACTTAGGCAGTGCTCTGACTTCTGTGGTTGCACAGAGCAGTAATCCCCTCTCTTCACACACCCCACAGCAACAGTCTCTTGCCTCTTTGGCAGGTCCAGATTTTTCCCTGACACCCTCCTGACTAGCTGTGGTGCACTAGACCCCTTCAGGCTGTCGTCACGCAGCCAACCCCAGTCTGCTCCCTGTGGTCTGACCTCCAAAGCCTGAGCCTCAGCTCCCAGCCCCCACCTGCCCTGACTGGTGAGCAGACAAGCCTCTCAGGCTGGTGAGTGCTGGTCAGCACCGATCCTCTGTGTGGGAATCTCTCTGCTTTGCCCTCTGCACCCCTGTTGCTGCACTCTCCTCTGTGGCTCTGAAGCTTACCCTCCACCCACCTCCTGTCCCCATGAGTGAAGGGGCTCCCTAGTGTGTGGAAACTTTTCCTCCTTCACAGCTCCCTCCCAGAGGTGCTGGTCCTGTCTGTATTCTTTTGTCTCTGTTTCTTCTTTTTTCTTTTTCCCTACCCAGGTATGTGGGGGTTTTCTTGCCTTTTGGGAAGTCTGAGGTCTTCTGCCAGTGTTTAGTAGGTGTTCTGTAGGAGTTGTTCCACATGTAGATGTATTTTTGATGTATTTGTGGGTAGGAAGGTGATCTCCATGTCTCACTCCTCCACCATCTTGAAGGTCTCCCCACTACGGAAGATTCTTGAAGTATGAGGACATGTCATAATATTACTAAAATGAAAATACATTGACATACAAAATGAAAATGAAATATAATTTTAGAATTATGGGTTTGAATCATTTAAAACTTTTCTAATTATGTTATATATTTATTAAAAGACATCCAATGTTGCCATTTTTAAATATGTAAATACATTTTTTTTATTTTAGTATAAAATACAGACGAGTTGCAAAGTAGTACAAAATGTTCCTGAACACCCAGTACTCAGATTCCTATATTAACATCTTACATCACTATGGCACATTCATGACAACTAAGAAACCAATATTTATATATTATTTTTAACTAAACTCTATGCTTTATTCAGATTTCATTAGTGTTCCACCATTGTCCATTTTCTGTTCCATGAAACCATCCAGGATACCGTGCTATATTTAATTATTTCCTCAGGTTCCTTTGGGCTGTGATAGATTCTCAGAATTTCCATTGTTTTGATAATCTTGCTAGTTTTGAGAGCAATGGTCAGATATTTTATAGAGTGCCCCTCTATTTGGGATTGTCTGTTTTTTTTCTCATGTATAGACTAGAGTTTTTAGTTATTGGGGAAAAACCCAAAAAATAAAGTGCTATTCTAATCACATATCACAGATATATGCTGTTGATATGATTCATTCCTCATGATCATCTGGCTAAGGTAGTGTTTGCCTGGTTTCTTCACTGTAACGTTATTTCCCATTCTTTCCCTTTCACATTGTACTCTTCGGAAACAAATCACTAAGCATATTCCACATTGAAAAGATAAGGAGTTGTGCTTCTTGAGGGGAGAATATCTATGTGAATTATTGGTAATACTTCTATATGGTAGATTTGTCTCATCTCCCATTTTTAAATGTATTAAATTATTTATTTCCATCAACATGGACACATGGATATTTACTTTATACTGTGGTGGTTATAATACATTACTGCTTTTTCTATTCTGTTGTTCAAGGTGCTCCATCTTCAGCAAATGGGAGCTCTTTCAGGTAGCTCCTCTGTCCTTGTGACTTACCCCCATTACTTTGTTTTGTGAGCACTTTCTTACTCTCTGACAGACTAATGATTATAGCACTGGCCCCCTGAACCTGCACTCTCTACTTTAATATTGTGACAATATGACCCCCTTCTGTTTATACATGTGGTCAGAGAAGTTGGTCTATAGGTAAATGGATAAATGAAATTATACCCTCTGGAGAACTTTCCCGTCAATCTACTCCACCACTTTTAAATTATGCCTTAAATCATATGCCTTTGTCCTTTTAACTTATATGTAATGACCAAAAGTCATGTCTTTCTCAGCTCTACCATTGCACAATTATTTTATCACGAACTCTTAAAGAGCAAACACTCCTTTCTCCTTTAAATTTCCTTTGCCATCATATTACAGTGTTCCCATTCTTGTGCATGAATAATCCATGAATGAACTTCACATAAGATCTGACTCCTGACCCTTTCTGTATTCCATGCTCATTCTGGAAGAAATGCTTGACTAATATTCTCCACTATTAATTTTACGGTTTTATCTTTTGGCATAGGAAATATTCTGACCAATTTTAACATTTTGAGTAGAAGCAGTTGTCTCTGACTATATCCTTGGTTAAAGACTGGGGAGAGTAATTTGATAACAGACATGGTAAAAACTTGTGCTTTATTTCTTTTCTTTTTACTCAGACAGAAAATATTTCTATTTGGTCCTAGAGAATGTTGGATTTCACACTCCAAAACAAATAACAAAAAGTACTTGATTATTTTTTTCATTTTAATTGATTTTCAAAAATTAGTATAAATAAAATCACAGAGAAAATTAGATAAAATGCTCTTAGGAACTCTATTGCAGTACTGAAGTGTGTCTACTAGTTGCTGTTCTTAGACCAGCTCATCACATCCTGTCAAAGGTTAAGAAATAATTGTTTGGGCACTGAATAAACTGATAAGAAACACAAGTAAGGGAGATGGAAACAATATTGAAATGTCTAAATCCTATGTTATTTCTAAAGGTTAGGAAAGAATTCATATTTTCTTTCTAAATGTCAATTTAATCTGAATGACAGTAACCTTGAATAACATTTGAATTTAATGTAGAACTTTTGAAAATGAAACAATTGCCTAGCTAACTGCCTCTTTTACTTTTGGGTGAACTTCACGTTTGGCTTTCAGCTGATGGATAGCTGAAGTATCATTTACATTTGGAAATATAAACATAATATTTGGCAGTTATTAGATGAGAAGAGAGAAGATTTATTGTTGGCCAGTGATCACTGTGGGATTTCTAAGGCTCAAAGAGCTTGATAATGAATGGAGTTATACAGTTCATCTGACTGGATGCCTAATTAGAATTAGAAGTGACCAAGCCTTGAGCATTATTCTGGACATTCAGGATTTCCAAACGCTAGCTCTGTCTGTTGTCTCCAAATGGAAATACTTCTCTCAAGGCAAGTTTCAGAGAGGAGCTAAGTATGGCACAGAATTCTTCACAGTCAATATATAAGTGGGAAGGGTGTGGTAAGCCTGGGAAGACAATTGGCTAGTAGACTTTAACTTCCTGTTAATTCTAGGGATGAGCTGAATAGCTTTGTTTCAAATTTTTTACCTTGATCAGACTATCAGCTGAAGGGATCTGGATTCAGTATTATACAAACTGGACTCTGGGAAGAATCAGTAGTCAAAAACGTGGTGATCCAAGGGAAGAGTTTAGGGTCATAGCTGAGAGAAGATGAGGCCAAACAGGCAGTATCCCAGATACTAGATAGAGGCTGGTAGGAAGCAGGACTTGGTAGTACCTTGTATATTTTGACTGACCAGTTATTCTCTCAGTATGTTAAACACCTGAAATCACCACTGATCCCTGATTCTCGGGACTTGTCTAATGTTTGTCATTCTAGCATTCTAGTTTATTTTCTCTTATATTAATATTTCTGGAGATTGTAGGCATTATTCCTGACAAAGTATCTGCTAGAGTAACATTTTAAAATTCATGGGCTTGAGGGAATCCTCTTGATCCCTAATTGCTTAATAACTTGAGGTAAGAAACCTCCTTGCCACTTATTGGAAAATGATGTAATTGGACCAGATTCCCAAGGTCTTTTAGGGTTCTAACATTCTGGAAACAGAATTGCACAATACATTAAAAATTCTAAAACTTAAAAGACCGTAGATTTCAAAAATCCATACATGCCCAGGTAAACAACTTTTCTAACAGATATTTTAAAACAAAAAGGTGAATGAAATTAAATTATTTGAACATGGCATTAGCAAAAATCTCCTCCCTAAATAAGTCAGCAGCTCTTTTTATATATCAGATAATAGTCTTTCAAAATAGTTCCTTCAACTGCCTTTGCTCTATGTTTCAAACAGAATGTTCATAGTTTATGTATCTAGCCCTATAAAGTACATTGATATTAAAGTTATACTCAAGATCCAGTTATCTTTTAGTCTGATTTCCTTTTCAGTGCAGATAGAAAATGTATAGGGCCTATTTCCGGCCCTATAAAGAAAATGAAACACCAAAGTAAGAACAGAATCCCTGATTCTATCCATGCAAAGTTGCTAGAATAAATAGCCATTTCCCACTCACCTACCTATTGCACAGTCAAAATCTCCAAACTGTCTTAGGTCAGCTCTTCCTAACTGCACATTCAGAGAAGAGCAAGAATCACATGATAAGGCACTATGTTATCACCACCAAACTTTATTGGAAGTGAATTATCAAGATGACCTTCACACATTCTTTATTAGATATTTATCAATGACAAATATGCATTGCTGATAGATTCTCAAATGGATTCAACACATCTTTCATTCTTATCTCTTTTGATATTATCATATCTCATCAATGTCCCGTCTTCTCTATGTACTGAGGCATTCAGAACATACCAAGATGATTACATCATGTGATTTTCTTTTCTTCCTCTGAGTACTCCAAATTCCAAATCTTACTAACTGCCCTATCCCACCAAGAGGAGAAGAATATCTTGGGGCTTAGTCTGGTCTTCTCTTGGGGACATTTGAGTTTTCCTAACATGCTTGCAGTAGGAAGGGATCTGTGGGTTCAGATTGGAATGGATAGCCAAGCAGCTGTAACTTCTCCTCACTGAATATTAATTGCCTGTCATCTAATTTGCACAACTCTGCTTGTCATGGTTACTTTCTTAGCAAGCCTGATGTCAAGAAACTGTTGCTGGTCATCTCCCCTGAGTAAAGAAACCTAGGCTCAGAATAAAAATTAGGATCATAATGGATCTCAACTGTCTGAATCTTTGTATAACTTGGTATTCAAATTGACTTAGAGTTTAAGGGTTTCACTTGAGCTAGTGCTGGCAGAAAGCCATCTATGGTTTGTTCCTCCTTCCTGGATTTTGCCTGCCCATATAGATTTACTGGCTAGTTATAGTCTAATAGAATTCTTAGAAATAATTTGTAACAAATTGTCCAATTCTTGCATATTCTGTAATACAATTCTATGTTTTTTTGTTTGTTTTGTTTTGGTTTTTTTGCTGTACGTGGGCCTCTCACTGTCGTGGCCCCTCCCATTGCGGAGCACAGGCTCCAGACGTGCAGGCCCAGCGGCCATGGCTCACAGACCCAGCCGCTCCGCGGCATGTGGGACCCTCCCAGACCGGGGCACAAACCCACGTCCCCTGCATCGGCAGGCAGACTCTCAACCACTGTGCCACCAGGGAAGCCCAACAATTCTATGTTTTGATTGCTTGTCCAGCTACCAATGTTTTTGTGGTGTTTAACAGTGTCATGAGATAGAATGTCACCAGCCTGTTCTTAAGGCTCAGTCCCAGGTGAATATAATTCCAATGATATAGAAATTTTTCTTGGAGATATAGCTCTTACTGAATTGATCTACCTGTCTTTTAAGATTAATAAGCTATTTTAAGTCCTTAAGCCTCTAAAGGTAATTGAGATTTTTTTTTAGCTTTGTACACATCTACTGTTCATATTACAATGTACTATTCAAACAAGAAACTGATGTAATGGAAAGAAAATGGTTTCAATTAAAATATAAAACATCAGTCCTTTTAAGGCCTTATAGGTAGATTGGTGTGGAGGGAAATCCTACATTGACAATTTCAGGAGGTCTGAGTTTTATGGTTGTACTATCATCAATTAGCTTTACAGAAGTTCTTCAAAAAAAGGAACAAAAGGCCCAGGGAATTAAACTCTTTCCCCCAAATCGTATAGTATTTTGGAAATACATAGAATTAACATGGTGACCTGGAAAGAGCACAGGTCTTAAAACTAATCGCAAGTGTCTATCAACCCATGTTTTGTTAGGTCTGTTTGCCCTCAGAACAAAAGTAAATTGTCCCTATTCTCTCTGCCTTGGCCAATATCTTGACCAGCAGCATCATAACTAGCTTCAGCTTCTGATAGCCAGTTCTTTTGTAGTTCCATCTTCCACTCAGTAACTTAGGTACAACACTGCCTGTCTCCTTCATTTTGTCCCTTTAGCCTAGGAGTGAGAGTCGCCTCCTGTTACTGCCAACCTCTAGGGTACCTCACTGCCCTCTGACCATTTGCTACCTGTGTGATCCATTTCTTGTGTTATAAATGATCTCCATTTCTGTTTTCCTAGTGGGATCATACCTGATACACTAACTTCATGATTTTGAGCAAGTTATGAAAGGATTTTCTGATTCAATCTTTTTTTTTCCTTCCTCACTTTAAAAATGGAACTAATATTAGTTTTTTATGGTACTACTGTGAAGAGAGATAATTCTCTGATATATAATTGGAATTTAATAGCTCATAACTGATTGTTATGATGGTGTTAGTTTTTGTTAGTTATATATGCTGTTGTCACTAGAATGAAAATTAACACTTAAGTTTCTAAGTGATGTGGGTTTTTTTCCCCTGTCACATCACTGTTGGGTCCAAAGAAGCAAGACTGTTTTTCCAACCATTTTATCATTTGAAAGCTCAGTGAAATTGATGCAAGCAGGCAAGCTTGTATATATTTTTTCCACCAATTAATTCATCTGTGAACCTTAAATATTTGGGAATACTGCTTGTAGATAATTTAGGGTATAGAAAATTAATCAAAGTCATCTATATGTTATGTATACTAAATCCTAGAGAAATCTGTTATCTACATGGAGGAATGTGGACTTTTGTGAAAAGGGATAAAACTTATTTCATTCTCTTTCAAAAGTTCTAGAAAGCAGTATATAATGATATTTTCCAAGTGAATTTTTCTCAGTCTGCTCTGTTTACTACATGAAATACCAGCTCATCACTTTACCCTGAAGGATTTTAAGCTCTTAAATGTCAGCATCTAAGGTGAATGAGAAACACAGGTCACATTGTGTAAAAATACCTGTTTCTAAGAGTCTAAAATAGTGTAACACCATGCAACTCATCCACTGGAAGACAACCCCTCTTCAGCTGAGTACTTAAAATACTCCCATTTCCCTGGTTAATTTGAGTAGACTGGCAAATTTTTCACCAACATCATGGAGTGGAAAGATCAAAAATGTTGAAATCAGGAGAGCTTCGATTCTAGTTTGTTATGCTGCTTGTTAGCTGTGTGATTTGGGGCAGTTCCCCTATCTAAGCATCACTTTCTTCATTTGTGAAAAGGGACTAATAGCTCTATAGGAAGCACATGGTGGCAACAGTGGCATGTCTTCAAAAAACTGGAACTGGAAATAATCTTTCTCTCTGAGAGCTAAGTAATGAAATCAACTCATAATCATCTCAATATTAAGTACTCTGGCTGTGAAGACACATAGAGCTTGATTTTTACTCTGACTTCTCTGCATAATATTTTGTGTTCTTGAGGAGGGATTTTTAAATTCCTTAAGATCAGTTTCCTTATCTGTAAGGCAGGGATAAACAAAAAGTATCTATTTCAAAGGTTGTTATGAAAATTAAATTAAAACAAGAAAATATTTGGTACAGTACCTGGTTCATGACAAATTTAAATATCAACTCACTGTTGCTGTGATGGTTTACAATAGAGATGTTCAAAATTAACTGTCTTAAGGAGACTCCTGGGCACCAAAATGAGAGAGTAACTGACTGACAATATGAACATACCAAGAGAAAGGCTGTGACAATCATAAGGAGAAAGATTATCAGTGAAGGAATAGATATAGAAAAAGTGAGTGACAGGGTAAAACATTGGCAATGAATATTCAAACTGGTCAGCAGGGGAGGATACCCTAACAGATTGAAGTTAATACCTGGGCTGCCTGGCAGGCCCATCAGAATTCAATGCTATTAATTATACAGCCTACATTATAACTTCCATTTTCCATTTATCAGCTACTGATCACCAAGCATATTTCTGATACTTTGGCTTCTGTGTTACGAGTCTACAGTGAGACAATCCTGGTTAGACTGAAAGTATTGTCAATTGATCCAGAATTTGACATGTCCCATGAGTAATTGACAAGTTGTCATTATGGTTTTACATACTGATTTAGTTTGTGTTTTGTTAGCATGAGCCAGCATCTTTGAATCCGAGCAACTGAGACTCTAATGAGGCTATCAGTGGAGACAGCTGGGGTTGAGATCAATTGGCATAAGCCATCTGGGCTTGACATTTATTAACTATTGAATATTTGTCAGATTAATAGAACTCTGATCATAGGTTGTTATAAAAATTAAGTGTTTCAAAACACATAGCATAATACATAAGCAGTAAATATATGCTATTTAATAAAGTAACAACAACAAAATTGTGATAAAATGCTTGAACCTTACCAATAGAAATACTCTGTGCTTGGGATGAGAGAAATGAAGGAAGACAGTCTTTGGTATCTACTTTTTCTGTTTTCTTAAATTTTTCAAAGAGTTCTCTGCAGATAAGCAATGTGGTCATTGCCAAAAGATAATATATCAATATTTTAAGCTTTTCTTCCTCATAAAAATGTAACTATGCTGATCCAAATTCACTCTTTTATTTATTATTTCAGTCAATACATCATCAAATATGTGGCTTAGTCCTTTATAACTCAAAGAATACATGTTGGATGAGAAGTAATATCATAGGACACTGAGACTGTAAAAATAATGATATAATACTGCTCTTTCAATAGTCAACCTAGGAGGGAAGAAATATGGAATAAAATTCTTATAAAATGTAAATAAACAGAAAACTACAATATAATATGATAGGTTCTATAATAGAAGAATATATTTACTATTGTGAAAAAAAGTGAAAAATAAAAGGCAGGAACACAATGTAACATTTGAACTGGATATTAAGACAGAGTGATGAGCAGGGATAGGACAGATATTCCAAGGAAAGGAAGTGGCAAAAAGAAGTGGCATATACCTAGGTAGAAAGTTCTTAGAGGGCACCAAATGTTTGAGATTAGCCATAAGTTAAGGGTTTTTATAGCGCTGCATTTTCAGGCAAAAACATCAGGTGAAGGTAGAAAAATAGGGCAAGGTAAGATTTACATGGGCTTTTTCTACATCATGCATGCTAAGAAGTTGAACATTTATCCCACAGATAGTGATGTACCAGAAAATAGTTTTTTAAATACTGTCTATAACACTTTATTTTTATTATGCCTAGATATTATAGCTGACTATGCAAAGGCATGTACAGGAGAGGAAACAAAAATTTTGTTTTTGTTATTTTTCTCTTTGTATTGCCCACATGGGAATAATATTGATGAATTTAATCTTATTATCACCATTCTTTAAGCAAATAAGACTAACCAAAATTGTGGTAACACAAGGATATTAACATGATCATCATTTATTACTATCTTAGCATTTAGCGTCAGCTAATTTGTTCATTCCAAACAAAATGGAGCAAATTGCAATGAAAGATTATAAAAATATCCAGGAAAAGTCAATTGGATTTGTTATAGTCTATGCAATAGAGTCAGGAAAAAAAACAGATTAGATATAAAGCAATGAACCATTCAACTAATGGGAACATAACATTAGATACAATCTGTCTGGATAATTTATGTAATTTTTAACATTTATACCCAAATTAGAAAGTTAAGTAACCAAAATACCTCTACTTTCATACTAGTCTATTAGAAAACATTGGATAACACAGAGAAGATTCTCCAAGAATATCTCTTCACAATCTTTTGCAAAAGCTACACTCCCTATTGCCATCATTAACCTTGGCTTTCAACACTTCAACACATGAGATAAATAGACCATGTGAATTTAGAAGTGATAATTGATTAGACTAGTACCCTTGACAGGAAGACCTTGAATGGTAGTTGTGTATAGATCTCCTTTTCTCATATAAAATTTCTAAATTATCCACATATATTGTTCTGCCTGATTGACTTCTTTTGCCACACAAAGAAAAAGCCATTCATACATGTGATTTGGAAAACACAGTGGCTATTCTGATAATTAACCACTCTCAGGCAATGTGGGATTCAATTAAGCAAAGCAGTCCTCCAACTAAAATTTAAGAATGATGTCCAGGCTCGAAAAAAGTTGTTTCGAGGAAATAATAAAAGAGAAATGGGACAAAATAGAAAGAAAATGCTGATTATCAACCATAATATAGAAAGGGAAATGTGATTTGTTCGAATGGTTTAGATCTCTGTATGTGTGAAGTTTCACTCAATATGCATTTCAAAGGACTTAAAAGTAGAAAGAACTGAATAGTTATCAAAAATGTGTAATGTAAAATGGAGTCCATTGCCATTAGTAAATTCTTACTTCTTTACTATAATCACAGGAAAATGTATAGAGCCCAAGATCCCACACTATTACCATTTGAGGTCTCACACCATTGTGGAGAAGAAAATAAACTCTCCTGCACAAGACACACTACAGATGCAAGGCAGAGGTTAGCTTCCTGCTATGGTACAGGTGGAAAGAATGCTGACAGAACCCATCTCCAAGGCCCAGGAACAGAGGGCATACCTAACACTGAGGCTGGACCAGGACAAAACTGAACCTGTCTTCCATTCTCAATTTGGCAAGCATTGAACAGCAAGCAAGAGGAGTTTACTACTCCTAGAAGGCTAAAGAGCATACAAAGATACACCCTATAAGCAGAGATGTACAGAGATGGCTGAGAGACAAGGGTGTGGCAAAAATATAGAGAAGAACTCTTTATCTATCACAGCCGCCTTTATAAATTCAAGGCATAATTAAGGAAATTTGAAGTTCTTGGTGCATGGAAGGTAAGCAGAACAACAATGAAATCTACTCAGCTAAATTCCTGATGAGATTGAGTCAATCCTCTACACTTATTGATTGAGAAAAAATGGGTATATTTTCATATAAATAATATATAGATATTATGTATGTAATACTACATACCTTAGTCTCAAATATACTTCATATTATACAATGTATGGCATTCGATCAAAAATTAAAAGACAAAATAGAAAACAAAAAATAAAAACTGCATTGTCAAGAAAATAAGGCAACAAATAAGGAAGGACCATATTTAGAGATGACCTAGTAACTGGAGTCATCAGACAGACACTTTAAAATAACTATGATTAATGTTTAAAGATCTAGTGGAAAAGGTGCACATGCATGGGAACTTGGGGAATTTCATCAAAAAAAATGGAAACTAAAAGATTCATATAAAAAATCTTATAAAGATAAGTAGAAGATATATCAGAAAAAACAGAGAGAGAGAGAAAGGAAGTGTGTGCAATAGAGAGAGAGAACAGAACACAGCACTTAAGAGCTGAAAAGCAATATCTAACAATTTACCATATGTGTAATTAGAATTCCAAGCAAAGGAGTAGAAAGACTGAAGCAGAAAAAAATAGAAGAAATGAAAAAAAGAAGAACAAATGAAATCCAAAACAAACAGAAGGAAAGAGATAATAAAGGTAACAGCTAAAAAATCAATGAAACAGAAAACAAATAAAAATATAGAAAATCAGATCGAAAGTGCAGGAATGGAAAAAGCTATTTCATACAAATGGAAACAAGAAAAGCAAGGGTAGCAATACTCATATCAGACAAAATAGACTTTAAAACAAGAATCTATAACAAAAGATAAAAAAGGACATTATATAATGATAAAGAGATCAATATAAGAAGAGAATATTACACTCGTTAACATATGCACCCAATACAGGAGCACCTAAATATATAATCCAAATATTGAGAGACCTAAAGGGAGAAATTGACAACAATATAATAATAGTAGGAGATTTTAACACCCCACTTACATCAATGGACAGATCATCCAGCCAGAAAATCAACATGGCAACAGCGGTCTTAAATGACACAATAGACCAGTTGGACTTAAAAAGCTCTTTATTTCTTTCTTCCCAGGCTGTATACCTTTTATTTATTTTTCTTTGTTTTGTTTTGTTTTGTTTTGTTGCTTTAGCTAGAACTTCCAACATGATACTGAATAAGAGTAGTGAGAGTGGGCATCCTTGACTAGTTCCTGATCTTAGTGGGAACATAACTAGTTCTTCAACATTAAGTGTAATTTTCTGGTAGATTTTAAAAGTCAAGTTAAAGGTGTTTCCCTCTATTTGCAGTTTGCTGGTAGTTTTTATCATAAATGGGTGTTGTATTTTTTCAAATGCTTTTTCTGTATTTTTTATATGATCATACATTTTGTTTCTTTAGCTTGTAGATGTGATAGATTACATCAATTTATTTTGCAGTGCTGAAACAGCTTTGCATAATGTGGATAAATCATACTTGATCATGGTATACGTTCTTTTGCTAATATTTCGTTGAGAATATTTGCATCTGTGTTCATAAGACATACTGGCCTGTAGTTTTCCTTTATTTTAATGTCTTTCTCTGGTTTTAGTATTAAGGTAGTGCTTGCCCCATAGATTGAATTCAGAATAGTTCCCTTTTTTTGTATTTTCTGGAGCAGTTTGTAGAGAATTAGCATCACTTCTTTAAATATTTTGAAGGATTCATGAGTAAACCCATCTGGGCTTCTTATATTCTTTTTGGAAGATTATTAATTATTGATTCAATTTCTTTAATAGCTATAAGTCGATTCAGATTATCTATTTCTCTTTGTGTGAGTTTTGGTAGATTATATCTTTCAAAGAATTGGTCCATTTCATCTAGGGTATCAAATTTTGGAACATAAACTTGTTTTTATGTTCTTTTATTATCCTTTCAATTTTCATGGAATCCGTGGTGATAACACCTCTTTCATTTATGTTATTAACAATTTTTATTTTTTGTCTGCTCTTTTTTTTGGGGGGGTTGGTTTAATTTGGCTAGAGGTTTTTCAAGTTTATTAATCTTTTTAAGGAACCAGCTTTTATTTCATTGATTTTTTTCTCTGTTGGTTTTCTTTTTCAGTTTTATTGATTTCTGCTCTATTTTTATAATTATTCCTTGTCTTCATCTTACATTGAATTTAGTTTTCTCTTTATTTTCTAGTTTTCTAAAGTGGAAGCTTAGATTATACATTTAGATCTTCTTTTTAGTTATGTGAATTTGATGGCTCTACTTTCACTCTAAGTACTGCTTTCACTGTATCATAAATTTTCATAAAGTGTATTTTCATTTAGTTTGAAATAGTTTTAAAATTTCTCTTGAGACTTTTTGATCCAGGTGTTATTTAAAAGTGTGTTGTTTAATCTCCAAACTTTGGGAGATTTTTCTAGCTATCTTTCTGTTATTGATTTCTGGCTTAGTAACACTCTGGTCTGAGAACATACTTTATATGATTTAGCTTCTTTTAAATTTGATAAAACATGTTTTATGTCTCAGATACTAGTATATCTTGGTGAATTCCATGTAAATTTGAAAATAGTGTGTATTCTGCTGTTTTAAGATGGAATATTCTATTTATATTAATTATATTCAGTTGATTGATCATGTTGTTCAGTTCAACTAAATCCTTGCAGATTTTCTGCCTGATAGATATGATAATTACTAATCAATGGGTGTTGTCTCCATCCGCAACTATAATAGTGGATTTGTCTATTTCTCCTTGAAGTTCTACCAGCTTTTACCTCATGTATTTTGGTGCTCTGCTGTTAAATGCATACACATTTAGAATCGGTTTGTTTGCTGGAGAATTGATTCCTTTATCATTATGTGAATTCGCTTCTTTCACCCTGAAAATTTTCCTTTCTCTGAAGCCTGCATTGTCTGAATTTAATATGGTTAATTCAGCTTTCTTGAGATTTGTGTTAGCATGGTGTATTTCTTTCCATCCCTTACCTTTTTTTTTTTTCTTTTGTGGTACGCTGGCCTCTCACTGTTGTGGCCTCTCCCATTGTGGAGCACAGGATCCAGACGCACGGGCTCAGTGGCCATGGCTCATGGGCCCAGCCGCTCTGCGGCATGTGGGATCTTCCCGGACCGGGGCACAAACCCGTGTCCCCTGCATTGGCAGGCGGACTCTCAACCACTGCGCCACCAGGGAAGCCCCATCCCTTACCTCTTAATTTGTGTATTTATATTTAAAGTAGGTTTCTTATAGACAACACGTAATTGGATCTTGTTTTCTTTTAAATCCACTCTGTGTATTTGGACACTGATATTTACAGTGATTATTGATGTAGTTGGTTTAATATCTACCTATTGGTAAATGTTTTCTGTTAGTTGTCTTTTTATGTCTTTTTTCTTTTTACTTTTTGGCCTCCCACTCTTTTTCTATAGTTTTAATGGAGCATTTTATATGATTGCATTTTCTCTCCTTTCTTAGACTATAAATTATAATTCTTTCTCTAACTTACTATTTTTAAATGTTGAGTAATTATTGACATAGAAACAGCAGTAGATATGTAATGTAAATAAATTGATGAGTTTGGAAATAAGAATATATTCATAAAACCATCACCACAGTTAAGGCCATAAACATATCCACCACCTCCCAAAGTTTTCTTCCATCTCCTTTATTATTATTTGTGTGTGTATGATAAGAACACTTAACATAAGATTTACCCTCTTATCAAATTTTAAGTATACAATAAGGTATTGTTAGTTATAGGTACTATGTTACATAGTAAATCTCCAGAATTTTTCTATCTTAAATAACTGAAACTTTGTACCTTTTAACCATTTTCTCCCTATTTCCCCCTCCCATCAGTCATGTTAACCACCATTCCCCTTTCTGCTTCAACAAGTTTGACTATTTCAGATTCCGCACATAAGTGAGCCCATACAATATTCCTTTTTCTGTGTCTGGCTTCTTTCACTTAGCGTCATGCCTTCAAGAATCACACATCTTGTTGCAAATGGAAGGATTTCCGTATTTTATTTTTTATTTATTTATTTTTAACATCTTCATTGGAGTATAATTGTTTTACAATGGTATGTTAGTTTCTGCTGTAAAATAAAGTGAATCAGCTATACATATATGTATATTCCCATATCCCCTCCTTCTTGCATCTCCCTCCAATGTTCCCTATCCCACCCCTCTAGGTTGTCACAAAGCACAGAGCTGATCTCCCTGTGCTATCCGGCTGCTTCTCACTAGCAATCTATTTTACACTTGGTAGTGTATATATGTCCATGCCACTCTCTCACTTCATCCCAGCTTACCCTTCTCACTCCCCATGTCCTCAAGTCCATTCTCTACCTCTGCATCTTTATTACTGTCCTGCTCCTAGGTTCTTCAGAACCTTTTTTTTTTTTAGATTCCATATATATGTGTTAGCATACGGTATTTGTTTTTCTCTATCTGACTTACTTCACTCTATATGACAGACCCTAGGTCCATCCACCTCACTACAAATAACTCAATTTTATTTTTTATGGCTGAGTAATATTCCATTGTATATTTGTACCACATCTTCTTTATCCATTTGTCTGTCGATGGGCATTTAGGTTGCTTCCCTGACCTGGCTATTGTAAGTAGTGCTGCAATGAACATTGGGTGCACAGGTCTTTTTGAATTATTGTTTTCTCTGGGTATATGCCCCGTAGTGGGATTGCTGGGTCATATGGTAATTCTAGTTTTAGTTATTTTAAGGAACCTCCATACTGTTCTCCATAGTGGCTGTATCAATTTACATTCCCACCAACAGTGCAAGAGGGTTCCCTTTTCTCCACACCCTCTCCAGCATTTGTTGTTTGTAGACTTTCTGATGATGTCCATTCTAACTGGTGTGAGGTGTTACCTCATTGTAGTTTTGATTTGTATTTCTCTCATAATTAGTGATATTGAGCAGCATTTCATGTGCTTCTTGGCCATCTGTATGTCTTCTTTGGAGAAATGTCTATTTAGGTCTTCTGCCCATTTTTGGAATGGCTTGTTGTTTTTTTCAAATTGAGCAGCATGAGCTGTTTATATATTTTGAAGATTAATCCTTTGTCTGCTGATTCGTTTTCAAATATTTTCTCCCATTCTGAGGGTTGTCTTTTCACCTTGTTTATGGTTTCCTTTGCTGTGCAATAGCTTTGAAGTTTCATTAGGTCTGATTTGTTTACTTTTGTTTTTATTTCCATTACTTTAGGACGTGAATCAAAAAAGGTCTTGCTGTGATTTATGTCAAAGAATGTTCTTCCTATGTTTTTCTCTAAGAGTTTTATAGTGTCCGGTCTTACATTTAGGTCTCTAATCCATTTTGAGTTTATTTTTGTGTATGGTGTTAGGGAGTGTTCTAATTTCATTCTTTTACATTTAGCCATCCAGTTTTCTCAGCACCACTTATTCAAGAGACTGTCTTTTCTCCATTGTATATCCCTGTCTCCTTTGTCATACATTAGTTGACCATAGGTGTGTGGATTTATCTCTGGGCTTTCTCTCTTGTTCCATGGATCTGTGTTTCTGCTTTTGTGCCAGTACCATATTTTCTTGATTACTGTAGCTTTGTAGTATAATCTGAGTTCAGGGAGTCTGATTCCTCCAGCTCCGTTTTTTTCCCTCAAGACTGCTTTGGCTATTTGGGGTCGTTTGTGTCTCCATACACAGTTTAAGATTTTTTGTTCTAGTTCCATAAAAAATGCCATTGGTAATTTGTTATGGATTGCATTCAGTCTGTATATTGCTTTGGGGAGTATAGTCATTTTCACAGTATTTATTCTTCCAACACAAGAACATGGTATAGCTCTCCATCTGTTGGTATCATCATTAATTCCTTCATCAGTGTCTTATACTTTTCTGCGTACAGGTCTTTTATCTCCCTAGGTAGGTTTATTCCTAGGTATTTTATTCTTTTTGTTGCAATGGTAAATGGGAGTGTTTCCTTAATTTCTCTGTCAGATTTATCATCATTAGTGTATAGGAATGCAAGAGATATCTGTGCATTAATTTTGTATCCTGCTACTTTACCAAATTCTTTGATTAGCTCTAGAAGTTTTCTGGTAGCATCTTTAGGATTCTCTATGTATAGTATCATGTCATCTGCAAATAGTGACAGTTTTTCTTCTTCTTTTCCAATTTGAACTCCTTTTATTTCCATTTTTTCTCTGATTGCTATGGCTGAAACTTCCAAAACTATGTTGAATAATAGTGGTGACAGTGGACATCCTTGTCTTGTTACTGATCTTAGAGGAAATGGTTTCAGTTTTTCACCATTGAGAATGATGTTGGCTGTGCATTTGTCATATATGGCCTTTATTATGTTGAGGTAAGTTCCCTCTATGCCTACTGTCTGCAGGGTTTTTATCATAAATGGGTGTTGAATTTTGTCAAAAGATTTTTCTGGATCTATTGAGATGATCATATAGTTTTTATCTTTCAATTAGTTAATATGGTGTGTCACATTGATTGATTTGCATATATTGAAGAATCCTTGCATTCCTCGGATAAACCCCACTTGATCATAGTGTATGATCCTTTTAATGTGCTGTAGTATTCCGTTTGCTAGTATTTTGTTGAGGATTTTTGCATCTATGATATTGGATCAGTGATATTGGCCTGTAGTTTTCTTTCTTTGTGACAACATTGTCTGGTTTTGGTATCAGGGTGATGGTGGCCTCACAGAATGAGTTTGGGAGTGTTCCTCCCTCTGCTATATTTTGAAGAGTTTGAGAAGGATAGGTGTTAGCTCTTCTCTAAGTGTTTGATGGAATTCACCTGTGAAGCCATCTTGTCCTGGGCTTTTGTTTGTTGGAAGATTTTAAATCACAGTCTCAGTTTCAGTGCTTGTGATTGGTCTGTTTATATTTTCTATTTCTTCCTGGTTCCGTCTCATAAGGTTGTACTTTTCTAAGAATTTGTTCATTTCTTCCATGTTGTCCATTGTATTCACATATAGTTGCTTGTAGTAATCTCTCATGATCCTTTGTATTTCTGCAATGTCAGTTGTTACATCTACTTTTTCATTGCTGATTCAATTGATTTGAGTCTGCTCCCTTTTTTTCTTAATTAGTCTGGATAATGGTTTATCAATCTTGTTTATTTTCTCAAAGAAGCAGCTTTTAGTTTTATTGATCTTTGCTATTGTTTCCTTCATTTCCATTTCATTTATTTCTGATCTGATCTTTATGCTTTCTTTCCTTCTGCTAACTTTGGGGTTTTTTTGTTCTTCTTTCTCTAATTGCTTTAGCTGTAGGGTTAGGTTTTTTATTTTAGATGTTTCTTGTTACATGAGGTAGGATTGTATTGCTATAAACTTCCCTCTTAGAATTGCTTTTGTTGCATTCCATAGGTTTTGGGTCATTGTATTTTCATTGTGATTTGTTTGTAGGTATTTATTGATTTCCTCTTTTATTTCTTCAGTGATCTCTTGGTTATTAATTGTGTATTGTTTAGCTTCCGTGCGTTTGTATTTTTTACACATTTTTCCTGTAATTGTTATCTAGTCTCATAGCATTGTGGTTAGAAAAGATATTTGATATGATTTCAATTTTCTTAAATTGACCAAGGCTTGATTTGTGACCCAAGATATGATCTATCCTGGAAAGTGTTACATGAGCACTTGAGAAGAGAGTGTATTCTGTTGTTTTTGGATGGAATGTCCTATAAATATCAATTAAGTCCATCTTGTTTAATGTATCATTTAAAGCTTGTGTTTCCTTATTTATTTTCATTTTGGATGATC
The DNA here is from genome assembly GCF_949752795.1 of Hyperoodon ampullatus. NCBI lineage: Eukaryota > Metazoa > Chordata > Mammalia > Artiodactyla > Ziphiidae > Hyperoodon > Hyperoodon ampullatus. The sequence continues at coordinate 206,058,927 of NC_136914.1, forward strand.
TGTCCATTGGTGAAAGTGGGGGCATATAGTCCCTTGCTATGATTTTGTTACTGTCGATTTCCCCTTTTATGGCTGTTAACACTTTCCTTATATATTGAGGTGCTTCTATGTTGGGTGCATACATATTTACAATTATATCTTCTTCTTGGACTGACCCCTTGATCATTATGTAGTGTCCTTCTCTGTGTCTTGTAATAGTCTTTATTTTAAAGTCTATTTTGTCTGATATGAGAATTGCTACTCCAGCTTTCTTTTGATTTCCATTTTCATGGAATATATTTTTCCATCCCTTCACTTTCAGTCTGTATGTGTTACTAGGTCTGAAGTGGGTCTCTTGTAGACAGCATATATATAGGTCTTGTTTTTGTATCCATTCAGCCAGTCTGTTTCTTTTGGTTGGGGCATTTAATCTATTTACATTCAAGGTTTTTATCAATATGTATGTTCCTATTAACATTTTCCTAATTTTTTTGCATTTGTTTTTGTGGATTTTTTCTTCTCTTGTGTTTCCTGCTTAGAGAAATTTTTTTAGCATTGTTGTAAAGCTGGTTTGGTGGTGCTGAATTCTCTTAGCTTTTGTTTGTCTGAAAAGGTTTTGACTTCTCCATCAAATCTGAATGAGAGCCTTGCTAGGTACAGTAATCTTGGTTGTAGTTTTTCTCTTCATAACTTTAAGTATATCCTGCCACTCCCTTCTGACCTGTAGAGTTTCCACTGAAAAATCAGCTGATAACCTTATGGGGATTCCTCTGTATATTTTTTATTTTTCCCTTGTTACTTTTAATATTTTTCTTTGAATTAATTTTTGTTAGTTTGATTAATATGTGTCTTGGTGTGTTTTTCTGAGGGTTTATCCTGTATGGGACTCTCTGTACTTCCTGAGCTTGGTGACTATTTCCTTTCCCATGTTAGGGAGGTTTTCGACTATAATCTCTTCAAATATTTTCTCAGACCCTTTCTTTTTCTCTTCTTCTTCTGGCACCCCTATAATTCGAATGCTGGTGAGTTTAGTATTGTCCCAGAGGTCTCTGAGATTGTCTTCAATTCTTTTCATTCTTTTTTCTTTATTCTACTCCTCAGCAATTATTTCCACCATTTTGTCTCCCAGATCACTTATTCATTCTTGTGACTCCGTTATTCTGTTATTGATTCCTTCTAGTGTATTTTACATTTCAGTTATTATGTTTTTCATGTCTATTCTTTAGTTCTTCTAGATCTTTGTTAAACATTTTTTATATTTTCTCAATCTGTGCTTCCATTCTATTTCCAAAATTCCGGATCATCTATACTATCATTACTCTGAATTCTTTTTCAGGTAGATTGCCTATTTCCTCTTCATTTATTTGGTCTTGTAGGTTTTTACCTTGCTCTTTCATCTGTGACATATGTTTTTGCTATCTCATTTTTTTTTTAATGAGTGGGATTGTGTTCCTGTTTTACTGGTTGTTTGGCCTGAGTCTTCCAATACTGGAGTTTGTAGGCTATTGGGTAGATATGGGTCTTGGTGCTGATGTGGGGACCTCCATGAGACCTAACTCTGATGGATATTCCCTTGGGTCTGAGGTTCTCTTAGTCCAGTGGTTCGTGCTTGGAGCTCCCACTGCAGGAGCTTCCCCCCAAATCGAAGCTTGCAAAGCAACATCCTGTAAGCTGCATTAGGTGGCCAAAAAAAAAAAAAATATATATATATATATATAACAAAGTAAAAAGTAAAATTAGACTAAGAAACTAACAGGTATGTTAGAAAGAATGTAAAAATAAAAATGTAGATGAACCAGCAAGTGGAAGGTACATCAGTACTACAATAGTAAAAAAGTGGAGGAGAGAAAAGAAAAAAAAAGAAGGGGAAGACCTTGGCTGTGGAGAATGGGGCCTGAGCAAGGGCGAGGTTTGTGCCATGGATGGGGCCAGTGCTCAGTACTCACAGGGCTGGAAAAGGCCCTGGGGTCTGTGAGGGGTAGGGCTTAGGCTTAAGGAACAGAAGGGGCCCAGGCATGCCCCCGACCCCTGGTCTCAGAGGGCAGGGGATCTCACCTGGGAGCCCAGCATCCTTCCTGGGCTCAAGTGGGCAGGGCAAACGCCCTCCTCTCCTCTCCTGCTCCTCAGTCTGGGGTCTGTGACCATCCCTCCCACCTGCCTCTCCTGAACCCCCTGACCTTCCTCCTATGTCCCCAAGTACCCACGCAGACTGGAGGGCCCTTGGAGGGCAGGGGATTGGCCTGCAAGCTCAGCAGGCTCCCTGTGACAGAGTGGGTGGGGCAATCGTCCTCCACTCCTCTCCCACTCCTCTCACAGGGCCCCTCTTGCCTGCCTCTCCTGATCCCCCAGCCTCCTTCATGTGCCCTCAAGGACCCATGCAGCCTTGAGTGGCCTTGGAGGGCAGGGGCATGGCCATTAGTATTTTTGTGAGAAATGCCTATTCAGTTCCTTTGCCCATTTTTAAATAGGATTATTATTATTATTATTAATTTCTTTTTTACTGTTGTGTTGTATGAGTTCCTTACATATTTTAGTTATTAGCCTCTCTTTAGATATATGGCTTGCAAATATTTTCTCCCATTTTATAGGTTACCTCTTTACTTTGTTGATTGTTTCTTTTGCTGGGCATAAGCATTTTAGTTTGATTTAATCACACTTGTTTATTTTTGCTTTTGTTGCCTTTGCTTTTGGTGTCATATCCAGTAAATCATTGTCAAGACTAATGTCAAGGAAGTTTTCCCTGTGTACTTCTAGGAGTTTTTACAATTTCATGTTTTGCATTTAAGTTTTAATCCATTTGATTTGATATTTTTCTGTGTGGTAGAAAGTATGTGTTTAATTTCATTCTCTTTTTTTCTTTCTTTTTTTTTTTTTTTTTGCAGCTGTATATCAGCTTTTCTCAACACCATTTATTTACGAGACAATCCTTTCCTCGTGGTATAGTCTTGATATCCTTGGTGAAGAATAGTCACTCATATATGTGTAGCTTTATTCCTGGACTCTCTATTCTCTTCAATTGGTCTATTTGTCTGTTTTTATGCCAGTATCATGCTGTTTTGGTTACTATGGCTTTTTAATTTAATATCAGAAAGTGTGATGCCTTCAGGTTTGTTCTTGCTCAGCATTGCTTTGGATGTTTGGGGACTTTTATGGTTTCATATGAATTGTTTTTATTTTTTTTCTATTTCTCTGAAAAATGCTATTGGAAGTTTGATAGAAAGTGAATACATAGATTCCTTGGGCATTTTTGACATTTTAACAGTATTCATTTTTCCAATACATGTACACAGGATATCATTCCCTTTATTTGTATCCTCTTCAATTTCTTTCTGCAGTGTTTTTCAGAGCAAAGATTTTTCACTTCCTTGCTTATATTTACTTCTATGTATTCTTATTAATGTTATGTTCAATGGGATTGTTTTCATAATTTTTTTTAGATAGTTCATTTTTGTGTGTGTATGAGCACAACTGATTTTTGAATGTTGATTTCATATCCTGCAACCTTACTGAACTCAGTTATTAGTTTATTGGGTGGAGTCTTTAGTGATTTCTATATATAACATCATTTCATCTACAAACAGAGACAATTTTACTTCTTCCTTTCTGATTTGAAGGCCTTTTATATATTTTTCTTGTCTAATTGCTCTGGCTCGTATTTCTAATACTGTGTTGGAGAGAAGTGGTGAGAATGGGCATCCTTGACTTGTTGCTGATATTAGAAAAAAAGCTATAAGTTTTCATCACTGAATGTGATGTTAGCTATGGACTTCTTATATACGGCCTTTATAACATTGAGATACATTTCTTCTATGCCTAATTCAAGAGTTTTTATCAGGAAAAGATGTTAAATTTTCAAAGTCATATGAAATGGTCATATGATTTTTTAACCTTCATTTGTTAAGGTGGTGTATCACACTTAATGATTTGCATAAATCAAACCATCCTTGCATCCCAGGGATAAATCCCACTTTGTCAATAGAGTATGATCTTTTTAATGTACTGTTGAATTCAGTTTGCTAGTATTTTGCTGAGAGTTTGCATCTATTTTTAACAGGAATATTGGCTTGTAATATTGTTTTCTTGTAGTATACTTTTCTGGCTTTCTTCCGTAATAATGCTGGCCTCATAAAAGGAGTTTGTAAGTGGTCTCTCCTTTTCAACTGAAATGAGAAATAGACAACAGTACAACAATAGTAACGGACTGCAATACTCCACTTTCATCATTGGCTAGACAAAATGGGCCTAACAGACATACACAAAATATTCCATCCTGCAGCAACATTCGTCTTAAGCACACATGGAACATTCTCCAGAATACATAAAATGTTAGGCCACAGAACAAGTCTTAACAAATTCAAGAAGATTGAAATCATATTAAATCATATTTCTGACTATAATGGTATAAAACTAAAAGTCAATAACAGAAAAATAATTAGAAAATTCAAAAATATATAGTAAAAAACAATACACATGAATGATTCTCAAATGCATTACACTAAGTGAAAGAAGCTGGATTCAGATGTCTACACAATGTATTATTTTACATATATGACATTAGGAAAAGCAAAACAATAGAGTTGTAAAACAGATTAGTCATTGTTAGGATTAGAGGTTAAGTAGAGAATTAAGTATAAAGGGAAACAATGAAACTTTTAGGGGTAATAGGAATGTTTTATGTCTTGATGGTGGTCATGGTTACAAGACTGTCAGAATTAATTGATTTGTAATCTGAAAAGCATGAATTTTACAATATGTGGATTTTACCTCACCAAATCTTAGTCAAATACACACACACATGCACAAATATACGATTATTGGATACTGTACTCAGGATTTGTAATTTAGTAGATCTGGGTGGGGCTCAAATTTTCCATTTATAATAGGTTCCTTGATGATGCTGGTGCTCCTGATCTAAGGCCACACTTTGAGAACCATGACTTTAGAGTAATGCTTCTGAAACTTAAATACATGCTGAATCATCAGAAGTGCTCTTAAATTATGTACATTGACTTAGTATTGGAAGGGAGCCTGAGATCATGTTTATCCAACAAGCCCTACTGCTGTTGATCCTTGTGCTGTTGGCACATTATATATAAGGTCTTAGATATTTTGTGGTTGTTAGCCTAAACTCCTAATAGAAACTGAGGTTCATAGAATGCTAAGTAACATCCACTGAGTGAGAAATCAAGGACTGATGCCTAATTCTCTGATTCCTAGTGTGATGTATTTGGCTGATGTAAGGATGATTACAAATTTAAAACAAAAGGCTTAATCCTTCTTGTTGAAAGTAAGAGAAGAGACTTCACCCCACTCTCTTTTCTTAGAACATTTATTTTAGAAAGCTTGTAATGGAAAGTTCTTTCTCTGGTTGAAATGTACTGTAAATTTTTAAAAAGCTAAATAATCCTCTTACCAGCTTTAGGATCCAGAAATATCTCTTTAAGGACCTGGGAACCACATCTTTCAAATGTAATCATCAAGGAAGATAACACCCTTACCTTGCAGTTTCTATGTGAGGGTAGTAGCCTACCTTTAGTGGGGCTGATGTCTTTCTCCCAAATTACTTTCTGTCATAAAGCTATAAGAAGTTTATTTTTCCTTTGGAAAAAGATATTTAGTTAGCACAGATGGCCACCCCAATGACCAGGTGGATCTAGGGTAAACTATGTGTGACAAGTAGTGCTGTCAAGTCCTCCTACTTGGGACTAGTTATTGTTTATCTTGAGAGCATGTATACAATGGGTTGTATCTGCTTGGCTTTATAAAAAAATGAGATTTTTTTTCTCTGTCTTTGCAGTCTCCTTATTGAATTACCTGTGATTCACATCTGGCGTAATGCTTATTCAATAAAAAAAATTTTTTTGGAAGCCTCTTTGAGGAGAGTGGTTTTCTGAATTGGGAGGAGATTTTATTTTTAATTAAATTTCTCTAACACTGAGTACATCCCTCCTGTTTGTCAATAAAACCCTACTGGTAAATACTTCTCCATGAAAGTGGAGACTAGATACTAAGGGAGAACAAAAGGGAAATTGAAAAAATAAAAAATAGAGAGGTCAGAAAATGCACCTCAGTCATTTTCACTAAATAAGTAAATACATGAACATAAAAATAAAGAAACAAGCTGACAAATACATACATACATATAAGTGAAAACTGGTATGGAAAGAGAAAACAAAATAGCCCTTACACTTTTTAGAGCACAGTGAGAAAAACAGGTCTCTTTGAAGTAGGTGTGTTTCCCCTTACATTCTTATCTTTAACTCCCTACAGGAGGTAAGGGATAGGGAGATGGAGTGGGAGAATGACTCCCAGATTTGTTGTAACTGTCACTTGATGTTTCCTAAAATGGCAGCCAAAATATAAGTACCCACTTATTTCAAAGGGTCTCCATTTGGGAAAACAGGTATTTACTCTTTAAAAATGATCTCTAAGGGTATTTGATTTTTTTTTCTTCATTCTCCTGCTTCAGGAACTGTCAAGTGGGTCTAATTAGTGCACTTCATCCTATCATTGGAGAGTGTGGACTTTGCTATTGAATGCTGAAATACGAATTGGACTATTCAAAGTGAAAATTCCAGAAAATTCTAGACCTCCTTGAAGAGGTCTATTTCTGGAGAAAAAGACATGATGAATCATTCCAAACTGCAAAAGAATGCAGCTTATGGAGAAATGTCATCTGATAAGATTATAATTCGAAGAAAATACTTTTTTAAATTTCAAGGATAGAAATATTAGATTACTTCTCCAAAAACTTAACTCACTAAAATGGATATTATTATCAGTAATATCTCAGAATTTTACTAACCTCAAATTAAAAGAGCAAAGATTTATAACAAAGCTGTAATCTTATAGAAATACAATAAATGCATAAATGAACAGTTTATTAAAGAAAGAATACCAAATTATAGAAACATTTCAAACATAAAAAGATTGACTAGGAGACTCACCTAAGTCTACACCATTCAGCTCTCTCCCCAACATAAGACAATTACATGCTGATCACTGCTCTCTACACAATTGCCTATGGCAAAGTCCAGGCTACTTGGGCTGTTCACACGTCCCTCTACAACCTGACCCCAATCTTTCCATTTGACCCTATCACCAAAACTTGAACTCCTTACCAAGGGTTCTCAAACTTTAGCATGTGTCAGAATTACCTGGAGGGTTTGTTAAAACACAGATCCCTTTTTGATGATAGCCATTCTGACAGGTGTGAGGTGATATCTCGTTGTGGTTTTGATCCCCATTCCCCTGATGATTAACAATGTTGAGCATCTTTTCATGTGCCTGTTGGCCATCTGCATTTCCTCTTTGGAAAATGTCTATTCAGGTCTTCTGCCCATTTTTAATTGGGTTGTTTGTTTATTTTGATGTTGAGTTGTAAGGATCTGAAGTTTGTGGAAGTACATCTATGGAGTGTTTTCATGTTAACAAAGGAAAGAATCCAGAGTCTTGCTTGGTAGAAGTAACAGGTGGCTGATGAAAGCATTATAACACTCCAATATGTTAATAATATAAATTCTCTTCAACCACTTATTGAAAGTGAAATCTCTTGCTGGTTTGGTACAACTACTTCTGGAAGGTTCAAGGCCTCAGAGAGACTCACCATGTCATGAAGAAGCAACGAAAGTTGTATTGATATTTAACTAAGTCAACCTCCCCTGAACCATGGCGATGGTTCTTTAGAGTGTAGGAGGGACAGTTGAAGTTTCAGGTAATGGTGGTGTTTCAACTCATGGTTGCTGAAGGTAAAAGTAAGTGAAGTTAATTGTGCAGTTCTATCCAAGGTGAGTGTGGTGGAAGACAGTCCTCTTACATATCAGGTGGTCTTTTCTGTGGTGGGCCGAATTACCTGAAGATATGTAAAGATAATAAATGCACTTACTGACTGTGCTGTGACTGTGAATTTTATTAAAATAAAGTGTGCAATTGAACTTGTTGAGTCTTGGCACAAGTCAGCTATTTTTTTCCAATTCTATTGAGGAATAATTGACAAATATAATTATATATATTTTTAAAGTATATGACATGGTTTGTTAACATTGTGGAATGATTATCAAGATCAAGATTATTAAACATGTATTACTCATACAGTTAATTCTTTCTTGTGTGTGTGAAGTGAGAAGGCTTAAGATCTATGCTCAGCAACTTTCAAGTATATAATACTATATTATTAACTATAGTCACCATGCTGTATGTGAGAGTCTCAGAACTTATTCTTCTTGTAATTGAAAGTTTGTACCCTTTGACCTATATCTCCCCATTTCCCCCTCTTCTTCTCCTAGCTCCTGGCAACCACCATTCTATTCTCTTATTCTCTATTTCTATAATTTCACCTTTTTTAAAGATTCCACATATAAGTAATACCATACAGTATTTGTCCTTCTCTGTCTGGCATAATTCACTTAGCATAAAGCCTTCCAGGTTCATACATGTTGTTAGAAATGGCAGGTTTTCCTTTTATATAGCTGAATAATATTTTGTTTATATACACAAACTCCATTTTCTTTATCCACTCATCTTTTGAAGGATATTTATGTTGTTTCCATATTTTGGCTACTGTGAATAATGCTTCAGTGAACATGGGAGCACAGATATTTCTTCAAGATTCTGATTTCATATCCTTTGGATATATACTTAGTAGTGGGATTGCTGGATCATATGATAATTCTATTTTTAATTTTTTTGAGAAACTTCTATATTCTTTTCCATACAGCTGTACCAATTTACATTCCCACTAACAGTGTTTAAATGTTCTCTCTTTTCCACATTCACACTAACATTTGTCTTTAGCTATTTAGTGCTGCATGAAAAAAAACCACAATATATTAGAAACATAAAATGATAGAGATTTTTTTCTTAGTCTGGTGTCTGTGGACCAGATAAGTTTCAACTGATCTAACCTGGGCTCTTTTTAGCTTGGCTCCTAGTTCTGGGTTGGGTCCAATTCTTCTCCATGTGTCCTCATCAGCACTGAATGGCCAATAACCAAGGCATGTTCTTCTCATGGTAGAAAGGTAAGGGGAAGAAGAGACATGAGATGTCTCTTAAGGCCCCAGATAAGAACTTTAAACTGTATTTTTACTTACATCCCATTACCCCAAATCACTTACATGGCCAAGCCCAACATTTTTGAGATGGGGAAACACATTCCTCCCTTGATGGTTGAAGGAAAGAGTAAATATTTGCTCATTAATAATCTAATCTTTCACAGTCTCTAAATTAGTATTTTCAGTATTGCTCTATCAGTCTACCACCATTCAAATTTTGATGGCAGAATTCCCTTGCTTTGCTGCTTTTGGCAAATAAATGAATAAGCATGTTCAATATGGTTTTAATTTATTGGTAATACACATAATCACTTTTTTTCTTTCCATTCACTAAGCATTTATGCATGTGTGTGTGTGTGTGTGTGTGTGTGTGTGTATTACCACCAACAGGGCACAGCTATCCGTAACCCAGGAAATCAAAACTGAGTCATGTAAATAGTAAACAGAGAACTAGCATTTTGGAATTTTGGAATGCTAAATATCTTAAAATAAAGATATTGTATTCAATAATTACTAGAGAGGAAGAAATTAGAGAATAGAGTTTAAGTCATTTATACAAGTTCCCCAGCTAATTAATAGCATATCCATGACCCAGTTTATTACCTTTTCCACTCTACTATACTTTCACGGCCTTTATGAACTTAGCGACTTTACGTTTAGTTTTGCACATGCACACCTACACACAGTACTAAGAAGAAAGTAAAGATAGTACTGCTTCTGAATTGTAATGATATTTATTGGGATCCTGTATCTTCTATGATTAAACTCTGGATTTTGCATTAGTTTGGATTCAATGAGAACATAGAAGAGTGTGGAAAATAAAAATTGAAATATCATCTGTATGACAGATAATGTTGATTGGGGAATGTGACTTATTTCTGAGAATAAACAAGCTTTCTAAAGTTTTCTCCGCCCTTGACTTAAATCATTAGCCTCACCCATCCCCCAGTGTGGCTTTGGGACAGCCCACATAAGGAAAGATGTGAGTTCTGTAGAGAGGTTCTGAATCATTAAACTTAAATGGTCAAGGGAGGAGAGTGAAGTAAAGAGACTGAATCTTCAGTGCTCACTGCCTTATAAGAAATTAGCTCTTCCTAACTGAGAAAAGTGTCCACTCACGGTGGGTAGTTATATGTGGAGAAGTAAGGTAGAAGTGTACTTCTAAGCCATGTGTGTTGCTCTTGGGAATTTCCTGCACATGGAAACATTAGTCTGGAGATTAAGAATACCATTCCAATGCTAGCTAATAATTATCCCTTCCACTAATTTCTAGCCTTGAAGCACATGTTTGGCTGTCAATGTGGAGAGTACAATAAAAGCCACTTGCTCTCACTTATGTGACTGTAGCACTATGATTCTCAGGCCTTTTTTTTTTTTTTTTTTTTTTTTTTTGCGGTACGTGGGCCTCTCACTGTTGTGGCCTCTCCCGTTGTGGAGCACAGGCTCCAGAATTGCAGGCTCAGTGGCCATGGCTCACGGGCCTAGCAGCTCCACAGCATGTGGGATCTTCCCGGACTGGGGCACGAACCCATGTCCCCTGCATCGGCAGGTGGACTCTCAACCACTGCGCCACCAGGGAAGCCCTCAGGCCATTTTGATTAGTAATGGGTATTGGTCTCTGGCACTAGGCTGAACCTGGATCGCGTGACGTATGCACAATAGCACGTGACTGCACTCATTCAGCAGCAAATGGAAACTCCCTTTATGTTTATTCTTATCATCTGGGTTCCATTTGATGTTTCCTATCTTTGCCTGTCTTTTCATCATCGTAGGCAATGAAACCCCAAGGGAGAATTCTACAGCGTTTCATAAGGAAAGGAAAGTTTTCTCAGAGTATAGAAATTGGAGCTATACCTCAGAAGTTGTGAGTTCTCTGGATTGCCCTGCCAGTAAATGGAGGTATTCCATTTGTCATCAATGTGTCTTTCATGCAGATACAGCATTCAAGGTGAAACAGGATCATTTGGCAGAGCCTCATGGATTTGTTTACTGACTTGATGTCTTGATTTTCTCTCTCTCCTACCCCTTCTGGGGAAATCTGCTTACAAGCTCTCTTCTTCCAAGCACTAAAATGAGGTCCAAGTGTATAAACTTACAAGTGCTAAAATCTTTTCACTTTCGTTTATGTTTACTCAAATAAGTATACAAACCAAGTAATGGCGGTGTTTGCTATTCTAACACTGTTATTTCGCTCTACTGGCCAGGGCCAGTTATTTATTTTTTTCTCCCAGTGTCAAAGATGATATTGGTCAGCGGAATAGTTTAGTGTTCAAAAGCCTACTCCAACCCCAGTGAAGTTTCTCTTTTTTTCCCAAGACTGAAATCTAGAGATTTTGTAATTTATTCCTGAATTTTAAGAAGACTGAGGGCTGTGGCTAAAAAAAGGCTTTATTGGCTACAGGAGGAAACCATCTAATTCTAGAGACATCTTGGCAGCTTAGCAGGTAAGGTGTTTTTGGTAACATCTGGCAGATCATGAAAAACTCCAAATTTCTTGGCAAGGAATCAGTGCTCTTTATAACTAGGTTTATTCCTTCTTTTCATCCTCATTTTTTTCTCCATCTTTTCTTAGTGGGTACACTTGCCATTCCCCAAACACAGCAGGTCATTTGACTTCCCAGTATATTTATGTATATACTGGTCTATCTCAAAAAATCTGAAGCCCTTCTCTCTCTCTCATGCCCACTTGGCAAACTTCAACATAATCTTTAATACCCAGTTCAGTGTTAATTCCTGTTTTCTTCCTGTATAAAATTTCCCATTCTCTCTCATCTTCAGGCAAGCTTGATTTTTACTTTAGTTAGCTTTTCTGGAATTTATCATTTATCTCTATTATCACTTTGCTTGTATTATAGGGATTTGGATATCTCTGCTTCTTTCATTAGATTGTGAGCTCTGGAAAGACAGGTAGAGTGTCTTAATCTCTTTTTTCCCCAGCAAAACCCAGTTCCTGATGCATAGCATATATTCAGTATAGGTTTGTTGAATTAAATCAAACACAAAACAATGTCGTATAAATGAGTGCATGGACAGATGAATAATCACTGCTGAGATGCACAAATTTTTGAGTCACAAGAGGGTCAATCACTTCAGAGAGGCTACTCGGCAAAGTACTATATCAATCAGGGACCTATTTTCAATTGGATGGTGACAGGTTTACTTTCTGGCTGTAAGGATATGAAATATGTTGTATGTATAATTTATTGTGTTTCATAAAAACTGAAGCCCAAATTCCCTGCCAACAAAAGATACATTTGCAGAGCATCAAATGAACTAATATGACGGATGCTTACAATGAAATACTTTAATGCAGATAATGTTATTGGGAAACTTCTGTCAGTTGAAAAATTCCAAAACTAACATAAATGTACTTTTAGATTTGTCCCAACTTTTAGAGGAGAGAAAATGTGTTGCAATTTAGGCTGAGACAGAGAGCTATAAATGTACTGTACGTGAAGGAAATAAAACCCAGGTTTTCCTATGGGGCCTGCCAAATATCAAAATTCCCACATTATCTAGAGTGAGAAAACAGTAATTTTTTTTATCTCAAAGGATATAATGGAGGAACTTAGTATATAACTTTATATACATCCTCCATGACTTTCCATCTTCCCAGTGAAACTTCTGTCCCTTGCTCTCAATCCTCCCTCCTCTAAGAAGGAGGGAAAAATACTTACATGCACAACTTGGTCTCAGGATCTGCTTTGGAGAAACCCAGGCTAAGACACCTATGCAACAGTTGATATTTTTAAAAATGAAGTATTTCTTCTTTTAAATTTTTGTTTGTGTTTATATCTTCTCAGATCCTTCATTTGAATCTATTCTCAACCTGTTCATGGAGATGTTTTCAATTTTGTTTTTTAAACCAGAACTCCCACAAAGGTCTTTCATAGGGGTGCACTTATTCAGGGTTGTGTTCATCACTGAGATAACACTGACAGTTATCTCCTTTCTTCTTGGAGATTGGACCCTATTCATGTTGCCCTACAGTGCTGAGTTAACTCTTGTACTGAGATTAGATTCTGCCCCAGGATGAGTTATAGGAAACTTTTAGATTGGAAATTGTTATCCTCATCAAGGTCTTCCTAGTTACAGTGACATCAAAAATATTTTGTACTGGATGATCCTTAGAACAGTTTGTTAGAATCTGTATCTTAGGGATCTTCTAGTTGAAAGAAATACATAAAGCACCTACTATATTTCCGTTATTCTTGGTGGGACTGTGTTAATGCACTCTAGATAGCTTAAGTTCAAGGTGAAATAGATCTCCAAAGGTGACAGTTTTCACCTTTCTTATTAAATTGTACTGAAGGAAACTCTTATTTATTTGAAATGTATTTGTATAGAAAAATATAAATATTCAATTTGATGTTAATGTAGCAGCACTTTGGCACTCTTTTATTGTTGATGATGATGTCTATATTAGGAAAAATTCATCCTAAGGGTGGGGAAGTGGCAGGTACTCCCCTCTCCACAACCAAGACCCCCCATTTCCTTTCCTTCAAAGGGACTGAGATAAGGCATTATGCTTTAAAGACTGAGCTCCTCCTAATCCTAAAAAGGAAGAAAAAAAATACTCAATCACTAATGATTCAGGTTTTGGTTCAAATGGGAAAATTTTAAGAAAATAGAAAAAAATGGGTCTTTTTTGACAAGGGATAAATTCGTGTAATAGGGAACACTTAAGTGGATTGGAGAAACATTTTTTCAGCAAGTGACTTTTTAATTGGGAGTGGGGGGTATATTGGACTCAACTAGGTTGACTGGGGCCTTTCAAGGGTGAGGTTACAGAGTGTTACTCCATTTTAAATTCCTACCAGCAGTGTATGAGATTTTCTATTAGTACACATCCTAGCCAATGCTTGGCGTTCGTACTCTTTTTAATTTTAGACAGTATAATTGACTTGCAATTGTATCTCATGGTTGCAGTTTATATTTCTCTAATGATTACTGATGCTGAATATCTTTTCATGTGCTAATTTGGCACCCATATATCTTATTTGGTGAAGTAGCTATTCAGATCATTTGCACATATTTTCATTGGTCGTCGTCTTATTGTCCAGTCTAAGATTTCTTTGTATATACTAGAAATAACTTCTTAGTCAGATATATGTTTTACAATTTTTTCTTGCTTTTTCAATTCTTTAACAGTGTTTTTATTATTATATTTGTGAAGAAAACCATGTAAAATATGGTTAGGAACAGTGAAATATGATGTTTAAAGCAGGATAATATTAACTCTAAGTAGACTTTAATAAGTTAAAGTTGCATATTGCTAGCCCTGGGGCAATCACAAAAAAATTAGAAAGAAAGGAGTTATAGCTAAAAATCCAATAAAGAAAATAAAATGAAACATTCTAAAATTTTTATCACCCTCAAAATCAGAAAATGAGAAACAGAGAAAAAAATAAGAGATGGCACAGAAGAAAAAGAAAATAATAAAATGTATACGTAAACCCAGCCATGTCAGTAATTATATTAAATGTTAATGGAAGAAAAATTATAATCTCAAGGTGAAGATTATTGAACTGGGTAGAAGTAAAAAAGCAAGACAGAAAACAGATGTGTCTATAAGGGACACACTTTAGATAGAAAGATACAGGCAGGTTGTAAAAATGAAATATATGTACCTGCTATCAGTAAGTACACAGATTTGGCATGAGCATATCAATATCAGACAAGTAGACTTCAGGACAAAAATATTACTAATCATAAGAAGTATTATTTCATAATGACAAAGAGTGAGAAATCTGACTGATATAAGATCTTAATCGTGTTTACATCTAATAACAGATCCTCAAAGTAGTTAAGAGAAAACTGACAGAAACTAAATGGAGAAAAAAATTAAAAATCACAATGAGAGATTTTAACCCTTCTCCCTCAGTAATTAATAGAATAACTTGAAAAATATCAGTAGTAAATAGAGGAGGTCTGAACAATATTATCAACCAATTTGACCCAATTATTGACACTTACAGAATAACATACCCAACAAATGTAGAATACATAGCTTATTTAAGTGTACCTGGAACATTCCCAAGATAGTCTGTATAATGAATCATAAAACAAACCTCAAAAGTTGAAATAGTACAAGGTATGTTCTCCAACTAATATTATTTTAAGTGCTATGAGTATTGTGTGCCAATCATAAGTCCTATTTCATCCTCAGTCCTCTTTGCTAGGAGTCTGTGAGGATGCAATTTTGACCATCATACCATCCTCTATAAATGTAGTCAAATCAAATGCATTAGGATTTATGTTAGTTTGGGCAAGAAAGACCAGAAAGCTGGATCAAGCTAGGTTTAATAAGAGATCCAAAAGAAATGAGGCTCACTGGTAAACTTTTGTATCACAGCATTGCACACCAGCTTATACACACACAATTCCAATGGGCTCCTTTTTCATCTGCGGAGAAGCTGTTGTCTTATAAACTGCTAGGTTTCAACAGTTGCCTTTTCCTCTACATTTGAGTCAATTTTCATAATGCTTTTGAGTGTATATAGGAAAATCTGATCAAGCGCTCAGATTTCTGTGCTGGTCTGTGTTCATAGGTACATTGAAGCTTCCATGAATACTCAATTTATTCCTGACAGATTTATTCAGTGTCATCAACTAAAATCGAACATATCTTGCCAGGCTTACCCAATTACATCAGTAATACTCCACTCCATGCACTGAACAAATCTATTTTCTGATTTTGCAGAAAGGCGTATGTCACTTAGACACAAAAATTCATAAAACACTCAACTTTCTGAATCCAATTCAGTGTCTCTCTAAATTGCATTTGGGCAGTCTCATGGGAAATGCATTAGTGTAAAAACAGACTTTGGAAATAGGCAGGGATTTTTATGAGGTCTTTCTATCATATGTTCTGCCTGTAATTATTTTCTTAGATTATTTTTCCGTTTCTATTCACCACATAAAGTCCCCCAATTTGGAATTCCATGTGAATATGTGTATATAGTTGGTGACTCTCAGAAATGCAGTCTGTAAAAGTAGACCAAGTCATAGATTGTTAACGTTAGATGAGTCCCTGGAGACTAGTTGACCAATCTTTGCCATTTCTGAGTTGAGAAATGAAGGTCTGGAGAATTATGGAGACTCATCTAACCAGTACTGCAAAGATAAAAGCAGAGCTGATATAAAAATCAGAGTAGCACCCTAATAAAAGTAATGATGTTGAAGATCATATTTGCCAGGGACTATGTAACCATATTAAGTGTATAATTATGAAGTACTGTAATGTAGTTTTATTATTACTACTGTTATTTTAAATTTCACAATAATGTTATGAAAAAGATACTGTAAATGTGTGAAGCGTATAGATGGAAAATAAAATTCTGGAACTTAAAAGCATTATGGGATGTGCCCAAACCAATTCAATAGAGTGGTGAAGCGAGCAATGAAGCTGAGGCTGCATTCTTCCAAAGTCTAAGCTCTTAATCACTCTACCTGTTTCCTCCTTCTCTGCTCTAATTTTTCTTCCTTGTGTTTCCCCATCTAAGCCCTCTAAAAATCATTCCTGAGCAGTACCAAGCCAAGACTCATTGCCCTCCCTACTTTGATTCCTTCTCCCACTTTGCTCTCTGCTTGGGTTAAGTGAAGCTTCAAAGTGCAGTACATTTTCTGAATGAGCAGCATAGTTAGCCAACAGTATACTGTGTGGGTCAGGAATGTCCTGCCTTTCTCTAGTGGCTCACAGTGTGCCTTATTTCCTTATGAGCTAATACAGGCTTGGTTCAAGGACCCCCAGAAATCCCTTATAGCTCAGATCATAAAGTCACAAAAGACATTTTGGGATGAACCAAGACAAGGAGCTTGGTGGTATCATGGCAAACTTTCCCTCATGCCTGGAAAATAACCAATACTGTGGAAGGAGTTACTATGAGAATAAATTTTCTTGACTGGAATTGAGCTGAACTTTTTATTTTGTATGTTGTTCACATACCCATTTTGGATTCATAGTCCCTGTGGACATATGGGGCACCAAGATGCTGAGATGAATGTAACCTGGTTCTGTTGTTCTAAAAATATGTCAGAGTGAGACTTCATCTAATTTACATTTTGAGGTAGTTGGCAGTGTGGAAGATAGTTAAAGAGAAGCTAGTAGTCATTGAATTTACATGTTTTATGAATAAGACCTGAATTGGTTAAATTTCTCATATATTAATTTAAAGAACACATGTGGAAATAAAAAGGCATATCTATATCTATTTTTCCAAAAGATAAATATCTTAAAAAATTATGTATAAAATGGGATGATAACTTTATTTTTCAAGATTTTTCTCCTGACTATATGTAAGAAATATCCTTTTGTTCCCCCTTTCAAATTACAGGGGATATTTTCTCTGTCAGTGTGAATCATGCAAAAACTCTGTGTTGTTCTCATAGAAATAATTAATCTTTGACATTCTCTTTTCAAAAGGCACACTATTTCAGATTTTTGGTTCCTCACGGGTCTCTACAGTAGGTTACAGGGGAAAAAATATCCTATTTTTATGTTTGACACAAAAATTCATCTGCCTAACAAATGTTAACTTCTATATTACTGCGATGTTGCTGATTGTGCTAATTCCTGTTCCTGTGAGACTTTCAACCCCATAATGCTGAATCAAATAGTTCACATGAGCCTCAGATAAAATATTCAAACGTGTACTAACCTCCCCAAATTCCCAAGTTCTGCCCATCACTAGTTGTAAAGCACCCTTCACTTCTGATGAGTTCATTTAAAGGCTAAACGCATTTGTTATCTTGCATACTTTACCCAGTGAAGTCAGAGGGGAGTTTTGCTTCAAATATGCATGAAGGCACTATGTTTTTACTGAACGTTATATGAACTATGAAGGAAATAAAATATGTAGGACTCACAGACAGACTCTATTAATATTCCTTGTTTTTTTATTCATGTTAAGTGTTTCCTTGAGGGATTTTAGTTTTCTCTGCCTAATGTAGGAGATCCATCAGCTTAATCGTAAGTTATTTAAAACTACTGTGAAAGACTTTATTTTTATGTCTCTTTAAGTGAGGCTTGATACAAATGCTAATACTAGAGTCATTTTAATACTTACAAATCTCTTATCGGCTAAAAGGCACTGATTTTTCTCAACTTTCATGTGGTTGATCTAAATTGTAAGAGAAATGTGATTCTGTCACTATCGTCCTAATCATGACTGAATCAACCCTTAGGTGTCTATACGCGTTCTTTTAGCACTTTTAAAAGTAAACAAAATAGCTCTGAAATATAAATTATGATTACTATAAAATTATTACTTGATATGAAACAGCTCTCCTTTATCTCTACCTACTAAAAGAGAAGATAAAATGAAAAATCATAATTTAAATATGAATCTATAGGGGAGAAAATAGAGATAAACTACCTGAATATGTTGTTTATATCTTTTCTTATAATTTATTTATTTATTTTTGCTGTGTTGGGTCTTCGTTTCTGTGTGAGGGCTTTCTCTAGTTGTGGCAAGCGGGGGCCACTCTTCATCGCAGTGCGTGGGCCTCTCACTATCGCGGACTCTCTTGTTGAGGAGCACAGGCTCTAGACACGCAGGCTCAGTAGTTGTGGCTCACAGGCCTAGTTGCTCCGTGGCATGTTGAATCCTCCCAGACCAGGGCTCAAACCCGTGTCCCCTGCATTAGCAGGCACCTTCTCAACCACTGCACCACCAGGGCAGCCCTATATCTTTTCTTATAAAAACCATTCAGAAGCAGTGAGTCTTTGCTCTCCTGATTTTCTAGAGATGCTCAGCCCCTTGTGCATACCCTTTTCAGCCATCATGATATCACATTGTAATAGTTCATGCACTTGTCTGTCATCCCAAATAGTCCTCTTGAGAAACCAGAGTTTATTCAACTCTGGATCTCCAGAGCCCAGTGTAATATTTGGCAGAGTATAAAATTGGTAAATATTAGAAGGAAGAATTGGGGGAGGGGGGAGGAAGAAACAAGGGGGGAAAAGGAGGAAGGGAGGGAAAAAAAGGGAAGGGGATAAAGGGAGAGAGAATATCAGCTGGCAATTTATGTAGAAAATGGGAATTCCAGTTTTTAAGAAAATAAAAAATACTAAAGCACACCACTGTAGTAAACTGATTTGCAAAGGATTATTTAATACATAAGTACACAGTGTCATGATTACAAAATAAAACATTCAGGCTGATTCTAACATTTGTTAGTTCCCAGTGAATACTGCCAGATTTGTTGACTTTAGATCCAAGTATTAACTTTTAATAGTGAATGAGGTCACTGGGTGCACATAAATTAGCAATAAAAACAAATTTCTTGATTTTGGTTAGTCTCAAATCAAGACAAAATTATTACAAAAGTGAACTGACATCAGCATAATATTTTTGCTTAACTTGCTTTTATTTCACCTTATTCTATATTTAGTTTTAAAATTATACAATATTACATGATCAGTGTAAGAAAACATAGAAAATGTGATGAGAAAATAGAAAAAAAACACCCCACAAGCTCACCACTGTAACACAACTACTCAATATTTTGCTGAAAGTCCCTCCAGATCTTTGTTTCTATACATATATAAATGTTTATTTAGGAATTTAAAAAGGCATTATATATGGAACACACTTCTGAAACATGATTTATTTTGTTAATAATATATTGCCGTCAAGAAATAGGTCTGATTTCTGGTAATAGTGGAATAGCTTAATCAGACTAATCCTCCCACAGAGAATAATCATATATTCTAGCAAAAAAATGCACAGCACACTATTTGAAGGCTGAAACTGTAGTGGAGACTACATGTCTTAGTCTGCCCAGGCTGCCATTGCAAAATACCATAGACCAGGTGGCTTAAACAGTAGAAATTTAAGGTGGGACATGCATAGGATGGACATCCCCATTCCAAAAAAGAGAAATGAGAAAAAAGAGTGACAGATATCAATAAGTCCAAACATGGCAAGACAAATTCCATTAGATCTTAAGGCTCGAGAATCACCATCTTTAGTTCATTGCTCTGCCCTGCAGGCCTGCTGGGGTGTCAATGTCACCCCTATGGCTTGACATGGCAGACCTACCCCTTTGGCTCCATGGGGCACCACCTTATGGCTCTCTGCTAGAACTCTACCTAGGCTATACCTAGGTAGAGGTATAGCCTAGGTGACTCTGTCTTCTTTAGCACAACCTGGAAGTGTTTCTGCCCTTCTCTATTCCTTGCTTCTGTTGTGATGGCTGTTTAAGTTCATGAATTATACCTACAATCTCTTTATCGAGTGATATTCCAGCCACACCTTTGATGTTCTTTTCCAAACATGCTTTCTCACTTTTTTACAATATGGACAGGTTGAGAATTTTCTGAATCTTTAAGTTATGGCTCCTTTTTGCTTAACAATTTTTTCTATTCATCTCTCTCTTCTCGTGTTTTACCATAAGCAGTCAGGAGGAACCAAGCCTCTCCAACTACTTTGCTCAAAATTCTCCTCAGCTAAATGCCCATTTTCATCACTCATAAGTTCTACTTTTCATAACGCACTAGAACATAGGTTAGCCAAGTTCTTTGCCACTTTATAATAAGGGTTGTATTTTCTCCTGTTTCCAATAACATGTTCCTCATTTCTGAGATCTCACCAGAATTGCCTTAAATGTCCATATTTCTAGCATTCACCTCAAGACTCTTCTAGACTCTACCCATTACTGTGTTCCAAAGTTGCTTCCACGTTTTTAGGTATTTGTTACAAAACATACTGCATCTTGGTACCAACATCTGTCTTAGTCTGCTTGGGGCTCCATAACAAAATACCATTGACTGAGTGGCTAAAACAATAAAAATTTCTCACACTTCTGGAGGCTGGGAAGTCTAAGATCAAGGTGCCAACAAAGTAGGTTTCATTCCAAGGCCTCTTTTCTTGGCTTCTAAGTGGCTGCTATCTTGCTGTGTGCTCACATGACCTCTTTTTTGTGTGTGCTCAGAAAGTTCAAGCTCTGGTCCCTCTCATCCTCTTCTTATAGGGACACTAATCTCATCATGAGGTCTCTACCCTCATGATATCATCTAAACCTCCTTAACTCCCAAGAACCCCACCTCTAGCTACCATCACATTGAGGGTTAAATCTTCAACATATGAATTTGGGGGAACATAAATGTTGAGTCCATAATGCTACCCCTGGAAGAAAGGCATTATACACAATGAATAGCCCGTTGGTGCTTTTTGGTTTTTTTTCTTTGAGGAAATTCTCAAATTGTATATGGTTTGGAGCAGCAGAAAACTACACCTTATTTATTGGCCTGAGGTGTCAGAGGACAGAGTTTGGTGCTGATATGGCAAACTAAGATTTAGGTGGGGAAATCCCAGAAAGAAGGGAGACACAGAAGGAATACATATGAAATCTTCCTAAATCTTACTGCTGAACAACACAGGCATCAGCGTGACCCCAGGAAGTTGAAGAAAATGAATGAAGATTTCCACTGCTGCCCAAGCCCAGGAGACAGAGTATGCAGTTTAAGTCTAGTCATATTAATTACCTGCTCGAACAAAAATCACTCTTCAGGGGAATATAACATTATCTAGAATCTCTACAACTGTGTGACTTTGAACATGTCAATTCAGCTAAACCAGCATTACTTTGACAGAATTTCCTTCTCTATCTGGTTCTGAGTAAGTGTTGGCCACAAGAGATATTTGCATGAGATTTACAAGGCATAGGTGAAGGCATGAGTGCTGTTGCAACTCATACTTGTCACTGATCTGCTGGCTCTCCTGTAAAGTGAGGCAGTACATGGGCTCACAGTTCCTCCAGCTTCTACCAGATTTCTTCCTTACCTCTTCTGAATCCTGGGACAGCTGTATGCACAACTGTGTGGGAAAGGTGCAAGTTTATCCTAGAGCTCATCACCATCAGTGAGATTGGGAGAGGTGAGAAACCAGACACAGTCCTCCTAGATCCAGATTTGTCCCCTGGCCTTTCCCACTCCATGTCCATCTCCCCTTCTTGACTGCTAGCCTTGCTGACTTCAGCCCCAGAGAAGACAGAATTATATAGACTGTTCAGTCAACTCTCACAATAGAGTTAGCTCTAAACTTTTTATATTCCTTTTCCTCATTGATAAAATAGGGATAATGATGTCTGTGCTGATTCATAAGGTGGTTTTAGAAATTAAATACATCTTTAATCACCCAGACTCCTTTTTCAAGCACATTTCAAATTACACTTCGCTACACACCTTCCAATTGCAGCAGACTACTCATCCCCATTCCCTACATATAGACTGGACTCTGCTTCTTCTATGCCTTTGACATGCCAAGATATGAGATATGGCATTCTGTTGAGGTTGTGAGACATAAGCAGTGATCTATCCGTTGTTTAACGTCAAGCTCAAATACCAAAACTTTCAGAGACATTTCCTTAAATGCTTCTTGGCCATATTCAATCTTTCTTTTCCTATAACTGCCTCACACTTTTGCAGAAATTAATGATTTCATATAATATGAATCACCATAAGGAGTCTGAATTGTACCTAATTTTGCTGTTGGACTGTGTGCTTAGTGAAGACAAGAACGTGCTTTAATCCCCACTATTCAGTACACGGCCTAGACTGTATCTTTACAATCACTGGCATTCCAGAAGCGTTCCTCGATTTGAACTGGGTGTAATAGACCCACATAATTATTTTGAATACATGAAACAAACCCCTAAGAGCAAGGATTCTATTTTGATTTCTTTCACCTTATTTTTAGTTTGTCAATTATGCAGGAGTTATTAATGTAGTGGTTTTTTAAAAGATTCTCCATGTAACTACTAGTTTAAACAGAATTGGGAGCACCCAAATACCATTTTTTTCACCTCAAGATTGAAAAACATAGATATTTATATTAGAATGCAAATTAGAATGGAAATGTTTAGGCAAAGCACCACCTTTTGAGTTACTTTAATTCTGTTGGACAGCTTTCATTGTGGGAACATAAACTATTAAAACTGAATGCTTGACAACCTGATAAATTTTTGTTTATTAAGAAATGAACAGGTAGTCTCACCTTATCAGGTTTTATTATCACTGCCATCTGTGCGAACCCCAGAAACAATCATTCTATATTCCATCTCGTTCATCTCAGTAGAGTCAGGACTTAAGATGTACGTGTGTGTGTATGTATGTGTGTTTGTGTGTGTATAATAGTAAGCACATACTACATCAGTCAATTTCTCTCTTAGGATTGTGATGTTGACGGGACTGTTCTATATTCCTTGGGTATAAAAATAGTACAGCAAAACTCCTATTATTGTCTCCTTCTTGTAAGGAGGTATGTTTCATACTGTAATTTAGAAAACAATGATAGTGGTAAAACTTGAAGTAAAGACCTGGCTCCTCTCACTGTGTTTTGCTCAAGCTAGGGTTGCCCTTAATGCACTCAACAAAAATTTGAGGATACGTAAACTTGGGATCACAGCCTCTCCTGAAAGCCTGAACAAGCGCCCCCCACCCTCTCCCTCCCCTCTCCTTAATATGCCATCCCAGTACTGAAATAATTCATTTATTATACTTTTTAATGCACAGTGCACCAACATGAATTGCAAGAAAGACAATTTGTCTTCCTGAAAATCTAGAAGCCAATCCTCTTCCATGCCCTTATGCTTTGGAGGAGTATAACTAACTGCAAGTTTAAAATAAGATTTAGCCTTTTTTTCCCCATTACTTGCCTAGGCTGAGTTCACTCCACCAGTGAGTTTAAATATTTTCAGTTTCTACTTAGAGTAATTTCACCATGATACCACTGTAACTGGAAATAATTACTATGATTTCAGCAAATCTTACAAAAGACCAGTTAATCCTAGCATGCAAGCATGCTTTTGACACAACCTTAACCGTACCATTAAGAGAGGCATGATAATAACCCTCCCAAGAGAGGATTCTTTTAGTGAGAATGTGCATAATGGGTAGAGAAATGAGAGACCTGAAAGGAAAAACAAAGTTTTGATTCAAATAGAACTGAGTAAACAATCTGGGGCTATGTATATTAAAAGCAATTTAAAACAAGAGCTTTAACTGATTTTACAAAAGCAAATTGAATAAAGTAGTTAGAAAAATGGATATAGTGTTCAGGAAAAAAACATGTACGTTGGCACACATAAATCAGGCTTCTCACATGTGGTTTCAATTTTTGATCTCTTGCCTAAATAGTGGAACCATGGCTTTTTCTTTTATTGCCTAGCTCTGCAGGGGAAGCAGGCCCATGCCTTGATTTTATTTGTCTAAATAGTGTGGTCATTAAAGAAAATGGGTATCTTTTAAATCCATGTGTATTGTAATATTAGAAGGGGTATAAAATGTTGGAGAAGGATCCTCAGCATATTATATGACCTCAAAACTTTAGTCCAAGTAGAGACTCTAGCCCTCAGTTCCAGCCCAGTCATCAAATCAGTATTCTTCCCATCAGTAGTACCAGAGCTGTCACTGCTTGAACTTTAATGATGAGTCAAACCAACAAGAGACTAACTTTGACTAGACAGTTTATCTTTGACTCAGATTGGAATGTGGAATTGGTAGGTTTCCTCACAAGTGGCCAAGAAACTTCATCCATAAAGGATGTGTTCATTTTATGTATGTTTTATTCCTTTTCATTTTCTTCTTCTAGTTTTAGAAATTTACTTGCTTAGGAGTTAGGTATATAATCAGGTCTTATAAAGCCAGCTACCTCACATGTGTGATTTCGTTTATGAGAGGGAGGGAGGAAGAGAGACTTTTTGAATAAGTTTAGAGATACTTTCTCCTGTTTCATCCAGTAAGTGTATGAGTTGGAGTAGTGGTTATTTAAGTGCTAATGATGCACTTAGCATCTGCCTTCGCCTAGGATGTGTTAGAAATCCAATTCTCAAAACCCACCCTACACCCACAGAATCAGACACACTAGGGGTGGGGTCCAGAAATCTGGCTTAAGAGCCACTGACTTGGAGTAAGCAGGTGATTGAAGATGTTGGTCTACTGTTGCCTCAGTCTTGGTTGCCTTGTTCTCTCACTGTGTGAGCTGAATGTGATTTTTCATTTGAAAATCAAGTTTATATTTTCCAGGCAACATGGTTGTTACACATAAGCCAAACTGTTTTGAGTACTATTTAAATAACGTAACAACAATGTGTTAAAATCTGGGTAAAAAATAACTGTATATTTCCTGAGAAAAGGTATTGCAAAATTAAAATGTTATCCAAGGGAACTTCTGACTATATGCAATTTTTACCTTAGAAATTGACTTTAACACTTAGTACCATCATGCACAAAAATGGTAATTTCACATAACTCCCTATGTTTTCCTGGATAAAATTCATGACAAGTTAGAAAGAGGGAAAAAATGGAGATCAGTGAAAATATTTTTGACATTTTCCTTCATGTGATGAACTATATAGTAATGACTTCATTTTTTAAGTTTTTTTTGAGAATCTATTTTTTATTAATTTTTATTGGAGTACAATTTCATTACAACGTTCTGTTAGTTTCTGTTGTATGGCAAAGTGAATCAGTTATACATATACATGTATCCACTCTTTTTTAGATTCTTTTTCCAATTAGGTCACCACAGAGCATTGAGTAGAGTTCCCTGTTCTATACAGTAGGTTCTCATTTCATTTAGTAGAACTCAGTTAAGACTCCCAACAAGCATGCCAAGTTGTTACAGAAGAGAAAGCTGAGTTTTCAGAGAGCTTAAATACAGGTTTTAGAGATTTTTTTTGGTATTCTTTCATTATTGCTAAAAATCACATAAAATTTACCATCTTAACCATTTTAAATGTACAGTTCAATAGTGTTATGTATATTCACATTGTTGTGAAACAGAACTTTTTCATCTTACAAACCTGAAGCTCTATACGCATTAAACAACAGCTCCCCTCAGCCCCTGGTAACAATTAGGTTTCCGAGAATTTGTCTATTTTAGAGATGAAGATTTTTAAATTAGCATATGAATCTAAATCTTTCTGGTCCCAAAGTCTGTATTCTTTTTCCTTTATAACGTATTACTTGTTAAACCAAGTTAAAACAATATTCTTGATATTTAAATCTTATTAACAATCTGAATATGTACTATATTCAACTCTATCAAGGCTGAGATCTTTTGACAGTTTCTCATAAGCACAGGCTACTTTTTTTCCCATCTATTTCTTGCTGATCTTCAAAATGGACTCAATGTTCCTTTCTATCTATGGAAACTCTAACTTCCATTTAAGTTCCAGTCCTTGCAGTCTCTCCACAGTGGTTTCTCCATTTCTTTGTCCTGAATTCCCTATAGAAATTACTGCTTCACTACACATCTTGTCAATAAGAATAATGGACTGTAAGGACCTTAAATTCCAATGAAATCAACAATTCACCCAGTGCTTGAGTCCCCTCAGTGTTAATGCATAGGCTTGTTCACCCCCAGAAATGTCTGGAGCCCATTCTGTTTTTGCACATCTCTGTTAGAAATCTCATCTTCATTTGGAGTTAAACTTTGTGCCATTATAGCTTCCACCCATTCTTTTCTTGATTCTCTCCATTAGTGATGTATGGGATAAGCCTAATGCCCTTTCTAAACAGTATCTCATAAAATATTAATATTATCATGAATATTTTCTTCTCCAATTTAAATATTTTCCACACAACTGTTGTAACTCACACAGGACAACAAGCTTGAGCATATTTAGTAAGCACATGTGGAAGAAAATATACACAAATTTCATTATTCTATTCTTTTTAAGTTGCCTTAAGTACATCACAAAGTTCCCAAGTCTCACAAAATTGACACAAAGCTCCAAAACATTTCATCCAAACATACTTAACTTTGGAAATTTCCATCTCTGGAACCAAGTGGGTTTTAAAGACTACCCTAATTAACAGTTCCAGGAACCACATCATTAAATGTATTTATAAGCAGAAAGCTCTTTCTCATAATGTGAACCAGGATGAGAAGAGATGAAGCCTTGGTGTCTATTTCTGGCTCTGTCACTGACTCACCCTTCATTTCAGTGAAAATCTGATTAACCTCCTCCAGTTTCCCCATTCATGAATTAATTAAATAAATAAACAACAACAACAAAAACTTTAGGTTGAGAAAATGGAGGTTGTGGAAGCTTTCAATATGTGTAAAGTACTGTACAAGTGAAATATATATATTTTTAAATGATGGAAGTAGACTCAATTTGAGCAGGAATTATTGATAACCATCTAAGGCACTTTTTAGCAGGCAGCACTTAATACTTGTTTGTACTACTATTGAACATTTATACTGAAAGTCCAAACTTTTTGTATTTACATACCATCATGCTTCTTAACTCTCTTATGAAATGATGAAATAGGTAAAGTTTGTTATTTAGCATGCCCAGTAGATGCTTTAACAGCATAATGCTTGAAACCTGGTGAAATTCATTTTGAGGAATGGCAAGTAAAGTATTCCAATCTCCTAAATCCAGAATCTTGGGAGTTCTGACAATGAAATGGCAATTCAAATCTAGCAGCCTAAGTGAGGAGAATATTATGACCAAAATGTCATTAGAAGGCATGGATAGAGCTGTTTGTATAGCAGAACTTGGAAAATTTTCAGTCTTTTATTTTGTTCTTACTAAAGAGTCACATTTTCAAGTTGTCTGAACAACCTTGGGCCAACCCATGTAGGTTCATTGATACCACTCCATTTCATTATTTTAGTTATTTTCATGATCTGTAAGATTTAATATCTAGATTTAACAATATGGAATAACTACTGATCATGAGTCCTCATCAAAATAATTTCACTTCTGAATATGTCTTCATCCTTTCAAAAATAAGCCAAACAAACTCTTTTATCACTGTATCCTAGGTTAAAATGATTTTTTATATGAAGGTATCTCTTTAAAATACAACTTTAATATACCAAACAGGTAAAATGTTCATTTACCTCTAAGTTGAAAACTTTATGAAATTAAATTCTATGAATAGATAAAATGAAGAATGATAAAACTAGGAGATTCATCCAAGACCATTAAGATGGTATTTTTAAAAACTTGATTCAGTTCTAGGGTATTTGTATAATATCACATAAGTTCTAATAAATTGACTGTTATAATTAGCCAATGTCTAAAGGGGAACTATTGGAAAATTATGAGAGCTCCCTCCCTTATTGAAAACAAATTTCTTAAAAAAAATCCAAACAGACAGATGCAACCAACAGCATATGATTAAATAAATTTATCTTGGGTCAGGACCTCTCCTTCCCCTTCTCTCTCTCTCTCCCTCTCCCCCCCAACCCCTCTGTCCCTCTTCCTCTCTCTCTCTCTCTCTCCCTCCCTCCCTCTCTCTCTCTCTCTCTCTCTCTCTCTCTCTCTCTCTCTCTCTCACACACACACACACACACACACACACACACACACGGCTCTAAGTGGAAAAGTCTGACAACCTCTGTATGTAAGATCACAGCACACATTAAATCCAAGGCAATAGCTAATTAGAAATACAAACTATTTAATCCTTTGTCCTCAGTAAACTGGATTAAGAATAGTTCAGGTGTATAGATCCAAATGGTCTAGAAAAGTTTCCAATTCAGGAAACCCTACTTCAGCGTCATCTCTCTGAATGTTTACATGAAAACATACCAATTCCTGAAAATTTTTCTTGATGTGAACATCAAGTAGTTATGGTTTCTGAACGCTTACACAATTTTATTTATATATCTTTCAGGAAGAGTATAGAATGTTGCCTTATTTATTATAGAAACTTTATACATGTTTCTTATCATACTGATTTAAACTTCATTTTTAACTTTTGTGGGAGTCATTGGAATCCTACTCTCATCCTAATTAAGCTATGCATAGGTGACTACAGTTAAGTCAGATGTATGTCAGTGAGTATCTTTTGGGGGACTTTGGGGTGAACAGGAGTGACAGAAAGATAAGGTGAAAAGGGAGTTGAAAGTAAGAGAACAGTTGGAGTCATCATTAGTCAGGGTCTATTTTGAGTATAGAATTAATTAAAGGTAGGATTGAGATATTGGAATGAAATATTGAGAAAATGTAAGGTTAAGAGAAGAATGGTCTAAATTAAGGGGAAAAAGGGAGGGATAAGGTTTTGAAGGCTGGGAAAGAGTTAAAGATCTAAATTTTTGGCTGAGCCTAGTATAAATTCAGAACCCTTCTCCAAAGTGTACTCCAGGCAGCCACTGCTGATTGATACAAGCGTGCATTTGAAATGAAAAACTATTTGGTTTCTGTTTTTGGATTTAGATACTTGGGTGGCTACGTCTTCTGCTTTTGATGGCAATATCTTGAATTAATCATTTCTCAGCAGTGATGTCAAGTAATAGCATTTAAGAACTTGAGTGATTATATCTGCATCAAGTGCCTCATATGAGAGAAAACAATACCACTGTGAGATCAGTGAAATCAAGACTGTGGCATTTAGGGAGCAGCAGGAACATACTACTTTGTGACAACATTTCACTTCACTGAAAAGAACATGCTGAATTTTGTGTCTTAGGCACTGATACACCATCCTCTCTAGCTTCTTGAAGAAAAAATTCCTTTGGGATGATGATTGAAGGTGACACCTACATTATAGGATCCCACCTCTGTTGTGTCAGCTAATGAGACATGATTTGCTAGAACACAGCGTGGGTCGCCATCAACCCCACCAACTACAAAGAATATGCCAACGTTAATTAGAAACAGGTGCTCTTGTCATAGTAGGCAGAGACTCTTATTTGCATGGGCTGGCAAGCATACTCATTTGGGGCCAACCCTCATAGCGCACCTCCAAAATTATAGTCTTTAGAGTGATAGGATAGCCTTCATGCTCTGGAGCCCACATGCTGCAACTAAGACCCGACACAGCCCAAAATAAATAAATAAATAAACAAATAGAGTGATAGGATAGGTAGTGGGGCAATATTTAGATAT
Source organism: Hyperoodon ampullatus (assembly GCF_949752795.1). NCBI lineage: Eukaryota > Metazoa > Chordata > Mammalia > Artiodactyla > Ziphiidae > Hyperoodon > Hyperoodon ampullatus. Next base: position 206,088,812 of record NC_136914.1, read on the forward strand.
ATTCCTTCAACAAATATTTCTTATTTACCAAGTGAAAAGCAGAGTTGATAGGTATAGGAGATAAAAATACAAAGCATATAAAGTCCTTGCCTGATAAATTCAAAGTTTATCAAGGAAAATACTTGTATTCATTAATTCTTCTTATCTTAAAACAAATGCCATATCTTTGACATCAGTTTTTTTTCATGTTATCAATACTTTTGTAAATTTTATTTTTTTTACATCTTTGTTGGTGTATAATTGCTTTACAATGTTGTGTAAGTTTCTGATGTATAACAAAGTGAATCAGCTATATCTGTGCATATATCCCCACCCTCTAGTGGAGCGTCCTTCCCACCCTCCCTATCCCACCCCTCTAGGTGGTAACAAAGCACCAAGCTGATCTCCCTGTGCTACGCAGCTGCTTCCCATTAGCTATCTATTTTACATTTGGTAGTGTATATGTATATATGTCAATACTACTCTCTCACTTCATCCCAGCTTCCTCTTGCCCCCCCCCACCCCGTGTCATCAAGTCCATTCTCTATGTCCATATCTTTATTCCTGTCCAGCCCCTAGGTTCATCAGAACAATCTTTTTTTGTTTTTTTAGATTCCATATATACGTGTTAGCATACAGTATTTGTTTTTCTCTTTCTGACTTCACTCTGTATGACAGACTCTAGGTCCAGCCAGAATGGCCATCATCAAAAATTCTACAAACAATAAATTCTGGAGAGGGTGTGGAGAAAATGGAATCCTCTTGCACTGTTGGTGGGAATGTAAATTGATACAGCCACTATGGAAAACAATATGGAGGTTCCTTAAAAAACTAAAAATAGAACTACCATATGACCCAGCAATCCCGCTACTGGGCCTATACCCTGAGAAAACCGTAATTCAAAAAGAGATATGTACAATAATATTCATTGCAGCACTATCTACAATAGCCAGGACATGGAAGCACCCTAAATGTCCATCGACGGATGAATGGTTAAAGAAGATGTGGCACATATATATAATGGAATATTACTCAGCCATAAAAAGAAACAAAATTGAGATCAGTTTTTTCATTAGTTCTTATGCATTTATTTTTCACAGGACTCTTGACAATTGTAATGTCTTTCTCCCATTGGCTTATGAACTTTAAGTGGCCATACTCTGAGTCAGTTTTGCCACTTGGAAATCTAGTATTGCCTGACACAGAAGGTGCTCAATAAATAATGTTTCAATAAACAGATAAAATCAATATTGAAAGGATAAGCAATAATACATGTTATGTTGGCACAAATTCACTGTGCTATTGAATTTGGGGGGAAAAAGGAGTTGCCTCTGACTAGATAGATCAGGAAAATATTCATGAAGCATTTCATTCATTTATTTGTTTATTTTAAATGTTTATGTTATGTTGTGTATAGTTGATTTACAAAGTTGTTTTAGTTTCAGGTGTACAGCAAAGTGATTTAGTTATACATATACATATACTTATTCCTTTTCAGATCCTTTTCCCATATAGGTCATTACAGAGTATGAGTAGAATTCCCTGTGCTATACAGTAGGTTCTTTTTGAATATCTATTCTATATATAGTAGAGTGTATATGTTAATTCCAACCTCCTAATTTATCCTGCCCACCACCACTTTTCTGCTTTGGTAACCATAAGTTTGTTTTCTAAGTCTGTGAGTCTGTTTCTGTTTTGTAAATAACTTCATTTGTATTTTTTTAGATTGCACACATAAGTGATATCATAAGATATTTGTCTTTCTCTGTCTGACTTCATGTAGTATGATAATCTCTAGTGCCATCCATGTTGCTGCAAATGGCATTATTTCATTCTTTTTATAGCTGAATAATATTCCACTGTATATATGTACCATATCTTCTTTATCCATTCCTCTGTCAATGGACTTTTAGATTGATTCCATGTCTTGGCAATTGTAAATAGTGCTGCAATGAACATTGGGGTTCATGTATCTCTTCAAATTATTGCTTTCTTGAGATATATGCCCAGAAGTGGGATGGTTGGGTCATATGTTAGTTCTAATTTTAGTTTTTTAAGGAACATCTATACTGTTCTCCATGGTGGCTGTAACAACTTACATTCCCACCAACAATGTAGGAGGCTTCCTTTTTCTACACACCCTCTCCAGCATTTGTTTGTAGACTTTATGATGGCCATTATGACTGGTGTGAGGTGATAGCTCATTGTAGTTTTGATTTACATTTCTGTAATAATTAGCAATGTTGAGCACCTTTTCATGTGCCTGTTGGACATCTGTATGTCTTCTTTGGAGAAATGTCTATTTAGATCTTCTGCCTATTATTTTTTATTCCATTGTTTGTTTTTTTTTGACATAGAGATGCATGAGCTATTGGTATATATTGGAGATTAATCCCTTGTAGGTCACATCATTTGCAAATATTTTCTCCCATTCTGTGGGTTGTCTTTTCATTTTGTTTATGGTTTCCTTTTCTGTGCAAAAAGCTTTTAAGTTTAGTTCAATCCCATTTGTTTATTTTTGTTTTTATTTTCATTACTCTAGGAGGTGGATCCAAAAAGATATGTCAGAGAGTTCTGGCTATGTATTCCTGTAAGAGTGTTATAGTATCCTGTTTTACATTTAAGTCTTTTATCTATTTTGAGTTTATTTTTGTGTACAGTGTTAGAGAATATTCTAGTTTCATTCTTTTACATGTAGCTGACCAGTTTTCCCAACACCACTTATTGAAGAGACTGTCTTTTCTCCATTGTATATTCTTGCCTCCCATAGGTGCATGGGTTTATTTCTGGGCTGTCTATCCTGTTCCATTGATCTATAAGTCTATGTTTGTGCCAGTGCCGTACTGTTTAGATTATTGTAACTTCATCATATAGTCTGAAGTCTTGAAGACTGATTCCTTGAGCTCCGTTTTTCTTTCTCAAGATTGCTTTGACTATTTGGGGTCTTTTGTGTTTTCATACAAAATTAAGATTTTTTTGTTATAGATCTGCAAAAATGTCACAGGTAATTTGAGAGGGATTGCACTGAATCTGTAGATTACCTTGGGTAATACAGTCGTTTTGACAATATTGATTCTTCCAATCCAAGAACAGTATATCTTTCCATCTGTTTGTGTCATCTTTGATTTCTTTCATCAATGTCTTATAGTTCTCAGAGTGCAGGTCTTTTGCCTCCTTAGGTAGGTTAATTCCTAGGTATTTTATTCTTTTTGATGTGATGGTAAATGGGATTGTTTCCTTAATTTCTCTTTCTCATCTTTCATTGTTAGAGTATAGAAATGCAAAATGATTTCTGGGTATTAATTTTGTATCCTGCACCTTTACTGAACTCATTAATGAGCTCTAGTAGTTTTCTGATAGCATCTTTAGGATTTTCTATTTATAGTATCATGTCATCTGCAAACAGTGACAGTTTTACTTCTTCTTTTCCAATTTGGGTTCGTTTTATTTCTTTTTCTTCTCTTATTGCCATGGCTAGGACTTCCAAAATTATGTTGAATAACAGTGGTGGGAGTGGACATCCTTGTCTTATTCCTGATCTTAGAGGAAATGCTTTCAGCTTTTCACCATTGAATATGATATTAGCTGTGGGTTTGCTATATATGGCCTTTATTATGTTGAGATATGTTCCCTCTATGTCCACTTTAAGAGAGTTTTTATCATCAATGGGTGTTGAATTTTGTCAAAAAATTTTCTACATCTATTGAGATGATCATATGGTTTTTATTCTTCAATTGGTTAATGTGGTATATCACAGATTGATTTGTAGATGTTGGAAATTCCTTGCATCTTTGGGATAAGTCCCACTTGCTCATGGTGTATGATCCTTTTAATGTACTGTTTGAGTTGGTTTGCTAGTATTTTGTTGAGGATTTTTGAGTCTATGTTCATTAGTGATATTGGCCTGTAATTTTCTTTTGTGTGATCTTTGCCTGGTTTTGGTATCAGGGTGATGGTGGCCTCATAGAATGAGTTTGGGAGTGTTCCTTCTTCTGCAATTTTTTGAAATAGTTTCAGAAGGAAAAGTGTTAACTCTTCTCTAAGTATTTGATAGAATTTGCCTGTGAAGCCATCTGGTCCCTGACTTTTTTTGTTGGGAGTTTTAAATCACAGTTTCAATTTCAGTGCTTGTGACTGGTCTCTTCATATTTTCTATTTCTTTCTGGATCAGTTTTGGGAGATTGTCCCTTTCTAAGAATTGTCCATTTCTTCCAGGTTGTCCATTTTATTGGCATATAGTTGCTTATAATAGTCTCTTATGATTCTTTGTATTTCTCTGGTGTCAGTTTAACTTCTCCTTTTTCATTTCTAATTTAATTGATTTGAGCCTTCTCCCTTTTTTTCCTTGGTGAGTCTGGTTAAAAGTTTATCAGTTTTGTTTATCTTTTCAAAGAGCCAGCTTTTAGTTTTATTGATCTTTCTATTGTTTTCTTTGTCTCTATTTCATTTATTTCTGTTCTGATCATAATGATTTCTTTCATTCTGCTAACTTTGGATTTTCTTTTCTTTTTTTTTTCTTTCTCTAGTTGTTTTAGGTGTAAGTTTAGGTTGCTTTTTTGAGATTTTTCTTGTTTCCCGAGGTAAAATTCTATTGCTATAAACTTTCCTCTTAGAATTGTTTTTGCTGTGTCCCATAGGTTTTGGATTGTCATGTTTTTGTTGTCATTTGTCTCTAGGTTTTTTTTGATCTCCTCTTTGATTTCTTCAGTGATCCATTGTTTAATAGCATACTGTTTAAGCTCCACATGTTTGTGTCTCTTACCATTTTTTTCTTGTAGTCGATTTCTAATCACATAGTGTGTGGTCATAAAAGATGCATGATATGATTTCAATGGTCTTAAATTTACCAAGGCTTGCTGTATGGCCCAACATGTGAACTATCCTGGAGAATGTTCCATGTGCACTTGAAAAGAAGGTGTATTCTGCTGCTTTCAGATGGAATGTTCTATAAATATCAGTTAAGTCCACCTGATCTAATGTGTCATTTAACGCCTGTGTTTACTTACTGATTTTCTGTCTAGATGATTTGTCGATTGATGTAAGTGGGATGTTAAAGTCCCCCACTATTGTTGTGTTACTGTCAATTTCTCCTTTGCCTTATATATTGAGGTCCTCCCATGTTGAGGACGTATATATATACAACTGTTTTAACTTCTTCTTGGATTGATCCCTTGATCATTATGCCATGTCCTTCCTTGTCCCTTTTAACAGTCTTTATTTTAAAGTCTATTTTGTCTGATATGAGTATTGCTACTCCAGCTTTCTTTTGATTTCCATTTGCACAGAATATGTTTTTCCATTTCCTCACTTTCAGTCTGTATGTGTCCCTAAGTCTGAAGTGTGTCTCTCATAGACAGCATATATATGGGTCTTGTTTTTGTATCCATGTCTTTTGGTTTGAGCTTTTAATCCATTTACATTTATATGTGTGTTTTTATTGCCATTTTGTTAATTCTTTTGGATTAGTTTTTTTTAGGTCTTTATTCTTCCCTTCCTCTTTTGTTCTCTTGTGATTTGATGACTGTCTTTAGTGTTGCGTTTGGATTCATTTACTTTTTGTGTGTATATCTACTGTAGATTTTTGGTCTTTGCTTACCATGAGGGTTTTTTGTTTTTTTGTTTTCTTTTATTAGAGAATGTATTTCTTTATCTACAGTATCCCAAATGGAAGGTACAAAATTAGATCTACCTGGATATAATGATGATGATGATGATGATAATAATAAAAACCTAATAATAAATACTGGTTTTAATTTTTGTTTTACATACACATTTTTTGGGGTACCTGCTTTGTGTTGGGTCAGAAACTAACACAACATTGTAAAACAATTATACTCCAATAAAATGTTAAAAAAAATGTGAGCAAAGCATCCAGTTCAAATGCAATAAGACAATAGAATCACATTCCTTGAGCCGGATACTCTTCCCCTGGCTTGGATTAAAGAGAAAATAGGAAAGGAGAGACTCATCTTCCTTGTTATCTGGACCTTGTATATTCAGCAGGTCCTTTGGGAAAAAGCTAGATAACTAGATTAGACAATTTATTTTTTTAAACCCACTAGAGAGAGACTCACTGAAAAGACTGAGCTTCTTAAGGGTGCAAGGTGTGTTTCTTACTCATTTTTGCATCCTCAGCACCTAGGATAGTACCATGAGGTTTTGATGTAGCAGTCTACATGTAAAGAAGATTGTTTTAAATTGCTGGTGTCTTAATTTCAAATGCATTTCCAGCATCCTGCATTTGTACTCTCCTCATGATTGCTGGTTTTGATATCATATTTGTGTATTGAATGATTTCCTACTTTTACTGTATGTTTGCCTTTATCAGTGAGCTTTCCCATGCATTATTTCCTTGTTTCTAGTTGTGGTCTATTCTTTTCCACCTAGAGAAGTTTCTTTAGCATTTGTTGTAAAGCTGGTTTGGTGGTGCTGAATTCCCTTAGCTTTTGCCTGTCTATAAAGCTTTTGATTTCTTCATCAAATCTGAATGAGAGCTTTGCTGGGTAGAGTACTCTTGGTTGTAGGTTTTTCCCTTTCATCACTTTAAATATATTGTGCCACTCCATCCTGACCTGCAGAATTTCTGCTGAAAAATCGGCTGATAACTTCATAGGAATTCCCTTGTATGTTTTCTGTTGCTTTTCTCTTGTTGCTTTTAATATTTTCTCTTTATCTTTAATTTTTCTTAGTTTGATTAATATAAGTCTCAGCATGTTCCTCCTTGAGTTTATCCTGTAATGGACTCTCTGCACTTCCTTGAGTTGGGTAATTGTTTACTTTCTCATGTTGGGGAAGTTTTCAGCTATTATCTCTTCAAATATTTGCTCAGGTCCTCTCTCTCTTTCTTTTCCATCTGGGACCCTGATCATGTGAATGCTTTGTGTTTAATGTTGCCCAGAGATCTCTTAAACGGTCCTCATTTCTTTTCATTCTTTTTCTTTTTTCTGTTCCACAGCAGTGATTTCCACTCTTCTCTCTTCCAGCTCATTTATTGGTTCTTCTGCCTCATTTATTCTGCTATTGATTCCTTCTAGTGTATTTTTCATTTCAGTTATTGTATTGTTCAACTCTGTTCTTTATATCTTCTAGCTCTTTGTTGAACAGTTTTTGTATCCTCTCATTTTTTGCCTTTATTCTTTTTCTAAGATCTTGTATCATCCTTACTATCATTACTATGGATTATTTTTCAGGTAGATTGTCTATCTCCACTTCATTAGTTGTTCTTCTGGGGTTTTATCTTGTTCCTTTATCTCTAACATATTACTCTGCCATCTCATTTTGTCTAACTTTCTGTGTTTGCAGTCCAAAGGCTGCAGGATTGTAGTTCCTCTTACTTCTGGTGTCTGCCCCCTGGTGGATGAGGCTGGTCTAAGAGCCTTGTGAAGGGGTATGTTTAGAGGAGGCTATGGACTCAGGACACTTTAAGCAGCCTGTCTGCTGATGGGTGGGGCTATGTTCCTTCCCTGTTGGTTGTTTGGTTTGAGGCAACCCAGCGGTGGAGCTTATGGGCTGTTGGGTAGGGCCAGGTCTTGGTGTCAAAATGGCAGCCTCCAGGGCAGCTCATGCCAATGAATACTCCTCAGTACCTGTGCCAGGATTGTCCTTGTCCCCACAGTGAATCACAGCCTCCTCCTGCCTCCCCAGGAGACCCTCCAGGACCAGGAGGTAGGTCTGGCTCATGTTCCTGTGAAGTCACTGCTTCTCCTCCTGGGTCCCAGTGTACATGAAACCTTGTATGCACCCTTCAAGAGTGCAGTTTCTGTTTCCCCCAGTCCTTTGGAGTTCCCGAGATAAGACCCTGTCAGCTTTCAAAGCCAAATGCTCTGGGGACTCTTCCTCCCAATGACAGATCCCCAGACTGGGGGGGTGGGGGGCAGCTGACATGGGGCTCAGAACCGTCACTGCTGTGGGAGAACTTCTGAGATATATTTTCCAGTTTGTGGGTCACCCACCTGGCAAGTATGGGATTTTATTGTATCATGAATGTACCCCTCTTACTCTCTCATTGTGGCTTCTTCTTTGTCTTTGGAAGTAAAATATCTTTTCTGGTAGATTCCAGTCTTTTTTTTTTTTGATGGTTGTTTAACAGTTAGTTATGATTTTTGTGTTTTCATGAGAGGAGGTGAGCTCATGTTCTCCTACTCCACCATCTTGTTAGAAGTCCTCGTGAAGCATTTTAACTGAGATTTGAAAAGTAGAGTTCACTTAGATTTATAGTTAAGATGTGATAACAGAAAATGATGAAAATTGAGTACAAAATCAAAAGGAAGACAAAAGGAATAGTTTTATCTATTTATCATCTATTCATTCAAATATATGTTGAATAAGGCTAATGGAAGTAGAAACATGGAAATGAGTATTAGTTTCAGGACATAGAGAAATGGTGATCAAAGAAAAATTTGAGCCTCTGGAAAGACATGACCAGTGTTATGCTTCAGTTTTATTAATTCATCAGTGACATATAAAAGGCAAACAGACTGAAGACCATGAAATCGGGTGGAAAGCTATTTCAATATAGACAATGAGAATCTAACATTGGATATAGGGAGAAAGATAGCCCCAGTTGAAAAGATGATGTGAAGGTACTTTGAAGCACTTGAAAATTGAATGTGGAAATGGGAATGCAAGGAACAGAAAGGAGTCTAAAAATGTACTGGTTTATTCCTGTTTTTAAATGATCATTTATGTGGGCCAGACAGTAGAGATTTTAAGTGGGAGGGATAATGAATATGGTAGGGCACTTATTTTTTTTTATTTTTTCTAGTTTTATTGAGATATAATTGACATGTAGTATTATATAAGTTTATCTTATTAAGTGCTGTATAAGTTTAAGTTGTACAGTATAATGAATTCACTTACATATATTATAAAATGGTTACCACAATTAATGTAGTTCACATCCATCACCTCATACAGACACACACAAAAAAAGAAAAAAATTTACTTTGTGGTGAGGATTCTTAGGATATACTCTCTTAAATTTCATACATACCACCTAGCAGTGTTAACTATAGCAATCATGTTGTACATTACATCCCTAGTAATTTTTTTAATCCTATAACTGGGAGTTTGTACATTTTCACCACCTTTCCCCTCTCCCCATGACCCACCAATGGTTACCACAAATTGAATCTCTTTTTCTGAGTTTTTTAAAAAAAATCTCCATATAATTAAGATCATATAGTATTTGTCTTTGTCTGTCAGACTTATTTTGCTTAACATAATGCCATCAAGGTTCACCCATGTTTTCACAAATGGTAGGATTTCCTCCATTTTATGGCTGAATAATATTCACCTGTGTATATATACACAAGTGAATGTTACATATACATATCTATCTGTATGTATATATATATATATATATATATATATATATATATATATATATATATATATGCCACATCTTCTTTATCCATTCATCAATCACTGTACACTTAGGTTGTTTCTATGTCTTGGTTATTGTAAATAACGCTGCTATGAACATGAGGGTGCAGGTATCTCCTCAACATAGTGTTTTCATTTCCTTTGGATATATTTTCAGAAGTGGATTATATGGTTGTTCTAGTTTTAATTTTTTGAGGAACCTCCATACTGCTTTCCTTAGTGGATGTGCCAGTCTACAGTCACATTAACAGTACAAAAGGGGTTTTCTCCACAGCCTTGCCAGCATTTATTTTCTCTTGTCATTTGATTCAAGCTGTTCTAACAAGTGTGTGGTGATCTCTTATTGTGGTTTGATTTGCATTTCCCTAATGATAGTGATGTTGAGCATCTTTTCATGGACCTTTTGGCCATTTGTATATCCTCTTTTGGGGGTGGTCTCTGTTCAAGTTTGTTGCCAACTTTTTCATTGGATTATTTTATTCTTATAATGAGTTGTAAGAGTTATTTATATATTTTGGATATCAACCTGTTAGCTATATGATTTGCAAATTTTTTTTCTCATTTCATAGTTTTTCATTTTGTTCAACATTTCTTTTGCTATTCAAAAGCTTTTTAGTTTTGATGTATTCCCACTTGTTTACATTTTATTTTGTTGCTTGAACTTTAGGTGCCATATCCAAAAATGTCCTTGCCAAGACCCATGTCAACGAGACTTTTCCTATGTTTTCACCTAGGAGTTAATGGCTTTCAGACTTACATTTAAGTCTTTAATCCATTTCAAGTTAACTTTTCTAAATAGTGTAAGATATTCTTCTACATGTGAAAAAATTTCCCCATTTTCTCACACCATTTATTGAGGAGACTGTCATTTCTCCATTGAGTATTCTTGGTTCTCTTGTCAAATATTAGTTGACCTTATATTCTTGGGTTTATTTCTGGGCTCTTGATTGTGTTCCATTGGTCTATTTGTCTGTTTTTATGCCAGAATCATACTGTTTGATTAGTATAGCTTTATAATAAAGCTTGAAATCAGGAAACATGATAACTCTCACTTGGTTGTTCTTTCTCAAATTTCTTTAGCTGTTCAGGGTCTTTTGTGGTTCCATATAAACTTTAGGATTGTTTTTTCTATTTCTATAAACATGCCATTGAAATCTTGATAGGGATTGCATTGAATCCATATATGGCTTTTGGTAGAAATGACATTTTCACAATCTTGATTCTTCCAATCCAAGAACACAGAACACCTTCAATTTCTTTTTTCAGTGTCTTGTATTTTTCACTGTAGAGATCTTTCACCTTAGCTAAATTTATTCCAAATTTATTCCAAAATTCATTCCATAAATTTATTTTATTGTTTTAGATGTTATACTAAATGGGATCATTGTCTTTATTTTCTCAGGTAATTTATTGTTAGTATATAGGAACACTACAAATTTTTGCATATTGACTTGCATCCTGCAACTTTACTGAACTCATTGATTAGATACAACAGTTTTTTTTTGGTGGGAGACTTTGAGATTTTTTATATATAAAAATCATGTAATCTACAAATAGAGACATTTTCTCTTTTCTTTTTCAATTTTGATGCATTTTCTTTTTTTTCTTGCTTAATTGCTCTAAGATTTCAAGTACTGTGTTGAATAGGCATGATGAGAGTGGGCACTTTTGTCTTGGCCCTGATCTTAGAGGAAAAGCATTATACCTTGGCACCAATGAGTATGATGTTAGCTGTGGGCTTGTCATATATAGCCTTTATACTGTTGAGGTATGTTCCCTCTATACCTAATTTGTTAAGCGTTTTATTATGAATGGATGTTAAATTTTCTCAAATGATGTTTCTGCATGTATTGAGGTAATCGTATTTTTTCTTTTATGCTATTAATATGATTTATCAATTGATTGATTTGCATATGTTGAACCACCCTCAATTCCCAGGGGTTAATCTCACTTGGTCATGGTGAATAATACTTTTTATGTGATGCTGAATTCAGTTCACTAGTATTTTATTGAGAATTTTTGCATCTATATTCATCAGGGATATTGGCCTGTAGTCTGGGGGTGAGGGGTTGTTTGTTTTTTTCTGGTAGTGTCCTTTGTTAGCTGTGGTATCAGGGTAATACTGATCTTGTAAAATGAGTTTGGAATTGCTCCCTCCTCTTCAAGTTCTTTAAAAGAGTTTGAGAAGATTGGCATTATTTCTTTAAATATTTGGCATAATTCACCTGTGAAGCCACCTGGTCATGGGCTTTTCTTTGTTGGCAACTTTTTGATAGTTGGTCTGTTCAGATTTTTTATTTCTTCCTGATTCAGTCTTGTTACACTGTTTGTTTCCAATAACTTTTCCATTTCTTCTAGGTTGTCCAGTTTGTTGGAATATAGTTATTCATAGTAGCCTCTTAAGTTGCTTTGTATTTCTGTGGTATCAGATATAATGTCTCCTTTTCATTTATAGTTTTGTTAATTTGGGTCCTCTCTCTTTTTTCTTTGATTTGTCTAGGTAAAAATCTCTGAATTTTGTCTATCTTTTCAAAGAACCAACTCTTAGTTTTGTTAATCTTTTTAAAATTGTTTTCCTATTCTCTATTTCTGCTCTGTTATTTATTATTCCTTTTATTTTGCTAACTTTGCACTAGTTTGTTCTTTCTCTAGTTCTTTAAGGCATAGAGTTAGGTTTTCTGAGATCTTTCTTGGTAATGTAAGCATTTATTTCTATGAACATTCCTCTTAAAAATGCTTTTGCTGGGGCTTCCCTGGTGGTGCAGTGGTTGAGAGTCTGCCTGCCAATGCAGGGGATGCGGGTTCGTGCCCCGGTCCGGGAAGATCCCACATGCCGCGGAGTGGCTGGGCCCGTGAGCCATGGCCACTGAGACTGCATGTCCAGGAGCCTGTGCTCTGCAACAGGAGAGGCCACAGCAGTGAGAGGCCCGCGTACCACAAAGGAAAAAAAAAATGCTTTTGCTGCATCCCATAAGTTTTGATACGTTGTGTTTCTATTTTCATTTGTCTCAAGATACAATTTTATTTCACCATTAATTTCTCTGATTAGTTGGTCGTTGAGGAAAGTATTGTTACATTTCCATGTATTCATAAATTTTTCTAATTTTCCTTCCATTGTTGATTTCTACTTTCATACCATTGTGGTCAGAGAAGATACTAGGTAAGATTTCAGTCTTCTTGAATTTGCTAAGACTTGTTTTGTGGCTTAACATGTGGTGTATCTTAAAAAATGTTCCATATGCACTAGAGAAGAATGTGTATTCTGCTGTCGTTGAATGGAATATTCTGTATATGTGTCTTAGATTCATTTTGTCCATAGTGCTTTTCAAATATGCTCTTTTCTTATTGATTTCTGTCTCTGTGATCTACCCATTACTGGGAGTGGGGTATTAAAATCTCCAACTATTATTATATTTTTGTGTATTTATCCTTTTACCTCTGTTTTTACTTTGTGTATATTGGAGTGTTCTGATATTGGATGCATAAATATTTACAAATGTTTTATATTCTTGAAGGATCGACATCTTTTCTCAATATATAATAAGCTTCTTTTTCTCTTTTTACTATTTTTAGCTGAAAGTCTAATTTGTATGCTCTAAATATAGCTATCCCTGCTTTTTTGGATACCATTTGATTTAAATACCTTTTTCCCATTTGTTCACTCTATGTGTATGTTTAAAGTTAAAGTGAATCTTTGAGGGTCACATATTTTTGGATCTTGTTTGTTTGTTTGTTTTAATATATTCAGAGAGTCTATAGCTTTTGATTGGATAATTTAATTACATTAATTATTGACAGCTATGAACTTACTATTTCCATTTTGTTTAGTTTCTGCATGTTTTTTAGATCCATTGTTTACTGTTTCATATATTACTACCTTTTTTGTGTGTTTTGATGCCTTTTGGTATCGAAATGCTTTGACCTTATTATGTTCTTTTGTATAGTCACTACAGGTTTTCCCCTTATGGTTACCATGAGGATTACATAAAATATCTTGAAATTATAACACCCCATTTTAAACTGATAATGTCTTCAACAACATTCCTAAACTTTACAATTTTACTTCTCCTTGCTCTCACATTTCAGTTATTGATGTTTACATATCATTTATATTATGTTACTGAGAACAAATTATTGTTATGGTAAATTTTACATTTGTTTCTTTAATTTGTAAACTAGGGTTGTAAATGAATTACATACAACCATTACCGTATAATAGAATCAAAATTTGACTATATATCGATATTTACTTATCAGTGAGCTTTACATTACCTTTCTGTGTTTTTATCATGTTAATTAACATCTTTTTATTTCCAACCAGAGAAGTCCCTTCACTTCTTGTAAGGCTGTTGTAGTGGTGTCATCAACTCCCTCAGCTTTTGTTTGTTTGGGACAGTATTCATCTCTTCTTCATTTCTGTAGAACAGTTTAGCTGGGTATGGAGTTCTTGGTTTACAATTTTATCTTTCAGTGTTTTAAGTGTATCATCCCATTCTTTCCAGCATGAAATGTTTCTGTTGAGAAATCTATTGATAGTCTCATGGCAGCTCCCTTCTATGCAATTCCTCTCTTTTCTCTGGCTGCTTTCAAAATTCCTTCTTTGTCTTGTACTTTTGACTATTTAATTATAAGCTCTTTCAGTATAGCCCTATTTAGGTTCAACCTCTTGGGGTTCCTTTGGGCCTTGTGGATTTGGATGTGCATTTTTTCTCCCATATTTAGGAAGTTTTCAGCCACTATTACTTAAATATACATTTTTCCCTTTTTCTTTGTCTTTTCCTGGAATTCCTATCATGTACATATCTTTTCTTTGATTGTGTCCCATATATCCCATAGGTTTTTTTCACTCTTTTATTTTTGCTTCTTTGACTGGATACTTTCAAATGTCCTCCCTTCTGGTTCACTGATTCTTTCTTCTTCATGGTTGATTCTGCTTTTGAAGGTCTCTATTGAATTCTCAAGTTGAGTGATCATATTTTTCAGCTCTAGGATTTCTATGTGGTTTTTGTTGTTGTTTGATTTTTTCTTTGTTGGCCTTCTTGTTTTGTCCATGCATTGTTTTCATAATTTCATTTAGGTATCTGTGTGTTCCTGTAGTTCACTAAGCTGCTTTAAGAAGATAATTATTCTGAAGTCTTTGTCTGACAGTTCATTGATCTCCACTTTTTAAAGTTGGTTATTGAAGTTTTATTAAGTTTTTTGTTTGTTTGTTTTGGTGATGTCATGTTTACCAGATTTTTTTGAGACCTTTAATTCCTTATGTTGGTATCTGCACATTTAAGTAAGTGGTTTCCTCTTCCAGACTTATAGATTTGCTTCAGCAGAGGCAGTTCTTCACCAGTCAGCTCAGTTTGGTTTTCTAGACATGTCTGCTGGTAATGCCTTGGGCAGTTAGAGCTTGCTATCAGGGTCTATTTTGGGGTGAAGCCACTACCCAAGCTCAGGAGTTGGAGGAGGCCCTTGGTTGAAAACAGTTGAACAAGACTGCTGGGTTGGTTTCCTGCTCTAGCGAGGGTTCCACAATCACCTGGATTGGATTGTTTAGTCAGGCTTATTAGACAGTCAGATCTATGTACTAAACTCAGCAGTAGGTGGGGTTACGAATTAGTTTTTCTGCCCTGGCAGGGTAGCAGGAAGTGCCCTGGGGTCTGCACAGCTTGTTTTGAGGAACCCTGACTCCTTGGCCAGATAGAGCCAATGATTTTGCTTTGCAGACAGGGAGAGTCATGGGCTATTCTCTCTGTTCATGTGCCACTGTCAGCAGGGCTGTTGGATGGGCTATGTAGCTTCCTATGTGCTCTGGTTAGGTTCCCTGGTTGGGCAGGCTAAAAGATGTATTCAGCAATGGGCAGGTTTACAAATTAGTTTCCCTGTCCAGAGCCAGTAGGAAAACTAGCTCCAAGGCCAGTAAGGTTCTTCATTTGTGGTCTAAAGCCAACCCATGCCCTAAGTTCCTTGGTTAAACAGAGCCACTGGCTTTGCTCCACAGACTATCATCACTGCTGCCAGACTCTCTGTTCAAGTGTTTTGGGCCTGCCCAGTTTTCCATGTATTTTGTCCAGGTTTTTTTTGCCCAGCAGGGCTGGTAGCTTCACTCAGCAAAGGCTGGGTTTATAACTCAGCTTACCTGCCTGGGTGGGGGCAGACCAGGCTCCAGGACCAGCACATCTCTTTGTTTGAGGACCCCAAGTAGGGAGACTTGTACCCTGCTGAGTCCCCTAGTCTGACTATGCAACCGACCTTGTTCTGCAGATGAGCAAAGCTGTTGGCCAGGATTTATACTTGCTCATTGCAGGTAGGAACTGTCTGCTGAGATTTGAGTGCTGGTTGTTGCAGGTTCCTCTCCCTTTCTCAGTCATAATGAGGTTCCTAGTAGTAAAGCCTCAGAGATTTCCCTGCAATTGCTGTGGGGTGAGACCAGAGTGGGGGCTCCCAAGAAGTGATACACAATATTGGCAGAGGTGCTGTATGTCCACCCTGGGTTCTCCTTCCCACTGGAGGAATCATAAGCTCATGGGAGATCTATCAGCATGGTGTTGTGCCAGCCTTGGGGAGGAACAATGTGGTCAGCATGTAGCAGCTCCTCCTCTTACCCTTCTGATGGAGTCTGTCCTGGTCTCTGTGTTGCAGGGGGGTTCTTTAGCCTCGCCTCCATATTCGAGGATTCTCTCAGTGGTGACTTGTTCATGAATAGTTGTTAGCTGTTTCTTAGTTATTTATTTTTAAATGGAAGTATAGTTGATTTACAATGTTGTGTTAATTTCTGCTCTACAGCAAAGTGATTCATATATATATATATGAATCACAGGATGTTAAATATAGTTCCCTGTGCTATACAGTAGGACCTTTCTATTTATCCATTCTATATATAATATTTTGCATCTGCTAACCCCAAACTCCCAAACCATCACTCCCCCTCCCCCTCAGAAACCACAAGTCTGTTCTCTATGTCTGTGAGTTTATTTCTGTTTCATAGATAGCTTCATTTGTGTCATATTTTAGATTGCACATATAAGTAATAATATATGGTATTTGCCTTTCTCTGTCTGACTTACTTCACTTAATATGATAATCTCTAGGTCCATCCATGTTGCTGAAAATGGCATTCTTTCATTTTTTATGGCTGAGTAATATTCCATTATATATATGTACCACATCTTCTTTATCCATTCATCTGTCAATGGACATTTAGGTTGTTTCCATGTCTTGGCTATTGTGAATAGTGCTGCTATGAACATAGGAGTACATTTATCTTTTTGAATTATATTTTTTTCTGAATACATGCCCAGGAGTGGGATTGCTGGATCATATGGCAACACTATTTTCAGTTTTCCGAGGAATCTCCATACTGTTTTCCATAGTGGCTGCTCCAAGTTACATTCCCACCAACAGTGCAGGAGGGTTCCCTCTTCTCCACACCCTTTCCAGCATTTGTTATTTGTAGACCTTTTAATGATGGTCATTCTGACTGGCCTGTGGTGGTAACTCATTGTGGTTTTTTTTTTTTGTTTGTTTGTTTGTTTTTTTTTGTGGTACGCGGGCCTCTCACTGCTGTGGCCTCTCCCGTTGTGGAGCACAGGCTCCGGACGCGCAGGCCCAGCAGCCATGGCTCACAGGCCCAGCCGCTCCACGGCATGTGGGATCTTCCCGGACTGGGGCATGAACCCGTGTCCCCTGCATCGGCAGGCGGACCCCCAACCACTGCGCCACCAGGGAAGCCCCTCATTGTGGTTTTGATTTGCATTTCTCTAATAATTAGTGATGTTGAGCATCTTTTCATGTGCCTGTTGGCCATCTGTATGTCCTCTTTGGAGAAATGTCTATTAAGGTCTTCTGCCCGTATGTTGATTGGGTTGTTTTTGTTATTGAATTGTATGAGCTATTTGTATACTTTGGAAATTAAGCTCTTGTCGATCGCATCATTTACAAATATTTTCTCCCAGTCCATAAGTTGTCTTTTTGTTTTGTTTATGGTTTCCTTTGCTATACAAAAGCTTGTAAGTTTGATTAGGTTCCATTTGTTTATTTTTGCTTTTATTTCTATTGCCTTGGGAGAGTGATCTAAGAAAATATTGATATGATTTATATCAGAATGTTTTATCTATGTTCTCTTCTAGGAGTTTTATGGTGTCGTGTCTTATGTTTAAGACTTTAAGCCATTTTGAGTTTTTGTTATGGTGTGAGGGAGTGTTCTAACTTCATTGATTTACATGTGGCTGTCCAACTTTCCCAACACCACTTGCTGAAGAGACTGTCTTTTCTCCATTCTATATTCTTCCATCCTTTGTCAAAGATTAATTGATCGTAGGTGTGTGGGTTTATTTCTGGGCTCTCTATTCTGTTCCATTGATCTGTATGTCTGTTTTTGTTCCAATACCATGCTGTTCTGGGAGGGTTATGCCTCCTGCTTTGTTCTTTTTCCTCAGGATTTCTTTGGCAATTCTGGGTATTTTATGTTTCCATATAAATTTTAGTATTATTTGTTTAGCTCTGTGAAAAATGTCATGGGTAATTTGATAGGGATTGCATTAAATCTGTAGATTGCTTCAGGTAATAACAATATTCATTCTTCCAATCTAAGAGCATGGAATATCTTTCCATGTCTTTGAATCAAGTTCAGTTTCATTAATTAATGCTTTATTGTTCTCAGCATATAAGTCTTTCATATCCTTGGCCAGGTTTATTCCTAAGTATTTTAGTTTTTGGATGTGAGTTTAAAAGGGTTGGTTTGTTAGTTGTTATTCTTGTTAAGCAGAGCAAAGTTAGGAATAACTTATGCCATCATCTTGGTGATATCACTCCTAGCTCATGGAGGATGTATAGAAATGCAGTAGGAATAGGAGTGAGCTTTGTAACAGAGATATATCTATGTCTATATATAAAGTTTGAGAAGTTCAAGGAGAATTCAAATATAGATATTTCCTGAAAAGTTGGAACAAGAAGGAAGGAGAAATCAGGACTAGTAATATTGCAGATATGGGCAGAGATTAGATCATAAGATGGCAAAAAAGCAAAGTATGAATAGTATTCAAAGATGAACCCAAAGAGGATTTGGATGGAAAAAATATGAGGTTTGTAAGGAATATGTTGATTTTCAGGTTCAAAAAAACTATCAGAATGGAGGTACTGGAGGACTGATTTGGAGATTGAAGCTCAAGAGAAAGGTAAGAACCGATGATATCAATGCATTGTTATAGAGACTTTATTATAGAGTTATGCATAGAATCATCCAGAAGAAGAGAAGAAAGGGAGGGATAGACTGCAGGAGAGTACTGACATTTGAGAATACAACAAAGAGGAATGTAGAGAGTAGGAATACTTTCTGTATTCCAGAAAGTAAGATGATAGAGAAAATATTCATTTTCAAGTGAAAAAACAATTTCAAGAAAAAAATTATCATCAACAGTGTCAAACATCATTAGTTTGGGTAAGTAAGGATTCTCGATTTTTCATTGAATTGGGCAGCTCACAGGTCTTAGGTATTTGGTATTCTTAGAAGGCCATTCTTAATAGATTGATGAAGTAGGCCCATGCTCTGAGGTTTAAGAGGGAAAAACTATTTAAAAATTTAAAATTTTAGTGCTTCTTTATTGAATGTAGTCATGAACAAAAAATTGGTGGCCAGAATGGAAAAAAGAAAAGGTTGTGTTCTTTTAACATTATAGTGATTTTGATATGTTACATTTATTTAGGGAAAATGTGTTCACATTTTAATGCAGAGGTAAACTAGTCACAACAGAGGGTGAAGTGAAGGTATATGGGAGGATGGGGAGAGAAAGAAAAAGATCTCCAGGAAGTCTCAAGAGTAGCGGTGATAGAATTATTTGGCAAGGCTTTTATTTACATCTGTACTCATCTTTGTTTCCTTCTTCTTCTTCCCTAATGCCGGGAAGAAGGAAAAAAACCACAGATCCCAGAGTTTTTCATCCAAGCTCTCAGTTTTCTTTGTTAGGAGGGGACGATGTCAGCTGCTGGGGCAAAAAAGGCTTGAGGAAAAAAAAAAAAAAGGTTTAGATTAACTTTATCATCTAAAATGTATTATAGTGCAATGGTTCTGAGCCTGAGCATCTCAATGAGTGAAGATAAAGAGACTCTCTAAACCCTGACACTGCTTATTTGGTGGGTAATACTGAGCAGTCTCTTTGGCAAAACAGGGATAATAATGCTGTTATATGATGGATGTGAGAATTTAATAATTGCTAACATTCATTGAATTTTTAATGTCTCACATTGTGTGCCAATATGTTAAAATATAGAAAAATAAATGGAAGTACATTTTAACTTCCTAATTTGGTTTTAAGCACTCACAAAGGTAGGCATTGTAACTTATGTTTCTTTGTAGGCTTTACTGTGCTTAGCATGGGGAATTGTGCAGAATGAGAGATTTAAATATATTCGATTCACAAAAATTTTGAAAACGTATCTTTCAGTCAGTCTGATCTCTTTACCACTATGTTTTTGGGGAGAACAGTAACACCAAGGAATTTTTGTTAGAAGAGGCCAGTGACTAACAGCATATACTATGAAATAATGTAATTTTAGAGTATGTCAAAAACACCTTGTCTGTTATATGTCCAAACAAACAGTTCATAAGCTTAAGACACACCTATACTCTTTTCAAAGCTTAAAGGAATTTATTTATTCTTAATTTTCTACCCACTTGCATAAAGTAGATTGTTCTTTATTTGCCCCAAACTTAAGTTCCTCCATTTCTATCCTTCGTGTTCTATTAGTTTTTTCCCTAATTTTACAGATTCTAATCCTATCCATTCTTTCACATATATATATAGATAGATAGATAGATCTATCAAGTAAGTATATCTATCAGGTATACCTGTAAAGTATATAAATATATATTTATCCCAAGTATATCTAGCTCAAGTAGGTATGTACATATATGTGCATCTATACTTGATATATATATATATATATATATATCAGCTGTAGATAGATATCACATGTGTGTAGGTGTGTGTGTGTGTGTGTGTGTGTATATATATATATATACACATCTCAAGTGTGTAGATATCTACCTTCTTTCCTCTAGATATAGAAATTAATTTATATTTTAATCACAATTATAAGAGTTTGAATTATTTTTCCTCAGAATCTACTCACACATATAAATTTCTAAAAAAAAAAAAGTGGAAACTCATATCCAAATGATGCGTGATACAGTTGTATTGTCTCCTGGGATCATTAGAATAGGGTAAGGCTTTACACTTGATGAAAGATACTTTAGTCTCTTCTAATTTATAAAAAATAAGATTATTAGTCTATTAAACATAACATAGATGGAAAAGGTCTACGAGAGCAGTTTCCCAGTGGTTTTAAAAATATTTTTAATAGGATACTTTATCAAATGAAACATTCATGGAATCTCAACAAATCAAAGAAATTTGACTTTCCTCTGTTATAAATGGGGGAACCTAGCCCTTCTTTTTCTCCCTTACTCATATTTCCATGGGAAACTCCAGATCAGAATAACATACAGATCTTCCTTGAGTAACGTCCTGATACAGCACTGTAAGTTGAAAATTTTGTAAGCCAAAAGCACATTTGAAAAACCTAACCTACTGAACGTGAGAGCTTAGCCTAGCCTACCTTAAACATGCTCAGAACATTTACATGAGCCTACAGTTGGGCAAAATCATTTAACACGGAGACTATTTAAAGTGTTAAATATCTCATGTAACTTATTGAATGCTAAAAGTGAAAAACAGAATGGTTGTATGGGTACAGTAACAACTGTAAGTGTATCAGTTGTTTTCCTTTACAATCACCTGGCTGACTGGGAGCTGCAGCTTGCTGCCAATGCCCAGCATCACAAGAGAGTATCATACCACATATCACTAGCTTGGAAAAATATATAAATTCACATTTTGAAGTATGGTTTCTACTGAATGTGAAGTGCTTTTACACCATTATAAGGTTGGGGACCATCTGTACTCTGAAATCCAATAATCTTTTCTAACCTTCTAAATTTTATAGATGGCTCAATAGGCATAATGAGGACTGATTTTAATATGCTACTTATTGAACTAGTTGGGACCGAAATCTAGGTATCTTGATATCTAAACCAGTGTTTATTCTATCACATCACACTGATTCCTTACCTGAATCATCCTCAGTCACTCCTTTTTGCTTAAGAACTGTTCTTATGAATCAATTCAAGATTGTTAGGAAGGAAGAAGTGAGAGACATGGATGACTATTGGGTAGACACTGAAGAGTGTCTGTAATGAAAAACCCAGAATCTAAAGATAAGTCAGTCTTGTCTTAACCTAGCATACTAAGCTTTTAGTTTTCCCAGTATTTTCTGACTCTCTTCATTTAACACATGCTCACAAGACCCAATTGTCCAGTTATAGTCAATGTTACCTAAGCAAAAATTTGATGCATAAATTTCTGGGAAAAATTTTTCCTCCTGATTTAAGGGTATAGATGCATTTGGCACTGCTCTTTTCTCCCATCCTCCTACCTTAAACATATGTATGATAGCTAGCACTAGCGTAGCTCTCTTATGACCATGAGGCAAAATAGCATCTCTTCAAGCATAGCAGAGTGGAATAAGAGAAGATGTCTTGGGCTTTGACATTAACGACTGACATAGGTAAGTAAATAATTCTATTTTAACTGTGACAATCCAAATTTTTATTGTTGTTGCTCTTGTTGTTTGGAGCCTAATATATTTCTGACAGTAACATAAATTCTACCAAGTTTTAATTTTTCCAAAGGGAAACTATACCTTGAGAGCATGTTCTTGAGTTATCAATGCCTCCAATACTAGCAAGTTCTGTGTAAGAAAAAGTCATGTGTGATATATATGCCTCTCTGTTTCAAACTGAAACTTGATATATAATATTCATAAACTCATTCAACTTTAACAAATGTTTATATTCAAAGCACTTATATATTCATTATAATATTTTAAAATACTTCCTATGATCCAGAGTTCATCCTATATGCTGGGGATTTATTATTGCAGTCAAGGGGATGCAGTGTAGTGGGTAAAAGTGAGGTATACAATGATATTAATAATAAAATATGTTTGCATATTAACTACAATATTTGGGGAAAAACTTTACCAATAATTTTTCAAAAAATAAACTTTATAAATGCCATATATATGCATGTGTGTGTATGTGTGTGTGTGTGTGTGTGTGTGTATATATATATATATATATATATATATATATATATATATATATATATATAAAATAGTTATTACATCAGTGGTTTAGTTGGTGAATTAGTATCACCAAGTCTTCACTGTCTTTGCCCATACATGGGTATTCCTAATTATATCTGCATGGAATATATATTTAAACTTCATACACTCTGTAATATATTTTACTGGTCAGAATTTTTAAAAAAATCTATTACAGATATCTACAGTGGGAGTCAGGAAAATTTTGTGTGTAACTTCTCTTGGCTAAGTCTTCAATATTATAAACGCTTAAAATTTTAACATTTAGGCATATCATTCTTTCATTGCTTTTAGGAAATCTGTCATTAATATACCTTCTCTTAAAAAACAGTTCTCACTTAAAAAGCATTCCTCAAGCACATTTTGATTAAGAAAACCTCCAGAACTTACTAAGCCAACTCTATTTCCATCCATATTAATCCATTATTAATATATAACAAGTAAACCATTTTATTTGTTCAAGCACTAATTTTTATGTGGACGGCTCCCCACAATCTATGCACCTTTGCTAGGAGAGAGAGAGACTCCAAACAAAAATAATTTAGCAATAATGAAGATTAACCATAAGTAATTGTCCTGAAACTGACTGAAGAAGAAAAATGATTCATTTTTAACCTATTTATCTCATACTGACTTCCTGTTCTAAATAATCATGCACAGGCATATTGTTATGAATATTCAAAAGGTTTTTTAATGGCTTAATAATTTTTCTTCCTTTGTTTCTAAGAACAGAAATAATAACACACACTGAAATAGAAGATCACACTTGTCAGAAGCAGATAAAGTAGAGAGATCATCAAATGATACATTATCTTCCATAGTCCCAACAAAGGCCGACCAGCCATCAGAGAAAAACACCACTCCCGTCTGGATTTTAATGCAGAAATAACATAGAGCTGGCTTAGCCTGGACTCTTTTGCTTAAAGTTAAAATATCCAAAGTAAAAGTCTAACTTACTAAGAGTCATCACAGTATGTCACAGAACTATTTGGAAATAGATAATATGTTAGCTCCAGATTTCCCTAGCATGATGTTTCTGCTCACTTCTTTCCCTTCAGTACATAGAAATTGGGAGTTGGCAAAGTCACCTGGAGGAAAGAGGAAGAATTTTTTTTTAAAATTTTACTTTGCTTCACATCTAACAAGGTAATCCTTTTGTCGTTTACACTCCCTTTTCCTCTCAGACTCACCCTCTGCCCTTCTTTGCCTGGCTTGTGCTCTGGGATACTGACCTCTATGGACTGTGTCACTTGGGCTTCTTTTCTCTCTTTTGGCTGAGTTTGCCAGTGAGAGGAACTGTCTGGAATTGGAAGACAGAAGATTGAGATTGGGATGTTTATTTCCTCTACTCCTTTACTGATTGGTAGATGCACTCAGTAATTACATATCCTATGGGATGATCTCTGTTTCATGGCTCAACACATTCTAAAGGTTCCAGTTGTATAGCTCCTTCCTTTCCCTCCATCAGGACTAAGGGCGGTAATGGCTTGCCTTTGTTGCTGGTCCCTGGGTGCATCACCATTTTTTGTTGTTGTTGTTTAATTAACTTGACCCTAAAATCTGTAAAAGTTACCTTAACTTTAGAAGCCTTTAGAACAAGTATATCAGTAAGTATCCCAGAGGAAACAAATAGCAAGTTCAAAGGGTTTACCCAAACAGCCCCAAGAAAATATTAAAGCCTCCTGCTGCTTGTTTATGTTTAAGGTACTGTGTACAGTTTCTCAAGAAAGGAAGAACACAGAGATTTTTGTCACTAAACTACTACTCTTCCCTCTGCCTTCTCAGGAGGCAAAAATACAATTTACAGGCAAGCGGATCGCAACTTTTTTCATTTTATGACACACACACCACATAATATTCACATGTTCGATTCAGAACTATGCACAAGGTAAGGCTAATATTTGTATGAGGTAAGAATCTATCCTTTCCTATCCTGCTTAAGAAAGCATATCATAAAGCTTGCATGTGAGAATAAGGTTGTTATAAGTAAACCTTGAAGCTGTGCAATTTTTTAAAGAAAATTATTTTCAAGCTTTATTAGTAGTAACCTACTAATAATAACTTGCAACATACCAGATTGTCTTGTGGGTCATCTATGCAGCAGCCAAGAACAGCTTTTAGGGAGACCCAGATGGAAATATACTTTTCTTTCAGAATCTTCTATCAGGAGGTAAGTGACAAATTGTCCTATTTGTTCCATTGACTAGAGTAGTCCAGCTATTTATAAGTCAAAGTAATATGAATTGAGTAACACTGACACAAAACCAAATGTGATAATGTTTTAAAACACTTTGAACTATGTTGAGATGGTTTAGTTAAACTTCAGAAACTATGCATGTTATTAGATATTTAAGATTTTAACAAGTGAGAAAAGATCTATCTTTCTGAGTAGTCACCCCTAAATTCCTGTCTTTAGACATCCATAGCTCTTATAATATTTTTTAACTGCATAATTTTCCTTGAGCATCACCAAAGCCTACTTCAGTGTGATGAGCAACAAGAACTAATACCCACACAGAAAGAGACTGACAGCAAGTAATCCAAAGAGTAGTCTCAAATCTTTAAATATGGTTTCTGGTTCTCAGTTGAGAAAGAATCAAAATCTATTAGCATTATCTTTGTTAGTGAATCAACTCATAAATATTTTGTAAGTTTCATATTTCAACCCTATATTTCTTACATTTCTTGAAATCACAACACCCTGACATATTCACAAATAGAATGGTGCTTACATATTTATATCCTTAAAAGGTTCAGATGTAGCTCCAGGTACCTATGCAGATTTACACACATTGTTCCCCTACAAATTTAAATTTCACCATCTGTTAACCATATTGTGACTAATTAGGAAGTCATTGCATACTACATCTTCAACAACAGGAGACACTATAGAGCTATCTTATAGGACTGGCTGTTTAAGTTATTCTTTATTGTAAATGGGAGTACCTTTATTAATTAACAGCTTTGCAAAGTACTCAGAGAAAAACCAAAACCAAAGATTTTAAGGAAAAATAACTTAGGGGAAAATAAATATTCAATCTATGTTTTCCTCACTAGAGCACATACAAGGTCTCAAGAAAGTCCCAACATCAGTAATGCCATGAAACAAAAGTGAAAGGTACTCTTACTAACCCCATTTTTCAGATGAGTGGCTGAGATTTGGAAACTCTTGGTATCTGGCTTGTACACTTACTGAGCTGATAAATGATAGAGTCAGGACTTGTAAGACGAGGTTCAATTCCCAACTTACTTCTAATGTACCAGAATTATCCTGGTCAACATTATACAAGCAAAGGAATGGCAGAACTGGGAGCACTGGAGGATCCTAAAATGACTTAATAGTTAGCATCATCTTCTGTTCAGAATAAAAGGAGCTAAAGTGTGAATTTTCATTTGTTCCAGATAACTGCTTTGCCAATGTCAATCAGTAAAATAATTATAATAGAAGAATGCAGGTTAAAATGCAAACTCCTTCATCCTACACCCTCCCTGAGATTCTGGTTCAGTGGGTCTAGGATACAGTCCAGAAATCTGGGTTTTTGGCAGTCACTCTAGATGATATGATGCAGGGTTCAAGGGCAATACTTTGAGAAACATTGTCATAGAGTAAAAAGGTATAATTTCAGATTGCCTATTGGTCATCTTAAAAAAATAAGATGGGTTCAAGTGCTTGGCACTGATACTTATTAAATCTGATTCTAAAATTGTTCAATTAAAAAGTCATTATATTTAGGAGAGATTGGGCATTACTAAGAGATTTAAGGATTTAATAATCTGGTTCTTGCAAATAAATATCATCGGATAGCAACAGCTCTAATATTATTACTGGTGAATATAGTCAATGCGATAAGGTAGCACCAAGGTCTGGCAGAGTACTCCAGAATCAGTGAAAGAAAATTTTGTATCCAACAGATTACACATATACTCAAATTAATCTCTCATTTGAGGAAAAGTAGATAAAGGAACCCCAAAGAAGTTGAAAAAGGTCCTTTGTGGTCTCTTTTATCTTTTATGCTACAGTTAAAAATTTCAATCAGTACTGTTCCTAACCTTAGTGGCATCTCCAAAGAGAGAACAGCAATGACATTTCAAATATCCCCCACTCTACCCCCCAACACACACACACACCTTGGAGCCGTCCCTATGTTACCTTCTTAAGGGCAAAGTTCCTCCAGGCAGTCACTAATTGGCATTGGCTATTAGCATAACTGGGAGAAGCTAATTTCATATATGTCACCTTTCACCTAGTAGTCTCTTGCAAGTATTAAACAGATCACTAACAAACACACAATAATTTCAGGTAGTTTGTTCTCTTGGTTTTAAGTACAGGTTATCATAGGAGGTAGAGGATAAAGAATGGAACTAAATGATTTATAAAAAGAAAAGCTCATAATAGAGATATATAGTCTGTGTGTATATATGTATGTATCATGTTTGTGAGAGCAGCTGGTGCATACAAATAAAACCCAAGTCATTGGAAAGTCATCAATTAGTAGGTTTGGCCTGAACAATATTTATGAGCTTTGTGGGGCATGAAAGCGAGATCAATAAAGCAAAACCACAGGTTCCAGAAATGGTAGCAGAATGAAGCTTTAAAATCTGTACAGTTACTCAGAGACCTTTGTGTCTGGATTCAAATTGAATTGAACACTCATTCAGATGTTACTGGAAGAGGATATTTACAATTGCATTTTCTCTTCTACTTAAAAGTTTCCAGGATTTATTATAATGATCAGATCATCTAGAAACTTCTAATGTATGCAGTTTGATACGTTGTTTGTTTGTTTGTTTGTTTGTTTTTTGCATAAGGATTCTTTTTAATAAAAGCAAAAACAATGAGAAAGGAACTAATGTATTTCAAGGGGACCTTGAGATGTTAGTACTTTCTATTCACTCTAAGCAAAGACTGAGCATCCTCCTACTGTGTGATTGTTTCATCAAAACCACAGTAATAAAATTTAAGGCTGTTCTTCTTCAAAAGGGGATCAAGCATAGGCTGTTCATTTCCCCTCAATAAAGAAATTAAAATATAGATAGGGATTTCACCTAAATTTGGCCTGAGGAATTAAAAGCCCCTCATTTCATCAGCTCCTTCTTTCTGGCAATGTTATTTAGACTCAGGTGTTAAAATAAAAGCTTTACGTTAGTGATCAGTCCTTTCATGATGCACATTTGTCTATAGTTAATACTTTAACTTACTGCTTAAAAATAAAACCTCACATGGAGGGCTGGACCCAAAGGTAAGGTGAAGATGCTAATCCTTATTTTGCAGTTATGTGAAGAAAGTGAAATGGCTTTACCTCTACCCTGTCATAGTACCATAAAATCCTGGTTTCTTAAACTTGAGAGATTTTCTCCAGTTACAGGACACAAATGCAGACATGAAAAGTAACTTATGGGCCTCCTTGGTGGCGCAGTGGTTGAGAGTCCGCCTGCCAATGCAGGGGACATGGGTTCGTGCCCCGGTCTGGGAAGATCCCACATGCCGCGGAGCCACTGGGCCCATGAGCCATGGCTGCTGAGCCTGAGCGTCCAGAGCCTGTGCTCCGCAACGGGAGAGGCCACAACAGTGAGGGGCCCACGTACTGCAAAAAAAATAATAATAATAATCTATGCCAGGAGCACCCAAAAATCCCTCTTGTGAGTAATCTCAATTAGACTGGGATCCAGCAAAGGTAAATTCTGATCAACAGAATATCAGGAGGAAGATTAATGGAAACACTAATGGTCAGAGGAGGGCAGGCGTGAATGGTACCCCAGAGCAATATTCTTTGTTGCAGGAGAAACAATACAAGACACTGATGATGAGACCAGTGTTGTGTGGAGAAAGGCTCCAAAAAAAGAGAGATGGAACCAACATTGACTATAAGTATAATGAAGATTTTTTTTTTAATTTATTTTTGGCTGCATTGGGTCTTCATTGCTGAGCACGGGCTTTCTCTAGTTGCTGTGAGCAGGTGTTGCTCTTTGTTGTGGAGCATGGGCTTAGTTGCTCCATGGCATTTGGGATATTCCCAGACCAGGGTTCGACTCCATGTCCCCTGCATTGGTAGGCATATTCTTAACCACTGTGCCACCAGGGAAGCCCTGAAGAATTTTATAGGCAGCAAAATTATATCTAATAATGTAGGCTTGTAATAAAGTGCAAAAAGCTGATACAAGTGAAAATACACAATCTGATCTCATATTTGTACAAAAGAATTGTGAAGGAAACAATCAGGAGCCCTTTGACCAATTAGAATAATAAAAATTTAATTAGATAAATATATTCCTTTCTCTATTGCATCTGAACTAGAAACTTAAGTATTCAGTTTTTCTGAATATCTTTTTGGTTTTGATTCCACTATTTAGAAATTTACAACAATGGAAAGTCCCTACTTGTAGAGATTTATTGACACTGAAGCATTTTCTGTATTACTGTATGGCCAGATCATCTGTGATCAGGGTTCGTAACTTTACATAACCCTTAAATTCCTCTTCACCCCTCCTCCCAATTTTTAATATTTCCTGAGTGAATCTCTCTATTCCATTATTCCATACATCACAAATTTTACATAGCTGTTGAGTCAATTACTAAGTCTCTCTCTAGAGATAGATTATAGATGATGCAGATAGACATACATATGATGTAGACATCTATCTATCTATCTATATGATAGATGGAGAGACATATAAGATATAATACCAAGTGTTGATAAGGATATGATGCAATGAGAACTAGTATAAGGAGAAATGCAAATTGCTACAAAGACTTTGGAAAATAATTTGGCATTATTTTGTAAGGTTGAAAATGCACATATCTTACCAATTATTTCCACTTTCAGGCATTTACCCTTTGGAGAAACTCTAGAATCAATGTACCAAAAGACATGATAAACAAATGTTTGTAACAGCATTGCTTATAACAACAAAATTTGGAAACAAACCAAAAGTTCAATGAAAGGGGAATGCATAATAAATTGGGATGTAGTCGGATTCAGTTTTGGGAATGAATGAACTATTGCTACCCTGCATCAATGAGAATAAATTGTATCAAAAATGTTGCCTGATAAAATGAAGTCATAATAGAATACACAGAGTCAAACAGCATTTATGTTAAGTTTAAAAACAATAAAAACTAAAGATTCTTTTATATGGGGATACTGTCTCATTTTATAACTATGTCTTTAAGGAAGAGAATGATAAATACACGCTTAAAGTAATGGTTATCCCTGTGGGGAAGGAAGGAAGGATGTGATCGGGAAGGGACACAGCGCTTCAACAGTGTTCTGTTTTTTTAATCTGTATGGTGAGTACACATGTGGCTATTTGATTATCTTTTATACTTTTTATAAATATGTTTCTATATATTTTAAACATTTCAAA
The DNA here is from genome assembly GCF_949752795.1 of Hyperoodon ampullatus. Classification (NCBI taxonomy): domain Eukaryota; kingdom Metazoa; phylum Chordata; class Mammalia; order Artiodactyla; family Ziphiidae; genus Hyperoodon; species Hyperoodon ampullatus. The sequence goes on from NC_136914.1 coordinate 206,118,749, forward strand.
ATAAACAGGTTTAGGATATTATAGTCAAAAAATTTTTAAGTTGCATCAGAAATATCTCTGTGTCTTAAACTGAAAAAAAAAACAGCCCTACATAATGTGAATAATAATGCACATGATATTTGGCTAGGAGAAGAATGGTATTAACAGAGATAATACTGAATATTGCTTATATCTTCTGAGATTAAAGTTATCATTATAATTTTGGCATGTGGTATAAACACTTAATATATATTAACTAGTACCTCTTTCTTTCCATCATCACAAAATAAGCATTTGGCTTTTTAGTAATAATCATGGGGGCACTAGAGCATAGTGATTAAGAGTCTGAGTATACGTGTTACTTAGAGAGTCTGGGTTTGAATCTCAGCTCTGGATCACTAGCTATGTGACTTGTCAACTTTCTACTCCATGCCTCAGTTCTTTATTTTTAAAATTGAGATAATGATAATACTGATTAGTGTTATTGTGAGGAGTAAATGAGATAAAATCAGGACAATATCTAATTTCCATGCATCAGGTACAGTGCTGAGTCCTTTGTGTAAATTAATAAAAATAACAAAATTGCAGCAGTATTTTCTGGATGATTCTACTCATACTTCAATCTATCTATTATTAATTAACTTAAGAGCTAACTATAGGAAAGGTCGAAGTTGGTAATATCTATAATCATCTGGTTTGAATGTCTGTTTTCTCATTTATAGCCTAGAATTGCTTTCTTTTTATTGAGGTAAAAAATTGAATCACTATTCTAGTGGTTAAAAAAGAGAAAAAAAGCAAAGAAGATCTTGAAGAAAGAACAGTCATAAAGATCATATGCATATTCCTGAAATTACACAATCTGATTAAATGCCAGGCCAAATTTGACTTGCAATATTTTAGCACAAAGAAGAGTGTTGTGAGACTAGCTTAAGGTCTAAATATTCACTGCATCAGAAAATAGGTATCTTCATTTCAGACAGGATTCATATATGTTTCTTTATAACACAGAGCATAGCAAACAGACCTAATGTCAAGTTCAAAACAGGATTAGACATACATAAAAATCCCCACTCAGTGTGATTTGTTTCCTCAAAAGAGTAAACTACCAAGTCCCTTCTTTACTTAAATGGACCTTGAAAAACATTTCAACGTGACTTTCTGGATGCTTCAAATTAAGTAAACTATACTGGAATTGTAATTTCATTACAAGTAAAGTTTTCTAAAGTTCTCAGTTCAAATACAGTACATCTTGCCACATATTAAAAACAAAGAATAAAGGGAAAAGAACAAAGTTGGAGGGCTGACTCTAACTGACTTCTACAGTAATCAGCACAGTATGATATTGGTGAAAGAACAGAAAAATAGATCAGTGGAGCAGAATATAGAGTCCAGAAATATACCCTTATAAATATAATTAACTGACCTTTGACGAAGAAACAAAAGTATTAAGATAGAGCAAATACAGTCTCTTAAATGATGCTGAAACAACCTGGATATCCACATGCAAAAAAAAAAAAAAAAGAATTTAGACACAGACCTTACACCCATCACAAAAGCTAACTCAAAATGAATCATAGGGACTTCCCTGGTGGTGTAGGGGTCACGGGTTTGAGCCCTGGTCCAGGAAGTTCCCACATGCTGCAGAGCAACTAAGCCCATGTGCCGCAACTACTGAGCCTGCTCTAGGGCCCACATGCCACAAGTACTGAAAGCCCATGTGCCTAGAACCCATGCTCTGCAATAAGAGAAGCCACTGTAATGATAAGCCCACACACAGCAATGAAGAGTAGGCCCCATTTGCTGTAGCTAGAGAAAGCCTGCATGCAACAATGAAGGCCCAAACACAGCCAATAAATAAAGAGTAGTAATTTTTTTAAAATTAATCATAGACGTAAATGTAAATTGAAAAACTATAAAATTCCTAGAAGATAACATAGGAGAAAACCTAGATGCCTTGGAAATGGTGATGCTTTTTAAATACAACAAAGACACAATCCATGAAAGAAATAATTGGTAAGCTGACTTCATTAAAATTTTCTCCTCTGTAAAAGACTCAAGAGGATTAGAAGACAAGCCATCAAGTGGAATAGAAGACAAGCCATCAAATAAGCATATAAAAAGATATTCCATACCATATGTCATCAGAAAAATACAAATTAAACATAAATGAGATACCACTACACATCTATTAGAATGGCCAAAATCTGAAACACTGACAACACCAAAAACTGGCAAGAATGCAAAACAATAGGAACACTCATACATTGGTGGTGGAAATGCAAAATGATAGTCACCTTGAAAGACAGTTTGGCAGTTTTTACAAAACAAAATGCACTCTTACCATATGATCCAGCAATTGTTCTTTGATATTTACTTAAAGGAGTTGAAAACCAGCAAGCTGACCAATATTCACATTGCAGAGAGTCACAGAAGGAGAAAGGGGCAGATAGCTTATCCAAAGAAAGAATGGCTGATAAATTCCCTAAAGTGGAGAAAGAAACAGACATCCAGATGCAGGAATCCTAAAAGGCACCAAATAAGGTAAAATCAAAGAGACCCACACTGAGACATTACAATAAAATTGTCAAGTTAAAGACAAGGATATCTTGTCAAAAAGAGAAGAGAGAACAAGGGAGGATATAGAGAAAAGTGAAATCCTGTTTACTGTTGTTGAGAATGTAAACTGGTACAACTACTATGGAAAAATAGTATGGAAGTTCCTAAAGAAATCAAAATACAACTACCATAAATCGAGCAATGCTACTTCTGCATATATATCCCAAGGAAACAAAATTATTATTTCAAAGAGATATCTCTACTCTGATGTTTATTGCAGTATTCAAAATAGCCGAGGTTTGAAGACAACCTAAGCATCCACTGATGAATGAAAGGATGAAGAGAATATGGTACATATACACAATAAAGTATTATTAAGCTTTAAGAAATAAGGAAAGCTTGTCATTTGCAACATCGTGGGTGAACCTCATGGTCATCATGCTAAGTAAAATAAATCAGACGGAGGAAGATGGTACTGCATGGTTTCATTTATATATGGAATATAAAAAACAAAAAGTCAAGAGGGAGGTCAAGATGACAGAGTAGGAAGATGCTGAGCTCACCTCCCCCCACCCCACCATGAACACATCAAAAATACATCTACATGTGGGGCAACACTCACTGAAAACAATATGAAGACTGGCAGAAAGGCTCTTCTACAACCAAAGCTATATAGAAAGACCCACCAAAAAGTGGGTAGGAAGAATAAAAAGCAATTGGGTCAGGACATATAGCCCTAGCAGGGGACACAGAAGAGGAGGAGAATATTATGGGCTCCTGGATCCTCCTTGGGTAGTGAGGGGTTAAAGCCATAGGTTATGTGCCCCAGACCTGGGGTCTCACAGCAGAAAGATGAGTTTTCTTAGCTGGTTGTGAAAAACAGTGGGACTCACTGGAGGGCTGTATGAAACCGGGACTCCACTCATGAAGAGCATACAGACATGCTTGCTCGCTCCTGGGAACAGCATGGAGGGAGCAGACCAAAAACTGCCTTGGATTCTGGCTGGTTTCTCACAACTGCATACCCCAGTGCCTACCCCAGCTCACACCAAGCAACTCTGCTAGCACCTCTTGCTCTGGCACTGCTCTACAGTATGGCAGAGGTGACATTGCTAAGGAGAGTGCACACACTTAAAGGGAATGAAGCCAACCTGGATCCAATCCTGCCTCTGATAGGGCTGTGATAGCCACTGAGCATGGAAGAAACTTGAGCTCACACCTAGCTCTGGCCCTGCCTCCCCTCCATCTTCAGCCTTACCTCCCACTAACAGGCTGGCTGCCAGCACACTCAGAGAAAAGATATGACTCATGCTTAGGTTAGATTCAGCTCCCCTGCCAAAGCCATTGGGCAGACACAGACTGCATAAGGATCCTCCCACACAAGGACACACCTTCAAGACCAGAATAGGTAACTGGTTCACCTAGTTTCAGAGAGATAAAGTTAAACAGAATGAGAAGACAGAGGCATGTGTTTAAAAAAAAAAAAAAGAATAAGAAAAAAAATTGAAAAACCCTAACTAAACAAATAATTTACCAGATAAAGAGTACAAGGCAATAGTACTAAGAAGGCTAACTGAACTAGGGAAAAGAGATGAATACAGTGAGACTTTTAACAATAAACTAGAAAATATAAGAAAAAAACAGAGCTGAAGAATACAAAAACTGAAATGAAAAGTATATTAGAAGGAATACATAGTAGACTCAGTGATATAGAAGAACACATAGCATTCTGGAAGATAGAATAATGTAAATCACCCAATCAGAATAGATAAAAGGAAAACAAAACTTTTTTTTAAATGAGGATTGTCTAAAGAAGCTTTGAGACAACAGCAAGCATACTAACACTAGCAATATAGGGGTCCAGGAAGGAGAAGTGTGAGAGAAAATGGTAGATATTGTATTTGGTGAAACTGTGGCTGAAAACCACCTGAAGGTGTAGAAGGAAACAGATATCCTGATACAGGAAGTACAGAGAGTCCCAAACAAGATGAGCCTAAAAAGACCCACACACCAAAACATTTCGTAATTAAAATGGCAAAATTAAAGGTAAAGACAGAATTTTAAAGGCACCATGAAAAAAACAAAGAGTAACATATAAGGGAATGCCTATAAAGCAATCAGCTGATTTTTATGCAAAAACTTTGCAGGACAGAAGGGAGAGGCATGATATATTTAAAGTGATGAAAGGAAAAAGCCCTACAACCTAGGATACTCTACACAGCAAGGTTATCATTCAGAACTGGAGGAGAGAGAAAACTTCTCAGACACGCAAAATGTAAAAGAGTTCATCAGTACTAAACTGACCTTATGGAAAGTGTTAAAGGGTCTTCTTTAAGTGAAGAAAAAAAAAGGCTACAACAATAAAAAATTTTATAGGATAGAAAAACTCTCACTAGGGAAGGCAAAAATAGTAAAGGCTATGAATCAAACACTTAAGCTAGTACAAAGATTAAAAGAGAAAAATTGTAAGATTTAACAACTACAAACAGTAAAGAGATAGAAATGAAGATGTAAAATAGATCATCAAAAACACAAAATGTGTGAGAAGGGAGTAAAAAATACAGATATTTTAGAATGTTTGCACTTAAATGAATACCAGTTTAAAACCAGTATGTACAGTTATAGGTTCAACATATATGAACCAGATGGTAACCACAAATCAAATCTATAACAGATACACAAAAAAATAGAGAGAAAGGAACACAAGAATACCACCAAAGAAAATCATCAAATCACAAGGGAAGAGACTAAAGAAGAAAAAAAGAAGAGAGAAGAAGTACAAAAACAAGAAGTACAGAAAGCAAGTAACAAAATAGCAATAAGTATCCACCTATCAATAATCACTTTAAATGTCAATGGACTAAATGCTCCAATCAAAAGACATAGGGTAGCCAATTTGATAAAAAATAAGACTCATCTGTGTGCTGCCTACGAGAGATTCACTTAAGAGGCAAAGAGACACACACACTGAAAGTGTGGGAATGGAAAAATATATACCATGCAAATGGAAATAAAAAGAAAACAGAGGTAGCAATACTCACATCAGACAAAGTGGATTTTAAAACAAAGTATGTAACAAACACAAAAGAGGGCATTATGTAATGATAAAGGGATCAATTCAAAAAGAGGATATTGTCCTTGTTAACATATATGCATCTAATATAGGAGAATCTAAATTTATAAAGTAAATATTAATGGATTTAATGGGAGAAATTGACAATAATACAATAATAGTAGAGGACTGTAACATCCCACTTACATCGTTGGACAAATCATCCAGAGAGAAAAAAAGCAATAAGGAAACAGTGGTCTTAAATGACACATTAGATCCACTGGATTTAGTCTACAGTACAGGCCATTCAAAAACAGAAGAATACACATTATTTTCAAGTGCAAATAGAACAGTCTCCAGAATAGATCACATGCTAGGCCACAAAACAAGTCTCAAGAAATTTAATAGGATAGAAATTATATCAAGCATTTTTCTGACCACAACAGTATGAACCTAGAAATCAACTACAGAAAGAAAAGTGGAAAAAACACAAAGAAGTGGAGACTAAACAACATGCTACTAAAAAAAAAAATGGGTCAATGAAGAAATCAAAGAGGAAATCAGACAATACCTTGAGGCAATTGAAAAGAAAAACACAGCTTTCCAAAATCTATTGACATAGCAAAAGCAGTTTTAGAGGGAAGTTTATAGTTACCTCAAGAAACAAGAACAATCTCAAATAAACAACCTAAACTCCCACCTATAGGAATAAGGAAAAGAAAAACAAAAATCCAAAGTCAGCATAGGGATGTAAATAATAAAGATCAGAGAGGAAATAAAGTAGGATCAAAAAAATAGAAAAGATCAATAAAGCCAAGAGCTGTTTTCTGGAAAAGATAAACAGAATTGAGAAACTTTTAGCCAGGCTCATTAAAAAAAAAGAGAGGAACCACATAAACAAAATAAGAAATGGAAGAGGCAAAATTACAACTAACATCACAGAGATACAAAAAAATCCTGAGAATACTATGAATAGTTATATGCCAACAAAATGGACAACCTAGAAGAAATAGATAAATTCCTAGAAACATACAATCTTCCAAAACTGAATCAGGAAGGAATAGATAATCTGAACAGACTGATCCTTAGTAGTGAAATTGAATCAGTAATCAAAAAACTCCCAGCAAAAAAAAGTCCAGGACAGATGGCTTCACATGGGATTTCTATGAAACATATAAAGAATAACTAATAACTATTCTTCTCAAACTGTTACAAAAAATTGAAGAGAGGAGGGAACACTCCAAAATTTATTCTATGAGGCTGCAATTACCCTGATACCCAAATGAGACAAAGACACTACCTAGAAAAGAAAATTACAGGCCACTATCTCTGATGAATACAGATGCAAAAATCCTCAATAAAATATTAGCAAAACAAATACAACAATATATTAAAAAGATTATACACCATGATGATGTGGGATTTATTCCAGGGGTACAAGGATGGTTCAATATCCACAAATCAATCAATGTGATACACCACATTAACAAAGTGACCAATAAAATGCATATTATAATCTCAATAGAATGAGAAAAGTCATTTGACAAAATTCGAAAACCATTCATGATAAAAATTCTCATCAAAGTTGATATAGAGGGACTATATCTCAAAATAATAAAGACCATTTTTTACAAAACCACAGCTAATATTGTATTCAATGATGAAAAGCTGAAAGCTTTTTCTCTAAAATAAGGAAGGCAAGGATGCCTACTCTCGCCACTTGTATTTAACATAAAATTGGAAGTCCTAGACCCAGCAATCAGACAAGAAAAAGAAATAAAAGGTATCGATTTGAAGGGAAGAAGTAAATCAGTCACTATTTGTGGTAGACATGATACTTTATATACAAAATCCTAAAGTCTCCACAAAAAAAAAAAAACTGTTAGAACTAATAAATGAATTAAGTTGCAGGATACAAGATTCATATACAGAAATCTGTTGCTTTTCTATACACAAATAATGAATTATCAGAAAAAGAAATCAAGAAAATAATTCCATTTACAATCACATCAAAAAGAATAAAATACCTAGGAATAAACTTGTGGTGAAAGTCCTATATGCTGAAAACTATAAAATGCTGATGAAGGATGTTGAAAATGATACAAAGAAATGGAAATATATCCCATGTTCATGGATTGGAAAATTAATATTTTGTTTTACATATACATGTATCTATTCTTTTTCAAATTCTTTTCCCATTTAGGTTATTACAAAATGTTGAGCAGAGTTCCTTGTGATATACAGTAGGACCTTGTTGGTAATCTGTTTTAAATATATGAGTAGTAGTCTTAGCAATATTTTTTAAATCTGTCTCCTAAAGCAAAGGAAACAAAAGCAGAAATAAACAAATTGTACCTACTTAAATGTAAAAGCTTTTGTACAGCAAAGGAAACCATTGATAAAGTGAAAAAACCTGATGGAAGAAAGTATTTGAAGTGATTTGTCTCATAAGGCATTTGTATCCAACATATATAAACAGCTAATACAAAACAATATCAAAGAAAAAAAACCCAAAATTTAAAAATGGGCAGAAAACCTGAATAGTTTTCCAAAGAAGACATAGAGATGGCCAACAGGCATATGAGAAAATGCTGAACATTGCAAATCATTAGGCAGATGCAAATCAAAACACAATGAAATTTGACCTCTCACCTAACAAAATGGCTGTTGTCAAAACAACCACAAGTAACCAAATGTTGGCAAGGATATGGATAAAACAGAGTCCTGTTACACTGGTGGTGGGGATGTAAATTTGTGCAGCCACTGTGGAAAACAATATAGGGATTCCTCGTAAAACTAAAGATAGAACTACCATATGATCCAGGAATTTTTCTCCTGGATAAATATCCAAAGAAAACAAAAACACTAATTTGAAAATATATAGTAGCATTATTTATAATAGCCAAGATATGAAAGCAACCTGTGTCCATCAACATATGTATGCATAAAGAGAGTATATATATACACTCACACACACACACACACACAATAATGGGTAATGGAATATTAGTCATCCATAAAAAGGAATAAAATTTTGCCTTTTGCCAAAACATGCATGGGCCTGTAGGGTATTGTGCTTAACAAAATAAGTCAGAGAAAGACAAATACTGTATTTTATCACTTATATGTAGAATCTAAAAAAGAAAAAGAATGAATATAACCAAGCAGGAACATAACAAACTAGTGGTTACCAGTAGGGGGATGGGGGAGCGATGAAGGGAGGGGCAATATAGAGGTAGCAGATTCAAAGGTACAAAAATGTCTATGTATAAAATAAACAAGCTACAGGATATACTGTACAGTACAGGCAATATAGTTAATATTTTAAAATCTATATAAACATTGAATTACTATGTTGTACATCTGAAACTAACAATGTACATCAACTACAATTTAATGAAAATAAATAAAATAAAATAACTAATAAATATATAAATAAATCGAACTCATAAAATCACAGAAGAGTAGTTGTTTAGGGATAGGAGAAACAGGGAGAGGTTGGTAAAAGGATATACACTTTCAGGTATAAGATAAATAAGTCTGAGGATCTAATGTACAACATGGTGAGTACAGTTCATAACACTGTACTGTATAATATAAATTTGCTAATAGAGTGGAACTTAAATATTCTCACTAAACAAACAAACAATATTGTAGGTAAGTATGTGAGGTATTTAACTTGATGGGGTAATTCTTTCACTGTGTGTGTGTGTGTGTGTGTGTGTATTCTCATGTTGTACACTTTAAATCTTATCATTTTAATTGTCAATTATGCCTGAATGATATCAAGAGTCTGGTATAATTAAAAATAGAAATATCAGTGATTGGGAGTCAGGGAGTGAGAAAGCTAAATTGTCAGAGTGCCCAGGATTTTTAGAGAGATGATAATACTTTGTGTGGTATTATAATGATAGATATATGTCACAACACATTTGTCCAAACCCATAGAATATAACACACCAAGAGTGAACCCTAAGATAAACTATGAACTTTGGGAGATTGACTTCTCAATGTAGGTTCACTCTTGGAAAAAATTATACCATTTTGGTGAGTTATTTTGATAATAAGGGAGTATATTCATGTGTGGGGTCAGGGGGTATATGGGAAATCACTGTACCTTTCTCTCAATTTTGTTGTAAACTGAAAACTGCTCTAAAAAGTCTTTAAAGAAAAACAAGGGGGGACAATAAAAACCCTACTAATCATCAACTTGAAAATGCTTCTACTCTTCAGTAAGTTATATCTTATGACTGTGACCTTGACTAGGACATGGCCTGAATAAGAAGATAGAGTGTATTTCTTTAAAGAAAGTGTATATCTTTAAAAAGAACTTTTCACAAAAGTTTTGTTTGAATAAAGCATAGCTTGAGTGACCAGGGATGTCTCAAATAGTCTTGATATAGATCCACTTATAAAGGGTGTCATTTTAGATATTTCCTTGTGTGAGTAGCCATAAAGACCCAGAAAAAAACTCAATACATAGTAATAAAACACCACCAGTCTTACTGTTTTAACTCTTTTGCATGTGCTCCTTGAAAGAAGAATATAACTGATATCTGATTGTGAATTAAATATAACTCATGGTCTGTGAATGACATATATGCATTGTGTGTACTGACTGTATCAATGCAACAGACCTCAGTAGAAGCATTCTATTTGCATCTATCTCTATGTTTAACTGGTATGACTTGCCTCCTAGACCCTACCTGGACATTAAGAAGCCCCAGTCACCACTGTCACATTACCTAACACTTCCAGATGGTTTGGACCCTTGTATTTGAGAGTCCACTCTGGCATGGTTTTCATCATGTGCATTGTGGTATAAGCCAAAGCACCTTTAGTAATGAAGCTTGAATGAACAATACTCACAGAGGCTACAGTTCTGCCCAATTCTAGATTCAGAAAAACACAATGCCATTAAATGAGATCTAGTTTACACAACACATACCCAGAGAGGCCTGATGACACACCTGGAAAGGCAAGAAATTAAAGCCCTGTGGTGACTGTAATTAACAATACTGTATTGTATACAGTTGACCCTTAGACATGGGTTTGAACCTATGTGAGTCCACTTGTACATGGGTTTTCTTTTCAACAAATAAGTACTACACTCCTACATGATCTGCAGTTGGTTGAATCTGTGGATGCAAATCTCTGAGTAAGGATGGCCAATTGTTAAATTATACACAGATTTTTCAACTGCATGGGAGATCTACCCTCCTAACACGTGAGTTACTCAAGGTTCAACTCTACTTTAAAGTTGCTGAATCAGCCTTAAATGTTCTCATCAGAAAACAAAAAAAAAGGGTAATTATGTGAGGTTATGAATGTGCTAACTAACCATATTGTGGTAATCATGTCACAATATACACTTGTATTGAATTATCATGTTGTACATCTTAAACTTACACAATGTTATATGTCAATTATATCTCAATTTCAATAAAGCTTGAAAAATAGTCTTAAAAGTAGTCAGACAAATACAACACATCACATACATGATAACAGTAAAAACTGACTGACTTTTCATTAGAAACTCTGAAGACTTCAGGAAAATGAAATAAGATCTTTAAAGCATAGAAAGAAAATTTTCAATCAGTAACATAGAATTCTGTATCTTTCAAAAATAAGAACGAACTCAAAAAATTTGAAAGCAGAGATTCAGATACTTGTATGCCAGTGTTAACTGGAGCATATTCACAATATCCAAAGGTGGAAATAACACAAGTGTCCATCAATGAATGAATGAACATGGATAAACAAATGTAGTATATCTATACAATATAATATCATTCAGCCTTAAAAAGGAATGGAATACTGATAACCTGCTACAACACAGAGGAACTTTGAAAACATATGCTAGGTCAAATAAAGCAGACACAAAAGAACAGATATTGTATGATTCCACTTACGTGAGGTATCTAGAATAGGCAAATTCATAGAGACAGAAAGTAGATTAGAGGGGCTAGAAGGAGGAAGGAAGAGGGATAAATGAGGGAGTTATTGCTTAATGGTTATAAAGTTTCTGTTCAAGGTTATGAAAAGTTTTAGAAATAGTAGAAATTTTCACACAATACTGTGAATGTAGTTAGTGCCATTAAATTGTACAGTCAAAATGATTAAAATAAAATTATGTTATAAACATTTTACCACAATTAAAAATCAATAAGGTAACATACCAAAAATTAATTGAATTGTACACCTTAAATGGGTGAATTGTATGGTATGTAAATTACATCTCAATAAAACTGTTAACAAATGAAAAAAAAAATTTTTTTAAAGATAAGCTCTGTGGGCAAATGGCAAATGTTGATGAGAGAAGAGGTAGGAGAGAGCCAGAAGAAAATCCTTCTACCTCTCCTCAGCAGATTCCTCAACAAGTGCATGCTAGTTTTATACAGTCTGCTCCAAGTTATCCCATGTGACTTAGAAGTCACTGTGCTTAGTAAAACTGAGGTCATGTTCAGTTCTTTATTCCTAGGTACTAGGATTATATGACCCTACCCATCCCCTCCCTCCTCCTACCATACTGTTAATATGTAAATTTTATTTCCAGCTATATTTTCAAGAGGACCTTGGTTAAGACAGACTCTGAATCCTGTACATAGCATATTAGTTTGTTTTCTGTACATTTTTGGTTTCAGCCCCAACTGTAATAGAGTTTCACACAGATTGAAAGACTCCCATTTATCTCTTTTTCAATATCAGGGCACTTCCTAAAAGGGAGGTGTTGGCTTCGTTCACACATTTTTGCAAAGCTCTAAAGTGCATTAGTGTTAATACCCCCCAAAAGCAACTCTCAACTCGTGGAAGGTGCCATGCTTGTTGGACATTTAACACAGGGAAGCATTCTGTTCTCACAAGGACCCTGTTGCCCTCAGCAACAACTTAAATCTCACCCTTATTTTAAATTTTTCTTCTTTATTTTCTCTTACTTATTCTATCACTCTTATTTTGTGGAATAACCTTTCAAGTAAACTGCCTTCATAAATTCCCTTCTATCAAGCTCTATAATTGGGAAGGCCTAAACAGTTTTTTTTTCCAGAAATGGTCCTAGAAAATATATTTTTAGGATGGGATTCTGGCACTGGATCTCTCACTGCTCAGATATCAATTATTGCTGACAGTAAACAGGGTGATGATAACTTCTGATATATGATGCAATATCACAGTCACCAATAATATCACCTGTGATGATTTGAAATAAGATACAATTAGGAGGGGGAGCATTAACTTATGCAATAGTTCTGGCACTTGAATGGTATGGGGCAATGCTAATTATAAAGACTGGGAGGTGATTGTCTCTTGTTACATTTCTGAAAAGATTTGAGGAAAGAGATGACAGGCTCAGGTCTGCCAACTAGCAGAGCATGGCATAAAAACTTGAAGATCTTCCTGACATAATTTTTAAAAATCCCTTCAATGAAGCCAGTGCCGTGCTAAAAATTAGGCTGAGAGTTTGTTAGCAGGGTAGCGAAGAATAGCATGAACCACCTTGACAAATAGCCCAGGGTAAAGTCAGGGACTTTATATGAGACCCTAATATTTGTGATTAGAGTGGAAATGCCTGAGTAGATTTCTGGGAACCCTCCAAATTGGCTGAAGCACACCTCAACCCCACCCCTGGTTCAGTGGTGACTATCCTCTGTAGGAGGCATTAGGATTGGCATTAGGAGATGCTACTATGGAACTGAGCTCCCTAGTGTCAATGGACATAGAAGAGGCCAGGTGATGAAACTTAACCATCTGATGCAAGATGGACTTTTCTTTTTTAATATAAAATAAAGACAGAGCAGCAACCAGGCTGCCTTTTTGTCTAGTGATCTGTGGCAATAATTTTTTCTTGAGAAGACAGTAAGGCAGCTGATAAGAGTACTGCTTGACTTGTATAAACAGAAAAGTGAAAGATCTTGTAAGAAGGATGGTGTCAGAAATCTTAAAAATATTTTCCTCCCTAGTTTTCAGACATGGTTCCCAAGAATTGAATGGGAGGCTACTTTCTATGTGGATTGGAACCCTGAAATGTCACTGAAAGTTAATACAATAAACATCCTGTCAATACTTACCCAAAGAGACCTTGAGCCAGTTATCATATGACTATATACTGGAAAGAACTTATAAGGTGTACTTACTACAGAGTCTAAGCATTTTGACCTCTGATTATATTGGAGGCTCATGGAGGACAGGTAACAAGTAATCTTGTTGCCAATCTTGCCAACTTCCATCTCACAGTGGAAGAAATGAGTGCTCAGATAGATACACCCTATAGTCATTTCTCCCATACTTGACTTCAAAATTAGATTTGAATGCAACATCATTTTATGATAAAAACTCTCAAAAAGGTGGGTATAGAGGGAATGTATTTCAACATAATAAAGGCCATATTTTATAGCCCACAGCTAATATAATATGGTGAAAAGCTGAAATCATTTCCTTTAAGATCAGGAAAAAGACAAGGATACCCATTCCCCCACTTTTATTCAACATAGTATTAGAAGTCCTTTCCACAGCTATTAAGCAACTAAAATAAAAATAATGCATCCAAATTGGGGAGAAAGAAGTAAAGCTGTCACTATTTACAGATGACATGGTATTATATACAGAAAACCCTAAAGACTCCATCAAAAAAAAACACACAACTCTGTAGGACTAGTAAATACAGTAAAGCTGCAAAATACAAGCTCAATATGCAAAAACCAATTATGTTTCTATACTCTAATGATAAACTATCAGAAAGAAAAATTAAGAAAACCTTCCCATGTACAATTACATCAAGAACAATTAAATACCTAGGATTAAATTTAAACAAGGATGCGAAAGACCTGTACACTGAAAATTGTAAGACATTGATGAAGGAAATTGAAGAAGACAAGAAAAAAAAAAAGGAAAGATATATTCCATGCTCATGGATAGGCAGAATTAATATTGTTAAAATGTCCATCCTACTCAAAACAATCAATTGATTCAAAACAATAGATTTAATATCTCGATCAAAATTCCAATAGCATTTTTCACAGAAATAGAAAATTTTAAGATTTACATGGAACCACGAAAGGTTCCAAACAACCAAAGCAATGGTTAGAAAGAGGAATAAAGCTGAAACCATCATGCTCCCTGATTTCAAATTATATTGCAAAGCTATAGTAATCAAAATGGTATGGTATTGCCATAAAAACAGATACACAGATCAAGGGAACAGAAATACAAAGCCCTGAAATAAACCCACGCATAAATGGTCAATGAATTTACAACAAAAGAGCCAAAATTATACAATGGGGAAAGGATAGTCTTCAATGAGATTGTGAAAACTGGACAGCCACATGCAAAAGAATTAAAGTGTACCTCTATTTTGTGTCATATACAAATAACTCAATATGGATTAAAGATTTGCATGTAAGACCTGAAACCATAAAACTTCTAGAAGAAAACATAAGCAGTAAGCTCTTTGACATTGGTCTTATCAGTGACTTTTTGAATTTGACACCAAAAGCAAAGTCAACAAAAGCAAAAATAAAATAGTGGGACTACATCAAACTAAAAAGCTTCTTCACAGCAAAGAAAACCATTAACAAAATGAAAAGGAAATCTTCTGAATGGGAGAACATATTTGCACATCAGATATCCAGTAAGGGGTCAGTATCCAAAATGTATGAAAAATTTATATGACTCAATAGCAAAAAAACAAAAGTGGCAGAATATATGAATAGACATTTTTCCAAAGAAGACATACAGATGGCCAACAGGTACACAAAAAGGTCTTCAGCATCACTAATTATCAGGAAAATGCAAATCAAACTACAATGAGATATCACCTCACACCTGTTAGAATGGCTATTACCCAAAAGGCAAATAACAATTGTTGGCGACAATGAGGAAAAAGGAACCCTAGTGCACTACTATTGGGAATGTAAACTGGGACAGCCATTATGGAAAGCAGCATGGAGTTTCCTCAAGAAATAAAAAATAGAAGTACCATATAATCTATCAATCCCTCTTCTGCATATATATCCAAAGTAAACTAAATCATTATTTCGAAGAGATATCTGTACTCCATGTTTACTGCAGCATTATTTACAATAGTCAAGATACATAAACAACCTAAGTATCCATCAATGAATGAATGGATGGATAAGGGGAAAAATGTGGTATATACACACAATGGAATATTATTTAGCCATAAAAAGGAAAATCTTGTCATTTACAACAACTTGGATGGACCTTGAGGGTATTATGCTAAGTAAAATAAGTCAGAGAAAGACAAATACTGTATGATCTCACTTATTTGTGGAATCTAAGAACAACAACAAAAAGACAATAAGCTCATAGATACAGAGAACAGACTGGTGGTTACCAGAGGCAGAGGATAAAGGGTAGGGGGTGGACAAAATGGGTGAAGGGGGTCAAAAGGTAAAAACTTTCAGTTATACAATAAATAAATCATGGGGATATACTGTACTGCATGGTGACTATAGTTAATAATAGCATTTAAAAGTTGCTAAGAGAGTAGATCTTAAAAGTTCTTATCACAAGAAAAAAACCTATAACTTTGTATGGCGACTGATGTAAACTAGACTTATTTTGGTGATCATTTCACAATATATACAAGTATTGATCATTATGTTGCATGCTTGAAACTAATACTACATGTCAATTATATAAAATAACCACAACAAACCATGCCCAGATCTGGCACAGACATTTGAATTAGCAAACAAAAACATGAAAATGGTTATTATAACTGCAATATATGTTCAAAAAAATAACAATAGACATGGAAGATACAAAAAAGAACCAAATCTAACTTCCAGCAATGTCAACTACAATTACCAAGAAAAACACCTGGATAAGACTAACGCAGATTATACATTACAGAGGAAAATATTGGTGAACCTGATGACACAGCAATAAGAACTATCCAAAATGAATTAGAAACAAGATTACAAAAATTAACAGAGTGCCTATGAAAATGTGAGATGACTTTAACTGGCTTAATGTAGATGTAATTGGAGAAATAATATCCAAAAAATTGCCAAATTTGATGAAAAGTATAAATCCACAGATCCTGGAAGACTGATGACCCCCAAACATAAGAAACATGAAGAAAACTACACCAAGATATATCATAATCAAATTTCTTAAAACCAGTGATAAAGAGAAATCTTAAAAATGGCCAGAGAAAAAGATATACTACATATAAAGAACAAAGATAAGGTTGACAGCATGTCTCATCATAAACAATGCAGGCCAAAGATAGTGGAGCAACATCCTTTCAACTGGGATGAGCAAAGGGAGGGATTATAAAGGAGCATGAGGAAAGTTCTGAAAGTGATGAATATGTTCATTATCTTGATCATGGCAGTGGTTGCACTGGCACATACAGATGTCCAAACTTATCAAATTTTGTAAGTTAAATATATATAGTTTATTCTAGGTCAGTTATAAGTCAATAAAGTTATTAAAGAATAAATGTATGAAAATAAGTTCACCTTGAAGTCAGAGAAAGACAAATATCATATGATATCACTTATACGTGCAATCTAAAATATGATACAAATAGACTTATTTACACTTATGGCTACTAAAGGGGAAAGGGTGATTGGAGAAGTAAATTAGGAGTTTGGGGTTAGCAGATACAAACTACTATATATAAAAGATAAACAATGAGCTCCTTACTGTATATAGCACAGGGAACTACATTCAATATGTGTAATAATCTATAATGAAAAAGAAAATGAAAAATAATATATATTTTTTCAGTTATATTTTATATATATATAAAATATACATTTATATATATATATATAAAACTGAATCACTTTGCTGTACACAAGAAACTAACACAAGTTCACCTTCACCAATAATCAAATAAATATTAATCAAAAATAACAATGAGGTTCTTTCCTGTTTCATGTGTATGAATATATAATTTTGGACTTAATGGTTAATGATGCTGATAGTCTAGTAAAAAAAAAAAAAAAAAGGCACTCAAATATCCCAATGGCTTATGTTGGAAACAACCCTTTGGAATGTCTTAGAACTATGAACCATTCATTCCACTTCTTATCATCTACCTCAAGAAAATAATCCCACATATAGAAAATATTTAAAACACAATATTTGCAATGTGGTATTGTATTTAATAGTCCAAAGAAATGGACCCAAGCCAAATACCCCATACATCAGTCCAGATAAGTAACTCTAGGCTAAACTGTGAAAGTAAATAGCACATTGGCTTTTGCACACAGAAGTATACCTCTCCCCACATAAAGATGCAGGTCAAGGGGTCCTACTTCATCCACTGATCAGAAATCCAGACTCACTTCATCTTGTGATTCTGCCATCTCAAATGTAGCATGGTGGCAGGCAAAGATCAGATGAGAAACTTATACCTTAGCTGCTTCTGACCAGAAGTGAACCACATGATTTTACTCACAGACTGAATTATTCACATGTCTCTTGAGCTGAATAAAAGGAGGGTGGTACATGTGGAATAGCACTACAAACTGCCTGTTGGAGGAAGTCACTGAGAGGACAATACCATCAGGTGACCCAGGAGCTGGACTTGGCAATCAGAGGCTCCCCCAACCCTATCCCATCCTTGGAATGCACATCCTGCCCACTATCCCCATACTATCAGCTGCTTCAAGGATGTAGCCTCGAGAAAGTAAGGTGTCAAGGAGACCACCTAGATGGTACACCTGACTGAACCCAGTTAAGGCCTCTACATAAACTTTAAGATTACGGTGGACAAGTAGAGAGATCCACTCATCTTGTGGCCACCCAGCACAAGCCTCCTAAGTTCCCTTGCTTTCTAAGTCTGCAAGCAATCCGGAGTGGCCTCTTTCTTCAGTCTCTCCTTGCCTTCCATGTATGGGGGCCATTTTGTGAACCAACATACTATAACCCACAGAGAGGAATTACTTTTTAAAATATTGGTTGTTTTATACCTTTATTGGAGTATAATTGCTTTACAATATTGGGTTAGTTTCTGCTGTACAACAAAGTGAATTAGCTATATGTATACATATATCCCCTCCCTCTTGGACCTCCCACCCACACCCCCATCCCACCCATCTAGGTCATCACAGAGCACCAAGCTAAGTTCCCTGTGCTAGACAGCAGGTTCTCACTATCTATTTTACACATGGTAGTGTATATATGTCAAACCTTATCTCCCAATTCATCCCACCCTCCCCTTCCTCCCCTGTGTCCACACATCCATTCTCTACATCTATGTCACTATTCCTGCCCTGGAACTAGGTTCATCTGTACCATTTTTCTAGATTCCACATACATGCGTTAATATACAATATTTGTTTTTCTCTTTCTGGCTTACTTCACTCTGTATGACAGACTCTAGGTCCATCCACATCTCTACAAATGAACCAGTTTTGTTCCTTTTTATGGCTGAGTAATATTCCATTGTATATATGTACCACATCATCTTTATCCATTCATCTGCTAATAGACACTTAGGCTGTATCTGGCATAGCTTGTACCTTGTATATTAAAAAAATATTATGTAGAAATTAAAAATTATGTTTAAAAAAATCAGATAATAGAATGAAAAAGTGCTTTTGCTATGATGTTTGAAAAAGTCATAAACTTGCATATGCCATTTATTAGTTTTGTAGCCTTGAGTAAATCACTTAGTTTCTGTAAACCTTATTTTATTCATATGTAAAATACAGATAGAGATAGCTCCTTCATCAGATTGCTGTGAGAAAAAGACAGCTATGCATGTTGAACCCTTAGCTCAATGCCCAAATCTATGAGATGGTCAATAAATAGTAGGAATTTTAAAAATTTATTTCTCTGTATCACTCATCATCTGCATGTTATATATTCATATTTTAAGATTATTCTCTCTCTCTTCTCAGTGGGGCTGGGATTCAGCTTGCTCAACAATGTACTCCTAATGCCCAGAAAAATAATTATAATTAAATAAGTATCTTATTAATTTAGTGCACCTTGGTATTGTTTTTTTAGTGGATATTTTAGTCACGCATACTTGTCTTATTACTGTCTAACTTAAGTTAGTATATTCACATCTAGAATAATATAAGAAACTTTAAAAAGTTTAACCCTATGTAATCTCTCCTGTGTTTCTGCCTCACAAAGTTCCCTTCTACATGTTATATAAAATAGTGGTTGTTTTACACAGTTAGTATTCTTTCATATTTACCCCCTTATTTATCCTTTTATAATCCTTTATTCTTTCATGTCTTTCAAAGCTTCCACCTGAAATTACTTTTCTTCAGCCTAAAAAATGTCCTTTAGGATTCATGCAGTATGACTTCTGGTAATAAATTCTCTCAGCTTTTGTTTCTCTGGAAAAGTCTTCATTTTGCATTCATTGTTGATGAACGTTTTCATTAGGTATAGAGTTCAAGACTGAAATTCTTTTTTTTTTCTTTCAGTGCTTTAAAAAACTGCCATTTTATTGTTTTCTGGATTCATAGTTTCTGTTGTAACATCAGACATCAGTTTTACTGTTGCTTCTTTGAAGATAATGCACCTATTTTCTCTGGCTCCTTTAGATATTTT
Source organism: Hyperoodon ampullatus (assembly GCF_949752795.1). Classification (NCBI taxonomy): domain Eukaryota; kingdom Metazoa; phylum Chordata; class Mammalia; order Artiodactyla; family Ziphiidae; genus Hyperoodon; species Hyperoodon ampullatus. The sequence continues at coordinate 206,138,883 of NC_136914.1, forward strand.
TCTTTAACTTTGATTTCAGCAATTTGACTATAAGGTGTCTATGTGTGATTTCCTTTGTATTTCTCCTGTTTAGGTTTCACTGATCTTCCAAAAGATGTGGGTTGAGATCTTTTATCAGTCTGGGGGAATTCTCAATCATTATCTTTTCAAAGGTTGCTTCTTCCTCATTCCCTCTCTCCTCTTTCTTTGTGACTCCAATTACACACACCTTAGAAGATTTGACTATGTCTCACATGTCTTTTATACACTGTTCTCTTCTTTCCATTTTCTTCCTCTCTGTGCTTCTGTTTAAATTCTATTGGCCTGTCATTCAATTCATTAATCCTGGCTTCTGAGCCCAGATTCTTTTCATATTCATTCATTGTATTTTTAATTTTGTATATTGCATTTTAAATTATAAAATAAAAAATAGCTCTTTTGTAAGTACTAATTCTGTATTGGAATACCACATTTCCTTCCATTTTGACCACCTTTTCCTCTATTTTAGCACTTTAATGGTTATTTTAAAATCCTGTCTCTCACAGACATAGAGTACAGACTTGTGGTTGCCAAGGGGGAGGAGGCTGGGGGAGGGAGGTATTGGGAGTTTGGTATTGGCAGAAGCAAACTGTTATGTATGGGATAGATAAACAACAAAGTCCTACTGTATAGCACAGGGAACTATATTCAATTTCCTGTGATAAACCATAATGGAAAGAAATATGAAAAAGAATATATATATGTATAACTGAGTCACTTTGCTGTACAGCAGAAATTAACACAACATTGTAAATCAACTATAATTCAATAAAATTAAAAAAATTAAAATCCCATCTCGGGCTTCCCTGGTGGCGCAGTGGTTGAGAGTCCGCCTGCCGATGCAGGGGACATGGGTTCGTGCCCTGGTCCGGGAAGATCCCACACGCCGCGGAGCAGCTAAGCTCGTGAGCCATGGCCAATGGGCCTGCACGTCCGGAGCCTGTGCTCTGCAACGGAAGAGGCCACAACAGTGAGAGGCCCACATACCGCAAAAAAAAAAAAAAAAAAAGAAAACATCTCAATTCTAATATCTGAACAACTTGTGTAAGTTACTTTTATCTGTTGTTTTTCTTAGCTCATTATAAACTCATCCTTTTAAAAAAATAATCATGCTTCAGAAGTTTTGATTGGATGTGAGTCAGGTAAGTTTGTAGAGTCCTGAAGGATGATTTTTTTTTCTTTTTTTGCAAATAGAGTACCAACAGATCAACTTAATATTAGAGACAGTGGGTTTTTTGGGGTTTTTTTTATTCTTTGTAAGACCTGATTGATTTTAGTTTTGCCCTTACTCCTAAGGTGTATCCTTTGGGTAGTCTTAACAAAAAACCTAAATTGTTTACAAGCCCCTCTAACTTGGCAGGACTTGAATTAAACTTTGTTTCCTTAGCTCCAAGACATCTAATTAAATCTCTACACAGTTTCATACGCTATCAATTGCTGCTTACACTGGGTTTCTTGAAGCCTTGACTTACACATGTGCAATTTAGTAGTCAGCTGACAATTTAAGAGGAAATTTCATGCATATTTTGAATTCCCATTCCTTATTGATTTCCTCTTCTTTAGGATTCCCCCCACTCCCAGTTTCCAGCTCCACCTCCCTGTCCACTAAGACTGTTACTTTTTTGTTGGGACTTTATTCTCCATGCTGGTGAACTAAGGAGTGCCCTCAGAGGGAAGGTCAAGTAAATGGAATTTACCTAGTACACTTCTCTTTTTGCAAGAATCACATTTTTCAGATTTATTCCTGCTTTGATTAATCTCCAGTGCCTTCAAACAATTTTTAAATATGTTGTCCAACATTGGTGGGACTATAATTAGAATTAGTTTCCTTAGCAGCTGGTAGGCTCCTCATTATTGATTCCATGATCCATATTTTAATAACCACTATGGTAGGTAGGGTCAAGTGTAAGCCCCTAAAACTATCCCCATCCTGACAAAAAGAGAAACCTGAAGCACTATATCACCCCATAAGCCATTATAGAGATTAATGCCACCATAAAAAATTTAAAGAATATTTGACTCCTGCAAAAATCAGAGTACATTTGACCCTTGAACTACGTGGAGGTTAGGGAAGCTGACTCCCCTTACAGTTGAAAATCTGCATATAGTTTTACAATTGACCCTACTTATCCTTGGTACTGCATCCATGGATTCAACCAACTGCAGATCGTGTAGTACCATAGCATGTATTTATTGAAAAAAAATTCCTCACATAAGTGGACCCAGGCAGTTCAAACCCATGTCGTTCAAGGGTCAACTGTATTGTTTTGGGTGACTAATGATTACTATCAACCTAGCTGATATCCACAATCATAACTGTTCTGATAGATAATGACTGTTTCCTGGAAGAGGTCAACACAGCCTCTCAAACTTGGTATGCAGCTATTTATAAGACAAATGTGTTCTTTTCAAACCCCATCAATAATAAGGATACAATTCAGTTTGCTTTTATATGTGAAATATGGCAATACACATTCACTGTCTCAGCCCAGGGCTCAGTTGACTCTCCTGATTTCTGTCATAATATAGCCACAGGAATGTTAAATCTTTATATTCAGCAGAACACCATGCTTGAACTCTTTATTGATGACATCATGCTGGTGAGTAGCCATCTATGATATTATGGAAATGATACATTCAGAATCATGTCCTAACAGGTCCAGAGAGTACAACTCAGTTTCATGAACACCTGGACCAGATACCCGTGCTCCTTACCTATGTTGCACCAATGGTCATGACTGTGGCCCTGTGTGGTATTCCCTAAAACCATATGAATGAAAAGAAAAAAACTCAGGCCTCTGTGCACATGCCTTGTCCAGCTATGTCAGTGCAAGATGAAAATGTTATTCTGCCACTCTACAGCTTGTCTCAGGAGCAGCCTTAAAAGACAGTGGTGAGGGGAACTTCTAGAAACACACTCGTTTGTCTACTTTTTCAGAGAGATAAATGGTCTGAAGTAAGGGTCTATGTGGGCTCATGAAAAATTGCAAATATCTCAACTGGCTGGTCAGGGGACTAGAAAAAATTGGAAAAGCAAATCTAAGAAGCTTTAGGGTAGATGCACATGCATGAACATATGTTGGTGGGTACTACCTATGTGGATATTTGTGTATCATATTGTTGAACATCAGAGAGGACCCACAGCAAAGGAGGCTTTCAATAACATGTGAACACAATGACTTATGTAATATTCTATATTCTGTCACTCCTCTACTTGTACAATAGGCTTACAAACGGTATATCCATGTTGGATGAAGTCTATGCATGGTTCCAACAGCAACCCCTTTTGAATAAAGCTGATATAGAAACTGCCCAACACCAGGCATATCATCAACACAATTCAACTCTGTGACATCAAAATGGTAATTAGCTTGCACCTTCTGTCGAGTTGAAGACATTGGGTCCCTTCTACCCTGTAGGGGGCAGCTATGGATCCTTATTAGATTTGAAACCTACTCTAGATATAAGTTTCCCTTCTCAAAGTGCCTATTATAGAAACATTAGAGTACTTATGGAATGTTTGATATACTAGGATAGACTATGGTATACATCACCTCAGACCAACTGGCCAAATTTGCAGTAACAATTGTTACATGACCACATAACTCATTCTTATTTTACTATTTGATACATCACATGGAACTAGTCTACTAGAATGTTAGAGTGGCCCATTAAGCACTACACTAAGGTTCAAGAATAACATTCTGCAGGTTTTAGTTTCTGTCTTCCAGAATGCACTATATGCAAGAAACCAATAACCAATATATGATGCTGAGTTTCAAATAGCCAGAATGCACTGGTCTGGAAGCCAAATTGTGAGAGAAGGATTAATGTCTCTCACTATCACTCCTAATGAGCCACTTGCAAAATCTGTGTTACTCATATGCTTTTAGATTAGAGACCTTGGCTCCCCGTTGTGGGGAGGAGTACTTCCACTAGGGGACGTAGTAAAATTTCCCCTAAACCTAAAATTACAACTGCACCTGGATCACTTTGGACTATTCATGCTGCTGTTGTAGTATGTTTATTATCATAAGAGCCAAGGTTACTGCTACCCTAAAGGGAGTGGTAGAGACTATCTCTAGAAATCAAGGGATTCATTGGGGACTTTTGCTGGTACTCTGTGTGGACAACTACAGCCTAATAAGGGCAAGAGAACCCAGTGCTCAGATCCCTCAGGAAAGAGGGCTGAGTAAGCTTAGAAGACAAGAAATAGAGAATAGCTGAAGGTCTAGCAAAAGGTACAGGAATATAGAATCAGTGGTGGAAGATGAAAATGGTGACTTTACATGGTTTCAGCACTACTACATGGTTGCAGCAGTAGGACTGGTAGTACATTCTATTAACTCTTCTTTATTTAAGCTTTTGATAGAGATTTTAGCTGGCCCCTATCTTCAGGAATCAGTGAGAGATGCACATAAGATTGGGCAAAATTGGAACTGAATCATACAAGGGAGGGACTATACCAGATGCTTTTCCTATCCTTTATCCTTCTTGCTTGGACCAACTCTGATTTCTGATTCAGCAGTGGTAGATATTCCCATGCTGACAGCGCCCCAACTTAAACACATGCTGTGTGTCTTTGTCTGCTTTTCTGCTTCCAGGTGTTCCCCCACACCATGGGATCCCAGTCAGCCCAAGTAAAAATGTAATGCAGACACATGAGAGAGTTAATGTTCTCAGAAGCCCCCCCCCCCCAACCAGTGGGGAATAGGAGCCAGGACACAATTCTGGGAGGCTTTGCCATACTGCTCAGAGATCCTAGAAGCTTCGAATCCTTACTGTTGAGAGCAGCAACCACAATAACACACTTTTATATTGTTTTTTTCCTCCTTCTCTGTCTTAATTTCCTTTCTCCTTCACTCTGGCTTTCTGGGATAATATCTCAAACTGCCTTGAAACGTGTCTTGTTTCAGACTTCTCCTTTCATGGGAAGCCAGTCTAACAAAAATGCATCATTTGAGAACTGAGCCCACTAAATTCAAAGTCAGCTGTCCAAAATTTCAGGTATGTAGTAAACATTTTATTGGGCTCTACAGAAACAAAATTATTTCAGTCTCAAGCCTCCATCTACTAGGATTAAAGAGGGAAATTTCCCCATTTCAGGAAAATTGAACCATAGTATCTCAGAATTTTTTTTCGAGTTACATCAAGTTTCTGGGAAGGCTACAGTGCTAAGGCATTGGCAAATGGGAAATGTATTTTTCTAGTCATTGCTCAGCACAGGTCGATAGTATTTTCATTGGCAATTCTTGTCTTCATGGCACCTTAAGGTCTACCAGCTCTGATATTTCCCTACCAATGTTGGATTAATGGGGTTATCTCTATTGCTATTGTGTCAGCAGGGACCCAGCACTCTCTGGAAGGCTTTCTGTGGTCCTGCCTACTTTATATCACTGGACAAATTTTTCAGGGACTTTGTGTGAGAAGAGGAAAGGTCTCATTTTTCTTCAGTACATCAGTATATTTCCTTTTCTTACTTCCCTCTATCTACTTCATAGGCTAAGGGAACCTATTTCCTGGCCAAGATGGCAGGATCTTTTTAGTCTATGTTTCTCCCCATCATCTTACTGAGGTTCTAAAGGCTCTGTGTTTCTGCAAGTTTTTGGTTTATATAAGAAACTGAAGCCAGAAGAACTTATACATTTTCTACCTCCCGTGTCTCCTCTGAGGCAATAAATATAGAACAGTAGGAAGAGGGATGGGGAGCAAGAAGGAAAATTCTATTTTCATCTTCTATATAGCACTTATTTTCTTCCCTGCCAAAGTTTCTTTACACCTGACAAATCACTTTTCATCACAGGATGAATCCAGGAAGATGTCTGGGAAAATAAATCCCACCTCATGTGCAGAATTCCAGGATACACTATAGTTCTTTTTGCAGAACTGTAAAATTACCCTCAATGATTTCCTCCCTTTTTGCATCCATCTCTATGTCTTTTAGGTGGCTGAACTCACCATTTATTCAGCTGACTTGGGCCACTGCAGCAATATCTATATGTGACATTTTCAATATGCTTTGATGGAAAAATAAACAATGTAAATCTTAAAACTTGTCTGGAGGAAAAAAAATCCCCATTTTTTTTCCCACTGTGCTATACTCCTGTACTTCTTTACTGAAGGCCCAAGTGTAAGTGCAGAAAAGATAAAAAGCAACAATACCCAATAAATGTTAACACACATATTTCATTACATAGAGGATCTTAATAGCCAGAATTACAAAATGATTATGAGAAAAGTCCAAGTAATTATGATTAAATGCAAAACGTTTTAAAACGTAAACTGCACCCTGAGAAACACTGACAAAAGTATATGAAAAACAATAGTGGTATGATAAAACAACACCTATTTCAACTTTACACTGTATGGTAGGTATTCACAGCATGAGCGTTTTTTTTCCTCCCTTTTTTTTCCTTTTTTTTTTAAATGGAAGAAGAGTTTGCTACAAAGAAGAGAAAATGGCAGTATTTGAATTGCAAATTTCTGCTGCAACCATTTGTTTCCCCTTAATATTTTCTAGGGTGACTTGAAATTTGGACTATTTAAGCATCTCCAGTTGAAATACACTGCCCTTAGTCATAAGCACCTTGAAACACAGTCAACAAGATCTTTATAGTCCCTGCCTTATAGTTGTAGTAACCATATGTGAAGAAAGTATTAGAAAACTATGGCTAGATTTCATTACGGAATGCTCTTTTGTCACTATCTACCAGTTATCTCCTTAACATCTGTTTATTTAAGTACAGAACAAATCTGACAATTTGCCATTATAATTTTACCACTGAAGTTGGAATCTCTGAAGTGGAACAGAATCCAATGTAAACTACAAGCCTGGCATTTTCAGGACAAGTTTTCCAAAAGACACTGTATTCTTTCTACTAAATCAGAAACATGGAGGGAGTGGGTGTTGCATCAATTTTATCAATGCGATAAACTATTTACTATGTTATCCAATTCTAAGTGTTTGGCCACCAGAAAGAGCAAAGTATTTTTTCATTTGAAATAGTGAAACAAATAAAATGGGAATTCACTGACACTCCATGGATGATTAATGAAAGCACTGTGCACCTATTTACTTTGAGGTTATCAGTCAGTGTTCTGGACTGCTCTATAAAATAGCAGGATTCCTTTAACTATTGTAGGAAACTTCCATATTCTCTGAGAAAAGTGGTAGCCTGAGTAAAGAACAAACTGTCTTTTAATTACATAGTAATTTAATAGAGCTCCCAGATAGACACTTGGTAAACACATTGTAATTATATATTCCTGCAGACAGAAATTGCCTGCTCTCTAATTTCATTCCATCTGTATGTTGGCTGGACAGCATGGAGCGTATTGAATGACCTGTCAAAGTAAATGTTCATTTATATGCAGCCAGTGGAGAAATCTATTGATGTCTGTAGTAATATAATATCCAAAGCACAGATGCTTAAGTAGTTTTCCCTACACCCACTTTGGTGGTTCAAAGGAGAGTTTTATATTTTCTTGTGGGTGATGGGAGGGTAAGGGCACGGCTATGTTTTGGAAAGTGATCTGGATTCTAGAATTGCCTCCCCAGTATCTTTTATATTTCCATTTATAATAACAAGGATGGCTTTCACTTATAGATTTCTTTTTACCTGGAGGTCTCAAAACACTTCACAGATATTGTCTCATTTTTGCAGCTTTACCATCAGGTACAAGGAACCAGGCAGAGTGCCATCTGTGTTTGTCTTTATAAGAGAAGTCACCTGGGGTACGACACAATAGTTCAGATCCTGACAGGGATAGTACCTTTTCACCACTATTAAATCAACTAGGTGACACCGAATTTTTTTAATGCTTATTTTAGGATCAACATTTCAGTAATTCAATTCAAGTCACAGAAAACAGAATAATATAGCATCCGTTCAAATTGACGTGGAATTTTTTGGCCGTACGTGGGCCTCTCACTGTTGTGACCTCTCCCATTGCAGAGAACAGGCTCCGGATGCGCAGGCTCAGCGGCCATGGCTCACGGGCCCAGCCGCTCTGCGGCATGTGGGATCTTCCTGGACTGGGGCATGAACCCGTGTCCCCTGCATTGTCAGGCAGACTCTCAACCACTGTGCCACCAGGGAAGCCCCTGACGTAAAATTTTATTTGTATTGTTCTCTGGTATAACCAGAGAACACTCACAACCCTTGAGAAACATTCAAATATTTTTGGAAAAGCACTTATCAATGATTTTGAAAATGAAATATTAATAAAAGATGAATGTCACCCCACTGTGACAAAGAAAAGTGATCCCTATGAGGGTCTCTAAGTAGCTTTGAACAAAAAAGTGAAACTGAAAGGAGTCAAAAGAAAACAAATATTTTAGTGAAAGAGAATGAGATCTTTTTAGTGTAGTGGTAATGTGTTTTAAATAATTTGGTATACTTTTCAACCTGAACTATATAATTAGATAAAGCCAAGAATATTCCACTCCTATTAGATGTAATAAACATATTTGGCATTTGGAAGTAAAAGATACTAAAATATTATTATATCTATTCTAAAGAAATTAGAGTCTCCAATTTGATCCTAGGACCTTATGCAAAAGGAGCCACAGCAAAGAATAGGAATTGTTTCCCATCCTGCTTTGCTGTAAGGATTGCCTCCTCTGCCTGCTAATTAAGCAATGCAGATTAATGCTCATTATGAAAACTGTGTGAAACATGAGCAAGTGCTTGCATGTAAAGAACCATGAAAGTTAAAAACAAAGACACTAGGGTCATTTAAAGGGCATGCAATTCTTTCATTAATTAATTTTAAAACGTAGTCTCCCCTATCATGGTTCATTGATCATTGGCCCCATTAAACTGTATCAAGTAAAGTACTGGTTTGCTTTTCTATTTTACCCCTTATTACTGATAGACTTTCTACTGTTTCCACTAAAGTACACAATTTGTAGGCACCAAGTTGATCAATGAGATAGTATGGCAAACTTATTAAGACTCTGCCTGTTGGTGGACCTAATTTTCCATCCTTATCTACTTATTTGTTCCATTATATCTTCACTTCTAATTATCTAATTTCTAATTCAAACTTTCTTCTCACAGATTAACACTTTTATTTATCTATGCAGGTCAGCCCTAGACAATTTTTCTAAGCTTCTTAATCCTTTAGTGTTTAAAATGCGTACACCAGGGCTTCCCTGGTGGGGCAGTGGTTGAGAGCCTGCCGATGCAGGGGACACGGGTTCGTGCCCCGGTCTGGGAAGATCCCACGTGCTGCGGAGCGGCTGGGCCCGTGAGCCATGGCCGCTGAGCCTGTGCGTCCGGAGCCTGTGCTCCGCGGCGGGAGAGGCCACAACAGTGAGAGGCCCGCATACCGCAAAAAATAAATAAATAAAAATACGTACACCATTATGGAAAATGGAAAAATGCAGAATCTTTTAACATGCGCAAACAGAAAGATTGTTAGGTCTTAGAGATCTTCGCTCTGCACACATCTAAATGGAATAATTGGAATTTCCATTTACATGAATATTTGAGTCATTTTAAACTTTGGGTAAAGGTATTTGGATGAAGTTTGAAATAATATTCACCAGGCTTCCAGTATTACAAATTGGGTAAGTGAGTTACATGTGCCCATCTCACTGGCATTTTTATTCATCATCTTTGGACACTAATGCATTAATTTGGATAAATTCTGTCTAAAGATCAAAGAGATGACAATGCACACAGACATTCTGATAATTTTCCAAGAACTCAGAATCTCCTGCGGCTTTGAATGAGCTCCAAGTATCAGTGGATAGTCCACTTCTCATGCCCCACCTTGTTTCCTAGGCTATGACAACTGTCAATGAAGAGGTCAGTTACAGTAAATGCCAATGGCCATTATAACTGCTGATTTCAGAAACACTGTATATATATAATGGTGAGATACCAACACTGGGTCTATCTGTCCAAAGACAGAAATATGAAAATCTATATATGAGAAGAGCCATATGGTAGCATTAAACAAAAAATCCAAATACTTAAGGAGTCTGAGACATGTGGTGTAATGGAAAATGATGCGAAGTGTCTAAGAGATCAAATATAGTGCTCATTCACATCTCAGAACAATGTGACAGCGAAAGGGTACATAGTCATTATTTTATGATTCATATAAAAGGTAAAATTAGTGTTTTCTAAAGTAAAATATGGGTGGTGAGTGAAAGAGATATTTGGAAAACCAGCCTGGGCTGCAATATAAAGGAGCTGCTTTTACATCACCAATTAAAGTTGACCTCAAATTCCCCTCTGCCAATTTTTACTTCCTTTGTATCCCGGGTTCATTCTCCCACTTATAATCCCACATTTCAGAGAGTTTACTAATTAGCTCTGCTCAGCCTGGACTCACCGAGATTGGGATACATCACCAGAGAACACTATAACTACCACTAGAAGACTGTGTGAGGTTCAAATCAAGAATGGCACTAGGTCTTACCCAGGAATCTACACAAGCATGAGATTCTTGGCCATTAGAGCTGTTGCTACTACTGTGGTTTCCACTGCTGATGTGTTTGCAGGCTCATCCAAAGTTCAAACAGAGCTGGGGCTCCCAACCTGAGATGCAAAGACTCGTGCATTGACCCTCACTCTCAATAAGTGATAGCAACTTTCTTTCTGGACTTCTTGATTGCCAGCTGTGAAAACAAGGTCCACAGCATGATGAAACACGATGCCATCTCGCCTTCCAAAGAGGCAGCACCATTATTGACAGCATTTTTTCACTGCTGGTCAAGTCTCAAAGGAGAGTAGTGTCTGGTCTGTCCAGTGTAGCTCTTGGGTTGTGAGGAAGTCAATTGTGTGATATTTGGGGAGAAGAAGTACTTATGCCACCCTTAAGCCATGTCAGAACATTGACATTCCTTTAAAGTTTTAGAATTTGTAAAGGAATTCCAAGTGTGTTCTTTACACTCGCACAATCTCTAAGAGTTAGACTAGGTACGATTGTTGTACTTCAAAATTAAAGTTTTTGTAATTACAACAAACTATGTATAAACTTATCTGATCCTGCAAAGTAGATGCTCTCACTCTCCAGCTAGACTGTAAGCATCATGAAAATAATAGTTAACATTTTCTTTTTAATTTTACCTCTATATCATTACATCAAACAGATGTCTAAATGTGATGGATTTCATCTTCCATAAACATTGTTTCTGCCAGTTTTATCCTTTTGAATATTTTGTATGTTTGTTTTTCAAATCATTATTTTACATAGAAAGGTTTTTCATACCAAGCTAAGTCTTACATTTTCTTTCAAGCAAGCTCATGGTCCACCTTATCCCAGATGTCTTTCCATCAGCTCCACTCAGACTTAATCTCCCACCTCCTACTCTCATAATATATTGATTGGAAATCAGATCACTCACCCCCCTCTGTCATCTAGAAGTGTTATTTGTGTAGCTTTCTCTGTCCTCCTTCAGTAAATAATGAGCATCTATAGGCCAGGTCATTAATTTTTGAGTTCTGGAGTCTAACCAATAGCTAACATGTGGTAGATACTAAGTAAATGTTGGATTATAAATTTATACCCTTTTGTCACTTTAGGAAATAGTATTATATAACAAAGAAAGAATTATGTACTATGACCCTTGGAGTCAAGAACCATTTAAATGATTTTAACAAGACAATAGCATAGTGCCTTGCTTATTGGTAGGTCTCAGTAAATGTATTAATTGTATAACTACAAATGCACTATAAATTTCATGTTGCTTAAATTACTGTATGACTAGGTGGGCATATGTGTTCACATTTTTAGTGATATTGACATTATGTTCTAAAGAAAAATGGAAGGTTTGAGGAGTCCTCACCAGAGAAGAACAGTTGCAGGGGAGAAATATGCCAGCATTATTTAAAATGTCCTTTCTCACTGTCTGCCTGACAATGCACAGAAAGAGCATCACAGATTTTAAAAAATCTACCTTTATGGATTTCCCTTAACAAAAAACCACACTACTCACTGTATCTTCTGTTAGTCAATAAGGCACACCCCCATACTCATTGGGGAACTTGTAATTATTTGAATAGTGGCCAGTTTAGGTCATACCGGGGAGCCGTAAATAGTAATTAGAGGTTTCTGTAAAAACTTTTAAATTTGTTATTCCACAGCTTGTTTACATTGTATGCTCTATGTCACTGAAAATGCACCTTCTGCAATGCAGGGACTGGAGAGAAAACATTCTGCACATCATGGTATATAGAAACATTTTTTTTATCCTAAGGTTGCTGCGGAAGCAGGAAGCAAAGGACTTTAAAGCCACAGTGCATAATTCAGAACTGTGCACAGCTGCTCCAGGACTGTGTGGGTTGCATATGTGTGTTTTAGACAGTTGGCAAGAGGATTGGTGTTAGGCTTTGGTGACAAATTGAAGCAATTCTATAGGCTCCAGGTGAACATGAAAAGCTGCCCTACCTTAACTGAAAAAATTTTTTTACTGCTTTCCCTTTCTTTCTCTAAACCCTAATGAGATTATAATTAGTTTTTATATTCTTAAGATCATGTTTTCCTTAGGGGACCACCCATGTTCATGTTTGCACAGTGGGAAAATAGAACTTTCAAATAAAACAAAACAAAACAATCTCTTTAAGGTATCTTTGTAAATCATTGGGATGTTTTCTTAATAGTGAATCTATAGCTTTATGGATGTTTTATTTTGTAAACCCACAGAGGTAAAAAATGGCTTTGAATTCTAAAGCCAAAGAGTTTTTTTTTTTTGTCTATCTGTAAGGAAGATAGTTTTCAAATCCTCCAATTTTCAGATTCTAAAAAATCCCAAACTGTTTACATAAATCCTTCATCCAACATACAACAGTCTTACAATGGTTTTACTCTCTTGCTTAAAATCTAGCTCCATACTCTGTTTGCTAATGATGCCAGTACTTCCTTGATTACATCCATTACCTCATGAATCTTTTTTTTTTAATTAAAGTCTAAGCAGCTTCTGAAAATGGGACTCAGTTCCATGGCATGTATTAAATTCTTATCTCAATTCCTCTGAAACAGAGCCTTGGCCACAATGCTCTAAAACTGCATGCTTGTTACTATATGCTTAACACTTGCATCAGAATTTTGCAGATGTCTTAACATTGCTAGTAAGAGACTGATTTACTAATCTTTCCCTTTCCAATCTACAATAGCCACAAAGCTGATTCTTTGGTGAAAGATATTTTAGGATATGGTGACAATTATATGCAAGGAGATGATTACAAGAATACTAACTAAACTAGTAAAGGTTGCAATTGTACCCAATTCTTCAGCTACCTTAGACTTTAAATATATTTACCTTAGTCTTTTAAGACTTCATACATGACCCAAGAATTCTCAGCAAGTTTAGGAACAAGCTTTACTGTTTTAACAGAAGATTGACTGGAAAAATGCCAGTTTGTACCAAGAAGATCATAGAAAACAACCATGTAAGTACTCTTTTTATTTCTTTTCAATGTAGCTCTAAAAATTGGGGTTCAGATCTTGGAAGTCTATTCATTATTCCCCAATTTATGTAAATAACATGTTATTTTGTTTTAATAAAAATTCTTATATTTTAATTTAAAACTGAAAACTAAAAGAATATTAGAAATGTTTGTTTGTTTCTGGGGGGTTTTTTGGGTTTTTTTAAAAAATATGAACCAAACACCTTGAGTGAGGCTCCTGAAACTATGGGTCTTGTAAAATTTGTGCTAAATATTTGTCCACTTTTCTAGTAAAGATACCCTTACATTAGTCAATAGTTGAAGGCAATGATCAGCAATAAAAGGCTTGCAGGCCAAATCTGGCTCTCCACCTGTTTTCTGTAATAAAGTTTTATTGGAATATGGCCATGCCCATTTGTTTACATTTAGTCTATGAATGCTTTCACCCTATGATGGCAGAGTTGCATAGTTGTAACAGAAACCATATGGCACATACAACCTAAAATATTTACTATCTGGCCCTTTCCAGAATTAAGTTGTCAAATCCTAGTCTAAGTAACTTCGTTCAATGTAAGTGCATCTGCCTCCAAGATGCCATTTTCTTTTGAATATTAAAATGCATCAAAAGTCTTCTGATGACATATCCTGGAGAATGGAGTACTTTCTCCTCTTTTTCTCATCTTCTTGTACTTCTCAGTACAGAGGAAAAGGGAAGAGTGTGGGATCTCTGATGGAGTTGGAGGAGGAGAAAGAAGAAGAAAGGAAGAAACATCTTTTCATGGCTGCCTTATAACCAGACATTTCACTTACTACAGACAATAGCTTTCCTGAACAAATATTTTGGTGAACTTTTATAGCTAACTCTTTGTTTTATGCTGGCACTTATAACTGACCCCTGTCCTCAAAGTTACAACAGGGTCTCTTCCAGAATCATGAGAAGTTTGTCAAGAACACTTTCTTCGCTTTACCCACTGGCCTTGCTAACCTCTAAAAAGGCAGACATTGTCTTGGCCAGAATTCATTCTTGACTTAGAGGTATGAGATTCTAGATAGTCAAAAGGTTTTCTTCTCAAGCATTCAATTATACAAAACTTCTGCTTTTCAAACCTTTCTATTTCTTTTTTTTAAGTTCAAAATTGTGTGTAGAGTGAAAATTTTGACTTAGAGACCAGCTCACTCACTTTCACCCAGGAATTTTGTTGACTCAAAATATCTTACTTCATTTATAAAGATATCTGGCAATCTATGCACCATTATTTTATTTCCTTATGTAAGAGTGAATAAATTTCTAAATTTGAAAAAAAAATGAAAGTGTTGTGATAAGATGTTTTCCCCTGATTCCACGTGTAGACTGAATCAGTCATATTACCTATATTACCTTTGAACTCACCCTCCTAGGATGGTTGTCAGTGGGCCTGATGCTATGGAGTCAGTTGTCAGCTGTTTGTAAATAAAAATTACAGCCATTACTGTAGTGGTTTTAAAACAAAAAGAGTTCATAGAAGAGGGATGTTGTAAGTCTGGAATTTGCTTTATTTCATTCAACAATTATATTTTAGACACATTTTTTGAGTATCCTTATCTGCTATGCATGGTCCCTATATTAAACATGCAATATAAAAATGTAATAAAAATTAAGAATCCAGAAGCCTCCTTGGTAGGATAATAAATAAAATGAGACCAAAGCTAAGGGAATAAAAGAGATTGAAGCAGATACAAGAACATAACATTCAGTCTCCCACTAATATTTTCCTACAGAAACCTGGTCAAAATTAACCCTCCATGCTCTACAATATAGAAAGGAATTAAGAATAACTATAGGGCTTCCCTGGTGGCGCAGTGGCTGAGAGTCCGCCTGTCGATGCAGGGGACACGGGTTCGTGCCCTGGTCCGGGATGATCCCACATGCCGTGGAGCGGCTAGGCCCGTGAGCCATGGCCGCTGAGCCTGCGCGTCTGGAGCCTGTGCTCTGCAACGGGTGAGGCCACAACAGTTGAGAGGCTCGCGTACCGCAAAAAAAAAAAAACAAACAAAAAAAAACCAATAACTATAATTTGAAGTGAAAAATGGAGCAGAATGTGGACTCATTCACTGAGATGGGGAAAGGTAGAAAACATATTTCTATGGAAAATCAGGGGACATAAATTTGAGATGTTTAAGTGTATTCTCATGTTAGTCTCCATTTTAATCTCTAGATCCAGAGCCCAAGGGAAAGTGCATGACTCTTGCTTCAAATCTGAGAGTCATCAGAATACAGAGAGTATTTCCAGTTTTGAAACTAAATGAGACACTTAGAAATGTAAACACTGTATCAAAATAAGAAGACCCAACTTTCCAGTATTAAAAAGGCAGGTAGAGAAGGAGTAGCTGTGAAAGGACACTGAGAAGAAATCTGTGAGAACTAATTAAGCATGATCCCACAAACCCTGAGAGGTTTGCAATGATGGAGCAAGACAGAGGACATGGCGAATGCCACAAAGAACTATGTTAAGTGCTGCTGCTGCTGAGAGATAAAGCAAGATAAAGAGAAATGGCCACTGGATTTGACCATAAAAAGAGCAGTTTAGTGGAGGGTGGGAATAAAATAGAGCAAACTAAAGAGTGGTAGGAAATAAAGAAGATGGAACAGAAAGAGTAGAGACTTGTTAGACGATATCTATTCTTCTCAGACCATTTTCACTGCATCAAGAAACTTAATTCAGACCCCCCTCTTCCCATTGAGAAAAAAAAAAGCAAGCAAAGAAAAATGCAAGCCATATATTTTGTAGCTGACTATGTAAATGCATGTCCTTAAGATATCTGGAGCCACCAAAACCCTCTTGGCTGGTGACTAAAGGGACAACAGTATGTTAGAGTAGGATGTGGTGTGATAATATATGAACTTTTCCTTCTTGGAAGGATGAGATATCTCGTTGATAACTTGTGGAAACAAGACAGTTTACCTTTATAGAGCAAAATTCCTTTCCCTGGTACATAATAATACACTTAAACCAGAGCCACAGACCTGTGAGTGTGAGGGTCAAAAGATGACAATTCAAGAAGGGGCTATAAATTGAAGGGTTTAGGTATTACAGTACTGAAGGATAAAGGAAATTATAGGCAGAGACTGTAATGTGCAATAATATATGTTACTCTACTGGATTCTACCAAGGGAAATTCACGTGTAAAACTAGCAAATAACCTGCTGAACACAGCAATTTAGGTCAAACGTTTAAGCAGGTTACCACTAATTCTGAATTTTGAGAGAAGAGTCAGTCCATTTATTTTAAAAAGTACCTGGATTGCAAAAAAACAATGTGATAAATGAAGAGAAATTATGAACTTGTTTAGGCCATTTTTCATACAGTAGGTACAATGAATGAATTTTAAAATCCAGGAATATTCATTAGGAATTTATTGTTCCCCAGGTCTCTTATGAGGGTAAATCTGCTTTGTGTCTGTTAACGAATTATAAGTCAATGCATACATTTTCTTCTCACAAATCAGTCTATCCTTTCCATAAGTAAAATTCTTGATTTGGTGTTATGGATTGTGAAGCTGGAGGAAACTGGAGGAAAAATCTAGCAGGAAGCCTATCTCTGTGGTCAGTAGAGAGGGCAAGGATGCTATTTCTTTGCTGATGAGAGCACACATTTAAAAACACTATTTTATGCCTTTATTGATCATGAATATGATAGTTGGTGATGATGAAGTTTATGGTGATGGTATTGAACTACTACCCCTTTGGAAAAGGAACGATTAATTCAAGAGTGATTTAAAATAATGTGTTCTTGCAGGATATCTTGTCTCTGACTTGAAAAACACCAAACTTTTACAGTATTGCTATATCTTTTTCCAGCTTAGTCTTTGACATAACTTTCCATAGGGAAACTAACCAATTTATTTGGTGAAACTTTCCCAACATAGGATAACAGTGATAGGTGTCAGAATAACAGGTAACATTTACTGATTGTTTACTTGATTCTACCATACACATGCATAAACTTCTTTAATCTTTACAAATATCCTATGAGATGTGTATCTTTCTTGATTTACAGATGAGGACACTGAGGTTTAAATCGATTGAACAATTTACTCGAGGTCATACAACTAATATAGAGTAGAGCCTGGAATTTGGGGTACCTTTTACTACAGAGCCTATACTTTTAAATTCACTTGTACACTGTACAGCCACAATTAAACATTCACGATCTGAACAAAGACTATGTGGGTGTGAATCTTAGGTTGGCCCCTTACTATCTCTGTGTCCTGGACAAAGTAACTTATTTTCTTGTCACTTCAGTCTTCTGATTGGTAGAAGATAATAAAGAGTATAACATTCCTATTAATTTCATAGAAGTGTAGTGATGACTGAGTAAAACGATATATGTAAAATATTTAGAATTATACCTGGTACTTAGTAAATGCTTAGTGCACAATAGGTTTTAACCACAACAATAACACAACAATAATACTGCTGCATAATTTAAAAACTTACCTCAGTCACTGAAAAAATGTATGCCATTGGCAGAGAGAATCACAAAAAGACATTTTAAAATTTGGGAATTAGTCAATAATATGGATTATGAAGCTCAAATTAGAGCTTCTTTTTTAACTGCCCACTATCCTGTTAAATTAATAATTTTAAAAGGACAAATGAGTTTCCCAAATTCAGTGTTATCACCATGGGCTTTCCTAGCTCATAAATAATTTCAGCTAGAATCTTTCTAAAAGGATTACACTTGTCAAAAGTAAAACACATGGAATGACAATGGTTCATTCTCTGAATACATTTTGAAGTTAACAGAACATTAGAATTCTATGAGAGCAGACTTAAGCCCACATTCAGAACTCAGACTTAATCCAAATTAGTCAGTTTGTTTGATCATGAAACCAAATGAAATTCCAACCCCTTCCTTCTACAAAAACCACCATCTTTGACTGTAATCTTTAAAAATTTCTTTGTCAACAAACACTGAAAGGGTGGAGAAAAGTTCAGGTCACCTTCTCTCCTCTCATTCCCATCAAAAGTTTAAAGGCAATGTCTACCTGTCAAATTGAATTTGCCTCATATGTACAGAACAAGTTCACAAGTGAGCTATTCAGGAATAACAGAAGATGACAAATTCTTCACAAATGCTCTATCAACTCACTGCTCACTTTGGAGACTAGAAGAGGATTGGGATGGGGGTCAATTTAACAGGCTGGATTTCATTTTCAAGAGGTTAAACAAAGATTATTATCCTTAAAGGGCCACATTAGACAAAGTACTAAAGTTCTGAACTCTCTATATAAGTTTCTAATAGAGATTGTTTATGCATTCATCTAATGATCATATATATATATATATATTATGTGAATCAATTGTGGTGAGGGTATTTTGAGGGTAAAAGGAGATTATTCCTTGAACAAAGTATGAAATATAAAAAGATATAATAGCCCACATTGTGAAACACTCAAAGAAATGATCAGAGGGAAACCATTAAAATTTTAAAAAGATCTATGGGCAAACAAGTTAAATCTGCGTATTATAAATCCCTCTTGAAGATTCATGATGCACATTAGCAAATAAAATGCTCAGAAGGAGGAAATCCCAGTTGTGTTTTTTTCTCCGTCCCCCCACTGTCCAGAAAGCTGGAGCTTTTCTTATTCTATTCTCCCATGCCCCTGATATTACACAGTCATGGGAAGAGCATGGCAGACAGAATGGCTAATGCTCCACCTTTCAGGCCAGAAGAGAGAAAAGGGGAATACAAGGGAACTGGAAAGTACTAGGGAAATTTTGGAGAGGAAGGAGCAAAGGAATGCAAGCCCATATAGTTGTTTATGGACTAACTGGCTCTAAATGATCTTAATACACTAACAGAAAGAGAGATTGCCAAATTGGGTTGAAAAAACTGACTCAACTCCATGCTATCTACTAGAAACTCATGTCAGCTTAAAATTAAATGGATGGAAACATTTACTATACTAGGCCCAAGACGGCAGAAGATTTGACTTCCAGTAGACCTTGAGCCTCATTATATGCTCACTGTAACACATTAGCATGCTAAATGACACACACCCACAGGTGACATGACTGTTCCAAGGCTAACCATAAAAGGCCAAAAAGTGAGAGGTGGCCCAATTCCTGGAAATCTCTGTCCCTTACCCAAAATAGTTGGAATAATCCTCTCCCTCATTAGCCTATGAGATTATCCAACCCATAAAAACAAACCAGCTCTACACCTTGGCACTGCTCTCAACTTCTGAGATGGCCAACACTCTGTCTGTCGAGTGTGTATCTCTTTAAATAAACCTGCTTTCACATTACTATGACTCACTCTTGAATTCTTCCCTGTGTGAGGCCAAGAATCCTCACTTAGCAGCCTATCCCAGGAACTCACCCAAGATCTGGGACATGACCATCCTCTCGTCCCTCATTCTTCCTACAACAGGGTGAATACATTAATATTGAAATAGACTTCAGAGCAAAGAAAATTACCAGAAGTTAAACATTACAAAATGACAAAAGGTTGAATCTATCAAGAAGTCATAACAGCCCTAAATGTATATGGACATAAGAAGAGAACTTCAGAACAGGAAGTAAAAACTAAAAGAACAGAATGAAGAAGTAACAATATCATCAACCAGTGGACTCTAACTGATATTTACAGAGTACTTCACCCCCAAATAGCAAAATACACATTATTTTTAAGTATGCATGCAACATCAACCAAGGCCACCCTCTCCTGGTTCATAAAACAAACCTTAACAATTTAAAGGAATTGAAATCATACAAAGCATGTTCACTGACCATAATGGAATTAAAATATAAATCAATAACCTAAAGATTACATGTAAATCTCCAAAGAATTGGATATTAAACAAGACACTTCAAAATAATCCATGGGAAAAAGAGAAAATCTCAAGGGAAGTTAGGAAATATTTTCAACTGAATGAAAATAAAAATACAACCTACCAAAATTTGGGATGCTGCTAAAGCAGTGCTTAGTAGGAAATGGATAGAATTAAATTCTTATTTCAGATAAGAAAAAAAGTTCTCTAATAAAAATGGTACAGCCATTTTGGAAGAGTTTGTCAGTGTCCTATGAAGTTACATAAGCACGATACTGCCTAGCAATTCCACTCCTAGATATTTAGCTAAGAGAAACGACACATTTCCATGCAAAGACTACTTGAAAATGTGTATAGCAGCTATATTTATAATAGTAAAAAACTGGAAACAATCCATATGTCCATCAACTTGTGAATATATAATCTAATTATGCCATATCCATACAATGAACTAACATTCACCAATAAAAGAATTATTGACACATAGAACAATGTGCATGAATCTCAAAAGCATTCTGCCAAATGAAAGAAGTCAGTCAAAAAACGAGATATCCTTGTCTTTTTTCCAAATTCAGGGGGCAATGTTTAATATTTATTTAACTATGAAGAATCATGTTATCTGATGCCTTTGTGTTGAAACTCAGTCATATTAAGAAAGTTTCCAGGGGGCTTCCCTGGTGGCGCAGTGGTTGAGAGTCCGCCTGCCGATGCAGGGGACACGGGTTCGTGCCCCGGTCTGGGAAGATCCCACATGCCGCAGAGCGGCTAGGCCCGTGAGCCATGGCCACTGAGCCTGTGCTCCGGAGCCTGTGCTCCGCAAGGGGAGAGGCCACAACAGTGAGAGGCCCGCCTACCGTTAAAAAAAAAAAAAAAAAAAAAAAAAAAGAAAGTTTCCAGCCATGTTGAAAACATTTATCATGTGTGCTTGTTTAATTCTATTAAATGCTTTCTTCTTTATCTATTGAGAAAAATTTATTTTTTTCTTAATAACAAATTTTTGAATATTAAACCAAATTCTCTTAACTGGGATAAACTCCACTTGATGACAAGATTCAATTTGCTAACATTTTGTTTAATATTTTTGAGTTCATGCTCATGAGAGATAATTTTCTTTTCTTACTATGTGTTATTTAGGTGGTGTTATGATGAATTACGACAGCCTATAAAATGAGAAAAATGTACTTTTTCTCTTTTATCTGAAAGCACTTTTTCCTCTCCTAAATGTTTTGTTCAGCATAAAGATACTAGGGCTTGAAATGTTTTCTGTGAGGTGTTTTTAAATTACTAATTTATTATTGTTTAACAAATATGGGGCATTTTTTAAAAAAATTTCTTCTTCTGTAGCTTTCATTAAGTTTCATTTTGAAAGACAAGATATCAAATTCATCAAAGCTATTAAAGGGACTTCCCTGGTGATCCAGTGGTTAAGACTCCACACTTCCATTGCAGGGGGAACAGGTTCAATCCCTGGTAGGGGAACTAAGATGCCACATGCCACATGCCACATGGTGTGGCCCAAAAATAAAATAAAGGTGTATTTTTTTAAAAAGCTATTAAATTTATGGGCATGAATTTATTCATAATAACTTTATAGTTCATTTAATGACTGTAGGATCGGGAGTGATGTCCCTAGTTTCCTACACTGTCCAACATTCAGCAGAAGTCTCTTAGAAAGAATAAAATTAACAGGCAGGAAAACTAGCCCTGTATTTAGTTTAACAGGTTCAATTCAGCAGGACAACTCATACACAGTCAAAAAATCTGCTCATTTTTCTATGCCTCAGCAGAATACTTTGCCCATCTATGCCAAGAATAGACAACTGCCTACAGTACAAAGTGGTATACTTCTCCTCCTACCTAGAAAGATTTAGCACCCCTTTTGATTTGGTCCTTTTAGATTTCTTTACATCCCTTCCTCTCTAACGGACTAAAAGCAAACAAAAGCACACTAGCATCCAGACCTTGGTTTCAAATACCATGCTCTAATAAAAGGAAAAAGGGCTTCTTGGAGAAATGGCTGATTCTTGTGCTGGAGCAAGAAATATTCAAGATGAGCTGGAGCACCTTATAGTAACAGAAAGTAAGGAAGTGTTAAAACAAATTCCACTTTGATGGGGGCATGTCAAAGGGACACAGGAGCCAACAGGAAGAGTTCCCAATGGATAAAACTAGAGTACTTTGAACAACAAAATCAGTAATGTAGTATTGAATTACTACCTGAAGAGAAAATAAATATCCTTGAGTCCATAGTAATATATATAAATGACTTAATAAATAAATGGAGGAGAAGAGACAAATCTCCCATGAAGAATAATTGCAAATAATTTATGTAGATACTCTACCCTAAAGGAGAGGGAGGCAATTCTCCACTCTTTAAGCATGGACTGTGCATACTGACACTCTTCCAAACACTTCAGTATAGAAAAAAATGTAAAGAGAAACTTTACAGGGGAGAAATCTGAAAAATACTACCTTATCCAGGTGATCAAGATCAACATCAAAAGTGATGTTGATGATGCATAACTTTGATATAATGTTATGAAATGGCACATACCTCTGTGGTTTTCCTCCAAAAAGTATCTATAACCACAGTCTAATTATGAAGGAAAACATCAAATTCCAGCAGAGGATCATCCTACAAAATACCTGGCCAGTACTCCTCAAAACTGTCAAAGTCATCAAAAACAAGAAAAATCTGAGTAGCTGTCTCAGCCAAGAGGAGGCTAAGGAGACATGACAACTATCCTGGAACAGAAAAGGGTCAGTGGATAAAAACTAAGGAAATATAAATAATCTATGAATGTTAAATACTAATAATGTATAATATTGGCCCGTTAGTTGTTATCAAATATAGCATAGTAATGTCAGTCATTAACAATAGGGAAAACTGGGTGCAGGAGTACATGGGAACTCTGTTATTAATTTCTCAAATTTTCTATCATCTAAAACTGTTCAAAAGACAGACCTTCAAGGTGGCAGAGGAGTAAAATATGGAGATCACCTTCCTCCCCACAAATACAGCAGAAATACATCTGCATATGGAACAACTCCTACAGCACACCTACTGAACGCTGGCAGAAGACCTCAGACTTCCCAAAAGGCAAGAAACTCCCCCACGTACCTCGGTAGGGCAAAAGAAAACAGAAAAAAACAGAGACAAAAGAATAGGGATGGGGGGCTTCCCTGGTAGCGCAGTGGTTGAGAGTCCGCCTGCCGATGCAGGGGACGCGGGTTCGTGCCCCGGTCCGGGAAGATCCTACATGCCGCGGAGCGGCTGGGCCCGTGAGCCATGGCCACTGAGCCTGTGCGTCCGGAGCCTGCGCGTCCGGAGCCTGTGCTCCGCAACGGGAGAGGCCACAACAGTGAGAGGCCCGCGTACTGCAAAAATAAATAAATAAATAAATAAATAAATAAATAAATAAAATAAACAAGAATGTATGAAGAACTTTCACTTACATTCTTCTTTATAAAATTTTTTTTTAAAAAAGAATAGGGATGGGACCTGCACCTCTGGAAAGGAGCTGTGAAGGAGGAAAAGTTTCCACACACTAGAAGCCCCTTCACTGGTGGAGACGGGGTTGGCGGAAGGGAAGCTTCGGACCTGTGGAGGAGAGCACAGCCACAGGGGTTCGGAGGGCAAAGTGGAGAGACTCCCACACAGAGGATCGGTGCTGACCAGCACTCACAAGCCTGAGAGGTTTGTCTGCTCACCCACCGGGGTGGTTGGGGGCTGGGAGCTGAGGCTCAGGCTTCATAGGTCAGATCCCAGGGAGAGGACTGAGGCTGGCTGTGTAAACACAGCCTGAAGGGGGCTAGTGCACCACAGCTAGCCAGTAGGGAGTCCGGGAAAATGTTTGGACCTGCATAAGAGGCAAGAGACAATTGTTTCGGGGTGCAAGAGGAGAGGGGATTCAGAGCACTGCCTAAACGAGCTTCAGAGACAGACACAAGCCGTGGCTATCAGCGTGGATGCCAGAAATGGGCGTGAAACACTAAGGCTGCTTCTGCAGCCACCAAGAAGCCTGTGTGCAAGCACAGGTCACTATACACACCTCCCCTCCCAAGAGACTTTGCAGCCCTCCACTGCCAGGATCCCGTCATCCAGGGACAACTTCCCCGGGTGAACACATGGCACACCTCTGGCTGTTGCAACGTCATGTGGGCCTCCGCCGCTTCAGCCTCTCCCCACATTCCGTACCCCTCCCTCCCCCTGGCCTGAGCGAGCCAGAGCCCCCTAATCAGCTGCTTCTTTAACCCCGTCCTGTCTGGATGGGGAACAGATGCCCTCAGGTGACCTACACTCAGGGGTGGGGACATATCCAAAGCTAAACCCCAGAAGCTGTGCAAACAAAGAATGGAAAGGTAAATGTCTCCCAGCAGCCTCAGGAGCAGCGGATTAAATCTCCACAACCAACTTGATGTACCCTGCATCTCAGGAATACCTGAATAGACAATGAATCATCCCAAATTGAAGCAGTGGACTTTGGGAGCAAATGTAGACTTGGGGGTTTGCTTTCTGCAAATAATTTGTTTCTGGATTTATGTTTATCTTAGTTTAATATTTAGAGTTTATTATCATTGGTAGATTTGTTTACTGATTTGGTTGCTCCCTTCCTTTTTAAAAATATATAGATGTATATATATATTTTTCCTTTATCTCTTTTTGTGAGTGTGTATGTGTATGCTTCTTTCTGTGAGTTTGTGTTTATAGCTTTGCTTTTACCATTTGTCCTAGAGTTCTGTCTGTCAGTTATTGTTTGTTTGTTTGTTTGTTTACTATAGTTTTCAGTGCTTGTTATCATTGGTGGATTTGCTTTTTGGTTTGGTTGCTCTCTTCTTTCTTTTTTTTTTACCTTTTACTTTTATTTTTAATAATTTTTAAATGTTTATTTCAATAACTTTTAAATTTTATTTTATTTTATTGCTTTCTCTATTTCTTTTTTTCTCCCTTTTCTTCTGAGCTGTGTGGCTGACAGGGTCTTGGTGCTCTGACCGGGGGTCAGGCCTGTGCCTCTGAGGTGGGAGAGCTGAGTTCAGGACATTGGTCCAACAGAGACCTCCTGGCTCCATGTGATATCAAATGGTGAAAGCTCTCCCAGAGATCTCCATCTCAATGCTAAGACCCACCTCCACTCAAGTACCAGCAAGCTACAGTGCTAGACACCCTATGCCAAAAAACGAGCAAGACAGGAACACAACCCAACCCATTAGCAGAGGGGCTGCCTAAAATCATCATAAGGTCACAGACACCCCAAAACATACCACCAGATGTGGTCCTGCCCACCAGAAAGACAAGATCCAGCCTCATCCACCAGAACACAGGCACTAGTCCCCTCCAACAGGAAGTCTACACAACCCACTGAACCAACCACTGGGAGCAGACACCAAAATAACGGGAACTACAAACCTGTAGCCTCTGAAATGGAGACCCCAAATACAGTAAGTTAAGAAAAATGAGAAGACAGAGAAACACACAGCAGATAAAGGAACAAGGTAAAAACCCACCAAACAATGAAGAGGAAATAGGCAGTCTACCTGAAAAATAACTCAGAGTAATGATAGCCAAGATGATCCAAAATCTTAGAAATAGAATGAGAAAATACAAGAAACGTTTAACAAGGACCTAGAAGAACTAAAGAGCAAAGAAAAAATGATGAGCAACACAATAAATGAAATTAAAACTTCTCTAGAAGGAATCAATAACAGAATAAATGACACAGAAGAACGGATAAGTGACCTGGAAGATAGAATAGTGGAAATAACTACCACAGAGCAGAATAAAGAAAAAAGAACGAAAAGAATTGAGGACAGTCTCATAGACCTTTGACACAACATTAAAAGCACCAACATTCAAATTATGAAGAAGAAGAAGAAGAGGAAAAGAAAGAAACTGAGAAAACATTTGAAGAGATTATAGTTGAAAACTTCCTTAATATGGGAAAGGAAATTGTCAATCAAATTCAGGAAGTTCAGAGAGTCCCACACAGGATAAATCCAAGAATAAACATGACAAGACACATATTAATCAAACTATCAAAAATTAAATACAAAGAAAATATATTAAAAGCAGCAAGGGTAAAACAACAAATAACGTGCAAGGGAATCCCCATAAGGTTAACAGCTGATTTTTCAGCAGAAACTCTGCAAGCCAGAAGGGAGTGGCAGGACATAAAGTGATGAAAGGGAAAAACCTACAACCAAAATTACTTTACCCAGCAAAGCTCATTCAGATTCAACAGAGAAATTAAAATCTTTACAGACAAGAGAAAGGTAAGAGAATTCAGCACCATCAAACAAGCTTTACAGAACTTCTCTAGGCAGGAAACACAAGATAAGGAAAAGACCTACAATAACAAACCCAAAGCAATTAAGAAAATGGTAATAGGAACATACATATTGATAACTAACTTAAATGTATCAAATGTTTCAACCAAAAGACATAGACTGGCTGAATGGATACAAAACAAGACCCTTATATATGCTGTCTACAAGAGACCCACAACAGACCTAGGGACACATACAGACTGAAACTGAGGGGATGGAAAAAGATATTCCATGCAAATGGAAATCAAAAGAAATCTGGAGTAACATTTCTCAAATCAGACAACATAGAGTTTAAAATAAAGACTGTTACAAGAGACAAAGAAGGACTTGGATTGATCAAGGGATCAATCCAAGAAGATATAACAATTGTAAATATTTATGCACCCAACATAGGAGAACAGCAATACATAAGGCAAATGCTAACAGCCATAAAAGGGGAAATCAACAGTAACACAATCATAGTATGGGATTTTAACACCCCACTTTCAACAATGGACAGATCATCCAAAATGAAAATAAAAAAGGAAACACAAGCTTTAAATGACACATTAAACATGATGGACTTAATTGATATTTACAGGACATTCCATCTAAAACAACAGAATACACTTTCTTCTCAAGTACTCATGGAACATTCTCCAGAATAGATTATATCTTGGGTCAAAAATCAACCCTTGGTAAATTTAAGAAAATTGAAATCATATCAAGTATCCTTTCTGACCACAACACAATGAGACTAGATATCAATTACAGGAAAAAAAAATCTGTAAAAAATACAAACACATGTAGGCTAAACAATACACTACTAAATAACCAAGAGATCACTGAAGAAATCAAAGAGGAAATCAAAAAATACCTAGAAACAAATGACAGTGAAAACATAACGACCCAAAACCTATAGGATGCAGCAAAAGCAATTCTAAGAGGGAAGCTTACAGCATTACAATCTTACCTCAAGAAACAAGAAACATCTCAAGTAAACAACCTAACCCTATACCTAAAGCAATTAGAGAAAGAAGAACAAAAAACACCCCAAAGCTAGGAGAAGGAAAGAAATCATAAAGATCAGATCAGAAATAAATGAAAAAGAAATGAAGGAAATGATAGCAAAGATCAATAAAATTAAAAGCTGGTTCTTTGAGAAGATAAACAAAATTGATAAACTATTAGCCAGACTCATCAAGAAAAAAAGGGAGGACTCAAAACAATAGAATTAGAAATGAAAAAGGAGAAGTAACAAGTGACACTCCAGAAATACAAAGGATCATGAGAGATTACTACAAGCAACTATATGCCAATAAAATGGAGAACCTGAAAGAAATGGTCAAATTCTTAGAAAAGCACAACCTTCTGAGACTGAACCAGGAAGAAATAGAAAATATAAACAGACCAATCACAGGCACGGAAATTGAGACTGTGATTTAAAATCTTCCAACAAACAAAAGCCCAGGACCAGATGGCTTCACAGGCAAATTCTATCAAACATTTAGAGGAGAGGTGACATCGATCCTTCTCAAATTCTTCCAAAATATAGCAGAGGAACACTCCCAAACTCATTCTACGATGCCACCATCACCCTGATACCAAAACCAGACAAAGATGTCACAAAGAAAGAAAACTGCAGGCCAATTTAATTGATGAACATAGATGCAAAAATCCTCAACAAAATACAAGCAAACAGAATCCAACAGCACATTAAAAGGATCACACACCATGATCAAGTGTGGTTTATCCCAGGAATTCGAGGATTCTTCAATATATATAAATCAATCCATTTGATACACCATATTAACTAATTGAAGGATAAAAACCATATGATCATCTCAATAGATGCAGAAAAAGCTTTTGACAAAATTCAACACCCATTTATGACAAAAACCCTCCAGAAAGTAGGCATAGAGGGAACTTACCTCAACATAATAAAGGCCATATATGACAAACTCACAGCCAACATCGTTCTCGACGGTGAAAAAATGAGAGCATTTCCTCTAAGATCAGGAACAAGACAAGGTTGCCCACTTTCACCACTAATATTCAACATAGTTTTGGAAATTTTAGCCACAGCTATCAGAGAAGAAAAAGAAATAAAAGGAATCTAAATTGGAAAAGAAGAAATAAAACTGTCACTGTTTGCAGGTGACATGATACTATACATAGAGAATCCTACTACTGGAGCTAATGAATGAATTTGGTAAAGTATCAGGATACAAAATTAATGCACAGAAATCTCTTGCATTCCTATACATTAATGATGAAAATTCTGAAAGAGAAATTAAGGAAACACTCCCATGTACCACTGCAACAAAAAGAATAAAATACCTAGGAATAAACCTACCTAAGGAGACAAAAGACCGGTATGCAGAAAACTATAAGAAACTGTTGAAAGAAATTAAAGATGCTACAAACAGATGGAGAGATATACCATGTTCTTGGATTGGAAGAAGCAACATTGTGAAAATGACTACACTACCCAAAGCAGTCTACAGATTCAATGCTATCCCTATCAAACTACCAATGGCATTTTTCACACAACTAGAATCAAATTTTCACAGCTTGTATGGAAATACAAACGACCCTGAATAGCCAAAGAAATATTTAGAAAGGAAAGTGGAGCTGGAGCAATCAGTCTCCCTGACTTCAGACTATACTACAAAGCTACAGTAATCAAGACAGTATGGTACTGGCACAAAAACAGAAATATAGATCAAGGGAACAGGACAGAAAGCCCAGCGTGGTGACCCACGCACATATGGTCATCTTATTTTTGATAAAGGAGGCAAGAATATACAATGGAGAAAAGACAGCCTCTTCAATAAGTGGTGCTGGGAAAACTGGACAGCTGCATGTAAACGAATGAAATTAGAACACTCCCTGATACCATACAGAAAAATAAACTCAAAATGGATTAAAGACCTAAATGTAAGGCCAGACACTATCAAACTCTTAGAGGAAAACCTAGCCAGAACACTCTATGGCATAAATCACAGCAAGATCCTTTTTGACCCACCTCCTGAAGAAATGAAAATATAAACAAAAATAAACAATGGGACCTAATGAAACTTAAAAGCTTTTGCACCATGAAGGAAACCATAAACAAGATGAAAAGACGACCCTCAGAATGGGAGAATATATTTGCCAACAAGCAACTGACAAAGGATTAATCTCTAAAATCTACAAATAGCACATGCAGCTCAACATCAAAAAAACAAACATCCCAATCCAAGAATGGGCAGAAGACCTAAATAGACATTTTTCCAAAGAAGATACACAGATTGCCAACAAACACATGAAAGAATGCTCAACATCATTAATCATTAGAGAAATGCAAATCAAAACTACAATGAGATATCATCTCACACAGGTCAAAATCGCCATCATCAAAAAGTCTACAAACAAGAAACGCTGGACAGGGTGTGGAGAAAAGGGAACACTCTTGCCCTGTTGGTGGGAATTTAAATTGATACAGCCATTATGGAGAACAATATGGAGGTTCCTTAAAAAGTTAAAAATAGAACTACCATACAACCCAGCAATCCCACTACTGGGCATATACCCTGAGAAAGCCATAATTCAAAAAGAGTCATGTACCACAATGTTCATTGCAGCTCTATTTACAATAGCCAGGACATGGAAACAACCTGTGTCCATTGACAGATGAATGGATAAAGAAGATGTTGCACATATATACAATGAAATATTACTCAGCCATAAAAAGAAATGAAACTGAGTTATTTGTAGTGAGGTGGATGGACCTAGAGTCTGTCATACAGACTGAAGTAAGTCTGAAAGAGAAAAACAAATGCCATATGCTAACACACATATATGGAATCTCAAAAATAAAAAGTTCTGAAGAACCTTGGGGCAGGACAGGAACAAAGACATGAAGACGTGGAGAATGGACTTGAGGACATTACCCTTCTCCTCAAGGGGGAAGGGTAAGCTGGGACGAAGTGAGAGAGTGGCATGGACATATACACACTACCAAATGTAAAATTGATAGCCTGTGGGAAGCAGCCACATAGCACAGGGCGATCATCTTGGTGCTTTGTGACCACCCAGAGGGAAGGGATAGGGAAGGTGGGAGGAAGACACAAGAGGGAGGAGATATGGGGATATATGTATATGTATGGCTGATTCACTTTGTTATAAAGCAGAAACTAACACACTACTGAAAAGCAATTATACTCCAATAAAGATGTTAAAAAAATAAAATAAAACTGTTCAAAAAAGTCTATGCTAAAAATTAAAAATAAAATGATGTTGCAGTTCATCCTTTTCCCCCCCTTTTTTAAGGGGTAATATTAAGGAATCTGTGTCTAACTCATTTTGGAGTGTGTTGCTGTCCCTTTGTTGCATTGGTTTGCTGTTTTTTAATATTTAGCCAGCTTTTTTCACATTATTCATAAGTAATCCAAACTCTACTTTCATGATCTTTGGTTTTTTTTAATCAGAAATTAAATTCTTACACAGTTAAATCAATTTAACAGGACTCATCGTGATCCTTAAGCAACCTCTCTATCTAGTACTCTGGGACATATGTTAATCCTTTAACTTTTCACTTCAAGTTATTCTGTAACAAAGTTATCTCTGCTCCCCACCTATACATCTCTCAAACCAAAGAGATCCATAACTCTAATTCCACTATCACCAAGTCCAAATCCCTTTAATATTCCTTACTACAGAAATGCAGTGTTTCCAAAATTCATTGGCTCACAGCACATTTCATTTTTATTTTAAGCCATGTTTTATGCTTGGTGTTTCACAGAAGAACTATTTATAATTCACTGTCAAAAATTGAGTTAATTAAAACTCAAAGCATATATGTGTCTCCTACACTCAGCTAATAATCATAAATTCTTTTCACCTTAACCCATGTATTTACCAATGACTCCTAAAAGTTTGAAAAGAAAAATATAACAAAAATTGCAGTCAATAGTACACCTAAAATGTTCTCTTTAAACCTTGACTTCAAAGAACAGGCTATAGATTCAAGTGAGAACAACCTGTACATAAATCTCAAGGTACTGTCTGCCACATATTGATACAATGGCTGTAGAAAATGTCTCACTCTTTGGATGATAGACTCACTGAGAAGCTCTTGCAACTGTATATTGATTCCTTAATGCTTTCATGTCCTTTAAATGTACTCACTTGTCTTGATCTGGCTCCTTACAATAAAAATTTTAAGTTTTCATTGGTTCACCAGTTTATGATCTTTTAAAAATTTTAAGAATCTCCAATTACCATTTGAGATTAAATAAAGCAACCATTGACCTTGAGCGGTAGGTAGAAGGATAGAGCAGGTGTATTAGTTTAAAAAAACAATCTTTTTACTTTGGGCTTTTTGTTTTTGTTGTTCTGTAGTCCTAAATTTGTTTTCCCAGGAATGCTAAGTAACACTGATCTATGAAGATACTTGCCTTATATGTAACGAGAATATTTTGTATTATATTATGAGACTACAGAATATCTTTCCCAACCCTCAAACCAAAGTATTCCTTTTCAAACCCTGTGTAGTAGTATCAACACATTTCATTCTTTCTATCTCTAATTTTAGCTGTATATCAGACCATGTAGAATGAAGGCAGTAAGTTATGCTTTTTCTCTCTGTTAGGCTGGTGATAAAAATGAGAATGAGGTATAGACTTAGGGGTTACAGGACTAAAGAATAGGAGAAGAGTCTTTGTAACTCCACATCCTCAACAAAATTAATTTACCCACAATAGCTAGCTATCCAAATTCTGCTACTTTTCTGCTAAGGTAGGAAGCCATGCTTGATGAATGAGGTAGGATATCATTGAACCATAATACTTGAACATGACCATGTTTGCATTTTCTGCATCTTCCATCAGGCCACAGGGGAAGATTGAACTTTTTTAGTACTCAAGGTTGTAAATCAGGATGGAATTCTGAATTCTGATGTTATGAAGATGTTATTAGCATCCCTTCACACAAAGTTCCCAAGAAATATGTGTGTAAGATAATTTTTGTCATGTTTCTGCATTTCACACAAATCCAGAGTTTTCCAGAGTGCCTTCAATTTAGATTAG
This sequence comes from Hyperoodon ampullatus, assembly GCF_949752795.1. Taxonomy (NCBI): domain Eukaryota; kingdom Metazoa; phylum Chordata; class Mammalia; order Artiodactyla; family Ziphiidae; genus Hyperoodon; species Hyperoodon ampullatus. Next base: position 206,171,494 of record NC_136914.1, read on the forward strand.
CATATTTTTATATTCTCCCAGTTGTCACCATCTATTCAAATGACTCAAGAATATGAAGTAGGCTCTAATTGGACTTGGAGTAAAATTCTAATGGTTCCCTATTGATCCTATTTTCCAGAGAAATGAAGAAAACCCTGCCCTGAGACATAAATACAAGAAACTTTACTTTGCTGTTACTATAGCTATAATGATTTGGTTCCTATTTCTGCAGGAGTGCTCTTTGCTCAAAATGACCCTTCTGATTTTGGTTACTGTATTATATATCATCACTTAAAACTCAGCAGATAGGAGAAAGCAATTAAGATGACACATTGTTTCACTCAGGTCAATATTAGTTAGCATTCTGTTTTCCTGTGCTTTGGCCCTCTGTTGTAGGTATGGGGATTTGGAGCTGTGTCTGGCATATCCCTGAGCTCTAGAAACAGAAGCATAGTTGATTTGTAGAAATATCATCTAGATAACAGGATTAGCTTTATTAGGATTTATTTATTAGGGTTAGCGTTTTGTAGTATTTTCTCAAGACTAAACCTAGGAACTTGGTTTCCTATTAAAAATTATATTCACAAATGGATGCCATGTTTGTTTCCATCCACAATTTCAATGACTTCTATAACAAATGTAATGATAATAACATAGGAGTGGAATGTTTGTGCCTTCTTATCAAAATCTTTACAGATTTTGATGAGTCCATCTACAAAAGTTTTACAAGATCCTGAAGAAAACTCAAGGTCAGTGAAACAGCCTCTCTCTATAAAATGACAGCAGTGGGATTGGTGCCAAGGCTCAGATCAAGGATGAGAAATCAATTTACCTTAAATTTTCTAATTATGTCATTGACATGACTCTGTCCTCACTGTTGGCTGATCAGTGGTCGTATGTTCCTGGACTGACTAAGTCCTTAAGGCCATAATATATCTTTAGGTAAAACTGCCAACATTTACAATAAAATATCAGTACTAGGATCCAAGGAAAAATGCAGGTCACCGAAGAAGTCCACAGCATTTAACAAAGTACAATTACATATTTGTTTGATGATGGAAAGTTAGCCTCAAGGTGAAAGACAAACTGCCAACAATTACTAAACAGGGAAAACAGAAATGGATTCAATCAGGTCTTTAAACTTAGAATAGAAAACATATTATAATAGAGCTGAAATTCCAGACTAAACAGAGAAACAATCTGCCCTCAGGGCCTTCTGTGACTGGTATATTCTCAACACTGGGACCGGGGATCTGCCAATCACTGGAATCTCTGCCCACACCCCCTTAACTTCCTGCCTCCCATAAAGCCATGTAGCTTAGGGAATGCGTTCTACTTGTAATTGTGAACCATAATCCTCTGAGAGAAAAAATGTCCTGAACTCCCTGGAGAATGGAGTCGATGGCCATGGGCCAACCCAAGATTCTAACAGCAACCAAAGAGAACATGAGATGGTTGAGAGGGACATTAAAAGAACTAACAGCTGAATTGGGAAAGGAAAACTTTGCATGGCATGTTCAGAAGTTGTATGTTACCCTCAGATTATGCAAATAAGCAATGATGAGTGTATGTGAATATTAGATTGCTACAAACACACAATGCTGCAGAGAAATTTGCCTCCATAATCAACACAGTTCCAGGCTCATAATCTCAGAGACAAAACTCTCAATTTACAAGGAAATTCTTAAGGTTTTACTCTATAAATGAAAACATTGTATCCTTTTCATAAATTTTAGATACTTCACTTCTGTGAACCAAATTCTTTTTACTTAAAACATGTTTTGGACAAATGTCATAACCCCTTAAGACATGTTATCAATACTATTTTCCAAATGGCTAATTCTTGCAATAAAGCCCAATTTCCCCTCCGTTGATGAGTGCCATGTCTTCTCACGCACAGAGGAGTCAAGAGCCTCCTCTGTCCTTCAGATTTTAAGGCAATTTTCAGAGGAGGTGTTATTTCATACTCCACACACTTGTTTCCTCTAATGTAATTTTTATCATTGGCAAAGTAGGGTTTTTGAATTTTGAATCCATAACCTTAGTTACACAACAAAATTCACCTGACTCCATATAAACATTGAGATTTATGTAATAGAATGTGTTTATTTAATCTAAGAACCTGTATGAGTAGCACAGGGAACAAGGTGTCTTACTTGGATGCCTGAGTTTTTGATACTAGGATTGATGAAGTTGGCTCTGAGGGTTAAGAATTTTCAAAACATTTTACAGGGGTACAGCAAGAGTCTTGGTGATTGAGTTGATAAATTTTAGAAGATGCTTGCAGTGACTTCTGCATCGAGACAGGAGCCAGCCAAAGAGCTGTAGGTGCTCGCCTTTACTGGTTTCAAATTTGGACAATGTTCAATCAGGACTCTAGTGAATATAACCAATTGAAATTCTGAAATCAGGAGAAAAGGTCATGCCTTAGGACATTAGGCAATCCAAAAGCACACAAGTCATTTGCACACAGCATTGATCAAATATGGCATAGAGAGTTTGGTCACCAAATATTTATAAAACATTATTGTATGGAGTTTTGTAGTCACTAACTTTCATTTAGAGTAGTTCTTTGCTAAGAAACAGAGACTAGATTTATTATTACCGAGACATTCTGTAATCATCATCCTTTGTAAATATTAGTAGCACCATATATATGTGTGTAAATATATATATATATATATATATATATATATATATATATATATATATATATATATATATGGCCAAGGCATTCTTCATTGCTTCACCCATGTTGATGTAACTTTGATCCTTATAATACATAAAAATGCCTCTTCTTAAATAAGTAGTATCACTGGTTAAAGAAAGTAAATAACTGAGTATATAAATGAATGCATGGGTGAGAAAGAAAGAAAAAAGAAAAGAACTAATAAGAACTTGCTGTACAAAAAAAATAAATAAAATTCAAAAATTCAAAAAAAAAGGAAAAGAAAAGAAAGAAAGGGAAGGAAGAAAAGAAAAAAAAAGCAAGGGAAAGAAAAAGAGAAGAAAGGGCATAGGTAGAGCTGATCATTTTTTGATACAGAGGTCAGGGAAAGTGTCTTTGAAAAAGTAGCATGAGTAAAATAAGATCTGGCCAAAGGAGCTGAGAAGGTGAGCCACCTAGACTCCTTGAAGAAGAATGGTTCGGTCAGAGGAAAGAAAAAAAAATCCACAAAGATCTAGATGTTCAGCAGCACACTTGATGTGACTGAAGAACAAAGAGAACAATGTGGCTGGAGTAGAATGAATGAAGAGGAGAGAAGTCGAACATGGGTCCTACCTCCAGAGGAGCCTGATTGCATGGACCCCTATAGGCCAGTGGCATTTAGACTCAATAAATACATATTTTTACTTTAAAAAAATCCAGATGAAACTGAAGTTCATCCTTTCTTTGGCACTCACTCTAGTTAATTTGTTAGGTGTTATTTTTCCAGTAGTGGGTGAGTGTTAAATCATCCAGTATTTCTCATATTAGGCTCTTTACTGCCTATACTCTTACTTGTCAAGATTAAAGACATGTAGCTATGAAATAAATGAAAATTGACTGTAATTCTCACTGATTTGGTACTAAATATTAATAATCTACATTAATTCATCCTTTAGATGAATATCCCTAAGCAATTTCTATGTGCTCAATTCTGTCCTAGGAACTAAACTATAAACTCTGGGTGGATTGGAACATGATTGTTTAATACTGATCATTTTCAGGATTAGCACAGCTTCTGATATAAGCAGCTACCCAGAAATATATGCTGAATAAATAAATCATTAATATGTGGATACAGCGCTAAAGAGTATATATTTGGTGGCTAATTGTGTGGAACTTACAGTCAAATGGAAGAGAGATTCTTAAACATATGATTATATTATTTAGTCATAAGTGTGATGAACGATTGTTTTATGGTGATAATGATTTATCACTGTAGAAATTTATAACATGATGACTATTATACAACAAAATAACAATAACAGAAGTCATTGAGATACTGATCAATGTTTCTAGAGAAAACTGAAAAGGACTAAGAGTACAATTTTTAGATATTTATTACTTCTTTAGAACATGATTAGACTAAGTGCTGAAATGCACTTTAAATGTTAAGTCAACTTTATAAATGGTGACAGTTTATTGGATTTGTTTGGAAATTTCTCAAAAATAATCTCAGACCTTGCCAATTTACTATTATACAAAGCTAATTCTATGACTATATTCATGAAAAACCCCAAATCTATCATCTCAGCATCTTCACTAAGAATAAGAGTAGGCACAAAAACTCAAGAGTAATTTGAAAGCAGATGCTGATTTGTCCTATATTCTTCTCATAGATAATTCATTAAAGGCTTGCAAATGTCAATTCACAAATCAAAGACACATTTGTTATCTTCAGGTTCTTACATTTAAAAGGAGAAATGCATCCATGTTTATGTAAGATATGTCATTTCAACTAATAATTACATGTCAGCTTTCAGGAAAAATGAATATTCAAGGACATAGGAAGAATCATCCATGCAACAAAAAACAAAACAGCACTGATTGTTCTGGAAGGCATTGAATAAGTAGTCTATTTACAAACCTTAATATGAATCTAAAATTACCTAATGCTTTTCTTATAGATCATAAAGAAAGAAATAAAATCTGACTAGCAGAATCTTGATTATAAGAAGTAATGTTTACAGTTTCTAGAGCAGTAATTGGCAAACTTTTTTGGTAAAGGTTCTAACTAAGTATTTCAAACTGTGCAGGCCAACCATTCTCTGTCTGAGCTACTCACCTCTATTCTAGTAGTATGAAGCAGGCTGTGCAAAGAGAGTCTGGTTAATAAAACTTTATTTTAAAAAGCAAGCAAACAATCAGACTTGACTCAAGGTCCTGTTCAGAGGATACTCAGATTAAAAGAGCTCAGGGGGTGCTTAATCATTGTATAATCACAACCAGGTACACTGCGAATTCTTGAATGGTATAATACCTCAGGTAATGCCCAGTCCAGTAATTAAGTCCTATCTATGTGAATCAGTTAAAAACCAAATGAAAACTTCACCTGAATTTGCCTACTGCTGATATATTTGGGGAGACACAGGAGGGGATTTTTTTAATGACAGAAATTAGCCCATTAAAAATAGGTTTAAGTAAGAGGGATGATGTATCGAGTGCTTTAAATCTTTTCCAGGAGAATACCCTGAAACTCATGAAGGAAGAAAATAGATTAAACTAGGAGTCAAGATGTTTGGATTCTATAACTGGCTTTACTACTAAGAGCTCATATTACCTCTACACTTTAATTTCTCTAATTCTGAAAAATGAGAGGAAAAATACATAAACTCAATGACTTTGAAATTATTCCAAACTAGAAAAGTTGTTGGTACTATGAATGAAAAAGACTCTGAGATGATATCACCAATAGTAGAAAATCAGTGTAGGAAGAGTCAATGGCAACTAAGAAGATAGGTGCTCCGTCAGGCAGATCTGCTGTCAGCATTGAGAGTTGAGTTGCCAGACACATTTTAATGACAATTACAGTAAGATGATGGAATGCCTCATACATATGTGCATACATTACAGATAGACTCTGTTCAGCACCCAAATAACCAAGTAGACAAGTGTGCTACCAATAAGCTAAAATATGTAATTGCTTGCAAAGCAGCAGCAAATGTGGTTCATCTCAGAGCATATGGAGCATAGCCTCCTACATTGATGCATTAGTATCCTTACTAACGTGAGAATAACACATTCAGCAGATGGATGGCAGTTGTATACACCAGATAGGAGCCTATCCTGTTGACTCAGGTTGCCCTGGAGAGATGACCACAGGGCTCTCACTTTTTGACTTTAAATGTCTTTTTAAAGACCTAAATGTCTTTTTTAGATGTCAATTTGTACTTTATCATATTTGATTACTAAAGAGTGAGATGCTGCATTTAACTGTGAATCTAGAATAGTCTCAGTACAAGTAGTTTTCAAGAAATGTAATCTCAAACTCCCAGAAGGTCAGCTATTAAACTCAACAGAGATAAAGTATTGATTGAGGACTGCCTGAAGGATATACTGCCTGTTGATTAGATAGGATTCTTTTCTTAATCTTTTTGAAGTATAGTTGATTTATATTATATTAGTTTCAGGTATACAATAGAGTGACTCAATATTTTTATAAAATATACTCCATTGAAAGTCATTACAAAATAATGGATATATTTCCCCATGCTATAAAATCTATCTTTGTTGCTTATTTATTTTATACATAAGAGTTTGTACTTCTTAATCCCCTACCCCTATATTGCTCCTCCTCGCTTCCCTGCCCCCACTGGTAACAACTAGTTTGTTCTCTATATTCAGACAGGATTCTTTAAAAATCTACCTTTCTAATTTATGGGACACCAAGATGATCAAGTGGAGAAAACCACATTTGTTTTGGAGGACCCAGTCTCCAAAATATTATTGTCTAAATCCCCTCATTTTCTTCCTTAGTTTACATTTATTATATCTTCTGGATTGCATTTTTATATTGTTTTAAATCTTGTTGGAACAAGGCAAATTAGAAGTAAATGAATAGAAAAGTACAAATGAAATAGTGACACGGCACTTTATTTCCCAAGCTTCCTCAAGTCATACTGAGACTTTCCAAAACAGGATGGTGCTAGTTCATTTAACGATCATTAAGTACTAGAATTATGACTGCATTAAGGAAGATAACACTATATCACCCTCTCAAAATTGCATATAACTATATTCTTTGCCTTTCCTCTTTGAATAGTTATATACAAAAACCCCTCTCTGTTGTCCATTTTTATGAACAGAGCATACATTTATTTTCTCAAAGGACCAGTCTAAGGAAATGTGAGGCAATGGAAGATTTTTCTCCTACCCACTAATTTATTTAAAAATCTTGTGGCCTCTTTTGCACCCTACATGAATTATAATACTCAAGAGAGATGTAACCCAAACATAACTTCTTAGAGAACCATGGCTAAAATGGAAAATGGGATGGGAGTGTTCTGCAATAAATTATATCCCTGCAAAAGATAAACTGAAGACCTAACCTCCAGTTCTTGTAAATGTGACCATACTTGGGGAATAGAGTCTTTGCAGATATGATAAGTTAAGATGAAGTTGTACTGGGTTACGGTAAACCTTAAGTCCAATGCCTGGTGTCCTTGTGAGAAGGCCATGTAAAGACATACAGACACAGAAGGAGGAAGGCCATGTGACAACAGGAGCACAGATTGGATTGATGCAGATGCAAGCCAAATGTGCACACATCGTTATACCTGGCCACTGCCCTGTTAAGTGTGTCCCCAGACCCCTCAGCTATAAAAGCCTTTCTTTTACAGCCCATTCCACTTCTACCCCATAGCTGCTGAAATCGTACTCCTGGTTGGTTTGAACCTAAATCCTAAACAGAGAACTGGTGACTACCTCATCAACATAAAGGCTCTCGTTAAATGAACATATTCTATATGTCAGGCACAAGGCTGAGTGTTTACCTATATGATCACATTAACCCAACCTGCCTGTCCCATAAAAAACATTCAATAAAGTTGAATAAAATGAATGAATGACTAAACAAATGAATATCAATGTGCCATCAAATTAAATTTAATAAAGGTATCAAATTATAGAGAAAATATTTGAAAACCCCTATAACAACAAAGGAAAGGAGACATTTCATGCATCATAGTGACCACGGAGAAACTGATGTTCTAAAATTAGGCTTCTGCAGAATTCTCCTTTACTTCATTATATTAATATATATTTTAACCAGAATACTAGAAATTATATTCTTATTGTTTGTGCTGTTTTGTTGTTTTTTAAATTTCTCTGACCTTTATTTCAGAGTGGGTCCTGCACTCTTACACCCAGGGCTCTCCTCAGGTGAAGGTACTGCCCCAAGAACTAGGGAGATAAAATAAATGTTCTTCTTTGGAACAGGTCTTGCTGTTCACTTTGAGTCTGTAGGAACTTGTCAGATTCTTTCCTCTCACTGAATTTTGTTTGTTTTTAACTACCAGAAGCAAGATACACTTTCCCTATATGTCAATTATTATGAACTTAGCCCTTGGGGTCAGACTACCTAGGCTTACCATTCACATCACTTAAAATCTGTGTGAACTTGGCAAGTTATTTCGCTTCCCTGAGCCTCAATTTCTCCATCTGTATGAGGGACCTAAAATATTTAGTACCTAATTCGAAGTTTTACTCTAATGGTTAAATTTGGAATTGGAAGCTCATAGCACAGTAACTGGTACATTGTAAGGATTTAAGAACTGCTAGATTAAAGAATGGTGATAATCAAACTGTATCTTACCTTTCCTTTTCTCCTTCCCTACCATATAACACTCCCCGACCCTCTTTCCACCATCACGTTAACACAAATAAGCTCTGAAAATATGCTGGTATTTGAGAATCTTGCATTCTCATGCAAGGTGTGGCCATGGAAGATCCCTATGGTACCAGAACCTGTGTGTGCAGATGCAGTAGCTGACATCTGTGTGTGATTATGCTTCTGTATCTTAGGCCCAGTGGATTCCTTGCAGTTAGAGGACTCCTCTGTGTTTGTTGGCAGTGATGATGCAAGAGCAGGGAGAATCGTGGGTAGAGAGAGACTCGAGATACAAGGAGCAGACAGAATGTTAAAAATGGAAGAGGTACTCTAGATCAAGACACTTATTTAATAGACGAAGTCAATAAAGCCAGAAAAGCGACATGCCTGACTCAAGTCTGTATTCACTAAAATCGCTGGGTTCTGCTTGTCTTTGTGCTCCCTATTTCTGCCCCATTCCCCACCCCCAAACTCCTAGAGACTTTGAGTCATGCCAACCAGAAAGTAGCAGAGAAGAGTCACACACTGTGCGATCCACTCGGAAAGAGGATGATTCTGCATCAGGGATGAAATGTCAGTGTAGCATTTCCCTTTCTGTCTCACCCCTTGGAGGAGAATTTGAGGAAGAAAGAAAACTAGTAAGTTGAGTATTAAGCATTTCAATAGTCTATCTTTAACAAGTCATTTTAGTGTTTTTAAGTAAGAAAAAAAGAATATGAGTGCTTTAAAATGAGGACCTAGTTTCAATTTATTGCTTTAATTTTAACTTTGATTAGCTATACTGTACCATTATTCTGGGTATATTGATTTGAATCCATCCAGCTCACAAAGAGTAACATTTCAAGAGCTTTCCATAGTATGGGGAAGGGATGATCTCATGAGGAAAGGGTTTTCTCATGTCTCCAGATCTTCAGAGGTATTTGCTGATAATCATCAAGTGAGGGGAGTGTAGAGTTTCATGTATCATTTAACAAATGAAAAAGTATCATTTTAAAAATGTGTATTGAGTAGGTACTGTGTCAGGTATCATATAGGCTGCCAGGGATATGAAAATAAGACTTGGATCTCATTCTCAAGAAACATAGTCTAGCAGGAAACCCTAATATGTTAATTATCAAAATAACTGACAGTAAATGTTACAGATACACCCTATGTACTAGTCTCAGAAGTGGTCCCTAAATCACACTGGAGCTAAAGAAACAGACATCCCTGAGGAGCGGACCCTTGATGGATAAATTGATTGGGAAGGAGAAACTCTTTGAATTAAACAAGAACAGGGATTTTAAAGTTAGCAGATTTCAAGTTAGCAGATTACTGGCAAAATCTGACCCATCCTCACCTCATGTTCCATTTTATAACTTATTAAAACCGACTGGGGAAAAACTCATTAAAAACTTTTAAGATTCTATGGGGACTTTTCATTAACCAAAGCCCAGATGCAACCTTATGGCCAAATATGTCGAGAACAATGAAGGAAGGCTGATTTTTCCTGACGTCAATTGCCTGCCCCTATCCCAGTAACAAGATTTCTATTTATAAGAGAAAGGCAGGAACTCTGAATATGTTTGCGGCCTTTAGTGGATCTTTCTACTGGTGCTGGCTCTCCTCTGATCTTCTGCCCAGGTCATGATCTCAGTAATTAGCAAATTAACCAAACTCTGTATGGGAGCTCATCTTTCCATTTTACGGGTTTGTAAAAATAATAATCTAAGTACTTGACACTTAACAGAATATTTATTATTTTTAATGTAAAGGGCACTTGTTTCATCAGAGAGATCATAAACCTTAGCAAAGATAGAGTCTGAGCTGTACTGATTTCACAAATAGTCATTTACTCACACAGCCCCTTACTTTTGTCATTGCCAACATTCACAGAAGATTTCAGCTTAATCTCCAGGCTTCAGTTAGGAAAGGGAACTCAGGGGCTAGGGCTCTGATTGGGAATCAATATTTGGAATTTTAGCCTTTGATTGCAGAGACCACAACAAATTCTTTGGCTTAGGTCAGTTTCACAGTTTCATGCAGTCATTCAACAATTATTTACTGAACATTCACTCCATGCCAGGCGCTATTCTATGTGCTGGAATATACCAGTAAATAAGACAGCTAGGATTGCCTGAACACTGTGACTGCTTCTGCAGAACTGGAAAACTATTCATCAAAATGGGACTGGAGCACTTACTTGTCAGTCCAATTGCTGTCAGTTCTATTGCTCCTCCAAAGTAACAGTGATTCAACTCCCATTTGGCTTTCAGGAAATAGGAAAAGTTTGAATTTGGCCATTTCCATTGCAGCAATGACTGGTGTAACAAATGGACATGGATGAGAGAGGAAGGAAGTTACGATAATCAGAAAATGTAGTGTGTAAATACAGCACACTTGTGTTTGTAAACATTCATTGTGCCACCTGTCTAAAACCTCATTCAAAAAATATAAAATACATACAATATGTGCACAGATCATAAGTGTACACCCCTAGATGATTAACACCTTATTTTATTTTTTCTTATTTTCTGATTATAAATTAATATAAACTTGCAATAGTTGTGAGACTCAGTTGATGTGTAACCCCAAACTTCATACACAATTATTGTTTAATATAAATTTAATGATACTCAATTTCATATTTGAAATATAAAAGGTGAATAGTAGGAAAATCTTAGGACCAGAGAGACAAAGGGCAGTCTCTGAGAATGAGCAATACTCATTTTTCCTTTTCATTAGTAGACTTTATTTTTTGGAACAGTTTTAGGTTTATAAAAAATTGAGCAGAGAACTGAGAGTTCCGGTATAGCCCTCAACACACATTTCCTCTATATTGTTTTTATACTGAAGAATAGTTGATTTACAATATTATATTTGTTTCAGGTGTACAACATATTAATTCAATGTTTTTCTTCATTATACTCCATTTCAACATATCATAAAATAGTGTCCAGAATCTCCCTCTGCGCAGGTGTAACCAGGCCACAGGCCTCCGCACATTCTAAGCATCACGTTTTTGGCCCTCTGACGTCAAAATAGACCTCCCAGCTCCATGTAATATCAAACGGCAAAAGCTCTCCCAGAGATCTCCATCTCAACGTAATGACCCAGCTCCACTCAATGATCAGCAAGCTACAGTGCTGGACACCCTATGCCAAAAAACAAGCAAGACAGGAACACAACCCAACCCATTAGCAAAGAGGCTGCCTAAAATCATAAGGTCACAGACACCCCAAAACACACCACCAGACGTGGACTTGCCCAGCAGAAAGACAAGATCCAGCCTCGTCCACCAGAACACAGGCACTAGTCCCCTCCACCAGGAAGCCTACACAACCCACTGAACCAACCTTAGCCACTGGGGGCAGACACCAAAAACAACGGGAACTACGAACATGCACCCTGTGAAAAGGAGACATCAAACACAGTAAGTTAAGCAAAATGTGAAGACAGAGAAACACTCAGCAGATGAACGAGCAAGGTGAAAACCCATCAGACCAAACAAATGAAGAGGAAATAGGCAGTCTACCTGAAAAAGACTTCAAAGTAATGATACTAAAGATGATCCAAAGTCTCGGAATTAGAGTGGAGAAAATATAAGAAACATTTAACAAGGACCTAGATGAACTAAAGAGCAAACAAACAATGATGAACAACACAAGAAATGAAATATAAACTTCTCTAGAAGGAATCAATAGTAGAATAAGTGAGGCAGAAGAATAGATAAGTGACCTGGAAGAGAGAATAGTGGAAATAACTACTTCAGAGCAGAATAACGAAAACAGAATAAAAAGAATTTAGGACAGTCTCAGAGACCTCTGGGACAACATTACCCAGCAACATTCGAATTATAGGGGTCCCATAAGAAGAAGAGAAAAAGGGACTGAGAAAATATTTGAAGAGATTATAGTAGAAAACTTCCCTAATATGGGAAAGGAAATAGTTAATCAAGTCCAGGAAGCTCAGAGAGTGCCATACAGGATAAATCCAAGGAGAAACATGTCAAGACATATATTAATCAAACTATCAAAAATTAAATGCAAGGAAAAAGTGTTAAAAGCAGCAAGGGAAAAATAACAAATAACACACAAGGGAATCCCCATAAGGTTAGCAGCTGCTCTTTCAGCAGAAACTCTTCAAGCCAGAAGGGAGTGGCAGGACATATTTAAAGTGATGAAAGGGAAAAACCTATAACCAAGATTATTCTACCCAGCATGGATCTCATTCAGATTCGAAACAGAAATTAAAACCGTATCAGACAAGCAAAGCTAAGAGAATTCAGCACCACAAAACCAGCTTTACAGCAAATGCTAAAGGAACTTCTCTAGGAAGCAAACACAAGACAAGGAAAATACCTACATTAACAAACCCAAAACAATTAAGAAAATGGTAATAGGAACATACATATTGATAACTACCTTAAATGTAAATGGATTAAATGCTCCAAACAAAAGAACTAGACTGGCTGAATGGATACAAAAACAAGACCCATATATATTCTGTCTACAAGAGACCCACTCAGACCTAGGGACACATACAGACTGAAACTGAGGGGATGGAAAAAGATATTCCATGCAAATGGAAATCAAAAGAAAGCTGGAGTAGCAATTTTCATATCAGACAAAACTGACTTTAAAATAAAGACTATTACAAGAGGCAAAGAAGGACACTACATAATGATCAAAAGGTCAATCCAAGAAGAATATATAACAATTGTAAATATTTATGCACCCAACATAGGAGCACCACAATACATAAGGCAAATGCTAACAGCCATAAAATGGGAAATCAACAGTAACACAATCATAGTATGGGACTTTAACACCCCATTTTCACCAATGGACAGATCATCCAACATGAAAATAAATAAGGAAACACAAGCTTTAAATGATACATTAAACAAGATGGACTTAATTGATATTATAGGACATTCCATCCAAAAACAACAGAATACACTATCTTCTCAAGTGCTCATGGAACATTCTCCAGAACAGATCATATCTTCTTGGGTCACAAATCAAGCCTTGGTGAAACTAAGAAAACTGAAGTCATATCAAGAATCTTTTCCGACCACAGTGCTTTGAGACTAGATATCAATTAGTGGAAAAATCTGTAAAAAATACAAACACATGGAGGCTAAACAGTACACTATAAGCAAGAGATCACTGAAGAAATAAAAGAGGAAATCAAAAATACCTGGAAACAAATGACAATGAAAACATGACAACCCAAAACCTATGGAATTCAGCAAAAGCAGTTCTAAGAGGAAAGTTTATAGCAATAAAATCCTACCTCAAGAAATAAGAAAGATCTCAAATAAACAACCTAACCCTACAGCTAATGTAATTAGAGGAAGAAGAACAAAAATCACCCAAAGTTAACAGAAGGAAAGAAATCATAAATATCAGATAAGAAATAAATGAAAAAGAAATGAAAGAAATGATAGCAAAGATCAATAAAACTAAAAGCTGGTTCTTTGAGAAGATAAACAAAACAGATAAAACATTAGCCAACTCATCAACAAAAAAAGGGAGAAGACTCAAATCAATAGAATTAGAAATGAAAAAGGAGAAGTAACAACTGACATTGCAGAAATACAAAGGATCATGAGAGATTATTACAAGCAACTATATGCCAATAAAATGGAAAACCTGGAAGAAATGGATAAATTCTTAGAAAAGCACAACCTTCAGAAACTGAACCAGGAAGAAATAGAAAATATAAACAGACAAATCACAAGCACTGAAATTGAGACTGTGATTAAAAACCTTCCAACAAACAAAAGCCCAGGACCAGAAGGCTTCACAGGTGAATTCTATCAAACATTTAGAGAGGAGCTAACACCTATCCTTCTCAAACTCTTACAAAATATAGCAGAGGGAGGAACACTCCCAAACTCATTCTACAAGGCCACCATCACCCTGATACCAAAATCAGACAAAGATGTCACAAAGAAAAAACTACAGGACAATATCATTGATGAACACAGATGTAAAAATCCTCAACAAAATACTAGCAAACAGAACCCAACAGCACATTAAAAGGATCATACACCATGATCAAGTGGGGTTTATCCCAGGAATGCAAGGATTCTTCAATATATGCAAATCAATCAATGTGATACACCATACTAACAAATTAAAGGAGAAAAACGATATGATCATCTCAATATATGCAGAAAAAGCTTTCAGCAAAATTCAACACTGATTTATGATAAAAAAAATCCTCCAGGCATAGAGGAAACTTACTCAGTATAATAAAGGCCAAACATGACAAACCCATAGACAACATCGTTCTCAATGGTGAAAAACTGAAGCCATTTCCACCAAGATCAGGAAAAACACAAAGTTGCCCGTTACTCAACATACTTTTGGAAGTTTTAGCCACAGCAATCAGAGATGAAAAAGAAATAAAAGGAATCCAAATCAGAAAAGACATAAAACTGTCACTGTTTGCAGATGACATTATACTATACATAGAGAATCCTAAAGATGCTACCAGAAAACTGCTAGAGCTAATTATTGAATTTGGTAAAGTAGCAGGATAGTAAATGAATGCACAGAAATCTCTTGCATTCCTGTACACTAATGATGAAAAATCTGAAAGAGAAATTAAGGAAAAACTCCCGTTTACCACTGCAACGAAAAGAATAAAATACCTAGGAATAAACCTACCTAAGGAGAAAGAAGACCTGTATGCAGAAAACTATAAGACACTGTTGAAAGATATTAAAGATGCTACAAACAGATGGAGAGATATACCATGATCTTGGATTAGAAGAATCAAAATTGTGAAAATGACTATATTACCCAAAGCAATCTACAGATTCAATGCAATCCCTATCAAATTACCAATGGTATTTTTCACAGAAATAGAACAGAAAAATTCAAAATATGTATGGAAACACAAAACACTCCAAATAACCAAAATAATCTTGAGGAAGAAAAATGGAGCTGGAGCATTCAGGCTCCCTGACTTCAGACTATACTACAAAGCTACAGTAATCAAGACAGTTTTGTACTGGCACAAAAACAGAAACATAGATCAAAGGAATAGAATAGAAAGCCTGGAAATAAACCCATGCACATATGGTCACCTTATCTTTGATAAAGGAGGCAAGAATATACAATGGAGAAAAGACATTCTCTTCAATAAGTGGTGCTTGGAAAACTAGACAGCTACATGTAAAAGAATGAAATTAGAACACTTCTAGCACCATACACAAAAATAAACTCAAAATAGACTAAAGACCTAAATATAAGGCCAGATTCTATAAAACTCTTAGAGGCAAACACAGGCAGAACACTCTATAACATAAATCACAGCAAGATCCTTTTTGACTCACCTCCTAGAGAAATAGAAGTAAAAACAAAAATACACAAATGGGAACTAATGAAACTAAAAACTTTTGCACAGCAAAGGAAACCATAAACAAGACGAAAAGACAACCCTCAGAATGGGAGAAAATATTTGCAAATTAAGCAACTGACAAAGGATTAATCTCCAAAATATACAAGCAGCTCATACATCTCCATATCAAAAACAACCCAAACAACCAAATCCAAAAAAGGGCAGAAGACCTAAATAGACATTTCTCCAAAGAAGGTATACAGATTGCCAACAAACACATGAAAAGATGCTCAACAGCACTAATCATTAGAGAAATGCAAATCAAAACTACAATGAGGGGGCTTCCCTGGTAGTGCAGTGGTTGAGAGTCTGCCTGCTGATGCAGGGGACATGGGTTCGTGCCCCAGTCCAGGAGGATCCCACGTGCCGGGGAGCGGCTGGGCCCATGAGCCATGGCTGCTGAGCCTGCATGTCCGGAGCCTGTGCCCTGCAATGGGAGGGGCCACAACAGCGAGAGGCCTGTGTACCGCAAGAAAAACAAACAAACAAACAAACAAACAAAAACAACTACAATGAGTTATCACCTCACACCAGTCAGGAGGGCCATCATCAAAATGTCTACAAACAATAAATGCTGCAGAGGGTGTGGAGAAAAGGGAACTCTCTTGCACTGTTGGTGGGAATATAAATTGATACAGTCACTATGGGGAACAGTATGGAGGTTCCTTAAAAAACTAAAAATAGAACTACTATATGCCCCAGCAATCCCACTACTGGGCATATACCATGAGAAAACCATAATTCAAAAAGAGTCATGTACCACAATGTACATTGCAGCACTATTTACAATAGCAAGGACATGGAAGCAACCTAAGTGTCCATTGACAGATGAATGGATAAAGATGTTGTGGCACATATATACAATGGAACATTACTCAGCCATAAAAAGAAACAAAATTGAGTTATTTGTAGTGAGGTGGATGGACCTAGAGTCTGTCATACAGAGTGAAGTAAGTCAGAAAGAGAAAAACAAATACTGTATGCTAACACATACATATGGAATCTAAAAAAAACAAAAAACAAAAACCTGGTCCTGAAGGATCTGGGGGTAGGACAGGAATAAAGACCCAGAGTTAGAAAATGGACTTGAGGATATGGGGAGGGGGAAGGGTACGCTGGGACCAAGTGAGAGAGTGTCATATACATATATATACTATCAAATGTAAAATAGATAGCTAGTGGGAAGCAGCCGCATAGCACAGGGAGATCAGCTCTCTGCTTTGTGACCACCTAGAGGGGTGGGTTAGAGAGGGTTGGAGGGAGACACAAGACGGAGGGGATATGGGGATATATGTATACGTATAGCTGATTCACTTTGTGATACAGCAGAAACTAACACAACATTGTAAAGCAGTTATACTCCAATAAAGATGTTAAAAAAAAAAGGATGGATAAAAATAAAATAAACCACAATTACAAAATAAGAGTTTGTGAATAATCATCTGAGAGTTAAACAGAGTCCATAAATAAAGATGAATCTTTGAGATTTCAAATATAGAGGATGAGTTAAATAGCAAATTCATACTGCTGAAGAGAGCTTTGTAAACTGAAAGATAAATTTGAGGAAATCATCTGAAATTCAGCAAAGAGATATGAAAGAATGGCAAATCTCAAAGTGTAATCTCTGGATCAGAAATATCAGCACCACCTGAAAACTTGTTAGATATTGAGCCCCACCCTACGTTTATGGAATGTGAGATTCTGGGGGTATGGACCAAGCATCTGTCTTTTAATAAATTCTGAAGATGATTCTAATATGTGCTAAATTTGAGACTATCTGAACTAGAAATATGAAAAGGATAAAAGAGCCATGGAGACATAGAAGTTTTTCAATATACTTCATATCCATCGTAGAAAGGAAAAGGATATTTTTTAAAATGCAATACTGTAAACCATAGTGGCTATGAATATCACTAAACTGAAAAAATAAGAAAGAACTTTCAAATTGGAGTAAGAAAATGATCCATTGATATTATAAATGTAAGCAAATCCAATTTATAAATCATGGTGAAACTGCTGAATGTCAAAGACAATATATTATCTTAAAGGTAACCAGTGAGATTGACTTTAAAAATGGCAGTGTGAGGAGCACAGTGGAGTCTTTTTCCAGTCAAGCAAACAAAAACATTTAACTGATATATTTTTTAAATTAACAATTTAAAGTCTACAGAAATTCTCCAAAGGGTGTACAGCAAATGGCCAAACATCTATTCAAAACAAATGACTAAATATAGGTAAGAACACCAAAAATATGTGACATTTAAGGTATGATTCACCATCATTTCCTATCTTTCTCCTTCTCACCTCCAGCTCAGTGTGATGAAAGTGCTACTTCAGGCATTTGAAACCAAGAAGATGGGTCTTCCTTTCCATTAGCTCTCAATCTAGGGACACAATTTGATCCAGGAGGGCACCCACATTCCACCCCAGCTCTGAATTGCAGAAGCTCTAGAAGCCAAGAAGACTGGTCTCTTCCTTCACCCAGCCTCCACTCAAATGGCAGAAGCTCTACTCCAAGCACAACAGGGCAAGAAAACTGGAACCCAGACACTCCTTCCTAGCTTGCTTGTAGTGTAGAGGTTCCATGCCAAAAAGGAGAAGTCCAGAGGCTAATTCCCTATTCACAGTCCCATTTGTTGAGCAGGGGTGTCACTCTAAGAGAGGTGGTCAATTTTCTTCACCCTCAGCCCAGATGCAGTGGCACAGAGTTTCAATAAGAGAGGCAGACGGTAAAAACAAAGAGTTCACAGCATTGCCTAACTAAGATTCACTTACTTAGGGAGAAAGTGTGGGAAAGTTCATGTCTAAGGGCATTGTTGAACACAACGATGATCATAAAATCAGCAGTTAAGAAGAGATCGGTAGCTCTCTGACACTAATAACAGAAAGCGAAACTGTAAGCAAAAAAGAAGTTTAACAGAGAGAACCAAGAAAGAGACAATTAAGGAGAGACTTCATGGGGTCAGATCAGCTTCAAAGACTGTCAAGCTTCTGCTCCTGTAAAGGGGCCTTACTTTAATTGGATCAGACTGTGGAACAGTTCATTCAAACAATACAGCAATCAGCTAACAGTGGAGACTAACAACTGGGTGTGATATTAATAGAGGTAGACCATCCCAGGTGTTCAGAGAGACTGTGCACACCCAAGGATGCATACTCCAAAGAGAAACATCAAAGACTTCACATGGTTGGAAAAGTCAAATTCACTAAACTAGCCCAGTCATTAAAGAAATAAATATGCAAACAACAACAGGATATTCCAAAAGGTATAAGGAATATGGATCCAGAGTTGTTAAAATATATTACCTAAAATTTCTAGTTTTCAATGAAAAGTCATGATTCATGTGAAGAAACAGTAAAGTGTGACCCATAAACAGGAAGAAAAGCAGGGTTCAAAAGGATACGTGCACCCCAATGTTCACTGCAGTGCTGTTTACAATAGCCAAGACATGGAAGCAACCTAAATGTCCATCAACAGATGAATGGATAAAGAAGATGTGGTACATATATACAATGCAATATTATTCAGCCATTAAAAAGAATCAAATAATGCCATTTGCAGCAACGTGGATGGTCCTGGAGATTATCATGCTAAGTGAAGTAGGTCAGACAAAGACAAATATCATATGATATTGCTTATGTGGAACTGAAAAAAAAATGATGCAAATGAACTTATTTACAAAACAGTAACAGACTCACAAACTTAGAAAACAAACTTATGGTTACCACAAGGGAAAGGTGAGGGGGTGAGGGATAAATTGGGAGTTTGGGATTGACAAATACACACTACTGTATTTAAAATAGATAACCAACATGACCTACTGTATAGCACAGGAAACTCTGCTCAATGTTCTGTAATAAGCTAAATGGGAAAATAATTTGAAAAAAAGTAGATAGAAGTATATGTATAACTGAATCATTTTGCTGTACACCTGAAACTAACACAACATTGTAAGTCAACTATAGTCCAATATAAGATAAAAATTTTTAAAAAGCAGGCAACAAAATCTGCCTGTGAGAGGGCTCAAATGGCAAATATAACAGAGAAAAGTTCAACACATCAATGATAAATATATTCAAAAATATAAAGAGAACCATGCTTAAATTAAAGGAAGCTATGATGGTAATGTTTCTTCAAATAGATATGGTAATATGGAAATAGAAATTATATTTTAAATAATCAAATGGAAATTCTGAAAAGTTAAGTCACCAAAATGTAAAATTCACTAGAGGGCTTCAACAGTATATTTGAACCGATAGAAGATAGAATCAGCAAACTTGAAAATAAATTGATAGAGATTATTCAATTCAAAGAACAGAAAGCAAATGTACAGAGCATCAGAGAAATGTGGAATACCATTAAGCATATCAACATATGTATAACGGAAGTACAGAAGAAGAGAAGAAAAAGAAAAGAGCAGAAAAAATATATTTGAAGAAATAGTGACTCAAGAGTTTTAAAAATTGATGAAAGAATAATCTGAACATCCATGAAGCACAATAAATTCCAAGTAGGATGATTTCAAAGAAATTCCAGACACACTAGAATAAGAAGGATGAAAGCTAAAGACACAGTGAAAATAGTGAAAGCAGCAAGACACAAATGACTTGTCATGTACAAAGGAACTCCCAAAAGATTTTTAAAAATGACTTCTCATCAGAAACAGTGGAGGCCAGGAGACAGTGGGTGACATATTCAAAGTAGTGAAAGGAAAAAACCATCCAGTCAACTAAGAATTGTATACCCAGCAATATTATCTTTCAAAAATGAAAGTGAAATAATTGTATTTTCAAATAACATAAAGAGAGAATTAATTGCTAGCATACTCATCTTAAAATAAAATACGAAGGGAATTTGTTTTGGCTGAATGCAAATGACCAGAGACAGTAATTCAAATCCACATGAAAAAATAATAAGCACTAGTAAAGGTAATTATGCAATTTTTAAAGACAGCATAAGTGTATAATTCTCCTTACTTCTCTTAACTAATTGAAAAAGTAATTATATAATACAATATGCATAATTGTACTGGTTATGTTAAGCATATGGCATACAGAAATCTAATATATTTGAGAAGAATAGCACAAAAGAGGCAGGTGAGGGCAAGGCTGTACTAAACTATGGAAATACTACTTACTGTAATTTGAGTTCACAGAGACAAGAGGAGAGAACCAGAAATAGTAAATGAGAAGGATAATATAACAAACTCTGTAAGCTTATACTTCTCTTTTTTGGTTTTTTTTAAATAAACACAAAACTATGTGAAATATTTAAAATAATGTATTATTGTGTTTATAATGTATCTAGATGAAATATTTATAATAATCACAGCACAAAGAAGGAGACAGGGAGTTAAGTTATACAGGAGTAATTTTTCTATATGTTATTGTAATTAAGTTAGTATAAATTGAAGTAAATTCTAATAACCTGTTTATGGTAAGCTCCAGACCAGTGAATAAGAAAATAAAAGTTTTTTAAAAAGCAATAAAGATGTTACACTAGAAAACTGTAATGCAAAGGAAAACAGAAAAAGAATACTAGGGAAGAAAAAATGATATGGGACATATAGAGCACAAAAAGAAAAATGTCAGACATAAGCCCAAATATATCAATAAAAACATTAAATGTCAGTAGATTAAGTAGTCCAATCAAAAGGCCAATCAAATAGTCCAATAAAAAGAGATTGTTAGACTTAATAATATTAAAAAAAATAAGAATGGAAAATATACTGTTCTCCATATTTTAGAGTCAATATTAGATTCAAAGATACAAATAGTCTGAGCATAAGAGAATGGAGAAAAATATGCCAGGACAAAGAGCAACCATAAAAGAGCTGAGGGACTATAGTAACACTGGGCAAAATAGACTTTAAAACAAAAGTGTCACTGGAGAGATATTATATAATGGTAAAAGCACCAATTAAACCCAAAGACATAACAACTACAAATGCAGTGCTCTAAAATTCATAAAGCAAAATATGACAGAATTAAAGGGAGATATAGGCAATTCAATAATACAGTTAGATACTTTAATACCTCAGTTTCAATAATGGATAGAACGAGACAGAAGAATAACAAATATATAGAGGACTTGAACAACAGTAAACTGACTAGACCTAACAAATATCCATACAACACTCCACACAACAGAATACAAATTCTTCTATAGTGCATATGTAACATTTTCCAAGATAGACCTTCTGCTCGAGCACAAAACAGTCTTCAATAAGTTTAAACACATTAAAATCATATAAAATAAATTCTCTAGCCACAATGATACTAAATTAGAAGTCAACAGAGAAAAATTGTGAAATTGACAAACATGTGGAAATTAAATGACGCATCCCTAAATAACCAAAGAGTAAAAAATAGAAATCACAAGAGGGTTTAGAAAACTCTTTGAGATAAATGTAAATAATAAACACAACATACTCAAACTTATGAGATGCAACTAAAATAGTGCTGACAGAGAAATTATGGCTGAAAATATCTATATTTTAAAAAAGAAAGATATCAAATTGAAAACCTACTACCTTAAGAAGTTGAAGAAAAGAAAAATAAACCCAAAATAAGCATGAGAAAGAAAATAATTTAAATGAGTGGAAATAAATGAAATAAATAATCAAGAGAAACAATTTTAAAAAATTGGCTTTTGAAAATATCACCTAATTGACCAAATTTTAACTAGACTTTTCAAAAATAGAAGTAAAAGAAAATATTTAAATTCCTAAATCAGGAATGAATGAGGGAACCTCAGTACCAACCAGAAATAAAAAGGATTATAAGAATATAACAGCTGTATAACAATAAATTAAACAACTTGGATAAAATCGGCACATTCCTAGAAAGACACAGATTCCTATAACTGACTCAAGAAGAATTAGAAAATATGAATAGATCTATAACATATAAAGATATTAAATTAAAAATTAAAACTTTTCAAAGATAAACCTAAGACAGGACTCATTTTTCATTTTCACCAAACATTTAAAGTGCAGTTAATATCAATATTATAAAAATTCTTTAAAAAAAAAACAAAAAGAGGAGAGAAAAGTCACCACCTCCTTCTATAAGGCCAGTATTACCTTGATACAAAAACCAAACAATGATATCACAGGGAAAAAATGTAAATACATTAAAAACCACAGGCCAATACCACTTATGAATATAAACATGAAAATCCTCAACAAAATACAAGCAAACCAAATCCAGCAACACATAAGGATTTACACTATGATCAAGTGGGAATTATCCCAGGATTATAAGGTTGGTTTAATATCCAAAAATTCAATTAATATATGATACTATATTAATAGAATAAAGGACAAAAATATATCATCTCAATAGATGCACAAAAGGTATTTGTATAAAAATCCAATATCACTTCATGATTAAAAAGCATTCAGCAAGACAGGATTAAAAGAGAGTTTCCTCAACCTCATAATGGCATTTATGAAAACCCATATACTTAATTATACTTAATGGTGAAAGACTGGATGCTTTCCCTAAAAAACAGAAGACAGACAAATAAATCAACTGAAATGATAACAAATGGAAACAAGGACATAGGCACTACTTCAAAACAATACGATTGACTTTAGAAATGCAAGAAAATTAACTTTAAAATTCATGACTATTAAGAGATCATAAAGAGTAAGGATATAAAGGCTACTATTAGCTTTATGAATTTCTCACAGTCTTAATATTTCTTAATGCTTCACAGTCTTAATTAAGACTGCTTCACAGTCTTAATGCTTCTCACATGTTTAGAACCTAAGTCAATAAACTATTCAACTTCACTAGTACACATTAAACAAGCTCATTAAATGGAGAAAAATACCATTCATCTCACAGGGAAAATATGTATTTCTAATATTGTGATAATTCCCCAATGTGTACATTTAACAAAAATTAATTAAAACCTTAACGACATTTTAAAAAACATTACCTTAGAGTTCACTTTAAAAAGAAAAACTGAACTTCTGGAGATTTTTGAGCATTTTTATCTTACCAGATATTAACAATAATGTAAAGACTTCCTGCTAGAAAGGTGTGCCACTAGAGTTTAAATTGATTCATTTTCTTTTTAGTGAGCAGAGCCAACCTCTTCACAGTACAGGCTGAAGTTAAAAACATCAACTTGAATTCACAGTCATCTTCCTTGATTTTTGCTAGCCCTGACTGTCTAGAAAGAAGTGTGTAAGAAAATACACACTTGGGGGATTAAGGAGTTCAGGTAGGGAAAGGAGTGGTTCTTGGATACAAGCCTTTGGGCTCAACTATTCTAGGGGCGATATTCCTCTACACCTTGTGCTTGAGAAATTCTTTTCCATCAGGGAGTCTGAAATATAATACATTTCTGAATAGTCTCATGCCCAGTGGACTAGACCTTGATGTGCAACAAAATCAGAGCACCATGACCAGATCTCTACCATTTTACTCCCATGAGGTAATAGAGGCTGTGACATTTTGTCTGGAAAACTGTTTCACCAAGGGTCTATAAACTCACTGAACTTTCATTTAAAGAAAGCTGGCCTTTAAAGCTAGGAACCTTAGCTACTGTAGGGGATGACACCATACCAGTATCTGTGGTAAGGATATGGCCAGTACTTGGTTCATCTTCTGTACTTTGGACAGAACATCCAAAGGCTGTTTTCAACTCAGCCACAATTCACTTACTAAGCTAAGGTAGAGCCAACCTGGGCATTCCCACTGTAGGTACTCATAGGCACTGTGGGACCCCTGAACAAATAGCAGGAGGAGATTGTAATCTTCGGATGGATGGGCTTCTGTATCCCAGGTTATTACTATCATGTTAGAAGAGTTAAGAATTTATACTCTCCTATCACTTATGAGAATGTCTGATTTTTCCATGAAGAGATGGGAAGCAGTGTTTATATGCCATACCTCTACATGTACATTATCATTTAATCTCACAACATTTCTATAATGCCAAATAAGCTTTGTTAACTTTCTCTTCCAAACAAAATAGTCCCTCAATTTTACTCCTGGCTCAGTTTTACTCCTAATGCACACACACAAACACACATACACTTCTCATTTAAAAGAAAACCTATCTTCAAACCAAACAAAGCCAATAAATACATCTTGCAATTCAGAAATTCTGAGAACCTCAGTGAAATTTATCTTGCTTTCAGTTCTCCCATATCAAATATGTTTCTCAAATGCTCCAGAAAACTCCTCTTCATTTTCAAAATACTACAGAAATAAAAAAAGAAAATATTCACAATAGCTGGGGGATAAGATTTTTTTCCCCCTAGAGCCTTTGACTCTTTATCTAGTTGCTTAGTTCAACTGTGAACTTGATCCTCAATGATATCTTGGGGGGCGGGGGTCTATTGACCACATTCATTGATAAGGATCTGATTAGACCTTACACACTTGGACTGTTCTCACTGGTAAGAAGGTTTTTTGTTTTTGTTTTTTGTACTGTGCTGAAATCAAAGGCCTAATCACTTCCCTATCTGGTTCTTAATGTGCCCTCTGGAGCAATGCAGGATAAACAGATAGAACCTTTGTCTCCTAGGTTCTATAGCACATATCCTTCATTCAGTCTTTTTTTTTTTTTTTTTTTTTAACATTTTTTTTATTTTTTTTTTAATTAGTTTCTGCTTTATAACAAAGTGAATCAGTCATACATACACATCTGTTCCCACATCCCTTCCCTATTGCGTCTCCCTCCCTCCCACCCTCCCTATCCCACCCCTCCAGGCGGTCACAAAGCACCGAGCTGATCTCCCTGTGCTCTGCGGCTGCTTCCCACTATCTATCTACCTTACGTTTGGTAGTGTATATATGTCCATGCCTCTCTTTCCCTTTGTCACAGCTTACCCTTCCCCCTCCCCATATCCTCAAGTCCATTCTCAAGTAGGTCTGTGTCTTTATTCCCGTTTTACCCCTAGGTTCTTCATGACATTTTTTTTTTAATTCCATATATATGTGTTAGTATACGATATTTGTCTTTCTCTTTCTGACTTACTTCACTCTGTATGACAGACTCTAGGTCTATCCACCTCATTACAAATAGCTCAGTTTCGTTCCTTTTTATGGCTGAGTAATATTCCATTGTATATATGTGCCACATCTTCTTTATCCATTCATCCGATGATGGACACTTAGGTTGTTTCCAGCTCCGGGCTATTGTGAATAGAGCTGCAATGAACATTTTGGTACATGTCTCTTTTTGAATTATGGTTTTCTCAGGGTATATGCCTAGTAGTGGGATTGCTGGGTCATATGGTAGTTCTATTTGTAGTTTTTTAAGGAACCTCCATACTGTTCTCCATAGTGGCTGTACCAATTCACATTCCCACCAGCAGTGCAAGAGTGTTCCCTTTTCTCCACACCCTCTCCAGCATTTATTGTTTCTAGATTTCTTGAGGATGGCCATTCTGACTGGTGTGAGATGATATCTCATTGTAGTTTTGATTTGCATTTCTCTAATGATTAATGATGTTGAGCATTCTTTCATGTGTTTGTTGGCAGTCTGTATATCTTCTTTGGAGAAATGCCTATTTAAGTCTTCTGCCCATTTTTGGATTGGGTTGTTTGTTTTTTTGCTATTGAGCTGCATGAGCTGTTTATAAATTTTGGAGATTAATCCTTTGTCAGTTGCTTCATTTGCAAATATTTTCTCCCATTCTGAGGGTTGTCTTTTGGTCTTGTTTATGGTTTCCTTTGCTGTGCAAAAGCTTTGAAGTTTCATTAGGTCCCATTTGTTTATCTTTGTTTTTAGTTCCATTTCTCTAGGAGGTGGGTCCAAAAGGATCTTGCTGTGATTTATGTCATAGAGTGTTCTACCTATGTTTTCCTCTAAGAGTTTGATAGTTTCTGGCCTTACATTTAGGTCTTTAATCCATTTTGAGCTTATTGTTGTGTATGGTGTTAGGGAATGATCTAATCTCATACTTTTACATGTCCCTGTCCAGTTTTCCCAGCACCACTTATTGAAGAGGCTGTCCTTTCTCCACTGTACATTCCTGCCTCCTTTATCAAAGATAAGTTGGCCATATGTGCGTGGGTTTATCTCTGGGCTTTCTATCCTGATCCACTGATCTATCTTTCTGTTTTTATGCCAGTACCACACTGTCTTAATTACTGTAGCTTTGTAGTATAGTCTGAAGTCAGGGAGCCTGATTCCTCCAGCTCCGTTTTTCGTTCTCAAGATTGCTTTGGCTATTCGGGGTCTTTTGTTTTTCCAAACAAATTTTGAAATTTTTTGTTCTAGTTCTGTGAAAAATGCCAGTGGTAGTTTGATAGGGATTGCATTGAATCTGTAGATTGCTTTGGGTAGTAGAGTCATTTTCACAATACTGATTCTTCCAATCCAGGAGCATGGTATATCTCTCCATCTATTTATATCATCTTTAATTTCTTTCATCAGTGTCTTATAATTTTCTGCATACAGGTCTTTTGTCTCCTTAGGTAGGTTTATTCCTAGATATTTTATTCTTTTTGTTGCAATGGTAAATGGGAGTGTTTTCTTGATTTCATTTTCAGATTTTTCATCATTAGTGTACAGGAATGCCAGAGATTTCTGTGCATTAATTTTGTATCCTGCTACTTTACCAAATTCATTGATTAGCTCTAGTAGTTTTTCGGTAGCATCTTTAGGATTCTCTATGTATAGTATCATGTCATCTGCAAACAGTGACAGCTTTACTTCTTCTTTTCCAATTTGGATTCCTTTTATTTCCTTTTCTTCTCTGATTGCTGTGGCTAAAACTTCCAAAACTAGGTTGAATAAGAGTGGTGAGAGTGGGCAGCCTTGTCTTGTTCCTGAGCTTAGTGGAAATGGTTTCAGTTTTTCACCATTGAGGACAATGTTGGCTGTGGGTTTGTCATATATGGCCTTTATTATGTTGAGGAAAGTTCCCTCTATGCCTACTTTCTGCAGGGTTTTTATCATAAATGGGTGTTGAATTTTGTCAAAAGCTTTCTCTGCATCTATTGAGATGATCATATGGTTTTTCTCCTTCAACTTGTTAATATGGTGTATCACATTGATTGATTTGCGTATATTGAAGAATCCTTGCATTCCTGGAATAAACCCCACTTGATCATGGTGTATGATCCTTTTAATGTGCTGTTGCATTCTGTTTGCTAGTATTTTGTTGAGGATTTTTGCATCTATGTTCATCAGTGATATTGGCCTGTAGTTTTCTTTCTTTGTGACATCCTTGCCTGGTTTTGGTATCAAGGTGATGGTGGCCTCGTAGAATGAGTTTGGGAGTGTTCCTTCCTCTGATATTGTTTGGAAGAGTTTGAGAAGGATGGGTGTTAGCTCTTCTCTAAATGTTTGATAGAATTCGCCTGTGAAGCCGTCTGGTCCTGGGCTTTTGTTTGATGGAAGATTTTTAATCACAGTTTCAATTTCAGTGCTTGTGATTGGTCTATTCATATTTTCTATTTCTTCCTGAGTCAGTCTTGGTAGGTTGTGCATTTCTAAGAATTTGTCCATTTCTTCCAGGTTGTCCATTTTATTGGCATAGAGTTGCTTATAGTAATCTCTCATGATCTTTTGTATTTCTGCAGTGTCAGTTGTTACTTCTCCTTTTTCATTTCTAATTCTACTGATTTGAGTCTTCTCCCTTCTTTTCTTGATGAGTCTGGCTAATGGTTTGTCAATTTTGTTTATCTTCTCAAAGAACCAGCTTTTAGTTTGGTTGATCTTTGCTATCGTTTCCTTCATTTCTTTTTCATTTATTTCTGATCTGATCTTTATGATTTCTTTCCTTCTGCTAACTTTGGGGGTTTTTTGTTCTTCTTTCTCTAATTGCTTTAGGTGCAGGGTCAGGTTGTTTACTTGAAATGTTTCCTGTTTCTTAAGGTGGGATTGTATTGCTATAAACTTCCCCCTTAGAACTGCTTTTGCTGCGTCCCATAGGTTTTGGGTCGTCGTGTCTCCATTGTCATTTGTTTCTAGGTATTTCTTAATTTCCTCTTTGATTTCTTCAGTGATCACTTCGTTATTGAGTAGTGTATTGTTTAGCCTCCATGTGTTTGTATTTTTTACAGATCTTTTCCTGTAATTGATGTCTACTCTCATAGCATTGTGGTCGGAAAAGATACTTGATACAATTTCAATTTTCTTAAATTTACCAAGGCTTGATTTGTGACCCAAGATATGATCTATCCTGGAGAATGTTCCATGAGCACTCGAGAAAAATGTGTATTCTGTTGTTTTTGGATGGAATGTCCTATAAATATCAACTAAGTCCATCTTGTTTAATGTATCATTTAAAGCTTGTGTTTCCTTATTTATTTTCATTTTGGATGATCTGTCCATTGGTGAAAGTGGGGTGTTAAAGTCCCCTACTATGATTGTGTTACTGTAGATTTCCCCTTTTATGGCTGTTAGTATTTGCCTTATGTATTGAGGTGCTCCTATGTTGGGTGCATAAATATTTACAATTGTTATATCTTCTTCTTGGATCGATCCCTTTATCGTTATGTAGTGTCCTTCTTTGTCTCTTCTAATAGTCTTTATTTTAAAGTCTATTTTGTCTGATATAAGAATTGCTACTCCAGCTTTCTTTTGATTTCCATTTGCATGGAATATCTTTTTCCATCCTCTTACTTTCAATCTGTATGTGTCTCTAGGTCTGAAGTGGGTCTCTTGTAGACAGCATATATATGGGTCTTGTTTTTGTATCCATTCAGCCACTCTGTGTCTTTTGGTGGGAGCATTTAGTCCATTTACATTTAAGGTAATTATTGATATGTATGTTTCTATTCCCATTTCCTTAATTGCTTTGGGTTCGTTATTGTAGGTATAGTCCTTCTGTTGTGTTTCTTGCCTAGAGAAGTTCCTTTAGCATTTGTTGTAAAGCTGGTTTGGTGGTGCTGAACTCTCTCAGCTTTTGCTTGTCTGTAAACGTTTTAATTTCTCCATCAAATCTGAATGAGATCCTTGCTGGGTAGAGTAATCTTGTTTGCAGGTTTCTCTCCTTCATCACTTTAATTATGTCCTGCCACTCCCTTCTGGCTTGTAGAGTTTCTGCTGAGAGATCAGCTGTTAACCTGATGGGGATTCCTTTGTGTGTTATTTGTTGTTTTTCCCTTGCTGCTTTTAATATGATTTCTTTGTGTTTAATTTTTGACAGTTTGACTAATATGTGTCTTGGTGTTTTTCTCCTTGGATTTATTCTGTATGGGACTCTCTGTGCCTCCTGGACTTGATTAACTCTTTCCTTTCCCATATTAGGGAAGTTTTCAACTATAATCTCTTCAAATATTTTCTCAGTCCCTTTCTTTTTCTCTTCTTCTTCTGGAACCCCTATAATTCGAATGTTGGTGCATTTAATGTTGTCCCAGAGGTCTCTGAGACTGTCCTCTATTCTTTTCATTCTTTTTTCTTTATTTTGCTCTGCATCAGTTATTTCCACTATTTTATCTTCCACCTCACTTATCCGTTCTTCTGTCTCAGTTATTCTGCTATTGATCCCATCTAGAGTATTTTTCATTTCATTTATCGTGTTTTTAATCGATGCTTGATTCATCTTTAGTTCTTATAGGTCCTTGTTAACTGTTTCTTGCATTTTGTCTATCCTATTTCCAAGATTTTGGATCATCTTTACTATCATTATTCTGAATTCTTTTTCAGGTAGACTGCCTATTACCTCTTCATTTGTTAGGTCTGGTAGGTTTTTATCTTGCTCCTTCACCTGCTGTGTGTTTTTCTGCTTTCTCATTTTGCTTATGTTACTGTGTTTGGGGTCTCCTTTTTGCAGGCTGCAGATTCGTAGTTCCCGTTGTTTTTGGTGTCTGTCCCCCGTGGCTAAGGTTGTTTCAGTAGGTTGTGTAGGCTTCCTGGTGGGGGGGACTAATGCCTGTGTTCTGGTGGTTGAGGCTCGATCTTGTCTTTCTGGTGGACAGGTCCACGTCTGGTGGTGTGTTTTGGGGTGCCTGTGGCCTTATTATGTTTTTAGGTAGCCTCTCTGCTAATGGGTGGGGTTGTGTTCCTGCCTTGCTAGTTGCTTGGCATAGGGTGACCAGCACTCTAGCTTGCTGGTCGTTGACTGAAGCTGGGTGCTGGTGTTGAGATGGAGATCCCTGGGAGATTTTCGCTGCTTGATATTATGTGGAGCTGGGAGGTCTCTTGTGGACCCGTGTCCTGAGGTTAGCTCTCCCACTTCAGAGGCACAGCACTGACTCCTGGCTGCAGCACCATGAGCCTTTCATCCACCCGGCTCAGAATAACAGTGAGAAAAAGTAGAAAGAAAGAATTAGTAGAAGAAAGAAAGAGAGAGGGAAAGAAAGGAAGAAGGGAAGAAAGGAAGGAAGGAAGAAAGAAAGAAAGGAGGGAGGGAGGGAGGGAGGATGGAAAGAAAGAAGGAAAGAAAGGAGGGAGGGAGGGAGGAATGAAAGCAAAAGGAAGAGTGAATGGAAGAAGGGAGGGAGGGAGGGAGGAAGGAAAGAAAGAAAGAAAGACAGGAGGGAGGGAGGGAGGGAGGAAAGAAAAAGAAAGTGGAAAGAAGAAGGGTGGGAGGGAGCGAGGGAGGAAAGAAAAAGAAAGACGGAAAGGAGGAACGGATGGAGGGAGGGAGGAAGGGAAGGTAGGAAAAAAAGAAAGAGCAGGTAAAGTAAAATAGAATAAAGTATGAAATATAGTAGCGTTATTAAAATTAAAAAGTAATTATTGAAAAAAAAAACACGGACCGATAAAACCCTGGGACATATGGTGGAAGCAAAGCTATACAGAGAGAATCTTACACAGAAGATTATACATACACATTCACAAAAAGAGAGCAGGGGGAAAAATCAAAAATCTTGCTCTCCAAGTCCACCTCCTCGATTTGGGATAATTCGTTGTAAAAAGAGGAAAAGGGCGAGAAGTCTGAAATCTTGCTAAGTCCACCTCCTTAATTTGGGATAATTCGTTGTAAAAAGGGGGGAAAGTCTTAAATCTTGTCCTCAAAGTCCACTTCCTCAATTTGGGATGATTCGCTGTCCATTCATGCACTCCACAGACGCAGGGCACATCAAATGGACCGTGGAGCTTTAATCCAATGCCTCCGAGGCTGCACAGAGAGATTTCCCTGTCTCTGCTCTCACAACTCCCGGGTCTCAGCCTTGGACCTGGCCCCGCCTCTGCGCGTAGGTCGCCGGAGGGCGTCCGTTCTTCGCTCAGACAGGATGGGTTTAAAGGAGCCGCTGATTCGGGGGCTCTGGCTCACTCAGGCAGAGGGGAGGGAGGGGAATGCCCTCTCCTCGCGCACCAGGCAACAAAAGGGAAAAAAGTCTCTTGCCTCTCCGGTAGCTCCAGACCCTTTCCCCGGACTCCCTCCGGGCTAGCACTAACCCCTTCAGGCTCTCTTCCTGCCGCCAGCCCCAGTCCTCTCCCTGCGCTCCGACTGAAAGCCGATACCCAAGCCTCAGCTCCCAGCCCCGCCCGCCCTGGCGGCCGAGCAGACAAGCCTCTCGGGCTGGTGTGTGCCTGAGGGCACCGATCCTCTGTGCCAAAATCTCTCCGCTTTGCCCTCCACACCCCTGTTGCTGTGCTCTCCTCCGCTACTCAGAAGCTTTCCCCCTCCGCCACCTGCAGTCTCCGCCCTCGAAGGGGCTTGTAGTGTGTAGAAACCTTCCCTCCTTCACGGCTCCCTCCCACTGGTGCAGGTCCCGTCCATATCCTACTGTCTCTGTTTATTCTTTTTTTCTTTTGACCTACCTAGGTATGTGGGGAGTTTCTTGCCTTTTGGGGGGTCTGAGGTCTTCTGTCAGCGTTCAGTAGGTGTTCTGTTGGAGTTGTTCCACGTGTAGATGAATTTCTGATGTATCTGTGGGGAGGAAGGTGATCTCCGCGTCTTACTCTTCCGCCATCTTCCTCCGGCTCCTCCTTCATTCAGTCTTGCACATGGTGTGTCTCTTATGTTGTGGGACTTTGAACCTCTCCCTGAAATGTTTCTCCCATACTATTGACCCAGATGTGGTCACGCTGCTATGTCCTATCTGTGGCATCAGGTGACAGGGTGCAACTTGTGAAAAAAAAAGTGGAGCTTTGAGGATTTTAGTATATATACCTCCAAATAATAAACATAACAAATATCCAATTCAAGTTATTTCCCACTTCTTCAATTTTCCTGCCTTGTGTATTTTATCGACTACCATAGCCTGAAATATTTCATGACTTATTACTCACAGAGCCATCACATGTGATTTTCTGCAAATCAGGAAAGGATCACAGAAGCATGGTGCCAAAAGTTTGCAGAGTAAAGACTATTTTCTCAACCATTTCACAACACCCTGAATTGTTACTGTGCTTTACTAACCTTCACTCTGTTCATCTCAGTGTTTCAGTATGAGTTACTGTGAGCCTGGGTTTCTGCAAGGTAGCGATATGTTCTCAATTGCTAGTTATTTTCCAGGAATGTCATTTCTTGTCTTGTATTCAATTAGTCATTTTTTTAAAAACACATTTTTTGCTATAAAGCAAGGCTAGGATTAATGCTGACCTATTTCTTTCTCCTGGATTAGTGCATTTTTCCTTCTATTTGTACCTCAGTACATGAACCCTATGTTCTTTTATTAAGGAAAAAAGAAAAAAAAATTATATTGGCCAACTTCACTATATTTTGTTCAATGCCATTTATTTCAAAGGTGCTATCTGTGCTCTGACAAACACTGTTTATATCTGAAGTGGTCATCATATTATTTAGTAAGACATTTCCTACTCCCTTTGGAATCTCCTTGGTCTAAACACTATCACACATCTTAAAACTTGTTTCATTTATTAATTTATTTCATGCTGAAACCAGATTTAGAAATGGTATTCTCAAACAAATCATAGTTGATGGCCAAAAAGTCAAAGTTACTTCCCAAAATATTTAAGAGCTTTAAGATGCTGAGAACAGGATGCCTGTTGTGTTTAGGTAGACTATAATGTTTTCTGTGGAATCAATTTGCTTATTTTCTCTTGCAAGGAATAAAATTGATCATTCTCATAGGTGGCAGAATAGTCCAGTGTGGTATGATTCCGTTGCTAAAATAAACCTATTCGAGCCTATACTAACAATATCCTACTCTCTTTAACCTATGTGCAGCAGCTGAGAGATAACAGCTGTCTCAATGAACATAAAATCTTGCCCAGAGAACGCATGCATTGCTCTTCCTATATATATATACATATATATATATATATATATATATATATATATATATATATATATATATATATATATATAAATTTCTCTTGGCTCCCCGACTCACGCACATCTTCTAGTGTGTCATGGTTAACAAAAATGACAACAGCTCGGGCTTCCCTGGTGGCGCAGTGGTTGAGAGTCTGCCTGCCGATGCAGGGGACACGGGTTCGTGCCCCGGCCCAGGAAGATCCCACATGCAGCAGAGCAACTGGGCCCGTGAGCCATGGCCGCTGAGCCTGCACGTCCGGAGCCTGTGCTCCACAACGGGAGAGGCCACAGCAGTGAGAGGCCCACATACCGCAAAAAAAAAAAAAAAAAAAAAAAAAAGACAACAGCTCTTACTGAACGCCAAGGAAAAGCAGAAGTGGCCTTGGGACATTTTTGCATATAGAACCCTTGCTCTGGGCTGAGGACAAAGGGATAGAACTTTACAAGATGCTCTTACCAAAGAAAATCAGATGCTAATAACAACCACTAACATTTCTATGGCACCTTATAGCTATATAGAGGATATTCACAGATGCCATCTTATTTCAGTTTCACCACTGGTTGAGGTAAAACAGTAGACATTTTTTGTTGCCTCCTTAGCATCCACCTAGCTGTTTACCCTTCTCCCAGCTCCAATTTCTATGGGGAAAATTATGTGGGTCCCAAGAAGCTGCTTCCTTTATCTGCTCTAGGGAGAAACCCATGAATCAATCTAAGCCCCAGCATATGTCATTTCCCTGGTCACAGTGATTGGTAGCAGCATGGACATGAAACCTAAGCTGAAAGTTTCTAAGCATCGTGGGACGAAGGTATGCCTCTTTCATATCAAATGGCAAAATATCTACTCTGCAGGCCACTGAAACCCATCTTGACACCACGAAGGAGATCAACCACAGGTAGAAGCTGATACACTGGAAGTCCAGGTAGAAAGATGGAGAGAAGGAAGATCTTTGGAATATGGTAAAAGTGCAGGAATCAAGATTCACAAGAAACTAATCCTTCCTCTGAAAGTTTTACTTATATAAATCAATAAAACCCTTTTATTGTTTCCATCAGTTTTAATTTGGTGTTTGGTTACTTATAACTGAAAGCAACTTAATAAAGAGGGCTGTCTTTGATGATCTCCCCTAAAAACACAGCCTGAGACAAGGACTTGGGTATAGGTAGTCTATTTATGATAAAATTCTAAGATGATGAGAGAGACAATGTAGAGAGAAAGTCAGGGAAGGATAAAAGACAATAAAGGGAATGTTATAAAGTTTGTTACTGATATAGGAAATGGGTTAAAATCCTGGGGACTCTGAGGGACCATGTAGAATGTGCCTCAGACTTGTCCCTCTGAAGGACAGGAGGCTGCACACTTATCCAACAACTCCCAAACCCCACTGATTGAGAGTAAGTGTTGATACCCCTGCACTTCCAGATAGCACCTGAGGTCAGGTTGAATGACTTCCAGTTGCAGGAAAGCCTTGGGGCAGAAAAGTGAAGAAACTTTGCAGGGTCACTCAGGTAATGTATCACTGAGTGCACTGCCCTGTCCACAGCAGCAGTGATGACATCAGAAGTTGGTTGAAGGGATGGATGTAAGGCAAAAAAAGAGGGAAGGAAAGGAAGAAAGAAAGAGCACATGCTGCCTACTATAGTAGGCAGATCAAAAATTATTACCATGGGACTTCCCTGGTGGTGCAGTGGTTGAGAGTCTGCCTGCCGATGCAGGGGACGCGGGTTCATGCCCCGGTCCAGGAGGATCCCACATGCCGTGGAGCAGCTGGGCCCGTGAGCCATGGCCGCTGAGCCTGCGCATCCGGAGCCTGTGCTCCGCAACAGGAGAGGCCACGACAGTGAGAGGTCCGTGTACCACAAAAAAAATTATTACCATTTTTGGATCAACCTGTTTTAGAGAAGCTAAAATATATCTTCAAAATGAAAAAAACTAATTAATAGTGGTTGTGACACAACAATACTGAAAACTGATATTTATTGAAATTTTCCTACAAACAGGACTCTGTGCTAAGTTCTTTTCGTGTATTATCTCATTTAATCTTTAAAATAGTCTCGAGATAGTCATTATAATATCCCATTTGTAGAAAAAGAAACCTAGGTAGAGAAAACTGTCTAATATACTCCCAACCCACATGTTAGACATGCCGGAGTGGATACCAGACTGAGGTCTGACTCCACAACACTAAGCATCATTGCCCCATACCCAGCCACAGCAGGTAAGCAAGGAAGGGAAGAGACAGATACCAACAGAAAGGTACCCTTTCATTACTAAAATAAATGTTTATGTGAATGCTCTGAATTTCTTTGTCAAATTTAAAATTTTAAAATAAAGATGTCCTAATTGATTGAAGGTTCTATTTTATTCATTGATAACATTAAAGAGTTGGATTATATCTAAGGACCCTAAAGAACTCTTGGATTATATAATTGTCTAACACAAACATTAAAAAATTAATATGTGTGCTTTAAAACATTGTCCATTTATAAGTACATCTGAGAACACATTTTTTTTTAAAAAATAAAGTTTCAATGTGTATTTGGGTTTTCTGGGACCTGAGGGAAAATGAGTATTATTTATGGAACCATAAATACAAATACAGACTTATAGCATTCAGTCTTTTTTTTTTTTTTTTTTTTGCGGTACGTGGGCCTCTCACTGTTGTGGCCTCTCCCGTTGCGGAGCACAGGCTCCGGATGTGCAGGCTCAGAGGCCATGGCTCACGGGCCTAACTGCTCCATGGCATGTGGGAACTTCCCGGACTGGGAAACGAACCCGTGCCCCCTGTATCAGCAGGCGGACTCTCAACCACTGCGCCACCAGGGAAGCCCAGCGTTCAGTCTTTCAAGGATGTTTGAGTATCCACTCTGGGTCAGATACTATGTAGTCATTAAAATATCAGTCATCATAAACAAATGGGGATAAAAAGATGCCCCCCCAAAAGTCGATGGCAATAAATTGTATGTTTCCAAACAAAGTTTTGGGGTTTTCTTCTGCAATAGGATAAAGCTAATATATGTTGAGATCAGGAAAGAAAAATGAATAATCCAATTCTAATTTGCATCTCAGTTTTTCCCAAATCTTGAAGCTGGTTAGAGACTTGTCTAAGAGATAAAAAAATTTACATAAACTTGTACATACATACGTGCCTGAACACATGCACACACCTATAATGTGACAATTTCCTAATATGGTACCCTCTAAGGAGGCAGCATAACCTAGTGGAAAGAGCAGTGACTTGGGAATGTGGTGGACTGGCAGTAAACCTCACCTGAGCCATTTTCTAGCTGAATGACAAGCCACCACCTCTCTGAGCTTGAGTGATTTGTTGCAATTGGAAATTTGTCAGCTGGGTTGATATATATATAGTGCCTGATCTAGGTACTCAAATAGAGGAATAATAATAATAACTACTATTAATTAATTAGGTACTTTGGAAATCATTTAAAATGAGTTTTGAAAAACTGTTTCCTTGAGAAATATAGTTTCTTCAGCCCAAATCACAAAGTGAATTATAGTTTTTAAACATTTTAAGTTCACAAATGATTGTATGTAATTAATGACCACCAACAAGATTTAAAAAAAATTCTAATGAGTGTTTCTCCTTGGGATCCAAAAGTTAATTTAAAAAATACTGGTACTCAAACTAAACTCATTTAAGTGTAGGAACTGTTTTTCTATTTTAGCAGCCTTCACCTTTGTTTTAATCAAATCAATGTTTAAAAGTAAAGGACTTAGAAAGCTTACTCTTATGAGCTAAAAAAAATATAGCTGTTATACTTTTTTAATCCCTGAGATCAAAGACTAAAGCTTTCGGGCTTCCCTGGTGGCGCAGTGGTTGAGAGTCCGCCTGCCGATGCAGGGGACACGGGCTCGTGCCCCGGTCCGGGAAGATCCCACATGCCGCGGAGCGGCTGGGCCCGTGAGCCATGGCCGCTGAGCCTGCGCTTCCGGAGCCTGTGCTCCGCAACGGGAGAGGCCACAACAGTGAGAGGCCCGCGTACCGCAAAAAAAAAAAAAAAAAAAAAAAGTTAGACAAAGACTAAAGCTTAAATTTTGGAAAATCATAGATATTGAAACAAAGTCACCTATATGTCTATCATTTTACCTTAGACTGTTAATTCTTATCAGAAATTAAATAGTTGTACAGGATAAAAATTTGTCCAAGAAATGGATTTAAATGATCTAATTTTTTCCCTTAATGTTGGTGATACAGTCATATGATATGTGTCTCTGCCGTTCTTCATGTGTTGTGCTGTGACATTTTTGTTGCATTATCTTTTCTTGTTAATGTTTGTGTTAAAATCTAGCTTTATGTGCTGACATCTTTTCTCCCCAAAAAGATTACATGATTCTTGGTAACAAGTGCCATGCCTTACACTGTTCCTGTTGTAGCCCCTGAGGTCACGTAGCACATACTCTTTATGCACAGCAGGGGCAGAGTGTATAATTTATTTAGTGTTTTGCTGATTATTTCACTCGTCTCCACACTCATCTCTGTCTCTTCATGCTGATTTGTTTCTGCTCTGTAACCCCTGTTCTCCAATTTGACCTCTCCATCATAGTCTCTGTTTTATCAAATTCCCTCCTCATTTTAAATCAAAGCAAGTCCTTCTGTTTACTTTCCACTTAACACTACTCACTACAAATGTCTATCAGGTGTACTTATACCTAGATTATTTATGCTGGTCCTGTAACGCATTTCACATTACCATATGCATCAAAGATGCTTCCCAGAGCAAAACTCTTTTCCATTTTATTACATCTACTCAATTTTGCAAGCCCCAAACTCCTCCCAGTTGTCATTTCCACAATAGTGCCAGGGAGGACACTGATTGTATGAAAATTTTACAGGATGCCTCTCTGTCTAGTCCATTTTTTTAGTTAATCAGTTTATTTTTTCTCCTAGTCCCTTTTAATCATCACCCACTCCACATTCTTCTGTATTTGAGAATTTCTACAGGCTCCTCCTCCTTTAATTTAAATTCAGTTCCTTTCAGTCATGAGTTTCTCTCTATGGACATTTTAATAAGCTGCTCCATGTGCCAAGAAAATGTTTTGAAACATAAGCAGGCAGCATCACCCACATTATTAGAATTTAGGAATCGTTGCTGATTTATCTGCATGTAAGTAATGGGCAAAGATTACAAAGGTAGATTGTAGCTAACCTGTTACAATTACTTTACCTGTTAGATTACACTAATCTGTCTTAGTAACAACCAGTAACAATGTAACTTTGAGCAAATCCCTGGTCCTCACTAGACCTCAGTTTCCCTGTATATATGTAAGGGAATGGGGGAGGGGCTAGAGGACTTGTTATCCTTATTTGTAGTTACTACCTAAACAGTGTCAGTTGCATTATGTAAAACATACATAATTTTTTTCCTACTGACAATCTGTTTATTACATAATTATTCAATGGTGAGAGAAGAGATTTTATAAAATTCTGACTGGAAGAATCAGAACATAGAGCAATGGGATGGTTTTTGGTGGGTGTTCTAATTTTTGAGTTTGATTTCAAAGGAAGTATCTCAAGGGTTAGGACATATCTCCTTCCTGAGATAGCTATAAGAGAGGCAGTGAAAGCTGATAAGGAGGACTTGCTCCTAAGATTCAGCCACCAAGTCTTTGTACCATACTCTGGCTCATGAATAGGACATCTCCCAGGCCAAATACTTAAGAAGGGACTGAGCATCTCTTTTCATGCTATTGAGAGATGCCATGCATACTTGATTGAAAAGTAAATCAAGATTGTCTTTAAAATAAACTATTTTCAAATCTAAAAAGTTGCAACTTGAAATACATAAATATGAATATACATAGGGGGTAATTAAAATGGGCTATTTAAAATTATTTTTGTCCAGAAAAATTTGGGATATATGGTCACTGCATGAGTCCCATCTCTTTCCATAAATTCCACCCACTGGAATGTGTCTGTAGACATCCTAAGAAGCAACCCCGAATAGAGGGACCTTAAGACTAATTAGATTTGGTAGGGACAATCTGCTTTCCTGTTCATACGTGGAGGGAGAAAAAAAAATTAGACCTAAACGGACTGATGCAGAATTAAATACTTTACACATTTACAATATAACCAAAGACACCTTGTTAGTGATCTATGTGACATATTTAACCATGCTATTTTTCTAAAAGTGTATTAGTGAATTCACCTGGCTTTTGGGGAATGCTGTTAACCATAGAGGCTGGTTGGAGAGGATTTCTATTTTGATGCATCTTTATTAAAAAGGCTTGAATTTAGATGTATCTAGAGAGTGCCACCTTGTGGACAAAAGGCAGTAGAGGTAGGGGAGAAAAGCTTATACATAGGACATATAAATCCATACTATTTGCATGTGATTGCTGTCATTACATTAACCTTGACAATCCAAATATTTCTTCAGTCATACCCAGAGATCAAAATCTAAGAGAAAGTGGTGCAGACTGACCTAAAGATGAAAGAGAAACCATTGTTTTCCCTGTTTCAATATCATTATGTAAGGAAAATATAGTGCATTATGTAAAACAGGAAACACATATGTCTACATTTATATAAAATGTCACTTTGGTAGCATTCATAAAATACAAAGAGACAAAAAAGTCAGTAAATCTTATTTAAGGTAGAAATACAAGATTCACCTTCTACCTTGACATTTTGGTTAGTCAGACCACTAGCCCTCCCTCAGTCCCACATAATTATTAATTCTCATGTACATGGATTCTAAAACTCAGCAGACACACTGAATTCTTTTTATTGAGGAAAAACGTAGTTACAGAAAAAAAATACAGTACTGCTGCCGGTTTCCACTGGCGGCACCCTCTCCTTTGAACATCTTGTTAACATTATACAGTTTTAAAAGCTAAGAAGGAGCTTATCTCAATTCTGGGGAATACCTGGTTTGATCCAGATTTTTATAATATGTAAACACTGTAGTGGTTTTCATTCTAGAATGATAAGCTGGAAAGAAATCAAATAAAACCAAACCCTTCCAAATAAATATTAATATCATTGTTGCTATCTATAGCTGTTTATATTTGTCTCATTCGTATATCTTAAATTCAAGAGGATTTGGATACAAGGATGTTTTAATAATTATTATAAAGAAATCAATTTTTCCTGGTTTACCAACTCTTTTATGAACTGTGATTAAAAGGATCATGAATAAGTCATGATCGGAACTCTATTCCAACCACAGATAAAAATATCTGGAGATGTATTTGGCTAATTTGTCTCATAAAAAGCTGTCTTAGTTCTTTGTCTTTGAATGTCCACACTTGTGTCCTTTCCTGCCAGATACCCTTAACACCAAACCACAGGACATCCATGTCTCTCCTTGTCCTGGCCAAGTCCCAGAGGAACATGTCACAAAGGAAAGAGCCAGAGAAGGTAGTTTTGTTAGAAAACACTTTCCAGTGCCCTTGCTAGCTCCCCTTTGTTTCTTCCCATCTCTTCCATAAAGTTACCCCTGACTTCTTCAGCCCTCATCCACCTCCCTCCCCTTAAATTTCTATAAATCTTCACCACACAATTAAACCCTTAATTATATAAGGTTATGTTTCATCCTCTAATTGTTTTACAAGTGTTAATCTTGATTCCTCACTATGTGGTGAGAAACTTGGGAAGAGGGAAGATATATTTTATTTTTTCTAGGTCCTGCACAGCATCCATCACAGGACTGAACACAGATGATGCTCCACAAACGTTTTTAAATAGAATCAATTTGGAGTGTGGTAGGGTGTTGGCCTTGTCTTGTTTAATATTTGGGAAAATAATGTAGAAGACCTGAAAAAATGCCTTTGAAGTTTGCAGGTATCTCTCAGGAATAAGAGCTCATAGTCTAGTTGGGGAGACAGATATGCATTCAACTAAATTACCATGCATAGTCAAATATTAGAGAGATGAAAAAATACTTGGGGGGAAACTTAGGATGGAAGAACTGCCTGCCTGGGATGAGTCAGTAAATACTTAAGAGAGGACATTTGAGCTTGGAGAAAAGGGCATTCTGAACATAGGTGGCACATGCAAAGCAACAGAATAGAGAATGATACAGAATTATTTGAAGAATACTATACTCAGATGGCAGAAATGTAGGTAGGTAGGTGGGCTTTGAAATATGCTACTGCAAGTGAGGTAAATTAAATACAGATTGTAAAGTACCTTATTTACCTTGCAAGATGGCTAGAATTCAACCCATGGATTCTTTCAATCTCAGTATTTTTCTCCTTTCTATTTCCTATGCCACACTCTAAAATTCCTTTTTCTGTCTTGAATGAAATATTGAAATGACCACTTAATTGGTCTCCCCATCCCCCGATTTTTTTCTATATAAGTCATACCTCCACTCAGTTGAATAATATCAAGCCACTTGTGGTTTTCTAGTTCCTACCAAATTGAGAACAACCTCTCTGGCCATAAGTGCTCTCTGCAATAGGACGATGACCTAAATATCCTGCATCATCTACACTACTATGAGACAGTCAAATCCAATTTCCCCTGACTCCCAGAGATATTTCCATTTTTGGAAATTATCCATGCTTTCCAACTACTCAAGCTTTTCATCTTGCTTCCAGTGTCTTACTATCTGCTTACCAAATTCTACCTCTTTCAAGTCCCATCTTGAGTGATAAATCCTACGAAAATTATCCTCAGAAACCCACTAAACCCAGATTTCTACCTCCTTTGAATCTCACAAGCCTTCATTTCTAAGTATGACAACTTGACATACATCTTCTCCCCTATATTAATTGTTTGTGTTCTTGTCTTCACATGATCACCTTATCAATCTCACCTCATTCTCTCCTTGAAAGAAAAGATGTTGATTATAGTCATCTTTGCAGATCCTAAAGCAGTTGTCATAGTACCTTACTGATACCAGTTTTTAGCACTGTACAATTTTTGTTTGCTTGTTTTTGCTCTTGGTCATGGTATGATGTGCACTGTGCTGACACTGAGGATATATTGCAGGATCTAACACCATATCCTCCACAGAGCCCACAATCTAGCGAGAGCTTGTCATGTATTGTGTCATGTATACACACAATAAAATAAGGTGAAAAATGAACTGGTGGGGCTGATGGAATTGCTAAGCATGAGTTCATTATGGAATTAGCAAGATTCTACCATCCAAATTGAAATACTGTGGTCTGGTATAGACTTTGAGACTCATTTCACAGTGCAGTCAGTGGATTAAAATGATTTCTTAGGAAATCACATGTGAAGGTGTATATTTGATGGAAGGGGTTGAGGACCATCCTAGAGGTCCAGGGGTGGCTAGGTCCAGTGAAAATCCTTTCCAGTGTCTATAGGGTGAAAAAAGGGTCAATGGAGCCCTCTTAAAAAAGGGAGCAGTAACTGA
This sequence comes from Hyperoodon ampullatus, assembly GCF_949752795.1. NCBI lineage: Eukaryota > Metazoa > Chordata > Mammalia > Artiodactyla > Ziphiidae > Hyperoodon > Hyperoodon ampullatus. The sequence goes on from NC_136914.1 coordinate 206,214,689, forward strand.
TTTTCTTTATGGTTATAAAGAAGCACATATTTCTTGTAGAAAATTTGGAAAATAGAGAAATATATCAATACAGAATTTTTAAAATCATTGTGATTATATTATTTGAGATTATACCACATGGTACTGTTTGAATCCTGTCTTTTCAGCTAACAATATGTTGGAATGATTTCTCCATGTCATTAAACAGTCTTTAAAAATAATAGCTGCATAGTAGTATACTTTATATACCATAACTTACTTAATCAACTGAGTGGGACCACTTTTAAATACTTCTGGGTGTGCAAAAAGGGGTAGACAATTAGTTGTATTTTCTAAATTGTATTAAATGGAAAGCAGTTGTTAGGGGAAAACTACCATGACTATGGCTACTTAGTCCCATCCCTAATTTACCTCAAGATGATTTAGTATGAATGGAGAATATTGTACAAAAGTTTTTTATTTTATATTTTGGAAATATCACCGAAGGAAGCATATAATGGGATGGGTTGATGGGGTGTGTAGTAAAATAACTTTGTTAGTTCTATTCTTCTTCTGTAGTGAAATAACTTTTACCTTCAACGGCAAATAGCTCAGAGCAGAGACTTCCCTGAGAAGAGAGAGCCCATCTATTTCCATATTAATCACCAGCTGCTTTACCAAGATGGGCCACAAATAGGAATGTGAAGGAGCATTTGCCAAGGAAGTGACTGGAAAAGTGGAAATTTATCTTAATGACATAAACCACCCTCCTCCAAGCTCTTCTTCTCCAGAAAAAAACAAAACAATAAAACCACCCACACTAGAGGTGTGAGGTAGGCTTTAAGCCACCCATCCCTGGGGTCAGTTTCACAAGCAGTTTCTTTTATCACCATGAAGATCTTATTTACAAAGTGCATCTGTTAATATCCACTTTGAATAATCAGTGTGGAGCTTGTAAGCTAATAATAATAACAACAACAACATGACCCTTAAAATCGATGAGGGAAACAGTAATTAATATACTTCTCCAGAGACTGCCAGGAGAAGATTTTTTTGTGTGGAATGAAACGTCAGTTCTACTTGCATGTGGATACTAAGGAAGCATATTTTTAGGTGGAAGAGGTCAAGAAAAATCTAAAGATAGACACAACCTCAAATTTATCCTAATAATGGATATTATGATTCCTTTAAAGTCCTAAGATGTAAACCTATATGTCAGATAAAGGTGTGTGTGTGTATATATATATGTAGATGTATAGACATGGCCATATGCACAAACATAAAATTGAGTACCTAGCCACAAGCCAAAAAAACTGTATTAAGTGCTTAATGTACATTGTGTCATTTAATTTAGCAACCCAAGGGAACTACTATATCCCTCATTCTCTGATGAAAAAAAATGAATCGCGAATTTGCTACTGACTTACACCTAGCCTAGCTAAAGCTAAAGACCATGTCATCCTCATAGTAATAGTGCTATTGCTGCTATTGTTACTGGTAACAGTATTGATGCTATATTTACCCTATTTGTGGTATCACAATTTATTTCATACTTAGCATCTATTTGTTGAATGTTTGCATTATGCCTTAAGCTAAGCTATTGACATATGCTTTCTTTTTAAAATTCTGTTGTGCCCCTAAGTCTCAAGTGAAGTGCATATTTCTTGTTTGGTTGTTGTTTGTTTGATTGTTTTTCTTTTCTGGGGGAAAACTTTCCCTTCCCTATCCCATGATGTTCTTGTGGGGCTGCCAATCAAAGGGAGTTGCTCCCCTTGATACAAGGACAGGCACGAGACCCAAACTAGCACAATGAGATTCTCTCTCTCAGAAATTTAAACAACGTATAGAGAGATGGCATAGAGTTGGAGCCAAGTCATCTGTTCAGAAATACCCAGCTCTACAGTGGTACTTGTTTTTCCCAACAGTGTTCAGTTGCTTAGCTCTTCCTTCGACTCCATGAGCTACAGTAAATGTATCTTTTATTGCATCCTTTCAAAAAAATTCTTTTTCAAACGTTAGTCACTTGGAATTGGGAGACTGGGATTGACATATATACACTAATATGTTTAAATAGATAACTAATAAAGAAAGAAAGAAAGAAAGAAAGAGAGAAAGCAAAGCCTCTGGGGGGAGAAAAAAAAAAAAGTAAGTTAGTCACTTGGATTCTGCTTCTTACGTTCAAACTACTACCCTCCAATTCACTGATGAGGCCACTGAGGCTCAGATATAAAACCATGATAGAGAACAACCACAGAAGCTCACCTAACTAGTAATTAGGATCTCAACACACCTAGAGAGCATCCCTTGAGATTTCTGCCTCTTGGGCTGAACTTGCAGTGAGGAACAGTCTGTGAAGGATGTGCAGAAACTCAAGCTATCCCTCTCAGAGGCAAATTTTCCCTCCAAGCCTTTGTCTTGGAAAGAAACAGTGTTTTGCTTCCTGTTTGAAACTCTATTTCTATAGGAATACACATACCCTTTTGTGCTACACTGATCCCTAGTGAAACAGACCATGTCTCCATGTGTTTGCCTTTTATGTGTGTATATTTCAAATACAGTGTCTGTCTAATGTCCACATAGAGGGCTTGGCACAGGCTGAAGCTCCCCAGGCCTCATTAGGAGACGTGTTCACAATACACAGCTCCTGCTTAAACAGAGAAGGCAGGCTCATGCCTTCTCTTCTCTTCGCTCATTTCTCTCCTGGAAGTAGCAAATAGCTTTTTCCTCCACAGGGCTCTACATGAGTTCCCACTCTTTTATGTGATTTTCCTCCATAGAGGGGTTAACTGGAGTCAGAAACGAAAGCAGATGAGTTGGACCTGTCATACAATGAATTGTGCTCTCAGAAAACCTCATTACTTTAATTACCTAAAAAATATAAATAGTTTGTCCAGGTAGGAATTTCATTCCTCAGCCTACATGACAGTAGTGGCTGGGAAAGATGGTTCCAACTTCTCCTGTTGATAGATTTGCCCTAAAAGTTTTTGTTTGTTTGTTTGTTTTTTGGCTTTTTGTTTGTTTTGTTTTGTTTCTGCAAGTAGTGCCATTGACCTTTATGTGTACAGACAATATGTCCTTGAAAGTGGCTGAGGGGCTGGTTTTGGGCACCCACAGGATTAGGATAGGAAATGGGATTGAATATTTATTACAAGCCCACTATGTGCCATTCTTCCATTCAATGAATGGTTATTATGTAGCTACTTTGTGCCAGGCACCGTCCTAGGCACCAGAAATACAACAGTGGAAAGACACTCAAAGCCTTTGCTCTCATGACACTTATGTTCTAGTTAGGGTTGGAGGAACAGGAGAATATAATAATCAAATACACAGACACACTTTATCTAGATGTTTAGGGAGAGAGAAATGTGAAGATTTAGGGAAAGACCATTCCAGGGAGATAAAAGAGGTTGTAAAAATGGCCCCAAGGGCTTCCCTGGTGGCGCAGTGGTTGACAGTCCGCCTGCCGATGCAGGGGACACGGGTTCGTGTCCCAGTCTGGGAAGATCCCACATGCCGCGGAGCGGCTGGGCCCGTGAGCCATGGCTGCTGAGCCTGCGCATCCGGAGCCTGTGCTCCGCAACGGGAGAGGCCACAACAGTGAGAGGCCTGCGTATCGCAAAAAAAAAAAAAAAAAAGGCCCCAAATTGGGAGCTAGCTTGGCATGTTCAAGGCTGGCAAGTAAGGTGGGCTGAGCAGGTAAACAAGCATCATATTTGACAGCTTAGTTCTGCCACCTACTAGCTGTGTGAACTTACAAAAACCACTTCACATCTCTTACCTTCTGTTTCTACATCATTATCTGTGGTTATTAATGCTCTCCATACAAGGTTTGTAAAGTTAAATTGCAGGATATATATCGACAACTTAATGCTTAATATAAAGATCTTAATGCTTAATATAAAGATTAAAATAAACGATATTAGCTGTCTCTGACTTTGGTGTTATTAATTTGTAATATCTTCCCTTGTCTTCCATAATATCCTATACTCCAAAGTAAATCATTAGTCTCTAAATATACTATTTCTTTTCCTGAGATACCACCCCTCAACCTGAGTGCCATACAATAACACTCCTACCATCTACCATCACCCTGCCATCTTCTCCATCAGCCTGCTCTAGAGCGTCATCATTCATGATATCTCTTAAATGACACTCATCTGACCATGCCAGTTAATGGCGTATGTGTGCGTGTGTGTGTGTGTGTGTGTGTGTGTGTGTGTGTATATATATATATATGTATTATAATAAATCTCAACTTAAATTTACATTGTCTTCACCAGCATTCAGCTACATCAGGGTATATCTCAAGGTTTTGTAGGTTTGGTGCTCCCAAGGATTTTTTGGCATGAGACTATGTCAGGAAAGTAACACCCACTTCATGTAAATAGCAGGATTTTAATATAGAAAACTAGTTGCAAAGATATGGGAAAAGCTAAAATACCAAACAGTAGGCAACTCAGAAATCAGTAAATTCAACAGCACCATCACCCTTAGGCTGTGGGGATAAAGGGAGGAAACATTGCTAGAGCCCAAGGACTGGCTATGTTATCTTGAGGGAGCAGAAATGATGGGAGTTGGGCCAAAGAGAGAAAAGAAGTCCAGCAATGGTGGGGTGCTGCCCTGCCAGGAACAGTGCCAATAAACACACAGAGAGTGAAAAATAATGCCGGTTCTTTTCTCCTCCCTGTAAGATCTTGTGTTTACCATTGGCTAAACCTAGCTGGAGGCCAGAAGGAAAGGGAGTCTGGAAAATACAGTTTGCAGAGGTCAATCGTTTATAATATGCAGTGGAGCAGGGGGTGGGCAGGAAATGTATCTGAGCATAAACAAGCCGAATGAACACCACGGGAACAGACACCAGGGCTGCCACACCTACACTGTACATCACAACATGATTACTCAGCTACGGCATTTATGCAGCTCACATAGGCACCTTGGGAGGTGAATAGATACCTAGGAAACAATTCGCCCTCAGACCAGAGTCATTCCTGCCTGAGGGGAGGGATAATTAATGAGCAGTGCACGTTGCTAGACACTCAGCTTCTCCTTCCAGCCTGAGCTTAGCACCAGGATATAAGTTTGAGCCTTACGAAGGGCAGTCTGCTAAGCAAACCTAAAACAGTTGATTAATTAAAATCTGTAACGTAGAAGGAGTCCCAAGCAGCACTGCTGTACGTTATAATTCCACAGTATGACACAAAGGTACATTCAAGACATCATTTGCATGTTAGCATAAAAAAGTGATTTGGGGCATAATAAGTACTAACCACTCTTGTAGTAATAGAAATGGCTGCTTTCTATAGATACCTTAATGCTCTAGACCTTGACTGCTAGACACCCCAGTGCAGGTGTCAGCAGCAGCCCAAGCAGTTTTATTAGGTTCAAGCTGTAATGCCCACATCATTACATGAACCAGAACCTGAATGTCACACTGCCACACTGAACTGGATTAAGAAAGAAAAAAAGGGCTTCCCTGGTGGCACAGTGGTTGAGAGTCCGCCTGCCGATGCAGGGGACATGGGTTTGTGCCCCAGTCCGGGAGGATGCCACATGCCGTGGAGCGGCTGGGCCCGTGAGCCATGGCCGCTGAGCCTGTGCGTCCGGAACCTGTGCTCCGCAACGGGAGAGGCCACGACAGTGAGAGGGCCGCGTACCGCAAAAAAAAAAAAAAAAAAGAAAAAAAAGGGTAGAAATATTAAGGTAGCTGATAGAACTACTCATGAGCCCATGATAATACATATTATTATAAATATGTTAGTATGTATATATGCATGATATACAAATATGAATTTTATATAGTTAGCTTTATTGTATTTAAGATATTATGGCTTCAAATTCACATCCCAATTTCAGAGATGCTAAAATAGGAAAAGAATGTATCTCAGAGCTATTGAAACATAGTCCACATCATTATGCATATAATTATAATAAATGACTATTGAGGAGTTATTTTATATCAGACACTATTCTAGGTGTTTTTACATTAATTGATCTTTATAACAAATCTGGAGAGAGAGGGTATGTACCTTGTTAATTTTCGTTGTGCAGATGATGAAACTGAGGTTAAGGAACTTGTCCAAGGTTACAAAACTATTAAGTTGGGTAGACAGGACTCAAACTCCAAACTCATGTTCGTATCCATGTGTTTACAGTGCTTCCATGTGAGATACTTCTTGAGAACTTCCAAAAACTGTTGGTCTGGGAAAGACTTTAAAGAGAGGATAATATTATCCTCTGAAAATAGTAGGTAGGAGACAGAGCTACTTAGGCTTTTTGTTTTGTTGTTGTGAATCAACACATACATCTATCATTCATGAACACACACACACACACCACATATATACACAATGATGTGCATAAGGAAAGCTGGACAACATGTAGGTGTTTCAACATAATGACATCTGTGTGTTGCTGGTAGGTTTCAACTACGTATGTCTCATCACTATATACCCCAAAACACTTAACAGTGACCTGCATGTGAGTAACCAATAAGTGTTTTCTCAGAGAGTAAATAAATTTAAAAAATTAAGCTGTTATGTGGGTGGGGGGAATGTTATGGTTGCAATGATGCTGGGCACAGAGGCTCTCAGAGACTGTTCCGAGCTGGATCAGAATTTAGCTAATCAATATAATACAGGTAAAGCAGAATGAGATGACAATTGGAGGGTTAGATCTTTTTTTTTTTTTTTTTTTGCACGGTACGTGGGCCTCTCACTGTTGTGGCCTCTCCCGCTGCGGAGCACAGGCTCCAGACGCACAGGCTCAGTGGCCATGGCTCATGGGCCCAGCCGATCTGTGGCATGTGGGATATTCCCAGACTGGGGCGTGAACCCGTGTCCCCTGCATTGGCAGGCAGACTCTCAACCACTGCACCACCAGGGAAGCCCTAGATCGTTTTTTAATTACACTGGGGAGCTTACAGAAAGGGGGTTGTGTCATACCTTTTTCAGTAGCTAAAGTGATAAAATATTGATTCAGAATTCACAATTAATCCTTATAAGCAGACTAGGTTTTTAATAATTCTGTCACATCTCTCAGTGGTCTTGTTTGATCCCTCCCCATGGCTGAGCAGAAAATGCTTGCTGAAAAGATGGGGACCATTTCTACCTTAGCATCAGTTCAAATTTCTGTAATTACACATCATGGTAAATGTTAACTCTAAGTACTTAGCTTCATTCCCAAAACACTTTCTAAAGGAGAAGTACAGTCCATTCTTTTCCTTCCAAGCCCACCTGAAACCTGTTTTCTTTTGTATGTTCATTGAATGCATTCTTGTTTTGACTTCTAATTAGCTCTGAAGCTCTTTGACTTACAAAATATACTATAGCTCTGAAGACGGAGATAAAAAATGACAGGTGGATAGTCTCTTAAAGGGTCACAAATCAGGTGAATGGAAACTTGAAGCCCTGTCTGTCATCAATCTGCTTTGAGAACATATGGCTCCCTAGTTGACCTCAGTTACCTTATTTGGAAAATGTAGGACCCCTCAAGGCCTCTTTTGACTTAAATAAATAACTCACTTGAACTTAAGTCCCATTATCCTTTTGAGTTCAGGCACTGTGGTTCAAATACATTCTGTAGAGTGCACAAAGTAATAGAAATAGCATCTTAATCAATAAAAAGTATCTCTTATTTCCATAGAAGAGATGCCAGATGTGAGGTCCCTCAATTCCTAAAGATTTAAGGGTTTTTGCGATCTGGTGTTTGGTCTGCCTCAAAAATAAATAAATTCTCATTTAAGCTATGTGCTCAGTATATTCTGATGATATAATCCAGTCATTTCAAACACATGCATGTTAAATTTTTATTTTGTTTTTATATTCTACATGTCTTAGTTGGCAGTCATCTTGGATTCACAGAATAAGAACACAGATCATCATATAATCTCTGATGTTTACAATCCCAATCCAGGAGTGTCAATTATTGATATATAGATGTAATCTTGAAGGTAAGGAGAAGTATACATTTCAAATGAGGTTTTAAAATACAGGAGTTTAAAAAATATTTTAGATCAAGCAGATAGGATCATCTGGCTCTGTCCCCTAAACTTCTCTAAACTTACACGATTTCTTCTCTTCCTTCCTGTAATAATATTATTTGTTCTCACTCTTTGAGAACAAATAAATTCTCATAAATTGAGGTTTATCTTTAATAATGTCACACTCTTACAGGACGACAATCTACATTCTTACTTTCTTTCTTCCGCATATCCACTAAATTCACCAATAGGTCTAAAACTTTTTTGGTCTTCTTTTCTTATATATATGCAAATATGTATCTGTCTTGCTATAAGTCTCCTCAAATGCTTTGTAGGGGAAAAAATTTCCTATGTGCTCTGAGCCATTTCCTTAGGTAAACTATAGCTGCAAGGGATGTACTTACAGAAAAGCCAACTGGAAAAAGTTTCAGAGATAGTAATTATGCTTATAAACTTCTTTGATAAATAACAATGCTTTTAAATAATCACCTTGCATACATCACATTTAAAATACAAGGTAACTTTTCATCAACTTGTGACATGAGAAAGCATTATTATTATCCTATTACTCATGCAAAAAGAATGATATCAACTTTCCCAATTGCGGTGGGAGGCGGGAGCTACTTAGTCATCCAAGCAGATCTGGAGGCTAGGATTTTAACTCTTGGTCTTGTGTTTGTTCCCTAGTTCAGCTCTTCCCAACCTGTGTTCCACAGGAGATAATATTCTGTAATATCATGACAATGTTTCAAATATCTCCCTCTTGGAGAATTATTACAAGACATAAACTTGCTTCAAATCATGTAACCCAGATTTCTCATGAATCCTATCCCACTCCTACCCACCCAGAACTACCCCTCAACTCCAGAACACCTAGTAATATCTTGCAGAAATAGTAGTGTGTTGGGAATACAATCAGAGGAAGTCACACTAGACCATTACCAGAGCACTACAGGATGTTAATTGTAGTCCTGACAGTTTTCCAGGTACCAACCTGCCTCACTGTCCTGGATTCAAAAGTCTTACTTCTGCTATATACAAGCTTGGTCAACTCATTCTGGTATATTACTTAAATTCTCAAAACCTGCTTCTTCATTAGTAAAAAGAGGATAATAAAAATCTTTTGTGCTGGTTTTGAAAATTAAATGAAAGAATATGTATATGATGCCTGAGTAATAACTCAATTAGCAATTATCTTTGCTGTTGCTACTACTATCATTATCATTTTCATCTGCTGTTGGCCTCTGACATAAGGACATGCTCATGGAGGAATTTCTGCCCTCTACTGGAATTATTAGAGCCTTTTTTACCTACTATGACAAATGAAGGTCATTGATCTTTTCACAAAGCCTCTCAAATTCTTGTTAGCCTTTACCCAATACTGGCCCTCTCAGAAGGTGATACACTGACCTTGCAAATGGTAAAAGATGGATAATTAGCCATTCTCTTAAGTCATCCAGACCATCATACTAGTCACTTTAATGTCGGGTGATAAAATTTGTAATTCTTATGAGGCTTACCCTGCAGATCCTAATGATAAAATATGCCATAGAAAGGCAGTGGATAACTGGAAGAAGTGCTACTTGAGTTTTAAAATATGACCCTAACAGACCCAGCTCAATCCTACAAGCCATGCTTCATGTGTCAGAATCAAAGAGAATGGGACAACAACAAAAACATCCATAGAAAAATGTCCCCTTTTCCCTCCCACTCTCCTCCCCCTTATTTATGGGATGAGACTCTCTTAAATTAGACTCACACATATTTGGTCAAAGTATATCATTCCATATTGGGCAAAACAGAGTGTATATCTAAGGACTTAATTATGAAAGTCGTTTTTCTCCTATTAATGGACAGACTCTATCACCACGTCAAATCAGGTTTTATGACTATGGGATAAAGTAAAGGCTTAAGACCACTTATTTGAATTTTCCTGGTATTTTCACTTTTGACATCACAGACCTTCTTTTTTTTTCCCCAAAGTGTGTGTGTGTGTGTGTGTGTGCGCGCGCGTGTATAAAACTTCTCTGCTCACAATTTGTCAACAATCACCACATTACTTTGTCCTGTTTCCTTTCTCCATATCACCTAGGGATTTAAACTTGCCTTACTGATTCTCTTATCATGCAATTCGGATGCAAAACATATTAGCAAAGTTAAAGTAAATACTATAGGTGAATTAGAAAAAAGAAGTGACTAACGTGCTAATCCAAATTCTTTTCTGTTGGTGGAAAAAAATTGTTTTCCTTACCGTTTCTTCTCATAACATCTGCTAGGCGTCTGTGATTCTAACAGAGGATTAAAATGCTGGTGACTTCCTTTTAAAACACATCCTGACTTGGAGCCTGGTAATAGAAGATTTTCATGATTTCAGATTTTTTTGAATTGACAAAAACAAGTGTCTCTATTTGAGTTTATTTTTCAACTATTAAGAGTCTCTGAAACTGAGTTCTCCTTTGTGTGGGCTAACACAAAGGAGCTCAAGACAGTTCCTAAAAACAAGATGCCCCAGGCTTCCCTGGTGGCGCAGTGGTTGAGAGTCTGCCTGCCGATGCAGGGGACATGGGTTCGTGGCCCAGTGTGTGAGGATCCCACATGCTGCGGAGCAGCTGGGCCCGTGAGCCATGGCCGCTAAGCCTGCGCGTCCAGAGCCTGTGCTCCGCAACGGAAGAGGCTACAACAGTGAGAGTACCGCGTACCGCAAGAAAACAAACAAACAAAAAAAACCAAGATGCCCCAAAACCTAACTCAACCAACCCACCTGCTAGCAAAGAGACTGTCTTTCTAGAAGAAACCCACTCCTCCTTTTGCTCTTGGGTTGGCTTTTAACTCCTGGGTCCTGATTGCTTAAGGCAATGATTCACAATTAAGTCTCCACATTAGGAACACCTGGCTTCTCCCCAGATTAATTCAATCAGATCTAGTCTAGATCGTTGTTCAAAGTGAGGTCCATGAACCAGGAGCATGAGCATCACTTAAGAATTTATCAGAAATGCAAAATCTCAAGCCCCATCTCAGACTTACCAAATCAGAACCTGCATTTTAACAAGACTCCCAGTGATCTGTACACTTATTTATTTGTTTGCTCATTTATTTAGGGCCGTGCCATGCAGCAGGTGAGAACTTAGTTCCGCGACCAGGGATCGAACCTGTGCCCCCTGTAGTAGAAGCACGGAGTCTTAACCAGTGGACCGCCAGGGAAGTCCCTGTACACATATTTAAAACAATACTGTCTTGGGTTCCATCATTGGAGATTCTTATTTAATTGCTTTGAGATGGGGCTTGGGCAGTAGTACTCAAAGTGTGGTCCCTGGACTAGCATTATAATCATCACCTGGGGGAGCCTTAAAAATACAAATCACTGGGCCCCAGGCCTACTGAATCAGAGAGAATGGGAGTGGGGTCCACCAATCTGTGTTTTAACAGGTATTACAGATGACTCTAATGCATACTAAAGATCAAAAACGCTTGTTCAGGAGGATATACCAAATTTATCAGTATACTCATAGTTTATTTCCCACATATTATGGGTCAGGGATGGGCTTATAACCCAGACTTACACAATCAGAACATTATGCATGTTATGTTAATCTCATGCATGAGATTTCACATGGTATAATTAATTGAAGCCAAGCGTTCTCTTGCTTAATATGAACTAAGAGGAATGTAACTCAAAATCCATGCCAACTTAGAGCCAACATGAGTGAAGCCAGATTGGAAAATGAAACTGTATCCCTGGTGACAGGGGTATGTGAACTTCTGGGTCTTAACCATTCCTGAAGCATGCCCTATCTCATGATTTCCGTTTATATAAGCTAATGACTTCCCTTAAAGGTAAACTGGTTTTAGTTGGATTATATCCTGTTTGAAGCATAGAAAAATCCTAATGTTAAGGCATTTTCCACATCTGGTTTTAGTTGGATTACATCCTGTTTGAAGCATAGAAAATCCTAATGTTAAGGCATTTTCCACATCAAATGGAAAAATTAAAGAGGGCAATACCTCTGAAGAGAGGTTGTGCAACCTTTATTTTGAAACCTCTAGTGAGCATAAATTCACCTACTTCAATGACAATCCACTCCAACTTATGATTATTAGAAATGCCCTTTCTATTGAACTGAACTCTGAAAAAGTTTCATTTTATGACTCAAAACACTTGATTTCCTCTACCATGTACATAACAACCTTTTAAACATTTGAAGGTATGTCTGATGCTCCCCACAAATCTTCCCTTCTTTTTTTTTTTTTTAACGCGGGCCTCTCACTGTTGTGGGTTGTGGCCTCTCCCATTGCGGAGCACAGGCTCCGGACGCGCAGGCTCAGCGGCCATGGTTCACGGGCCCAGCCGCTCCGCGCCATGTGGGATCTTCCCAGACCGGGGCACGAACCCGTGTTCCATGCATCGGCAGGCGGACTCTCAACCACCGCACCACCAGGGAAGCCCCCTCCCTTCTTTAAATAAACATCCAGATTTCTTTTCCATCTTAATATGATTTTGAGTGCCCTAGCCAACCTAATTGCCTGCCCCTAGATACTTGGAACTTTATCAACTTCTCTTATTAACTAGTACCTTACAAATAGATGCTGTATTACAAGTATGATCTGACCCATGCAGAGAACACAGTAAATATTCTTTTCTCTGGAATACTAAATTGAACTATGCATAAAAGTCTACTCTGCAAGTTGCTGCCAAACAATATTTGTGAGGCAGTGATTCTCAACTGAGTAGGAGAGAGGTTACCAAAATCTTCTGGGGAAACTCTTTTTTTTTTTTTCCCCAAATGTTATATAACTCCCTCACCCCTCACAATTACTGTTCTTTGACTAAAAACTAAAGAAGTTTCAATCTGTTTTATAACCTAGATCTGACACAATCACTCTTCTGATCTAATTGTTTCATTAATTCATTCACTCTGTATTTGCACCTTCTTAGCATGTTAGTTCAAACTTCCCTTCTCTACGTATTCTTATTCTACTTTACTAAAGTTTAGTTTCTGCATTTATAATAGGTGAATAGGAGTACCCTTATCTAAGGATGGTGCAAAGATTAAATGAGATATATTATACATAATATACACAGATAAAGTTTGGCGTATGGAATATATTCAGTGCTCAATAAATCTAAGCTTAAAAATAACGGCATACAGGGCTTTCGTGAGCTTGTTTATATGTACCTTCCCAACCTCATGTGCTTTCAGCTCTTGTATCCTAAATTCCAACCATTCTCAATAACGTATAATTTCTGTAACATGCAGATTTACTCTAAAATTTCATAGTTTCCAGCTAAATACATGTAAAGAAGAAAGTCTTCTTTACATGTATTTCTATTCTACAACACAACCTTGCTATGCACTTTTGCTATAGTTTCTGTGGACCAAAAGGTAGTACTTTTACAATGATCAAAATTCAATTTTACCTCATCAGCTAAGGTGCATGATTTCAACATTTATTTTTTTATTATTCTTTTTAATTTTTCCCAACTCCGTCATGTCGTATATTAATTATATATTTTCTACCATCATTCTTTCAGCCCTTAGTGGGCAAAACACTGATGGAATAAAGTTTCTGATATTAAAAAGCTTACACTCTAACTACAAAAAACGATCCATCACAAGTATAGTGGTAAAATAACACATTAACAAGTTAGAAAATATATATGATAGAATAAATATATGACAATGATTAGATATGTACTAAATGGGAATCTGAATAAATGAAGTTCAGAGTAGGAAAATCTTGAAAGATAACGTGGAGGAAACTATTTTGGGGATGGAATTTAAAGTAACCACTAAGTAAGGACCAATGAACAAGAGAGAAGAAGAGGGAATTATTTATTGTGAGGAGGTGTGTGAATAAGAGACAGGAATGAACAAGCCCTATATTATGGAATGAAAGTAGATATAAATCTTCCAACCTTCATTTTCCTAAAGCAAGTAAACACTTCCATTTGGATTCTTTACCTGTGCTTACCTAAAATTATCAGGGGTTCTGAATACATACCACAGATTCATAGGTGAACCTTTAGTATATGCTAACCATTTTAGAGACCTCTGGCCTAGAAGGTTATGTGATTGGTCCAAACTAGGAGCTTAAATTCCAAAGAAAAATACTGCCAATGTGGGAAAATATTTTATCCTTATCTTTGGAGGTGGAGAAATGAGAGAATGAAATTATGATTAAAAAAAGACATTTACGTGTTTTGCTCTTTTGATTAATCTTCTCTCTACTGTATGAATACCACAATATGCAATGTACCATCTGGAAAAATAAACACAAGAAAGCTGCAGGGCTAAGGTTTTATAAATCTATTGATTCCAACATTCTCTGGTCTCCAAAGTGATATAAAATAGATATAGAACTAGTGGACTCTTCTCTTTTCCAACTTTCTGACTCATAGTAACTAGTTTCTGTTATAAAACATGGACTATTCCTGCAATTCCCCAAAACATCTAGATTAGAATATTTTAAGCAATTGTTTAAATATGGTATAAAAATTACAGCAAATATTTTCATGTTCAACATTTTTCTTATTAAAAATTATATTGGTAACTAATTTGTGCAGAGCTCTACTAATTGCCACTGGAAGTTTATAATGCATTAAGGATACTAAAATATGTACAGCAGTATTAAAAATACATGACAATGTTGGATAAGAGATAAAAGATTCAATTTCCAATCACTGTCGTTAAGGAAATCATTGGGAAAGAGGTGAAATTTGAACTAGGACTGGGTAAAAAAATAGCATGATTGAAGTTGGGAAGAACTTGCCAGGCACTGAAAATGGCAGGAGTAAGGTGAAAACTTAACCGTGAAAAACTTTCATGGATTCCTCACAAAATAAATTCAGATAAGCTAGGTAGGCTCTCAAATATCCACCAGTCAAAACTGCTAATAGACCAGCTATCTTTTGGTTTTGCATTTAGAGGGTAAATTTTGTTTGGCAGGGACGTTTGTTTTGAATGGCATTTATCCTAAAATAGCAGGAATTTGTGAGGTTTTTCGTCTTGCCCCCATAAACTACACTAATTATGCTATAAAGTTATATATATATAGCTGAGAAAAATAAATTTAAAATATATTATTACTTACAATAAATTTATGAAATCTTCACTTAAGAATAGGAAAAAAACAAGGAGAGGAATTATTAAGTATTAACATTTCTGCTAACTTGTGATAAAGATTTCACTCAGCTTCTTCTGTTGCTACATAACCATTTTAGATTAAGATATATAAAACTGAGTATAGCTATATACTCCTAATTTAGAAAGCAATTCCTTGAGATAGAACCCAGGGAAAGCCCAGTTCCCATTAAAGATTTTTTTTTTTTCTGAATTAAACTTGGACAGAACTACTGCCAAAACTGTCAATTAAGCTGTTAAAATAATTATACCAGTTAATGAATGCATAAGTATACATTGATCAGAAGGCTGTAAATTGGTAACTGACCTTAATGCAGAATAGAAGGTGTGATAATAGGACAGTCTTTTAGGAACCTGGTTCTGTATGAGTGAGAACCCTCTCTTTTTGCAAGTTTCAGGTATTTAGATTGTACCTAGCATCTGCTTCTGGGATGGTACCAAAGAGCAGTTTTATAAATTATGCTTTGTGCAGTTTTCTTTTTTTGTTCTTTATTCTTATTTCAAAGTATTTGCTTTTATAATGAATCAACTGTCATATTTTTAATCTGTATAACTGTAACATCACCTCTCTTCCCTTTTCATTCCCAATATATTGATGTAATTATTATTGTTTAGTGTCCATCCTTCCACAATGGCTTTTTATGTACATATAAATGCATATGTGTGCTTTTCTCTTTTTATCCCTCTGTTTTTTGATAAAATAGGATCATAAACATATGTTATACTGTACATTTTTCCTTGTTAACAATAATATGGCCCTCTTACCAGGTCAATACATGTAGACACAACCTGTTTTTATTAGCTTCATTCTGTTTCATAAAATGAATGCCCATAATTTCTTCCAGTATTTCCCGTGTGAATGACTCCCCCTCCAAGTACTTGCTGTCACAGTACAGTAATAAACATCCTCGTGTATACATCCTTAGATATTAATAACTTTATTTCATTTTGATAGGTGACTAATTATGGGATTGCAGAGGCAAAGCAAAGGTATATTTTGATTTTATGATTATAGGTAAAGTCATTTTACTATCAAAGAAGGTGGCTGTGGAAATTTACACTCACACCAATGATCTATGAAGGTGTTTCTCTCCCTGAACTGTTTTCATAACTGAGTAAAAGCAATCTTCCATTTTGTCAATGAAAAATAAAATGACATTATTGTTTTAATTTGTGATTGCCCAGCTACTAATGAACTTGAACAACTTTTCATATATTTATTTGACATTTGCATTTAATTTCCTGTTTAAATTTATTGTCCATTTTTCTGATTGATTTCTTATAATAAATCTGTAGAATTTTGTGAATTGACATTAATATTTTGTCTATTTTATATGATGTCAATATTTTTCTCTATTTTTTAAATCTTCCATTTTTGACAATTTAGCTACATAAACCTCCTAATTATAATGTCATTTAGTTTCTCAGGGTTTTTTGTTTACCTGTTTTGATTTTTACTTTATGACTTCTCAATTTTGTGCTTCTTCCCACAAAATTATGCAAAAATTTCTTTAAAATTTTATACCTTATATTTAAAGCTATAACACATCTGGTTGTGTTTGTGCATGTGCATTGCCTGTGATGTGTGATGTGGTATACTTTTACACTCTTTGAATTGAATAACTTTATCAATTAGGATTCTGGCATGAAAAAGATGGCACAAACAGGGTAAATTAAAAAGTTTAGTAAAGGGACTATTTTAAAGATGAGGCAAAGTTGAGGGGAGACAACAAATAGTGAAAGACCTTTTTTACTCCTTCTACTTAGAGGGATAGGAAGGGTGAGGAAGGCAAGAGAAGAGAATGGTTACCAGAACACTGTAGCAGAGGGGCACCTAAAAGAAAGTATGTCCTTCAGGAGAGGGATGAAACCAACTCACAGACCAGCAGGGAGATATATGGAAGAATAAATACACCAACTTCACTGTCCTTTTACTCTAAGTCCCTCTTATTTATGCCTCTCTTTGGCTAAACTCTACAAGAAATCATAGAACAAAGGGGCCTGATCAATGCAGTTTACAGCACTGATTTCACCAAAGGGTGAATGGTGGAAAGAGGATCCAATATGGCAGCCATTAGTTACATGCTGCTGCTGAAGGCTGAGTTGAAATGTACTTTCTATGTAAAACAGATACGAATGTCAAAGAATTAGTAGGAAAAACAAAAAGAATAAGAAATACCTAATAATTGTTTTTATATTCATTGCATATTGAAATGGTAATATATTGGGTTAAATAAAATATATCTAAATTAATTTAACCTGTCTTTTCACATTTTTGTTTTTCTGAGTCTTTTTCTCTTTTTTTTTTTTTTTTTTTTTTTTGCAGTACCTGGGCCTCTCACTGTTGTGACCTCTCCTGTTGTGGAGCACAGGCTCCGGACGCACAGGTTCAGCAGCCATGGCTCATGGGCCCAGCTGCTCTGCGGCATGTGGGATCTTCCCGGACCGGGGCACAAACCTGAGTCCCCTGCATCGGCAGGCGGACTCTCAACCACTGTGCCACTAGGGAAGCCCTGAGTTTTTTTTTTTACTTTTTAAATGTTGCTACTAGTTTGAAATTACATATGTGACAGAAAGTCAAACAAAATGAGGAGACAGTGGAGTATGTTCCAAGGTAAGAACAAGATAAATCCCAGTTAAAAACCCTAATGAAAAGGAGATAAGTAATTTACCTGATGAAGAGGTCAAAGTAATGGTCATAAAACTGCTAACTGAACTCAGGAGAAGAATGGAGGAACAGAGTGAGAACTTCAAAAAAGATTTAGAACATATAAGAAAGAACCAATCAGATGTGAAGAATATAATAACTGAAAAAAAAAAAAAGATACAGTACAAGGAATCAAGAACAGATTAGGTGATGCAGAAGAACAGATCTGTAATCTAGAAGTCAGAATATTGGAAATCACCCAATCAGAACAATGCAAAGATAAAAAAAAAAAAAGATTAAAAAAAAATGAGAATAGTTTAAGAGGTCTCTGCAAACATCAAGAGTATAACATTCACATTACAGGAGTTCCAGAAAGAGAAGAGAGAGAAAGACTAGAAAAATCATCTGAGGAAATAATGGATGAAAACTTCCCTAGCCTGGGGAAGGAAATGGATGCCCGGGTCCAGGAAGCAGAGAGAGTCACAAACAAGATGATCCCTAAGAGATCCACACCAAGACATATCATAATTAAAATGACAAAAGTTAAAGATAATGAGAGAATTTTAAAGGCAGTAAGAGAAAAACAAAGAGTCGCATACAAGGAAATCTCCATAAGATTATTAGCTGATTTTTTGGTAGAAACTTTGCCAGATACATTTAAAGTTTTGAAAGGGAAAACCTCCACCCCAAAATATTCTACTCAGCAAGAATGAAACTAGAACATTTTCTTACACCATATACAAAACCCCCAAATGGATTAAAGACCTAAAAGTAAGACCTGAAACCATAAAAAGTTCTAGAAGAAAACATAGACAGTAAGCTCCTTGACATCAGTCTTAGCAACATTTTTTTGAATCTGTCTCCTCAGGCAAGGGAAACAAAACCAAAAATAAACAAATGGGACTATATAAAACTAAAATGCTTTTGCACATTGAAGGAAACCATCAACAAAGCAAAAAGGCAACTACTCAACTGGAGAAGGCATTTGCAAATAATATGTCTGATATTTTGGTTAATACCAAAATATACAAGCAGCTCACACAACTCAAGAGCAAAAAAACAAACAAACAAACAAAAAAAACCTACAACAATCCAATTAACAAATGGGCAGAGGACCCAAATGAACATTTTTCCAAAGAAGACATACAGATGACCAACAGACACATGAAAAGATGCTCAAAATCACTAATCATCTGGGAAATGCAAATCCAAAGTTCAGTGAGATATCATCTCCCATCTGTCAAAGTGGCTGTCAGCAAAATGACAAGAAATAATGTGCTGGTGAGAATGTGGAGAAAAGGGAACCCTCATGTTCTGTTGATGGGATTGAGAATTGGTGCACCCACTATGGAAAACAGCATGGAGTTTCCTCAAAAATTAAATAGAACTGCCATACAAATCAGCAATGTCACTCCTGTGTATTAATCCAAAAAAACCCCAAAAACACTGATTTGAAAAGATATATGCACCCCTATCTTCATTGTAGCATTATTTACAATTGCCAAAATATGGCAGCAACCTAAGTGTCCATCAATAGATGAATGGATCAAGAAGATGTATGTATATATACATACAATGGAATACTACTTAGCCATAAAAAGAATGAAATCTTGCCATTTGCAACATGAATGGACCTAGAGGGTACTATGCTAAGGAATATAAGCCAGACAGAGAAAGACAAATACCACATGATTTCACTTGCATGTGAAATCTAAAAGACAAAACAAACAAACATAACAAAACAGAAACAGACTCTTAAATACTGAGAACAAACTGGAGGTTGCCAGAGAGAAGGGAAGTGGGGGGATGCGCCAAATAAGTGAATGGGATTAAGAGGTAACAAACTTCCAGTTATAAAATAAGTCACAGGGATGTAATATACAGCATAGGGAACATAACAATATTGCAATAACTTTGGTGACAGATAGTAACTAGACTTATTGTGATCATTTCATAATGTATAAACATACTGAATCACCAAGTTGTACACCTGAAACTAATACAATATTGTAAATCAATTATACTTCAAGAAAAAAAAAGGTAACAAAGTATGTATGTATGTTTGGAAGAAGATGTCATTTTTATATTACTAATTCATGCCACCTGGTGAAATGATCTGTTACTCCATTTATCAAGATCTTGTTTAATGCTCTTCTATAATATTTTATAGATTTCTTCAGGTTAGGTGTTATATATTTCTTATTATTAAATTCGCTTCTAGGTATTTTATACTTTTTGGTCATTATTATAATTTTTTCATTTCTATTATTGACATAATATTATTGTTTGAATACAGAAAACTATTTGGGTTTATAGATTTATTGTGTAACATCATGTAAACATCAAATATTTATTAATTTTTACATCTTAGGTTTGCTTGGGTATTTTCAAAACACAGGCATGTTATCTGCATTCTAAGTTAATTTTCTTTTATTCATGTTATGACCTATTTTAAATTATGTTATATTAGATAAAACTTCTAATGTTTAAAAGTATTGGACACCTGAAACTAATATTGTAAGTCAATTATACTTACAATATTGATTAGTTATGCTGATTAGTAGTGATGATAGCAGTCATCCTTATTCTGATCCAAATTTTAATGAGAATGGCTTTATTATTTCACTCAAGATGATAATATGTTATTATTTGGGGGTAAATATTGATAAATAGGATCAGGTGTAGGTAGTTTCCTGCTATTTCCATTTTAGTCACAATATTTTTCACAATGAACTTTTGTTCTCCTTTAACTTATTGATATATTCTTTAGTTAATAAGATGTAGATGTTATTTTTACTTCAAATATATTGTTCATATTTTGCTAGATTTTATAACATTGAAATATATTGGCATTCCTAGAATAATCCCAACTTTCCTTTGGTATCCTTTTCTTTGAATATATAATTTATTGATATTTTATTTAGAATTTTCACACCTGTATTTATAAATAAATTTTATCTATGTTTTTTGTACCATATTTTTCAGGTTTGAGTGAGAAAATTTGTGATAACCTGTAAAATTACCTGGTGAAATTTCCAGATTTTTCTTTGGTATAGGATTATCAGCAATATAAATCAGCTTTCAACTCAATTCTTACGCAACTCTTGAGGAACCCATAATTCTTAACCCCACCTGAGGTTGGCAACTTTTAAATTGTAGTTACTCAAAAAAACTCTTGAAATTTTCCTATGATTATTTGTCTGTTATTATTTTATAACTCTCTTTACCAAAGTGATATTTATATTTTGTTAAAAACCATTTATATTTCCTATAGCTTAAATCTATTTTCAAAGAGTTTTATTCACAATGTTATATTGTAACTTTCTATAGTTTTACATCAGTCAGGTTAAAATATTTCATTGCTAATGTGTGTCTGTTTTTTTCTTTCTCTATTTCCTGATTCAAACTGACCAACATTTCAAAGAATAGCTATTTATTGTATATAATCTTTCTACTTATTTCATTAATATCTATTTTTG
The DNA here is from genome assembly GCF_949752795.1 of Hyperoodon ampullatus. Taxonomy (NCBI): domain Eukaryota; kingdom Metazoa; phylum Chordata; class Mammalia; order Artiodactyla; family Ziphiidae; genus Hyperoodon; species Hyperoodon ampullatus. The sequence continues at coordinate 206,235,890 of NC_136914.1, forward strand.
TCTTTATTACAAGTTCCTAGCTCCTTTCAATTTGGGGAGCTTATTTTTAGTTGTATTTTACTAGTTGCTTAACAATAATAATTTGTTCACAACTTTAATTTCTTTTATAATTTAAACATATTTAAAGCTACAAATATTCATCTGAGTGTAGCTTTCACTTAAGCTCATATTTATTACTATGATTTGTTACTTTCATTAATTTCTAGATAATTTTTAATGCTAGGTTTAACATTGCTTTGATTAGGAAATACTTATAAGATTGTTTCTTAATTTTTAAGGAGTAAAATTTTTTTCCCTTTTACTGTTATTTGGAATTTGTGTTTATTTCTTTGTTATATAGCCTTATTGGACTATGATCAAAGAATTTG